>NC_091282.1:336804202-337451020 GCF_032444005.1 Ranitomeya imitator
TCCACTTTCAGGTAGGTCGGACTCGCCGGTGTCGGGTACCGACTGGTTGCAGTTTTCCTTCAGCCACGCACTGGGCCTTAATTGCGGGTTGCTCCCCAGGAGCCTTTCCACTCCGTTTGGTTATTCGGGCCTACCACTAACTATCCAGTAGGTAAGTTTACAGTGCTGTCCTAGATTTATCTGCACGATCCAGTGCGTTACTCCTATCTTATGATTTACAGTATTATACGTTCTGGCTGTCTCTTACGAAGTCAGAGCCCATATAATACCTTGACTTATGATTGTTCACGGCACTATTCTAGGGGCCTTTGAACTATTTCTACACAGAGCTTCCTATTTATGCATCAGTACTTACCTCTTCTTTCTTACAGACACTGGATTCAACCTCAAGCAGCGCCGGGATTTTATTTCCGACTGTGGCAGGAACAGGTTCTCCCACCTCGGATAGGAATTGGATCTTACTCTGTGCAAGCATCGTCCAGTGTACAGGGCTGCTCCACGCCTGGATCCAATGATGGGTTTTTGGGATAATACGTTCCTTCCTTCAGCAGGATTCGTATCCCTTTCATTGTT
The DNA here is from genome assembly GCF_032444005.1 of Ranitomeya imitator. Classification (NCBI taxonomy): domain Eukaryota; kingdom Metazoa; phylum Chordata; class Amphibia; order Anura; family Dendrobatidae; genus Ranitomeya; species Ranitomeya imitator. The sequence continues at coordinate 336,804,776 of NC_091282.1, forward strand.
ATCCTCGTTTGTGTGGTGTCTTATACTTGGGTAAGTAGATACACACACTACAATCCTCTCCCATTCCAGAGGGTCCGGGACGGATAGGGTCACTCAGGTCGTCATAGGTACGGATCTTCCTTTTGGCAGTCAAGTTTTTTTCCGGGGCCTATGTACTCCTTCATAGGGCCAACTTCCCATGGAATTGACATACTCCAGTTTTCCATGGACTCTTCTCCCTTGACTGCTCATGTCCGATTGTGCATATCAATGCCCATCTTGTCATGCTTTCTAGCAGGCTCCCAGTACCCTACTATCAAGTTTTTTCTTGTCATTTCAATTTAATGGTCTTTTCTGGGTTTTCTCTTAAAATCCTTAGTCCAGCCGTTCCAAAGAGGGAAGCTTCTCTGTTTTCCTATATTCCCTCTCTCCTGAACTTACTGCGAGCTGGACCTCTTCTCCGTCTCTGGACCCTCCGGTTTCCAGCTTCTCCAGTCCTCCTCTTCCACAGAGAGCATCCCTCAAGGATACCAACGACGAAGTAATAATCCACGGCAAAGTCGGCCATTGAAGTGTCTGCCGCTACATTGTGCCCTGCCTTTGTCTCCACCTAGACAGCAAGGTTTATAGACGCATGGGCTAAGCCGCTCCATCAGGGCCCCCTTCATGGAGTCCGATCGGAGAAAATCACTGTCCTTGCGGACTAATTTAATCCTGCAGGAAGTGCATGGTATCCGTTCCCGCGGATGCCACTGCAGGTGCTGCTTGGACATTCAGCAATATGGTGCCCTTCCGAAGGACCATTTGCTTATGGCGTGACAGGACTTATCCTCTAGGAAGTCCCTCACAGCTTGCCTTGCGAGGGTTTCCGTCAGTTTGTCTCCGACGTGAACCAATTATTAAGGAGGTCCTCGGAGGGACAGGGTTCTCCTGGGACCGCGTGTGCTTTCCTTTATTTTATGAAAGCCTTTATCCAGGTCCTCCCTTTCTTCAGACATCGGACACTCCTGCATTTTTTCGAGGGGTGGGTCCATTTTAATTTTATACCTTCTCTTCAGTCTCTCAACCACTTCCAGAGTCTGTGGCAGCAGTTTTGTACATTCTGTGGATCACAGGTTCAGTGCTCTACCCTTACCTTGCCGAGGTTCTCCATGGTTCTGTTCATCATTCTTGATTCCCTTCCCTTTGTCCTGCTCGGACTCGTCCTTTGTAGCGTTCTCTCATCCATCTATCCAGCTAAGGCCCCCTTTTCAGTATAAGGGCTCGGCGTAGAGAGGCCCTCCGGCCTCCTAATCAACGTATGCCCGCAAAATCCGGTCAGCAATGTTTAGATTTGCCAGGTCAGAGCAGTGCTCCTCCTTCCAGGTTTAAGGCGCACTCTACCCGGGCAGTGGGCGCCTCCCGGAGGTGCACATATAAGGCCTCTGCCTTGCACCTCTACAGACCGATGATCGGTCCTCCACATGTTCGCGAAACTTCGATGCCTAGCTTAAGCGTATGCCGGCTTATGTAGGAAGACCTTGCAGGCAAAGGTGGTGAGTTCCTCTGACCTAAATTGGAGTTGACTGCTGTTCCCGCCCCAGGGACTGCTTTGGGACATCCCATGGTTTCCTGTGTCCCCCAATGAGGCGATAGAGAAAACAGGATTTTTGGTTGCTTACCGTAAAATCTTTTTCTCTGAGCCTTCATTGGGGGACACAGCACCCTCCCAAGTTGAACAGCTTTGTTTATTGTTATACTGTTAATGTTTGAGTTCTTTGAACACTCTTTGAGCATTTGAAACTGTTAATCTGTGGAGCGCTGCGGAACTTGTTGGCGCTATAGAAATAAAGATTATTATTATTATGTTGTTATTTTTTCTCGTTGCTTCTCCTACTGCTTTCTCACTAACTGAATATCCTACTTCCTGTCGGTAGGGTGTACACTGCAGAGGAGGAGCTAACTTTTTTATTTGCATAGTGTCAGCCTCCTAGTGGCAGCAGCATACACCCATGGTTTCCTGTGTCCCCCAATGAAGGCTCAGAGAAAAAGATTTTACGGTAAGCAACCAAAAATCCTGTTTTACTGGTTACCCATCACCCAGTGAATACATACACATACGTGGCATGCCACAACCTATCCCCTGAATGCATCACTGGCATAATCTGATACTGTTCCAAATATAACTCCCCAGACCTCTCAAGACTTCTTATTTACATCTCCACTATAGGCAGATCTTTACGAGACTGTCACCCCCTGGACGATTTTGAGCTATTACTATGGGCATACAGGTAATAGAATGGTTAAACCAGTCTTACCTGTATGCCTCATAGCCGCAGTGTAGATCCTGAGAAATGCAGTTTTAATGTTTTATGTTAATGATTTCTTCCAGGTTTCGTGGCTTGCGGTGCCTACTCTCTCCATTATAATGGTACCTCCCTCCTATGTGCGTCACACTGATCTGTGACTTGCAGCTGCGGCGCTGTAATCCCGTTCATGCGCACAGTTATGTGAAACTTATCCTCCCTTATATGGGCAGAGTCTTCATCGATCTGTGACAGATTCTTTTTAAGTCATAATAATGGAACCTGGTCTGGGGATAGTCATGGCCGAAAATGTTGACAACCTTGAAATTGTTTCAGAAAATTAAGCATTTCTCCCAGAACACTATTGCAATTACACCTAGGACGCAAACCCAGTTTTCTAACACTGGGCACTACATTGCGACCCAAAATCTGTTGATAATCTTTAGATTTCATGATGCCTTGCACACAGTCTCAGCACCCAGTGCCAGAGGATGGCAAAATAAACACAAAACATTTTTGAACCTCCACCATATTTAACTGTAGGTGCGGTGCTATTTTCTTTGTAGACCTCATTCTGTTTTCACTGAACAGTAGAATGATGTGCATTTACTAAAGCTCTATCTGCAGTCTAACTTTTTTATGTCTCTGTCAGCAGTGGGGACGGGACCTGGGTCTCCTATATTATTTAATTTCATTAAAATTTTGACAGATAGTTTACACTGACTCTTATGCACCCTGAGCCTGCGGGAGAGCTTGAATTTCTTTGGATCTTGTTTGGGGCTGCTCATGCACAATCCAGACTCTCCTGCGTTGCAACCTTTCATCAATTTTTCTCTGCTGTCCATGTCTAGGAAGATTAGCTACAGTGCCATGGGTTGTGAACTTCTTGATTATGTTGCGTGCCGTAGACAAAGGAACATCAAGATCTCTAGATATGGACTTGTAACCTTGAGATTCTTGGTATTGTTCAACAACCTGGGTTCTCAAGTCCTCACAGTTCTCTTCACCTATTTCTGTTCTTCATGCTTAATGTGGCACACACAGGTGTGATTTTCATATTACCCACTCCTATTACTTGCCAAAGGTGAGTTTGAACGAGCATCATATGCTTGACACAAAGTTGTTTATCCACAATTTTGGAAAGGTGCCAACAATTTTGTCTGGCCCATTTTGAGGGGTTTGTGTGAAATTATGTCCAATTTGCCTTTTTTTTTTTTTTTTTTTGTTGTTCCAATGCATAGAAAGGAAATAAACCTTCTATACCTAAAGATGTGCAATTGCAATAACTTTTTGTGAGAAATACTTCATTTTCTGGAACAATTTCAAGGGTGCCACTCTGTCATGACTGTAATAGTATATTTCCTTGTAGCGGCCTATACACAGGAAATTATCAACTGACAGCTTGGGATCTTTGGAGTTGAACTTCAGCGATCATTTTAACAGCAGTAAATATTAAAGGGGCTCTCTATGATGTGACAAGCCTTTTAAAGCTTCAATTACACCTACAGGTGCTTCTCACAAAATTAGAATCAAAAAGTTAATTTATTTCAGTTCTTCAATACAAAAAGTGAAACTCATATATTATATCGAGTCATTACAAACAGAGTGATCTATATCAAATGTTTATTTCTGTTGTTGTTGATGATTATGGCATACAGCCAATGAAAACCCAAAAGTCATTATCTCAGTAAATTAGAATAATTAACAAAGCACCTGCAAAAGCTTCCTAAGCATTTAAAAAGGTCTCTTATTCTGTTTCTGGCTCTACAATCATGGGGAAGACTGCTGACTTGACAGATGACAGATGTCCAGAAGGCCCGTGGCTACGATCGCTCTGATTGGCTGTTGAAAGTGACGTTTCACTTTCACTTTTCAATCAGCCATGGCTGGAGATCGCGATGTGCCCCCCACCGCCACCGATCACCTCTCCTCCATCCTCCTGTCCGCTCCCCCCGCTGTCCGCTCCCCCCCCATCATACTTACCGACCTCCCGTGTGCCTCCCGGTGTCCATCCGGCTGCTGCATGGGCGCCGCCATCTTGGAAAATGGCCGGCGCATGCGCAGTGCACCCGAGGAATCTGCCGGCCGGCAGATTCGTTACAAGTACATTTTGATCGCTGTAATAGGTTCTATCACAGCGATCAAAATAAAAAAAATAATAAATAAACCCCCCCTTTATCACCCCCATAGGTAGGGACAAAAATAAAATAAAGACATTTTTTTTTTTTCTTTGCTCGGTTAGGGTTAGGGTTAGTTCACACTGCATCTAAGCAGTCCGTTAGACGGACTACGTTACACCACGGCATAAACGCGGTGTAACGTAGTCCATTATGGCCGCCATTGACAGCAATGTCGGACGCATCACTAGCACACGCCCACAATGGGTGTACACTAGGGATGTGCCGTCATTGAGTGATGGACCTGGAGACGCGGGCTGCAGCGTTTCCGGCTCAGACACTGCTAGCGCAGATAGAGCATCTGCTAGCTCTATCTGCGCTAGCGCGATGCAAACGTCGGCACTTGCGCTAACAGCAGCCCGTTAGCGTATGTGCTGAACGGGCTGCTGCTAGCGCAATGTGAACCTGGAATTAGGGTTAGGGTTTGGGTTACGGCTAGAATTAGGGTTAGAACTAGGGTTAGGGTTAGAATTAGGCTTTGTGCACACGGTGCGGATTTGGCTGCGGATCTGCAGCAGATTTGGTTGCGGATCCGCAGCGGATTGGCCGCTGCGGATTCGTAGCAGTTTTCCATCAGGTTTACAGTACTATGTAAACCTATGGAAAACCAAATCCGCTGTGCCCATGGTGCGGAAAATACCGCGCGGAAACGCTGTGTTGTATTTTCTGCAGCATGTCAATTCTTTGTGCGGATTCCGCAGCGTTTTACACCTGTTCCTCAATAGGAATCCACAGGTGAAATGCGCACAAAAAACACTGGAAATCCCCTGTAAATCCGCAGGTAAAATGCAGTGCCTTTTACCTGCGGATTTTTCAAAAATGGTGCGGAAAAATCTCACACGAATCCGCAACGTGGGCACATAGCCTTAGGGTTAGGGTTGGAATTAGGGCTAGGGTTTGAAATAGGGTTAAGATTAGGCTTGTGTTAGGGTTATGGTTAGGGGTGTGTTGGGGTTAGGGTTGGGATTAGGGTTAAGGGTGTGTTGGGGTTAGGGTTGTGGTTAGGGGTGTGATTAGGGTTATGGCTAGAGTTGGGATAAGGGTTAGGAGTGTGTTGGGGTTAGGGTTGGAGTTAGAATTGAGGGGTTTCCACTGTTTAGGCACATCAGGGGTCTCCAAACGCAACATGGCGCCACCATTGATTCCAGTCAATCTTGCATTCAAAAAGTCAAATGGTGCTCCCTCCCTTCCGAGCCCCGACATGCACCCAAACAGTGGTTTACCCCCACATATGGGGTACCAGCATACTCAGGACAAACTGGGCAACAATTATTGGTGTCCAATTTCTCCTGTTACCCTTGTGAAAATAAAAAAAATTGCTTGCTAAAACATCATTTTTGAGGAAAGAAAAATGATTTTTTATTTTCAAGGCTCTGCGTTGTAAACTTCTGTGAAGCACTTGGGGGTTCAAAGTGCTCACAACACATCTAGATAAGTTCCTTGGGGGGTCTAGTTTCCAAAATGGGGTCACTTGTGGGGTTTTTTTTACTGTTTAGGCACATCAGGGGCTCTGCAAACGCAACGTGACGCCCGCAGACCATTCCATCAAAGTCTGCATTTCAAAAGTCACTACTTCCCTTCCAAGCCCCGACGTGTGCCCAAACAGTGGTCCCCCCCCCCCCACATATGGGGTATCGGCGTACTCAGGACAAACTGGACAACAACTTTTTGGGCCCAATTTCTCCTATTACTCTTGTGAAAGTAAAAAATTGTGGGCTATAAAATAATTTTTGAGGAAAGAAAAATGATTTTTTATTTTCACGGCTCTGCGTTATAATCTTCTGTGAAGCACTTGAGGGTTTAAAGTGGTCACCACACATCTAGATTAGTTCCATGGGAGGTATAGTGGGGTCACATGTGGGGAAGCTTCAATGTTTAGGCACACAGGGGCTCTCCAAACGCAACATGGTGTCCGCTAATGATTGGAGCTAATTTTTCATTCAAAAGTCAAATGGCGCTCCTTCCTTTCCGAGCCTTGCCGTGTGCACAAACAGTGGTTTGTGACCACATATGAGGTATCGGCGTACTCGGGAGAAATTTCCCAACACATTTTAGGATCCATTTTATCCTGTTACCCATGTGATAATGAAAAAATTGAGGCTAAAAGAAATTTTTTGTGAAAAAAAAGTACTTTTTCATTTTTACGGATCAATTTGTGAAGCACCTTGGGGTCCAACGTGCTCACTATGCATCTAGATAAGTTCCTTGGGGGGTCTAGCTTCCAAAATGGGGTCACCTGTGGGGGAGCTCCAATGTTTAGGCACACGGGCTCTCCAAACGCGACATGGTGTCCGCTAAAGATTGGAGCCAATTTTTAACTGAAAGTCAAATGGCGCTCCTTCCCTTCCGAGCCCTGTCGTGCGCCCAAACAGTGGTTCCCCCCCACATATGGGGTATCGGTGTACTCAGGACAAATTTTACAATAACTTTTGGTGTCCAGTTTCTCCTTTTACCATTGGGAAAATAAAAAAAATTGTTGCTAAAACATCATTTTTGTGACTAAAAAGTTAAATGTTCATTTTTTCCTTCCATGTTGCTTCTGTTGCTGTGAAGCACCTGAAGGGTTAATAAACTTCTTGAATGTGGTTTTGAGCACCTTGAGGGGTGCATTTTTTAGAATGGTGTCACTTTTGGGTATTTTCAGCCATATAGACCCCTCAAACTGACTTCAAATGTGAGGTGGTCCCTAAAAAAATGGTTTTGTAAATTTTGCTGTAAAAATGAGAAATCGCTGGTCAAATTTTAACCCTTATAACTACCGTACCTAGCAAAAAAGAATTTTGGTTCCAAAATTGTGCTGGTGTAAAGTAGACATGTGGGTAATGTTGTTTATTAACTATTTTGTGTCACATAACTCTCTAGTTTAACAGAATAAAAATTAACAATTTGAAAATTGCTAAATTTTCAAAATTTTAGCCAATTTTCCATTTTTTTCACAAATAAACGCAAAAATTATCAACCTAAATTTACTACTAGCATGAAGCCCAATATGTCACGAAAAAACAATCTCAGAACCGCTAGGATTCGTTGAAGCGTTCCTGAGTTATTACCTCATGAAGGGACCCTGGTCAGAATTACAAAAAACGGCCAGGTCTTTAAGGTCAAAATAGGCTGGGTCATGAAGGGGTTAAAAATAATGTTTCAAGTTTGTGTTATTATTTATTTATAAAGTATTCTAATTTACTGAGATAATGACTTTTGGGTTTTCATTGGCTGTAAGCCATAATCATCAATATTAACAGAAATAAACACTTGAAATAGATCACTTTGTTTGTAGTGACTCTATATAATATAGGAGTTTCACTTTCTGCATTGAAGAACTGAAATAAATTAACTTTTTGATGATATTCTAATTTTGTGAAGTTGTCTAAAAAGGGTCACAATACTAATGTTCTTTCAAGAAACAAGACAATGAGGAGTGACTTCCCATGTGTAGCTTACCACAGTGAGGTGCCCATTCTTGGCCTTGTACACCTGGGATTCTGCTGCTGTTATGAAATCAATCACTGCAGTCTTGTTTTGAAAGTAAAATTTGATGCTAGGAAGTAAAAAGTAGTAATGCATTATTTTGTAAAACATTTTTATTCTAGTCTAGCAGACAGGATGTAAAATGGTTTGTGATGAACCACTAGCAACTGCAAACTTTTACCTTAAAGGGGTAGTCTGTCTCCACTCACTTCTGTATCAGGAGGTGAGCACAGCCAGCGATGTAATATCTCCATATACCTGCTGGCTCACCTGTGCCTGGTGCAGGTATCGCACACTTGTCCTCTTGTCTACACAAGTGTGCATGAAAGTGTATGTAGACATGTCACCAGCAGCGCTTACCTCCCAATGTGGAGGTGAGTGAAACCCTTTAACCCCCTAAAGATAAACCCAGTTACAGACTTTAAAGGGAAGCGGTCAGCCGCTTTTCCTGTTACACTGTCAAATGTGATCAAATCACAATTTCCTTGCAGATTACCAGTATATTTGTTGGTAAATAGCATTTTTGTAGGTGACCGGTTCCCTTTAACTATAATACATAGGTAAATCATTACACTGCCATAACATTATGCCTATAAAATGGACATTTATAAGGGGCACCCCTCAGAAAAGCCCTACCTGGCATTAGTGCAAACGTTGTTGATCAGGCACCATTTGAACATCTACTATATAATTGTCTAAGGGTCACTTCCGTCTGTCTGTCACGGTTATTCATTCGCTGATTGGTCTCGGCAGCTGCCTGTCATGGCTGCCGCGACCAATCAGCGATGGCCACAGTCCGGAAGAAAATGGCCGCTCCTTACTCCCCGCAGTCAGTGCCTGTCGCCCGCATACTCCCCTCCGGACACCGCTAACACAGGGTTAATGCCGGCGGTAACGGACTGCGTTATGCCGCGGGTAACGCACTCCGTTACCGCCGCCATTAACCCTATGTGTCCCCAACTTTTTACTATTGACGCTGCCTATGCGGCATCAATAGTAAAAGATGTAATGTTAAAAATAATTAAAAATAAATAAAACCTGCTATACTCACCCTCCGTAGCAGCTCGCGCCAGCCGCCATCTTCCGTTGCAGGTTCCGGTGGCAGAAGGACCTGCCATGACGTCACGGTCATGTGACCACGACGTCCTCACAGGCCCTGCGCGCCTGCGCGACAAGGACCTGCCATGACGTCACGGTCATGTGACCGCGACGTCATCACAGGCCCTGCGCTACAAAGACATGCCATGACGTCACGGTCATGTGACCACGACGTCCTCACAGGCCCTGCGCGAGAAGGACCTGCCATGACGTCACGGTCATGTGACCGCGATGTCATCACAGGCCCTGCGCTACAAAGACCTGCCATGACGTCAGTCATGTGACCATGACGTAATCACAGGTCCTGCGCTCATACCAACCCTGGGACCGGAAGCTGCCGTGGACTACAAGGGCTCCCTTTAAAAGGTGAGTATATGTTTATTTTTTATTTTTTAACCTGTGACAAACCTGGCTGGGCAATATACTACGTAGCTGGGCAATATACTACATGGCTCTGTGCTGTATACTACTTTGCTGCGAAATATACTACGTCACTGGGCAATATACTACGCCACTGTGCAATATACTTCGTGGTTCTGTGCTGTATACTACATCACTGTGCAATATACTACGTAGCTATACTACGTCACCAGGCGCTATACTACGTCACTGGGCAATATACTACGTGGCTCTGTGCTGTATACTACGTGGACATGCATATTCTAGAATACCCGATGTGTTCGAATCGGGCCACCATCTAGTGTAACCATAATTACACATCAAATTCATCCTGCCCATCAAATTAATCAAAAGGGCAGGCAGTTTGTACACCAGAAATGCTACTTCAGTCCTAGACTGGAGTACTATTTCTGGTGCGGTGCACGTCCCTGAGAAGAGGCACCGAATTCTTTAGATGGCGCACACCTCTTAGTGAATTCAGTGCCTTCTAATCCATCAGGACTGGTGTAGCACAAGTGTGCACTGTGGCAATCTTGGATCAACTCCATAGACTGCTTAGAGCTGAGCAGCAAAGACCTCCAAGTGGAGTATCTAAAAGAAAGTCCCATCCAGTCAGCCTTGTTAGGTATGCTTTTGTTGTTGTTGTTTTTTTTTTTCATAGAATAAAGCCGTCTGTGAGTTAATTATCATACAGATATATTTTAACTTTTTTTATATATTACCTTCCTTTGCATATGTTGACAGCATCTTGTTTAGAAGCCAGCATGGACAGTTTGGTGATCAATTCAAAAATATGGTCACATTGTAATACAACATCACCCTGTAATTAAAAAAAAAAATGTAAGTTTTCTCTGCAAGTAATTTTGGCTAAAATATTGTTAAATTGGAAATTTTCTGTTAACAGTTCTATACAATGCCACGCATGTAAATAGTGGTACAATGCTGCCTGGCCACCTTACTGAAAGTGTGGCTACTGGGAGAAAATGAACTTATTTCCTCCTGGGAGCTGCTGGCTTCCAGTCATGGAGACAAGCACAGAACAGCTACCGCTCACTATATTTTGATGTGTACACTCCGGCTCTTTGACAGCTTGCTTTGCACCGATATGCTGCAGAGCCGGCTATCAATCAAAGTGCCAGGGCTTGCTTAATGCCACCGCTGACAATAGAGAGAATCGTGACTGTAGCCTTTCTGAGCATGTCCCTATACCAAAAAGCTGACCGCCATGGTAGCCACACTCTCAGTAAGGCGGCCAGGCAGCATTATAATGCTATTTACTTCCAGATTAACCCTTTATCTACAGGTAACTAGCATTATCCTAGGTAACAGGTTCCCTATAGATCAGGGGTGTCAAACTGCATTCCTCGAGGGCCGCAAACCATGCGTGTTTTCAAGATTTCCTTAGCTTTGCACAAGGTGCTGTAATCATTGTGTGTGTGTAGGTGATTAAATTATCACCTGTGCAGTATAAGGAAATCCTGAAAACATGACCTGTTTGCAGCCATCGAGGATTGCAGTTTGACACCCCTGCTATAGATGGTCATTTAGATATAATAGTTCTGTCCCCATACCACATGCTCGTTGTCGGCAGCATATCACGTTTAAACTAAAAATCTGCCCTCGACAAGAATAATTGCCCACACAAACAATCTAATCAGCTGACAATCTGCTCCTCGTTTACTCGTGTAAATGCACAGCAAACAGTTATTATTTCAGTTTTCATAAATCTGCTCTTTAGTATTTACAAAAATACTTCACTTTCTTAAAAAAAAAAAAAAAAAAAAAAGGAAAATTTCCACATGCAAGGTTGAGTATATCAAACCAGAATTGCTTTTTACCTTCTGTTTTTTGTCTTCTGGAGGTACATGGATCACTAAGAATCCGTCACTCAAGTTACTGACAGATATTTCTAGAAAAATATATATATTATGATTACGTTAATCATTTACATTTACATAATTAGTTACCATTATGCCATTGCATACCATCCTCTAATTTTTACCAGTCATAAAGGCAAAATTGTGTAATTGTTTTTATTACAGTTCAAGGTTTGCGCCTGCTGATAAGCTCCCGTCATTTTGTAAGTGAAGTCAAGGTCGTTGTATTTAGGTGAATTAACTATTTAAATAGACTTAAAGGGGATATCCAGGACTTTAATAAAAAAATGTGACTAAGCACTAACAGGCATGTAGTTTCTAACATAGGGCAACTACCTGGCGCCTGTCATTGACCGCTCCTGCCAGAAATTCAGCCACTCCCTGTTGACAGAGGAACGGTTTATCTTCCTGTTGACAGGGCAGGACTACTGGTGTCATGCTGATTGACAGCTGACTCCTTCAAGTAGGCAGCAGGGAGCCTGCTGTCAATCAGCATGACACCAGTAGTCTCACCCTGTCAGCATGAAAAGAACCTGCCACTGTGGTGATGTCAGCAGAAGTCTGCGCTGGCAGCAAACGATGTCGAGCACAACAGGCACGTAGGTAGCAACTACCTGCCTGTTGGTCCTTGGGCACGTTTTTTTTTTTTTTTTTTTAAATAAAGGAGTTGTCCACTACTAGGACAACCTCTTCTTGAACTAAATGTTTGGCCCCAATAAAAAAAAAACTATACTCTTTTCCCGGGCCAGTTCTGTTCCTGCAGTGTCTGCACTCGCTTGAAGCTCTGGTGCATTGCAATCCATTTATACCAGCAATCAGAGTAATGAAAGTTAGTCTCATAGAGGGACTAAGTAAAAAAAAATTAAAGAAATGTTTTTAATTAAAAAAAAAAAAACACAAAAAAAACGATAAATACTTATATATATGTAAAACAAAAAAGTACACACTTGGTATCGTGGCATCTGGAACAACCTGATCTATAAACCTGTCACACTAATTAACCCTGTAAAAAAATAAATAAATGTGGTAAAAAACTACGCTTTTCATCATATCGCTGAACAAAAAGTGGAATAAAATGCGATCAAAAGGTCAAATGTAAATAAAATGGTATTGGTGTAAACGCCATCTTGCATCACAAAAAAACAAGCTGTCATACCGCTCTGTCAGTGGAGAAATAGAAAAAACTATAGCTCTTGGAATGTAGTGATGCAAAAAAGATTAAATTATTTACCGGTAATGGGATGGGAGAGAGTCAGTGCCCCCTCCATACTCCCCTCCAGTCAGCGGCCACATAGGGTTTTAGCAGTCCGTTAAACGGACTGCGTTACACTGCGGTGTAATGCAGTCCGTTAACGCTGCTATCAACCCTGTGACCAACTTTTTACTATTGATACTGCCTATGCAGCATCAATAGTAAAAACATATAATGTTAAAAATAATAAAAAACTAAAAAATCATTATATTCTCACCTTCAGGCGCCTTTCCCGCTCCTCACGACACTCCGGTCCCAAGAATGCATTTCGGCAATGACCGGAGATTACGTAGCGGTCTCGTGAGACCGCTACATCATCACGTGTTATTGCCGCAATGCATTATTGGGACCGGAGCATCGCGAGGAGCATCGCTAAATGCCTGGCCTGGATCCAGGGGCCACCAGAAGGTGAGTATATAACTATTTTTTATTTTAATTGTTTTTTTTAACAGGGATATGGTGCCCACATTGCTATATACTACGTGGTCTGTGTTATATACTGTGTGGGCTGTGTTATATACTGTGTTGCCTGTATTATATACTACGTCTCTGTGCTATAAACTACGTGGGCTGTGCTATATACTTCGTGGCTGTGCAATATACTACGTGGGCTGTGCTATATACTACGTGGGCTGTGCTATATACTACGTGGGCTGTGCTATATACTTCGTGGGCTGTGCTATATACTACATGGCTGTGCAATATACTACATGGCTGTGCTATATACTACGTGGGCTGTGCTACATATTACTATACATATTCTAGAATACCCGATGCGTTAGAATCGGGCCACCATCTAGTAATAAATAAAAGCAGACTTGCACTGAAGAAACCAAGTGTTAAGGGAGAGAGAGGATTTTTAATGATGCTGAAATATGCACACAAAAAAGTAATCAATAAGATTGATGCAAATACTTCTGAAATCCACACCTGTTAGTAGAAATGGGTTGTGCCCGTAGCACATTAAAGGCAGGGGTATAAGAAGCTGGAGTGTATGATACTCAACATTTATTGCACTATGCCCATGAGAGTCTAAAAAGAAAAAGCTGTAATAAAGATTTTTAGGCTTATTAAAGGGAAAAAAGATTTTCCTGGATATGGCTGCGTTAGATGGAAAAAAAGGGGGAGGTTAGTGAGCATAAAAATAAACAGCCAGGTTCATGTGTTTGGCAAATAATATGTCAAAACATGTTATTTTGACATATTATTTGCCAAACACATGAACCTGGCCATTTATTTTTATGCTCAATAACCTCCCCCTTTTTTCCAGCTAGTGCAGCCATATCCAGGAGAATTTATCATCTTTTTTCCCTTTATTAATCATAAAAATCTTTATTACAGCTTTTTCTTTTTTGATTCACATGGGCATAGTGCAATAAATGTTGAGTATCATACACTCCAGCTAATTATACCCCTGCCTTTAATGTGCTACAGGCATAACCAATTTCTACTAACAAGTGTAGATTTGCATCAATCCTATTGATTACTTTTTTGTGTGCAAATTTCAGCATCAGTAAAAATCCTATTTCTCCCTTAACATTATTTTTCTTCAGCGCAAGTCTGCTTTTATTTATTATTAGATTACACCCGGTCCCTCTGTGGTTGGCTTCTTGACCTTCGGCAGCTGTAAACCTTTGTGCATTAGCGCCACTATAATTACAAATCATTTAAAATCTGTAGACATGCACAGGCTGGGATGGGCTACAGGACAATAGGCAAGTAGGTTGGTGAGAAAGCAACTCTTGGCACAATTATTAGAAAATGGAAGAAACAGAAGATGACTGTCAGCCTTCCTCGTTCTGGGGCTCAATGCAACATCTCGCCTCGTGGGGTAAGGATCATTCTGAGAAAGCCAGGAATCAGCCCAGAACTACACAGGAGAACCTGGTCAATGGCCTGAAGAGAGCTAGGACCACAGTATTAAACATTACCATTAGTGACACTCCATCATCATGGATTAATATCCTTCACGGTACATAAGACCCCTGCTCATGCCAGTACATATCCAGGCCCATTTGAAGTTTACCAATGACCATCTGGATGATCAAGAGGAGGCATGGAAGAATGTCATGTGATCACATGAGACCAAAATAGAAGTTTTTGGTATCAACTCCACTCATTTGATTGGAGGAAGAAGGATGACTACAACCCCAAGAACACTTTCCCAAACTTGAAGCGAGGTAGGGGAAACATACGTTGGGGGTGCTTTTCTGCAAACAGGACAGACTACTCCACCGTATTGAAGGGAGGATGGATAGGGTCATGTTTTGCGAGATTTTGGCCAATAACCTCCTTCCCTCAGTAAGAGCGTTGAAGATGGGTCATGACTGGGTCTTCCTTCCAGCATGACAAAGACCCAAAACACTAAGCCAAGGCAATGAAGGAGTGGCTCCGAAAGAAGCATTTCAAGGTCCTAGAGTGGCCTAGACAGTCTCCAGACCTGAACCCAATAGATAATCTATTATGCCCAGGGACAGCCTCGAAACTTGAAAGATCTGGAGAAGATCTGTATGGAGGAGTGCGCCAAAATCCCTGCTGCAGTGTGTGCAAACAGGAAACGTCTGACCTCGGTAATTGTAAACAAAGGTTTCTGTATCAAATAATACCAAATACAAATAATGTACCATGCAATAAAATGCAAATTAATTGTGTAAAATGTGATTTTCTGGATTTTTTTAATTCTGTCTCTCAAAGTTGAAGTGTACCTATGATGAAAAAAATACAGACCTCTGCCTGAGGAGGTGGTGATGGCGAACTCAGTCGAGGGGTTCAAGAGAGGCCTGGATGTCTTCCTGGAGCAGAACAATATTGTATCATACAATTATTAGATTCTGTAGAAGGACGTAGATCTGGGGATTTATTATGATGGAATATAGGCTGAACTGGAGGGACAAATGTCTTTTTTCGGCCTTACTAACTATGTTACTATGTTACTATTCTTTGTAGATGGGAAAACTTGCGAAATCGTCACTGTATCAAATACTTATTTTCCCCACTGTATATCTTTGTTATCGGTTTTCTGCTCTTAAGTATAGTGGATATTAGACTTGGAAAAAACCTTCTCTGAATTAAGTGACCTTTCAAATTCCATGCTGTCGAGTGAAACCCAGTTCCTTGTGAATGCCAGACTGGACCTTGGATAAGTAGATCCAGGATCTCTGGTAAGGTCCATGGATGATCGACATCAGCCTCCTCCATGAAAACAATGTTCTTTTGGGTTGGAATGGGGCTAGCATGATTATTCTCACCTGGTCCTTCCTGAACTTCCTTAGTACCACTGGAATCAGTATTACTGGTGGAAAGACATAGGCTAAATCGAAGTTCCATTTGATTTGGAAGGCATCTACTACATGAGGATTTTCCCTGAGATTTAACGAACAGAACTTTTTTACCTTCCTGTTCCGCCTGTTTGCAAATAGGTCTATACTCAGAAGGTCTACTATTTGTTGGAAGACTGCTGGATTCAGGGCCCGCTTCCCGTGTCTTAGGCTGGGTTCACACTAGCGTTTGTGTACGCAGCATAGGGCTGCATAATTCTTACCTTCAGATTCGCATACATCCGCATCCGTCCTGCGTACCTATCTTTAACCTTGTATACGCAGGGACATGCTTGGTCATGCGTTGTATTCGGATGCGTCCCCATGCGGCGTGTTGTGTTCGGCAGGCACATCAAAATGCCGCATGGGGACGCATCCACATACAACGCATGACCATTCATATCCCTGCGTACACAAGGTTAAAGATAGATACGCAGGACAGATGCAATGCAAATCTGAAAGTAAGAAGTACGCAGCCTTATGCTGCGTACACAAATGCTAGTGTGAACCCAGCCTTAGTCAATTGCAGCTTAGGAAGTCTTTCCCTTTTATGTACAGTGCTTTCAATAACAAGATGCTTTTCTGCCATCGAGAAAATTTCCTCTGTTGCCGCCATCAAGGAGAAAGAGCTTGTTACCCCCCTGATGGTTGATGTAAGCCACCGTTCTTCGATTGTCTGACAGGATACAACCATGGCAGCTTTGGAGAGGTGAGAGAAATTCATTCACTGAATATTTCACTCCCAGAAGTTCTTTCATGTTAGAGGAACTACCCTTCTCATGTTCAAACACCTTGAACTATGCAGTCTCTCAGATGCACTCCCTATCCACTTATGCTATTCAGTAGGTTACTGTTCTTGATGGGCGGATAGCCTCTTTCTGATGTGGTGCAGTCATTGAGGAAAGAAAAACAATTATTCTTTCTGTAAAATAGTTTATATTGTGTAAATCCGGCAAAACATATAAAAAAATTATATAAATGTGGTATCACTGTAATCGTACTGACCCGAATAATAAAGTTGTCTTATCACTGTTGCCACACGATGAATTGCATAAAAATTCCTGAATTGCTGGTTTTTGTTCATCTTGCCTCCCAAAAATCAGAATAGAAAGCAATCAAAAAGTGTTATTGCCACGAAAATGGTACCAAAAAAAGTTGACTCATCTCGCAAGAAACAAGCTCTCACATTAATCTGCCTGTAAAAATATAGCTCTCAAAAATATAGCGATGCAAAAGTTTTGCAAAAAAATAAATCTTTTAGTGTGTGATAGCAGCCAAACATAAAAAAAATAATTCTTGACTTGTTTATTCTGCCTCCCAAAGATTGCAGTAAGGCTTGGTAATACAAGTTATAGTTGAACCTTCCAAGAGGAATTTTCCTCCTTTGGGCACTTGGGTGAATCCTTCTCATTTTTCTAAAGATTCATCCGTTCACTTTATGGTATTTTTTGGTTTTGGTATAGAGGACTGAGCAGCAATTTGCCCTACCAGGTGCCATGACTAGTATCTGTTTTTGACGGTTGTATGGGTTATACATACCAGACCTGTATATAATGTTGTGACTAGCCTTCATCTGTGGTCATTTTTGGGGGGGCCTCCATCTATCAGAGAATTGTTTGTGTTTTTAAATGTTTTTAAGGTACTGTTGGTCTGTTTGCACACTTTAATAAAGTTTTCATTGTTTACAATTTCGGTGATCTCCTTACCAGCGTGTCCTTTTTCACTGTCTGTGCATATTCATTGTTTTTTGCAAGCTGTTGGATTGATCCCGACTCTATATTAGATTTTGGCCAATGGTGCCCTCCGCCTTTTGTGTATGAAAGTGTGGTTGGGCCACAGTTTTGTGCCCTTTTGAAAAGAACACAGTTGAACAAATTCCAGACGTAGTCCAGAGTAACGCTGCTGCCTCATAGTGAATGGATCCATCATGGGTTTCATCTGAATCACGTCATTCGGAGATTTATATGGAAACCCCCATGTACAGTGGGTACGGAAAGTATTCAGACCCCTTTAAATTTTTCACTCTTTGTTTCATTGCAGCCATTAGGTAAATTCAAAAAAGTTCATTTTTTTTCTCATTAATTTATACTCTGCACCCCATCTTGACTGAAAAAAAAACTGAAATGTAGTAATTTTTGCAAATGTATTAAAAAAAGAAAAACTGAAATATCACATGGTCATAATTATTCAGACCTTGTGCACAGTACTGAGTAGAAGCACCCTTTTGAGCTAGTACAGCCTTGAGTCTTCTTGGGAATGATGCAAGTTTTTCACACCTGGATTTGGGGATCCTCTGCCATTCTTCCTTGCAGATCCTCTCCAGTTCCGTCACGCTGGATGGTGAACGTTGGTAGACAGCCATTTTCTGGTCTCTCCAGAGATGCTCATTTGGATTAAGGTCAGGGCTCTGCTGGGCCAGTCAGGAATGGTCACAGAGTTGTTCTGAAGCCACTCCTTTGTTATTTTAGCTGTGTGCTTAGGGTCTTTGTTTTGTTGGAAGGTGAACCTTCGGCCAAGTCTGAGGTCCAGA
The DNA here is from genome assembly GCF_032444005.1 of Ranitomeya imitator. NCBI lineage: Eukaryota > Metazoa > Chordata > Amphibia > Anura > Dendrobatidae > Ranitomeya > Ranitomeya imitator. The sequence goes on from NC_091282.1 coordinate 336,823,158, forward strand.
GCACTCTGGAAGAGGTTTTCATCCAGCATATCTCTGTACTTGCCCGCATTCATGTCTCCTTCAATGACAACCAGTCATCCTGTCCCTGCAGCTGAAAAACCCCCATAGCATGATGCTGCCACCACCATGTTTCACTGTTGGGATTGTATTGGGCAGGTGATGAGCAGTGCCTGGTTTTCTCCACACATACCGCTTAGAATTATCATCAAAGAGGTCTTTCTTCATCTCATCAGACCAAAGAAACTTATTTCTCATAGTCTGGGAGTTCTTCATTTTTTTTTTTAGCAAACTCTATGCAGGCTTTCATATGTCTTGCATCGAGGAGAGGCTTCTGTCTGGCCACTCTGCCATAAAGGCCCAACTGGTGAAGGGCTGCAGTGATAGTTGACTTTGTGGAACTCTCTCCCATCTCCCTACTGCATCTCTGGAGCTCAGCCGCAGTGATCTTGGGGTTGCTCTTTATTCTCTCTCACAAAGGCTCTTCTCCCACAATTGCTCAGTTTGGCTGGATGGCCAGATCTAGGAAGACTTCTGGTGGTCCCAAACTTCTTCCATCTAAGGATTATGTGCTCTTGCCACAATTCTGTCTCTGATCTCCTTGGCCAGTTTTTTTGACCTCATGATTCTCATTTGGTTTGACATGCAATGTGAGCTGTGAGGTCTTATACACTGTGTGCAGAATTATTAGGCAAGTTGTATTTTGATCACATGATACTTTTTATACATGTTGTCCTACTCCAAGCTGTTCAGGCTTGAGAGCCAACTACCAATTAAGTAAATCAGGTGATGTGCATCTCTGTAATGAGCAGGGGTGTTGTCTAATGACACTAATGTGCGCTTAATTATTAGGCAACTTCCTTTCCTTTGGCAAAATGGATCAGAAGAGAGATTTGATGGGCTCTGAAAAGTCTGAGATGTCTTGCAGAGGGATGCAGCAGTCTTGAAATTGCCAAACTTTTGAAGCGTGATCACCGAACAATCAAGCGTTTCATGGCAAATAGCCAACAGGGTCGCACGAAGCGTATTGGGCAAAAAAAGCGCAAAATAACTGCTCATGAATTGAGGAAAATCAAGCGTGAAGCTGCCAAGATGCCATTTGCCACCAGTTTTGCCATATTTCAGAGAGACAACGTTACTGGAGTAACAAAAAGCACAAAAGATGTGCGATACTCAGGGACATGGCCAAGGTAAGGAAGGCTGAAAAACGACCACCTTTGAACAAGAAATATAAGATAAAATGTCAAGACTGGGCCAAGAAATATCTTAAGACTGACTTTTCAAAGGTTTTATGGACAGATGAAATGAGAGTGACTCTTGATGGGCCAGATGGATGGGCCAGAGGCTGGATCAGTAAAGGGCCGAGAGCTCCACTCCGACTCAGACGCCAGCAAGGTGGAGGTGGGGTACTGGTATGGGCTGGTATCATCAAAGATGAACTTGTGGGACCTTTTCAGGTTGAAGATGGAAGACCATTTCTTCAAGCAGTCGTACAGGAAGAAGTCGGTATCGTTCAAGAAAAACATGATTTTCATGCAGGACAATGCTCCATCACATGCCTCCAACTACTCCACAGCGTGGCTGGCCAGTAAAGGTCTCAAAGAAGGAAAAATAATGATGTGGCCTCCTTGTTCACCTGATCTGAACCCCATAGAGAACCTGTGGTCTCTCATAAAATGTGAGATCTACAGGGAGGGAAAGCAGTACACCTCTTGGAACAGTGTCTGGGAGGCTGTGGTGGCTGGTGCACGCAATGTTAATCGTAAACAGATCAAGCAAATGACAGAATCTATGGATGGAAGGCTGTTGAGTGTCATAAAGAAAGGTGGCCACTATGGTGGTGACTATTGGTCACTAATTTTTGGGGTTTTTGTTTTTGCATGTCAGAAATGTTTATTTCTAAATTTTGCGCAGTGGTATTGGTTTACCTGGTGAAAATAAACAAGTGAGATGGGAATATATTTGGTTTTTATTAAGTTGCCTAATAATTCTGCACAGTAATAGTTACCTGCACAAACAGATATCTTCCTAAGGTAGCCAAATCTAAAAAAAAACCTACACCAACTTCCAAAAATATTAACCCCTTCATGACCTTGGGATTTTCCGTTTTTCCGTGTTCATTTTTCCCTCCCCTCCTTCCCAGAGCCATAACTTTTTTTATTTTCCATCAATATGGCCATGTGAGGGCTTATTTTTTGCGAGACGAGTTGTACTTTTGAACGACATCATTGGTTTTACCATGTCGTGTACTAGAAAACGGGAAAAAAATTTCAAGTGCGGTGAAATTGCAAAAAAAGTGCAATCCCACAGTTGTTTTTTGTTTGGCTTTTTTGTTAGGTTCACTAAATGCTAAAACTGACCTGATATTATGATTCTCCAGGTCATTACGAGTTCATAGACACCAAACATGTCTAGGTTCTCTTTTATCTAAGTGGTGAAAAAAAATTCCAAACTTTGCTAAAAAAAAAAAAAAAAAATTGCGCCATTTTCCGATACCCGTAGTATCTCCATTTTTCGTGATCTGGGGTCGGTTGAGGGCTTATTTTTTGCGTTCCAAGCTGACGTTTTTATTGATACAATTTTTGTGCAGATACGTTCTTTTGATCGCCCGTTATTGCATTTTAATGCAATGTCGCGGCGACCAAAAAAACATAATTCTGGCGTTTCAAATTTTTTTCTCTCTACGCCGTTTAGCGATCAGGTTAATGCTTTTTTTTATTGATAGATCGGGCGATTCTGAATGCGGCGATACCAAATATGTGTAGCTTTGATATTTTTTTCTATTGTTTTATTTTGAATGGGGCCGAAAGAGGGGTGATTTAAACTTTTATATTTTTTTTTATTTTTTTCAAATTTTTTTGTACTTTTTTTAAACTTTTGCCATGCTTCAATAGCCTCCATGGGAGGCTAGAAGCTGGCACAACTCGATCGGCTCAGCTACATAGCAGCGATCATAAGATCACGGCTATGTAGCTGAATTGCAGGCTTGCTATGAGCGCCGACCACAGGGTGGCGCTCACAGCAAACCTACATCAGTAACCATAGAGGTCTCAAGGACCTCTATGGTTACTATGCAGAAGCATCACTGACCCCCGATCATGTGACAGGGGTCGGCGATGCGCTCATTTCCGGCCCGATGGACGGAAGCGCCGGTTAAATGCCCCTTTCTGCGTTTGACAGCGGCATTTAACTAGTTAATAGTGGCGGGTGAATCGCGATTTCACCCGCCGCTATTGCAGGCACATGTCAGCTGTTCAAAACAACTGACATGTCCCGGCTTTGATGCGGGCTCACCGCCGGAGCCCGCATCAAAGCCGGGGTTCTGACCTCGGACGCACTATCCCATCCGAGTTCAGAAAGGGGTTAAGCATGGATATTTGAGTCTTTTGGGTTGATTGAGAACATAGTTGTTGATCAATAATAAAAATAATCCTCTAAAATACAACTTGCCTAATAATTCTACACACAGTGTATAGACAGGTGTTTGCCTTTCCAAATCAAGTTATACCAGTTTAATTAAATACAGCTGGACTCCAATGAAGGAGTAAAACCATCTCAAGGAGGATCACAAGGAAATGGACAGCATGTGACTTAAATATGAGTGTCTGAGCAAAGGGTCTGAATACTTATGACCATGTGATATTTCAGTTTTTCTTTTTTAATAAATGTGCAAAAATTACTACATTTCTGTTTTTGTTCAGTCAAGATGGGGTGCAGAGTGTATGTTATTGAGAAAAAAATTAACTTTTTTGAATTTACCAAATGGCTGCAATGAAACAGAGTACCCACTGTAAGTGCTCGGCATAAAGCACAGGATAAATGTGATCCAAAATGTTATGCATAATGTTACCAATTAAAGCTTCAACTCAATACAAAAATAAAGCAAGTCCCCACTCAAGTCCGTCATCTGTCAATGGAAATATAGGGGTTTCCACGTTACTGGTAGCACAAAGGCTCTGGAAAAGCAAAATAACTACTCACCCTCCAAAAGAAATCTAGTGAATTTTGTGGTCCCAAATCCAAATTCCCCTCTCCCTTTTGAGACCCAGTGTGTCTAAACCACATTTAGTATCCACATGTTTGGCATTTCTGTAGCGATGAGAATCTGCTTAATTTACAGGTGCGTGTCTCCAGAAGCATAAGCTGGGCATAATGTACTGGGCACTGCAATGTACTGGCACTATAATGGCAGATTTGCAATTCCATCTATTGCTGCTTGTTTCTAGAAAACACCCATGGAGTTAAAGTCATCACTACACCTGTAGATAAATTCCCAGAGGGGATACATTTCCAAAATATTCTCACTTGAGGCACAATTCTGCTCTTCTGTCACTTAGGAACTCTGTATATGGAGTCCACAAACTAGTCTTGGAAAATCTGTGCTCCAAGAGCCAGATAGTTCCTCCCAAGTCTCGCCATGAGTACAGGTAAGCAGTACTGCACAGCCACCTATGGGGTATTTCTGCATTCAACAGAAATTGTGGGACAAATTCTGGTGCCATTTTTTACCCAATTTATCATGTTAAAATATAAAATCTGGGGCTAAAACAACATTTTTGTGGTAAAAATGTAATTATTTTTTCTTCACTTCCCAAAGGTATAAAATTCTGTGACACACCTGTGGTGTCAATATGATCCCTGCAACCCTAGATTAATTCATCAAGAGGTATATTTTGTAAAATCCGGTCACTTATGAGAAGTTCTGCTGTTCTGGCACCTCAGGGGCTCTCCTAGTCGGTCATGGCACCCTCAAACCATAATAGTAAAATCTGCACAATAGTATGGCGCTCCTTCCCTTCTGAACTTTGCATTGTGCCTCAAAAGTAGTTCCCGATTATATGTAGGGTATTGGCGCACTAGGGCTTCTTTTACACATACCATTGCTTTGCGGCCCCAATAGATTTCTATGGGGCTGCAAAAACGGGCTGTAATAATTTCACGGTGCGCCGAATGGCCGTGAGAGCTGTATTTATGGCTGTTAAAAAACAGCTTACGGACACGGCCCCCATTGCAAATCAAACCACCGTTGTTTTTGCGGTGCACCGTGACTTCCGGGTTTGCGGAACGCCGTTTTTTATTTCCAATACTATTTCCATAATATTGGAAACCTGAAAAATGACGATCCGCAAGTTTTTTTTGGTCCATTATTGCGGCAGACCATGAAAATTGTGGCGATACGGCCCGCAAAAAAGGCCCGCAATAACGGGCTGCAAAAAACACGATATGTGTAAAAGATATGTGTAAAAGAAGCCTAAGGAGAAATTGCACAACAAATTGAGATCTCCATTTTTTCCTATTAGCCCTAATAAAAATTAAAAATTTGGAACTAAAACAACATTTTAGTGGAAGAAATGTAATTATCCTTTCTTCTCCGCCCAATAGTATAAATTTCTGTGACACACCTGTGGTGTCAATATGATCACTGAATCTTTAGATGAATTCGTTGAGAGGTTTAGTTTGTAAAATTACATCACTTATGGGGGCTTTCTGCTGTTCTGGCACCTAAGGGGCTCTGCTAATGTGATATGGCACCCTCAAACCATTCCAGCAAAACCTGAACTCCAATATGGCGCTTTTTCCTTTCTGAGCTTAGCACTGTTCCTCAAAAGTAGTTTTCCCACACATGGGTTACTGGCACACTGAGGAGAAATTTCACAACAAATGTTGTGGTCCATTTTCTCCTATTACCCTTGAGAAAATAAAAAATTGAGTCTAAAAGAACAATTTTTTGGGAAAAATTTGATATTTTTATTTTCAGAACTTAAGATATAAAATTCTGTGAAGCACCTGGGGGTTCAAGGTGCTCACCACACATCTAGATAAATTCCTTTAGGGGTCAAGTTTCCAAAATGAGGTCACTTATGGGGGGTTTCCATTGTTTAGGCACATCAGGGGCTTTCCAAACGTGACATGGGGTCCACTCTTGATTCCAGCCAATTTTACATTCAAAAAGTCAAACGGTGCTCTTTCCCTTCCTAGCTCTGCCGTGCGCTCAAACAGTGGTATTCCTACACACATGTAGTCTTGGTGTACTCAGGAAAAATTGAACAACAATTTTGGGGGTAAATTTTCTCCTGCTACCTTTGTTAAAATAAAAAAACTTAGGGCTAAAAGATGATTTATGTGGATAAAATGTGATTTTTTTATTTTCACAGATCTACGTTACAACCTTATGTGAAGCACCTGGGGGTTCAAGGTTCTCACCAAACATCTAGATAAGTTCCTTGAGGGGTCTAGTTTCCAAAATAGGGTCACTTGTGGGGTGTTTCCACTGTTTAGCCACATCAGTGGCTCTCCAAACGTGACGTGTCTGCTCTCAATTCCAGCCAAAACGTCAAACAGTGCTCCTTCCCTTCCAAGCCCTGCTGTGTGCCCAAACAGTGGTCTTCCTCCACACATGGGTTATCGGCATACTCAGGAGAAATTGTACAACAAATAATGGGGTTCATTTTCTCCTGATACCCATGATAAAATTAAAAAAATGGTCCTAAGTAAAATTTTTGTGAAAAAAAGTTGAATGTTCATTTTTTCCTTCCACACTGCTTCAGGTCCTGTGAAGCACATTAAGGGTTAATAAACTTATTGAATGTGGTGTTAAACAGCTTGAAGGGTGAAGTTTTTAGGATGGTGTCACTTTTGGGTATTTTCTGTCATTGTCTGTTCAAATGTGAAATGGTCCCTAAAAAATGGTTATGTAAATTTTGTTGGAAAAATGAGAAATTGCTGGTCAACTTTTAACCCTTTCTAACAAAACAAAATTATGTTTAAAAAATTGTGCTAATGTAAAGTAGACATTGGGAAATGTTATTTGTTAACCATTTTTTGTGACATCACTCTCTGCTTCAACCCCTTTCTGACATTAGACATACTATCCCGTCGATGTGATCGCGTTGCTCCGTGGGTCTCCTACCTCCTCCTCCCTGCAGGTCCCGGTTCCAAAATGGCCGCGGGGGGCCTTCGGGGTCCTGCAGGGAGGTGGCTTTCAAGCGCCTGCTCAGAGAAGCCTCCCTGCAGTGCCTGTCAGATCGCTGATCTAACACAGTGCATTGCAAAGTATCAGATCAGCGATCTGTCACTATACTGTGATGTCGCCCCCTGGGGCATTGTAAAAAAGTAAAAAAAATAATATTTATCGTATTTTCTGGTGTATAAGACGACTAGGCTTATAAAACGACCCCCAACTTTTCCATATAAAATATGGAATTTGGGATATGCCCGCCGTATAAGACGAGGGTCATCTTCTACACCCAGTCATCTTATACGGCGTGTGGTTCCCAGGGTCTGGAGGAGAGGAGACTCTCCTTCAGGCCCTGGGTTCCATATTCATGTAAAAAATAAAGAATAAAAATAAAAAACATGGATATACTCACCCTCGGACGGCCCTTGGCTCACAGCGCTGCTAGCGTCTGCCTCCGTTCCTGAGAATGCAGAGAGTGAAGGACCTTCGATGACGTCGCGGTCACATGAGCGGTCAGGTGACCGCGACGTCATCGAAGGTCCTTCACTCTCTGCATTCTCAGGAACGGAGGCAGACGCTAGCAGCGCTGTGAGCCAGGGGCCGTCCAAGGGTGAGTATATCCATGTTTTTTATTTTTATTCTTTATTTTTTACATGAATATGGATCCCAGGGCCTGAAGGAGAGTCTCCTCTCCTCCAGACCCTGGGAACCACACGCCGACATCCAGGATCGCTCCCTGCACACGCCGTACCCGGCGTATAAGACGACCCCCGACTTTTGGGACAATTTTTAGGGGTCAAAAAGTGGTCTTATACGCCGGAAAATACGGTACATGTGTAAAAAAAAAACCTAAATAAATGAAAAAAAAATATTGCTCCAATAAAAACATTTCTTTATCTAAATTAGAAAAAAACAATAAGAGTACACACATTTAGTATGGCCGCGTCCTTAACGAGCTGACCTTTAAAACTATCCCACTAGTTAACCCCTTTAGTCAACACCGTAAAAAAAAAAAAAAAAAAAGAGGCAAAAACCGATGCTTTATTATCATACTGCCACACAAAAAGTGGAATAATACGCGATCAAAAAGATGGATATAAATAACCATGGTACCGCTGAAAACGTCATCTTGTCCCGCAAAAAACGAGCAGCAGCATCAGCGAAAAAATTTTAAAAAGTTCTAGTCCTCAGAATAAAGCGATGCAAAAATAATTGTTTTTTATATAAAATAGTTTTCATCATATAAAAGCGCCAAAACATAAAAACATGATATAAATGAGGTATCGCTGTAATCGTTCTGACCCGAAGAATAAAATGGCTTTATCAATTTTACCAAACGTAGATCAGTATAAGCGCCCTCCCCCTCCCCCCCCAAAAAAAAAAAAAAAGAAAAAAGAAAAAATTCATGAATAGCTGGTTTTTGGTCATCCTGCCATACAAAAATTAGAATAAAAAGTGATCAAAAAATGTCACGTGCCCGAAAATGGTACCAATAAAAATGGCAACTTGTCCCGCAAAAATTAAGACCTCACATGACTCTGGACCAAAATATGGAAAAATTATAGCTCTCAAAATGTGGAGATGCAAAAACTATTTTTTGCAATAAAAAGCGCCTTTTAGTGTGACAGCTGCCAATAAAAAAACCACTATAAAAGTAAATCAAACCCCCCCTTCATCACCTCCTTAGTTAGAGAAAAATAATAAAATTAACAAAAATTTATTTATTTCCATTTTCTTTTCCCATTAGGGTTAGGGTTGGGGCTACAGTTAGGGTTAGGGTTGAGGCTACAGTCAGGGTTAGGGCTGGGGCTAAAGATAGGGTTGGGGCTAAAGTTAGGGTTAGGGCTACAGTTAGGGTTGGGGCTAAAGTTAGGGTTAGGGTTGGGGCTAAAGTTAGACTTAGGGATGGGGCTAAAGTTAGGGTTTGGATTACATTTACGATTGGGATTAGGGTTGGGATTAGGGTTAAGGGTGTGGTTAGGCTAGGGTTTTAGTTAGAATTGGGAGGTTTCCACTGTTTAGGCACATCAGGGGCTCTCCAAACGCGACATGGGGTCCGATCTCAATTCCAGCCAATTCTGCGTTGAAAAAGTAAAACAATGCTCCTTCCCTTCCGAGCTCTCCCGTGCGCCCAAACAGGGGTTTACCCCAACATATGGGGTATCAGCATACTGAGCACAAATTGGAAAACAACTTTTGGGGTCCAATTTCTGCTGTTACCCTTGGAAAATACAAAACCGGGGGCTAAAATATAATTCTTGTGGGAAAAAAAGATTTTTTATTTTCATGGCTCTGCGTTATAAACTGTAGTGAAACACGTGGGGATTCAAAGTTCTCACAACACATCTAGATAAGTTCCTTGGGGGGTCTAGTTTCCAATATGGTGTCACATGTGAGGGGTTTCTACTGTTTAGGTACATCAGGAGCTCTGCAAATGCAACGTAACGTCTGCAGGCCAATCCATCTAAGTCTGCATTCCAAACAGTGCTCCTTCCCTTCTGAGCTCTGCCATGCACCCAAACGGTGGTCCCCCCCACATATGGGGTATCGGCGTACTCAGGACAAATTGGACAACAACTTTTGTTCAAAGTTCTCACAACACATCTAGATAAGTTTCTTGGGGGTCTTCTTTCCAAAATGGTGTCACTTGTGGGGGGTTTCAATGTTTAGGCACATCAGGGGCCCTCCAAACGTGACATGGCGTCCCATCTCAATTCCAGTCAATTTTGCATTGAAAAGTCAAACGGCGCTCCTTCCCTTCCGAGCTCTGCCATGCGCTCAAACAGTGGTTTACCCCCACATATAGGGTATCAGCGTACTCAGGACAAATTTTACAACTACTTTTGAGGTCCAATTTCTCCTGTTACCCTTGGTAAAAATAAAACAAATTGGAGCTGAAGTAAATTTTTTATGTAAAAAAGTTAAATGTTCATTTTGTTTAAACATTCCAAAAATTCCTGTAAAACGCCTGAAGGGTTAATAAACTTCTTGAATGTGGTCTTGAGCACCTTGAGATGTGCAGTTTTTAGAATGATGTCACACTTGGGTATTTTCTATCATATAGACCCCTCAAAATGACTTAAAATGTGATGTAGTCCCTAAAAAAAGTGGTGTTAAAATGAGAAATTGCTGGTCAACTTTTAACCCTTATAACTCCTTAACAAAAAAAATTTTTGGTTCCAAAATTGTGCTGATGTAAGGTAGACATGTGGGAAATGTTACTTATTAAGTATTTTGTTTGACATATCTCTGTGATTTAAGGGCATAAAAATTCAAAGTTGGAAAATTGCGAAAATTGTTGCCAAATTTCTGTTTTTTTCACAAATAAACGCAGGTAATATCAAAGAAATATTACCAATATCATGAAGTACAATATGTGACGAGAAAACAATGTCAGAATCATCAGGATCCGTTGAAGTGTTCCAGAGTTATAACCTCATAAAGGGACAGTGGTCAGAATTGTAAAAATTGGCCCAGTCATTAACATGCAAACCACCCTTGGGGGTAAAGGGGTTAAAGGGAACCTGTCACCCCGTTTTTTCAAGAAGAGCTAAAAATAGCGTTAAATAGGGGCAGAGCTGTGCTTTACATTAGTGTATTTTGGAGCCTTTATTCCCCACCTATGCTGCCGAAATACCTTTGTAAAGTCGCCGTTTTGTGCTGTCACTCACGCTGGTCAGGTCATATGGGCGTGGTGACAGCGCTGTTTCTCCCCCAGATCTCCGTTGGTGGCGTAGTGGTGTGCGCATGTCCAAGTGACGAATCCACTGCGCAGCTTGAAGGAAAATAGCGCGATCTGCACTATTCAGCCGTTTATCGGTGGGCGCGGCCATCTTTGTGAGGCCGCGCGTGCGCAGATGGTTCTTCTCAGCTTCCCGGGGCTTCAGGAAAATGGCCGCGGGATGCCGCGCGTGCGCAGATGGTGATCTCGGCGACCGTAGGATAGGTCATCAATATCATATCCAGGAGTACTAACCCGAGGGGCGAACTCTGTTTCAGGAAAATGGCCGCCGAGATCACCATCTGCGCACGCGCGGCATCCCGCGGCCATTTTCCTGAAGCCCCGGGATGCCGCGCGTGCGCAGATGGTGATCTCGGCGGCCATTTTCCTGAAACAGAGTTCGCCCCTCGGGTTAGTACTCCTGGATATGATATTGATGACCTATCCTACGGTATGTATAGGTTATTAGGGTATCAATATGTTGTGTCTGGACAACCCCTTTAACTTTGTACCTGACATCTGAGTGAGTTATTTCAACTGATAAACCCTTATTTCCTTTACCTTTCACGTTTGTATATTCAATCTTCTGCTTGATCTTGACTTGCTCTGTAACATATAGTGTTGTCTGTGTCAACACGAGATTCCGAGGCCGAGTTTTAAATCCGTTTCTGTCATACTTTATTACTGCAATGCCATACTAGGATATAGGGACAAAATGTTATCTCTACAAAAACTAAATATTTAATAGTAAGCAAAGTTAATTTATAATAATTTGTTTGCATATGAAAAGAAACAAGTCAAACAGGAATAACTGTCTATTTCACGTAACAATACACTTTAATAAGAGCTTTAACAGTACAGCAGGTGCACTCCCACTCTTCATTCTGAAGGCCCTGGTCGCTTTTTGGCCTGCATCCTACAGAATGACAGGGTGATGGAATGGCCGAGTCCTGAGTGGGGGTAGAGTGACGCGATGATCTCACTGTGCACGGAATCTGTTGTGCTGTGCACGCCCCAGCACAATGACATCACTGCGTTGGTCTACCCACACCTTTCCACTGTTTGCCAGCAGACTCGCAAGGGGTTAGATGAGTATATGATGCTTATTTTTTATTTTAATAGTACTTACCAGGGTACTGTGAGGACATCATACAGTGTGGGGACTAATGTGGATTACATCATACAGTGTGAAAGGCATTAGACTGTGTAGAGGAAGTGTACAATGTGGTGGGACATTATACTGTGTTACTTATGACTACTTGAGGATAAATCCTACAGTGTGAAGGGCATTATACTGTGTATGGGGGAGCTATGGGGGCATCATACTGTTTATAGGGGCATTATACTTTTTGCAGGGTGATACTATGCATGGGGAGTTTGGTGGACTTTATACTGTGTGACAACTAGTGTGGGTGGCTATCACACAGTGTGGGAGGGTCAGTACACCGTGTATAGGAAGTGTGGTGGGAGCGTTATGTTGTGTGACTACTGTGGGGCCATTATTCTGTGTATAGCGGAGTTCTGGGTATTATACTGTGTATAGAGGAGTATATTGGAGTATTATACTGTGCATAGGGTGCTTTGAGGGTATTATACCTTGCGAGGATTAAAGTTGAGTCCACCATACAGAGTAGGGGGCATTATACAGTGTATAGGGGAGCTGTGGGGACATGTATAGAATAGCTATGTTGACATCATAATTGGTATAAGTGAACATTGGGGGCCATCATACTATGTATAGGAGAGCTTTGGGCCCATTATACTGTGTACACTGTAGTTGTGGGTCCATCATAATCTGTATAGAGGTGCTGTTGGACTAATCATACTCTGTATAGGGGAGCTGTGGGGGCATCACACTGTGTTAAGGGAGCTGTGGTGGCATCATGCGGTATATAGAGAAGTTTTACTTGAGGAGACTTAGGGGACATTATCACTATGCCTGTGGGGATTTACTGAACATTATAACTCCACATGGAGGGACTTGGGAGACCTTATTAAATGTTAAGTGGGCACATAAGACGCATTATTGTTATAAGGGCACCCAGAGTTTTGTAATAGTGAAATGAGGCACACGGGGCATTATTACTTTCTAGGTGCAAAATATGGGCACGGTTTTCTAGAGCACTTACACAGGCTATTAATATTTTCTTGGAGGGGGGAAATTTTATAACATAGAGGATACAAATGAGGTATTTTACTTTGTAAGGGGCACTGTGATGGGCATTATTATGTGGGGAACTAAGAGGAGCACTATTTATGCTACACGGGAGGTCCAATAATAGGAAGAAATATTGAAGGCTTAGCATAAGACTTTAGCGCATAACTTGGGCGAGTGCAGTGCGAGAAATAAAAATTGGATGCCATATGGACCATCCGTATGGCATCTGATTTTTACAGATACATTACAGTTCTGTAAGATGGGGAACTGTAAATGATCCTGTAAATTATTAATAACCATGTAGTAAAAAAAAAAAGATTGTATACAGACAGCACACGGATGACAAGTGAAAAAAAAGTCATCCCACTTTAAGGATGAAAATAGCACCAATTGTTTTTGTATACACTCATGTGACCCCAGCCTTAAAATGAGGAGCTTTCACAGATTGGGAATAGGTGCTGGAAAATATGAGAAATCAAATATGTCTTTGTTGTAAATATTACAGATTAGTCATGGCTGGAAGACATTCTAATGAAAGTCTAGGCCAGATGTAAAAGACTCCATCAGAATTAACATCGCCTGTAAATCACCATGTATAACTAACAAAAATAGATATTGGCGTGCACATTGAGGTATTTCACTAACAGAGGTGCCAATTGAGGGGATTGGTGAGAGCCCTCATATACTATCTAATATATAAAGCTGAATGTGTGTGTGTATGTATGTATATGTGTATGTCCGGGATTGGCATCTGCACCATCCCAGCTACAGCCACAAAATTTTGAGCAGTCACACGTCTGGACCCCAAGAGCGTCATAGGCTATGTTGTGAGGCGAAATTTTAACCCCGCGCGTTCCAATTCACGAAACAATTTTGCCCCTATCTAGATAATTAGGAAAAAGTACAGTTGCTAAGGTGGGGCCCCGACATGGGATACTCACCACACACGGGGATATGAACACACACACAAAATGCGCCACACACTACCACGTGCTTGATCACGTATACCACCCTCAGCACACATTTCACCACACAAACACCAACCTCGCCACATAAAAGTCGAAACACAAAAGTCGCCACTCAAAACTCGCCACGCGCAAAATTCACCACATGCAAAACTCACCACATGCAAAACTAGGCTCACGGGCAAAACTCACCTCATGCAAAACTCGCCACACGTGCAAAACTCACCTCATGGAAAACTCTCCACACTTGCACACGCAGAAAACTTGCCACATGCACAAAAGTTGCAACACATGCAAAAGTTGCCTCACACAAAACTTGCACATAGTCAAAACGCACCACACATAAAACTCGCCATGCGCAAAACTTGCACACAACTTGCTACACTAACCTGTCACATACAACTCGACACACAAAAAGTTGCTACACGCATGTCGCCACACAAAACTCATCTCACAAAAGTCGCTACTTGCATGTCACCACACGCAACTCAACACACACAACTTGACACATGAAACTCACCCTAAAACACACACAAGTCTGGTATTATCCTTCAAAAATAAAAAAAATCTGATTAATAAGCAGACAAACTACAAGAGCAACAAATGTACCATATAGGAAATACGGCAGCTGTTAGTCACTTGACCTGTCTATTATGTGTATGTGTGAGCTAATATATACTGCCGGGGGGAGGGCTTCCTGTTGGCTGGGAATTTATCAGGCTGCCAACAGCAACCAATCACAGCTCAGCTTCTATTTTACTACAGTTAATTAATCTGAGGTCTGATTGGTTAAAGGACTTTCTCAGTATAACAAAGCTTGTGTGTATATATATATATATATATATATATATATATATATATATATATATATATATAGCTGAGTGTATGTATGCGTGTGTGTATCAAGCCCCGCCCACTCCACATAGCCCACCCACTCCGCATAGCCACACTCACTCCACACGCAAAGCCCAGTCAAACGCGGCCCACGTTGTTAGCGCACAAGGGTAGAGACATTCACCTCGAAAGCCACCCTGCAAAACTCACCGGCTGCAATGTTCCAGCCGCTGCGAGCTACAATCAGGGCAGCCGCCTTCAGAGTATCAGTGCGCGACAGACACAGGCCACATCTAGCTCCGTTGTGTCTAAAATGGAGTTGCTCCTGTGAGGCATGATGTCAAGGTAAAGGTAGGAGCCTCATGGATTACACCGCTGTGCTCATAACAGGAACTTGCTGTGCAGGTGTGAGGGGAAGTGAGGAGTGAGGGGAAAATGAGGGGAGGGGAAAATGAGAGGAGTGAGGGGAAAATGAGAGGAGTGAGGGGAAAATGAGAGGAGTGAGGGGAAAATGAGAGGAGTGAGGGGAAAATGAGAGGAGTGAGGGGAAAATGAGAGGAGTGAGGGGAAAATGAGAGGAGTGAGGGGAAAATAGTGGAGTGAGGGGAAAATGAGAGGTGTGAGATGAAAATGAGAGGTGTGAGGTGAAAGTGAAGAAGTGTGAGTGGAGAATGAGAGGAGTGAGGCCAGCCTCACACTAGCGTGTTTTACGGACGTAAGAGAGGTGCTGAAAATACGGATTGCATACGGTACAATGCTTCTCTATGCCCCAGCTCCTATCAGCCGTATTTTACTGATCCGTATTATACGGTGTTCTACGGCCGCAGAAAATCGTAGCATGCTGCGTTTGTCACCGTATTGCACAAAAAATACGCCAATGAAAGTCTATGGGGGCCAGAAAAATACGGATTACACACGGACCAGCAGTGTGACTTGTGAGAAATACGCAGCGGTGTTCTATAGAAAAGCCAGGAATTCACTGCGGTGTACAGTAAAATCACACTGACAGGTTACAATAGAATAGCTAAAATAAATGTCTACACATAGTATAGGGGTATATATGTGTCAGTGAGACACATATATGTATATATATTAATATTTCATACAGTGCTAGATAGCTTAAAAGCCGGTAATTCAATTGGCGGCTTTTGCTATCTCCTTTCCAAACCCGACATGATATGAGACATGGTTTACATACAAATCCCAAAAATCATAGTAGAAAAAATAATTTTATTAACACAAAAATACATACATTTTATTAAACAAAAACGTATGACCAATTAAAATTATGCACCAAAACAGGTGGTAAATAGAGAGGGGCTCCTGGTGCATAGTGGGTGAGCTGTCCGGTTATACCATGGGTAAGCACGCATAGGCTATTATTCATTTATTGATTTATCCAGCATGTTCCTCATGAGATATTATCTCTGACATCTAGGGACTTTTGCAGGAATTGCCTCACTATGATATGATTGTAAAATAGCCGCATCGCTAGCAGCATACTTACCCCTGGATACATGTAGCGTTCCCCATGTACACCAGTATACCTAGAGTTTTCTCTCTATTTACCACCTGTTTTGGTGCATAATTTTAATTGGTCATACGTTTTTGTTATGTATTTTTGTGTTAATAAAATTATTTTTTCTACTATGATTTTTGGGATTTTTATACTCCATTTTCTTGCTGTAGTACATGATCGTTGGAGTTGTCCTGGTGAACCAGTGTATCTGGACATTGTGTTTGGGAGAGCCACATTATATTGCTCTCGGCCATATACTACGTGTATGCTTCATGATTCCTTGTTTTATGGTAATGTGTCTGTGTTGTTCACAGCATCTGGTCTGAGGCAAATGGACTATCGCACCCGAGATCAAACTTGGCTATCTCGATTAGAGGAGGTTTTTAAGGAGGACTCTGGTGGTATTTTAACTATAAGCGGTGGCGACTCGAGGGAGAGGATTGAGAGACTCAGAACCCTGCTACATAAACGGACCAAGCTATGGTGGAACAGGGCCTTTCTGGGACAGTACTTGACTCGCAGCTTGATTCCGAGGGGTCTACTGATCCAGATCTTCCCGTCGTTTCCGGTAGGCGATGAGGTGTTTAAAAGGGACTGGGAGGATCTGGCCACTAAGTGTTCCCGTGGTTTTATGGAACTATTGATGAAATTTGATGAAGCGAGACTGGGTGACATTGAGAAAGAGATAGATAATATCCAGGTGACCATCAAAGATGAATTGACAACAGAGGCACTTGAAAAACTCAATGGAGATTTGGAGAAAGATTTCTCCAAGTGGGAGCAGGAGATAGGGGCTGTGAAAACGAAGAAGCTACAGAGAGACAGCGTGGATTATAAGGAGAATAAAGTGTACCGATGGAGGGCCATTAAAAAGGCTCGTCCGCCTCCCTCTCACGTAAGGTCAGGCTCAGTTTCATCACTGACATCTGTGGATGAATCAAGCGCAGCCTCTGAGGTGTCTGGGGCAGCGGGTGGTGTAAGAAAGAGAAAACAGCAGCCAGGAAGACTAGCTAAGGAGAGATACAACAACAAAAGGAAACCTACATCTGCCCCAGTCTATGATCGTAAAGCCAAAAATACGAATCTTGAGGTAATAAATCTTTCCTCACATAGTATGTCTGAAATACAGCTACAAGTATTGAGATTGGGTCTAAATTTTGTTCCATGTGCTGGTTTTGATTTTTTCACAGCTGTGAAGGACACACATCTATTTTGCCGTAAACTCATTTTAAAGAAATTACATTGTCAGAGGAATGCAGACTCAAACCTCTCCAGTGATGTGGAACGTGAGGCTCTTGAAGCATTGGAAGATCTACTGAGGGAACAATGTTCTGATGATGTAGGTAAATTTCCCACTCCTGTTGGGTCCAGATCTCTCACCTTCCCCCCCTTGTCCCTATGTTCACAAGTAGAAATCTTCTGTAGACTTGTCACGGAGGACTTAAGGAAAATCCCGAGATATAGACGTAATGATAACCTTACAGGTCCGCAGTGGAGGGCCCTGAGGGAGTTACAAGCATTAGAGTCTGTTGTTATTAAACCTGCGGACAAGGGGGGGAATGTGGTGATCTGGCCAACTGACAAATATGAGAAAGAGGCTTTTCGTCAGCTCAGAAACAAAACTACCTATCAGATTCTATCACAAAACCCGACACAGACCTTCTCCAGAGAGTTGGAATTAATTTTATCTAATGCTGACGAGTCTGGTATTGTTCCCAGAAAGGTCCTGGATGGACTGTTGCCCAAATTTCCTAAAACCCCGACTTTTTACCTTTTACCAAAGGTACATAAGGACATTGTCAATCCCCCGGTCATCCTGTTGTCTCTGGCATAGGAGGGTTGAGTGATGGTGTTTGCAAATTTATTGATTTTTATCTTAAACCATTGGTTGAAACCCTCCCCTCCTATGTCAGAGACACTACTGACGTGTTGACTCGGGTCAATGGCCTGTCCCTCGAAGCGGGCATGTTATTGGTGACCATCGATATTGAATCGTTATATACCTCGATTAGGCATGAGGATGGTCTTAGGGCGGCCCGCTTCTTCCTTGAGACGGCCAACTGGGATGGCCATTTTTCTGCGTTTATTTTGGATTTGATTCAATTTGTTTTGACCCACAATTATTTTGTTTTCAAAGATAGGGTTTACAGGTTTTTTTTTTACAGTTACAGGGTACCGCGATGGGCGCGGCATGTGCTCCGGCCTATGCAAATTTGTTTTTGGGATACTGAGAGAGATCCATCTTCCAGGGGGACGGAGCACATGCCGCGGACCCAGTGGTGGGCTGGTTTCGGTACATTAATGATGTATTGATTGTTTGGAATGGTGACGAAGCCAGCCTATCCACCTTTAGGCGGGATCTGAATGACAATTCTTTTAATTTGAAGTTCACTTATCTTTGGCATCAGAAGAAAATTAATTTCCTTGACATTACGTTGTGTGTCGCGGAGGATGGTTCCATTGAAACGGATTTATACCGTAAAGAGACATCTGTGAACTCATTGTTACACGCCTCCTCGGCACACAACTATTCTGTCATTAAAGCCATCCCAGTTGGCCAATTCTTGAGGGGGAGGCGGGTTTGCTCTACCGATGCTCGCTTTGAGGGGCAGTCCTTGGCCCTTGCTGACCGATTCAGGGCTAGAGGATATAGCCGTAGGTGTATTAAGGCAGGGTATAGACGGGCTAGAGCCACAGTGAGGGAGAACCTTTTGACACAGTCCAAGCAGAAAAGATCTACGGGCAAATCTGAAATTAGATTTATATCTACTTCTAATTGCCACTGGGATCGGATGCGGGAAATTTTGGCAAGGCACTGGTTGATTTTACAGACTGACAACACTCTTGCGACTCAGTTACCACAAACCCCACGAGTGACACAACGCAGAGGGAGGAATCTTAGGGACAATCTAGTGCGAAGTCACTATGTGGCAGCACAAAAACCTTTTTTCACCACCGGCTGCCCTCGTGTTGGATGTTTTCCATGCGGTTCGTGTGTCGCGTGTCCTAATATACTTAGATGTGGGACCTTCAAAACCTCTGATGGGAGCATGGAATACAAAATTCGAGAATATATTTCGTGCAATACCACTCATGTGGTTTATTACGCCACTTGTCCCTGCTCCCTCATTTATGTCGGTCTCACATCTAGGGAACTCAAAATAAGGACACGCGAACACGTGCGCGACATCCTAGCTGGTAAAGATGCCTTGGATGTGTCACTGCTAAAAACCATACCAAGGCATTTCAGGAAATGTCATGGCTCCGATCCCAGTGGCCTGAAAATTAGGGGCATTGATACAGTACATGGTGGCATCAGGGGTGGCAATCTGAGCCAACTACTGGCACAACGAGAGTGTAGGTGGATTGTCACCCTTGATACCATGGCCCCGAAGGGCCTAAACGAATCTATCAGTTTTGCTCCGTTTTTATAGGTATTATCCTTAGCCTTGCTCCGTTTTTGTGGATGGTGCTTTTCTTGTTGAGGTGTGCGCCGATTTTTCGATGGTGCCAACTCTTTGGTGCTTGTCATTCTTTCGGTGCGCCCCATGCAACTGATACTTATGTCTTATGGGTCTGAGTCCTCATCCTCTCCCGATTTACTTTGTGGGGTCGCCTACTGTTTATTTTTATGTATTTTTTTATATGTTTTTTGCTTATTGTTCTTTTTCCTTTTCTTTATTTAGTTTATGTATGCTGGTCGGCCTGACCTGTTTGAGATCGTTTTTTCCCTGCTGCTCTAGAATCACCTTCCTCTTTGGAATCACTGGGATGAATCTTTGAGGATACACTCTTCGTGCAATATTTTCTTATAAATGTTACTGTATTCATAGTAGTGACCACTTGTATATTAGGAAGTTTTTCTTCCTTTTTTGTTTTGTAATGCCGCATATGTAGTAATTATTTATATTTATATTTATGGTAGTTTTCACATACACCTTTTTGTTTTTACTTTTTTTTACATATGTTCACATATGGTTTCACATTCACTGTATGTGCCACAATGTATTTTTTGTCTATGGCTGTATTTTTTATTAATGCGGCTCCATGAACGTTTTTGCAGCTCACCGCTGTGGTTGGGGATGGACGATGCGTCTCTAGTATTAGTCATTCCCACCGAGGCAGTATTTTAGTATATGTGTCTCTTACAATATGGCCGCACCTGTAGTCTTCAATGTAATGGCCGCTTTGGGAGCGCAGGCGCATTGTGGACCCAGACCTCTCCACTCCTCCTGTGGTTATCTATATCCGTCATGTGCGCATGTCAGATGACGTCACGCGGCGGACTTCCGCCTTAATGCGCGCATGACGGTGACGGCCACAGGTGCTGTGGAGCCTGGGCTCAAGTGCGCAGGCGCCGGATTCCAGGGACAGTTCCGGTCTCCGGACTATTTAAAGGTATCTGAACAGCTGATTGTTAACCCCTTTTGAAAAAGCTTGGCGGCGAAACGTGCGTCAAGGGGCTCCTGGTGCATAGTGGGTGAACCGTCCGGTTATACCATGGGTAAGCACGCATAGGCTATTATTCATTTATTGATTTATCCGGCATGTTCCTCATGAGATATTATCTCTGACATCTAGAGACTTTTGCAGGAATTACCTCACTATGATATGATTGTAAAATAGCCGCATCGCTAGCAGCATACTTACCCCCGGATACATGTAGCGTTCCCCATGTACACCAGTATACCTAGAGTTTTTTCTCTATTTACCACCTGTTTTGGTGCATAATTTTAATTGGTCATACGTTTTTGTTATGTATTTTTGTGTTAATAAAATTATTTTTTCTACTATGATTTTTGGGATTTTTATACTCCGTTTTCTTGCTGTAGTACATGATCGTTGGAGTTGTCCTGGTGAACCAGTGTATCTGGACATTGTGTTTGGGAGAGCCACATTATATTGCTCTCGGTCGTGTATGCTTCATGATTCCTTGTTTTATGGTTTACATGTGCAAAATTTGGGCGCTCTAGCTATTAATCTAAAGGGTTAAATCGTGGAAAAAATTAGCGTGGGCTCCCGCGCAATTTTCTCCGCCAGGATGCTAAAGCCAGTGACTGAGGGCAGATATTAATAGCCTGGAGAGGGTCCATAGTTATTGGCCCCCCCTGGCTAAAAACATCTGCCCCAGCCACCCCAGAAAAGGCACATCTGGAAGATGCGCCTATTCTGGCACTTGGCCACTCTCTTCCCATTCCCGTGTAGCGGTGGGATATGGGGTAATGAAGCAAGGTGACATTAACCCTTCATTAACCCATATCCCACAGCTACACGGGAATGGGAAGAGAGTGGCCAAGTGCCAGAATAGGCGCATCTTCCAGATCTCGCAGTACGGATGCCATACAGATTACATACGGAGGATGCCATGCACAAAATACGCTGACACACCCTGCCTACGGATGAGATAGGGACCATTATTTTGGGGACTTTTCTGCGTATTACGGCCGTAAATTACGGACTGTATTTTTATACGCTGAGTGTGAGGCCGGCCTGAAGGGAAAATAGTGGAGTGATCAGAAAATTACAGGTGTGAGGTTAAAATGAGAAGTGTGAGGGGAAAATGAGAGATGTGAGAGGGAAAATTACAGATGTGAGGGGGAAAATGAGAGAAGTGAGGTGCTGCTGCAGTATGAGGCTGTGTATAATTTGTTATAACCACAGTTAGGTACTATGCCCAGGCAACGCCGGGCTCTTCAGCTAGTGTAGAATAAATATCAATTGCACACTTCTTTTGAATGCAAACAAGATTTCTTTTATTAAAGTTCAAGAAATAAGAGCAACCTGTGTCCACGCGTTTCAGCCAAACCGGCCTTTTTCACAACAGTTGCACTGAGACAGAGATTTTCTCTTCTGCATATAAATTCTAAGTTAATTAAGTTAAGTCTGTATTTCACATGTCCCACTAAAAGCAAATACTCGGCCCGGGACATGTGAAATACAGACTTAACAAATTGCACCACCAGGTAAGTGAGTATTTTGACTGTATTATAATTTATATGCAAATTTTTCAACTCCAAGCTGTATAACCTTGAAAGCTTATTGGATGAAGCAGATAAGGTAATGAGTACTTGTGTAATGAGGGAGGGTGCAGCATAATATCACCACCCTTTATCAAGTTGTGCAGAATTATCAGGCAGTTTGTTTTTCTCAGGCAAAATGGGCCTAAAGAGATTTAACTGACTTTGAAAAGTTAAAAAGTGTTACAAGAATTACAGATGTAGCCTTCTTGAAATTGGTAAGATATTGTGGCATGATCACAGAACCATCAAAAGTTTTGTAGCAAAAAAATGTGTTGAGAAAAAAGGATATACATTAACTGACAAAGATCCCATTTTCCTCCAGTGCTGCCATATTCCAAAACTGCAGCCTGCCTGGAGTACCCAGAAATACAAGGTGTTCAGTGCTCAGAGACACGGCCAAGATAAGGAAGACTGAAACCCGACCAGCACTGAACACAACACAGAAATTAAAATGCCAAGAAATAATGTATCTGAAGACAGATTTTTTTAAAGTCTCGCCAATGCAAGTCTATGGGTGCGAGAAAAAAATCGGACACCACACGGACCATCAGTGTAGCTTGTGAGAAGTAAGCACACATTTTCCTCATAGATACATAGATGCGAGGAAATCGCATCATCGCATTGCAAACGCATTACACACGGATGGCCATACGGAGAATATTTGTGCGACTCTCTGCAGGGAATTTGACCAATTTTCCATACAGTAAGTGTGACCCCGGCCTAAGAAAGACAAAACCTCACTTTCTTAAATATTCTTTTTTTCACGTATATTAACCTTGTCTTTTTTCAATATTGAAATTAATCATGAAAATTACATATTGTCTAACTGTGTTGGTCTTTGTATATTTATTTTCATTAACATGATGGCAATCTGCTTAGGTGTGTGACTGTAATTGTATACGTACTGCAGATACCTGGTTAGGGGCCCACTCAGATGTGTTTCGCCGATGCTGAACCTTTAGCTACGCCTTTGTTGATGCAAATATTACATAAAATATTGAATTAAAAATGTGATAGTTAGTGTACTTGAACAACTTACCTTCATCTTGTCAAACAACATGAGCTGATGGACTTTTGGACTGATATCTTGATCAGCTACAACATAAAACATAAATACAACATTCAGCATGATGGCATTAAGTTCTTAGTGGTATTAGTATGTACTTAGTGAAATCCCCAATAATCTGATTGTGTCCCACATTCATGGGCCACAGTGCGGATGCCTTTGTGGCCTCTACACTATATATGCTCTGTAACCCCGGAAGGTATTTTTGTTTTAGCCCTTTCGTTTTTCGCCCCCCTTCTTCCCAGAGCCATAACGTTTTTACTTTTCCGTTAATATGTTAATATGCTTGTTTTTTGCGGGACGACTTGTACTTTAGAACGACACCATTGGTTTTACCATGTCGTGTACTAGAAAACGGGAAAAAAAAGTGCAAACCCCCACATGTTTTTTGTTTGGCTTTTTTACTAGGTTCACTAAGTGCTACAAGTGACCTGTCAATATGAGTCTCCAGGCCATTATGAGTTTATAGACACCAAACATGTCTAGGTTATTTTTTATCTAAGTGGTGAAAAAAAAATTCCAAACTTTGTTTAAAAAAAAATTGTGCCATTTTCCGATACCCAAAGCATTTACATTTTTTATGATCTCAGGTTGAGTGAGGGCTTATTTTTTGCATGCTGAGCGGATGTTTTTAATTATACCATTTTGGTGCAGATCTGATCTTTTCATCGCCCGTTATTGCATTTTAATGCAATGTCGCGGCGACCAAAAAAACGTAATTCTTGCTTTTTTTTTTTCTATGCTGTTTAGCGATCAGGTTAATGCATTTTTTTATTGATAGAGCGGGCAATTCTGAATGTGGTGATACCAAATATGTGTGTATTTGATTTTTTTAATTGTTTTATTTTGAATGGGGCGAAAGGAGAGTGATTTGAACTTTTATATTTTTTCGCCTACATGTAGCTGAATTACTCACTTGCTATGAGCACCGACCACTGGGCGGCGCTCACAGCAAGCCGGCAGTGCCAACCATAAGAGGTCTGCTGGAGACCTCTGGTTGTCATGCCAACCCCCGGTGACCCATGATCACATGACGGGGTTACCAGTGGGCTGATTTACGGCACGATTGCCGCAAGCGCTTGTTAAATGCCGCTGTCAGCCTTTGACAGCGGCATTTAATGGGTTTAATAGCCACGGGTGGATCGCGATTCCACCCACGGCTGTTCCGGGCACATGTCAGCTGTTCAAAACAGCTGACATGTGCCGGGAAAGATGTGGGCTAGGCGCCGGAGCCCACATCAAAGGGAGGGAGTCCGACATCAACATAGATATACGCCCGATGTCGGAAAAAGGTTAATAAAACCTGCCATTAGGAAAATATATCAATGACACACACAGTAGTTTATGTACTTTGTCACTTACTTAACCGAGATTCTTCAAATGGCTCACTAACACTTTGCTCGTAGCCTTCCTTCTTCCCTTGAAAAAGATCACTGGCCACAACTTTTTGCCGCATCTGCAGACATAGAAAATGAATCAGTTCCTGTGGCCAGATAAAAAAGAAATTACTGTTATTAACATATTGAAAATTGTAAAGACATAAAAACAGGGCAAATATCTGAAACCCGGATCTTTTTTCAAGGGTTGCAAAAAGCCTCGGTGTGTTGACTCCATGGGCAACTAAAAAAAAAAATTCTGACACCAAGTTCTTTGTCTCTGTTGTTGAGAAATAAAAGCGCGGCATGGAGGATGGAGTTTCTTGTCAATATTAATGACACCTGTGGAGCGTAATGGACCCCATTATGGGTGCAGTCAGACGGCAATATAAATCGGACTGAAATAAGACCGCAATGCTCGGACTGGCCTCGGCTCTCCTGACCCGAGAGTGACAGCTGCATAGAAATATATAGAGCTGTCACTCTAGGGTTGGAAGAGCCAAATAACAAAAAAGTGACTGGCACTTCCAAATCAGAAAACTGGTGTGTACAGGTGCGAACTAGGAGTGGCCATCTCTATAAATAACAAACAAATAAAGTAGCATTCTGTAGTGCTACAGCATGTAAATATGGAATATATGAAATATGAAAAGCATTACTGCTCTAGATAATAAGAAAAAAATGGAGATACTTGGCACATAGTTTGGCCAATTCACGCATGCCCAGCAGCCAACGACAAGGTGATCTCCAGCTTGCTAGGAACATATCTAAAGTGAACACCTCTCTAAAGCTAAAGACTGAATTTCTGGGTAGGTAGGATCCTGTTGCAATTAAAACTGCCATAGGCTGGAGGGTGGAGAGCTCGGTCAGGGTTGGAACAGCAGACAGCCAGTCCGTACATTGTGGTCCAATTTATATGTTCGTCTGACTGCGCTCTCTCAATCGGTGGTTTTTTTCCAGATGCACCATGTGTCCATCCATCTTTGGGTCTGTCAGCACATTATTATTATTTATTATTATTATAACGCCATTTATTCCATGGCGCTTTACATGTGAAAGGGGTATACATAATAAAAGACAAGTACAATAATCCTAAACAATACAAGTCACGGCTGGTACAGGAGGAGAGAGGACCCTGCACATTTCAGATGTGAACAGAGTGTCCAAAAAATGTGAATGGCTTTAAAACACACTAAAGATACAAAAATGAATGGCAAGAAATAGCAGAAAGATTTCAAGATCAACTGCAGTGATGTAACCCCTCCACCACTAGAGGGCAGGTTTTGCCCATGGAATGTCTCAATACAAAACTGCTAAGCACAAACCTACACACAATTACAAGTAAAACTGCTCAATGTTAAGTCACAGAACCTTCCAATAATTGGTCTGCAGCTTCGTTAAACGCTAAAGCCTTCAGTGTTCAATGTAGCTGCAGACCAATTATTGATCTGGTTAGGAACAAACATTATCGGGGAGTCCTGCTGCTAATGTAAGTGCAACATACATTTTTCAGATCTAAAATAAGTAATGGCTATATAAACAAGGTTTAATCTCCCCACAGAAAGGTCTTGATTTCCTCTACAGTAATTGGTAACATCCCTGCTAGAGATCAGCGGACCCATGGAAGTTCTGGTACTGGTATGAAACTAAACTGTATTCGAAAGTTTGGTTTGTGTACCAGAACTGAACCCGACCTTGAACCTGAACCCAAAGCACATTGAAATCAATTGGTACCCAATCTTTGGGGGCTGGAAAGTCTCTCTTCCTGGCTCTTGACTTTGGAACATCGCTGAACGTGTTGACAGATTACTGGGAGAGTCTGGTGAGGACTTGGCAGTCAAAGTGCTCTTCAGCACCAATCTCAAAGTTAAAGGCAGGGGGAAAGTCCTTCAAAACTATTTCAGGGAATTAGGCTGTAAGATTAAGGCTAAGTGCACACGTTTCAGAATTGTCGCGGAAATTTCCGGGGCAATTCTGCGCCTCCTGCCGCAGGTATATCGCATGTGGAAATCGCATGCATATTCCCGCAGAAAACTAGCGTTTTGCAAGCATAATTAGCTTGCAGAATGCTAGCGTTTTCCAAGCGATCTGTAGCATCGCTTGGAAAACTGATTGACAGGTTGGTCACACTTGACAAACATAGTGTATGACAAGTGTGACCAACTTTTTACTATTGATGCTGCCTATGCCGCATCAACAGTAAAAGATAGAATGTTAAAAATAATTAAAAAAAAAATAAAAAATGATTATACTCACCTACCACAAACAGCCGATCTCCTCAGCGGCTTCCGTTCCTATAGATGGTGTGTGTGCAGCACCTTCGATGACGTCGCGGTCACGTGACCGCGATGTCATCGCAGGTCCTTCACACACACCATCTACAGGAACGGAAGCGGCCGCGTGCAGCGCTGAGGGGCAGGAAGACTCCGGGGGCCATTAGAGGGTGAGTATATCACGATTTTTTTATTTTAATTATTTTTTTTTAACAATTATATGGTGCCTAGTCCGTGGAGGAGAGTCTCCTCTCCTCCACCCTGGGTACCAACCGCACATGATCTGCTTACTTCCCGCATGGTGGACATAGCCACATGCGGGAAATAAGCAGATCAATGCATTCCTAGGTGTGCGGAATCCCCACGATTCCGCAAATATAATGAACATGCTGCATATTTTACCGCAAATCTTTTCCGCTGCGGAAAAATACTCAGTATGTGCACAACATTTGCGGAATGCATTCTAATTAATAGAATGCTTAATGTTAGCGTTTTTTTCACGGTTTTATAGCGTTTTTATAGCGAAAAACCGCGAAAAAAAACACGAAAAATCTGCTGCGTGTGCACATAGCCTAAAGCAAGGACCTTTTCTGAAATACTACCTGCACCACCTGCCACGCCAGAGAGCATGAGGGAGATTATTATTATTTATTTTTAGAGCACCATTGATTCCATGGTGCTGTACAAGAGAAGGGGTTACATAGTTACATAGTTACATAGTTATTAAGGTTGAAGGAAGACTATATGTCCATCTAGTTCAACCCATAGCCTAACCTAACATGCCCTAACATGTTGATCCAGAGGAAGGCAAAAAAACCCCATGTGCAAAGAGTAAGCTCCACATTGGGGAAAAAAATTCCTTCCCGACTCCACATACGGCAATCAGACTAGTTCCCTGGATCAACGCCCTATCAAGGAATCTAGTGTATATACCCTGTAACATTATACTTTTCCAGAAAGGTATCCAGTCCCCTCTTAAATTTAAGTAACGAATCACTCATTACAACATCACATGGCAGAGAGTTCCATAGTCTCACTGCTCTTACAGTAAAGAATCCATGTCTGTTATTATGCTTAAACCTTTTTTCCTCCAACCGCAGAGGATGCCCCCTTGTCCCTGTTTCAGGTCTATGATTAAAAAGATCATCAGAAAGGTCTTTGTACTGTCCCCTCATATATTTATACATTAAAATGAGATCACCCCTTAGTCTTCGTTTTTCCAAACTAAATAGCCCCAAGTGTAATAACCTATCTTGGTATTGCAGACCCCCCAGTCCTCTAATAACCTTGGTCGCTCTTCTCTGCACCCGCTCCAGTTCAGCTATGTCTTTCTTATACACCGGAGACCAGAACTGTGCACAGTATTCTAAGTGTGGTCGAACTAGTGACTTGTATAGAGGTAAAATTATATTCTCCTCATGAGCATCTATGCCTCTTTTAATGCATCCCATTATTTTATTTGCCTTTGTAGCAGCTGCCTGACACTGGCCCCTGAATTTAAGTTTGTCATCCACCCATACACCCAGGTCTTTTTCATTGACGGTTTTGCCCAGAGTTTTAGAATTAAGCACATAATTATACATCTTATTACTTCTACCCAAGTGCATGACCTTACATTTATCCCCATTAAAGCTCATTTGCCATTTATCAGCCCAAGCTTCTAGTTTACATAAATCATCCTGTAGTATAAAATTGTCCTCCTCTGTATTGATTACCCTGCAGAGTTTAGTGTCATCTGCAAATATTGAAATTCTACTCTGAATGCCCCCTACAAGGTCATTAATAAATATGTTAAAAAGAAGAGGGCCCAATACTGACCCCTGTGGTACCCCACTGCTAACCGCTACCCAGTCCGAGTGTGCTCCATTAATAACCACCCTTTGTTTCCTATCCCTGAGCCAGCTCTCAACCCACTTGCACATATTTTCCCCTATCCCCATTATTCTCATTTTATGTATCAACCTTTTGTGTGGCACCGTATCAAAAGCTTTTGAAAAGTCCATATACACTACATCCACTGGGTTCCCTTGGTCCAATCCGGAACTTACCTCTTCATAGAAACTGATCAAATTAGTCTGACATGAACGGTCCCTAGTAAACCCGTGCTGATACTGGGTCATGAGGTTATTCCTCTTCAGATACTCCAGTATAGCGTCCCTTAGAATGCCCTCCAGGATTTTACCCACAGTAGAGGTTAAGCTTACTGGCCTATAGTTTCCGAGTTCAGTTTTTGTTCCCTTTTTGAATATTGGCACCACATTTGCTATACGCCAGTCCTGTGGCACAAACCCTGTTATTATGGAGTCTTTAAAGATTAAAAATAATGGTCTATCAATGACTGTACTTAATTCCTGCAGTACTCGAGGGTGTATCCCATCCGGGCCCGGAGATTTGTCAATTTTAGTGATTTTTAGACGCCGCCGCACTTCCTGCTGGGTTAAGCAGGTGACATTTAATTGGGAATTTTTATCACTAGACATTTTGTCTGCCATGGGATTTTCTTGTGTAAATACTGATGAAAAAAAGTCATTTAGCATATTGGCTTTTTCCTCATCCTCATCCACCATCTCACCCAGACTATTTTTAAGGGGGCCAACACTATCATTTTTTAGTTTCTTACTATTTATGTAGTTAAAGAATATTTTAGGATTATTTTTACTCTCTCTGGCAATGAGTCTCTCTGTCTCAATCTTTGCTGCCTTGATTTGCTTTTTACAGAATTTATTTAATTTTCTGTATTTATTTAATGCCTCCTCGCTACCTACTTCCTTTAATTCTCTAAATGCTTTCTTTTTGTCCCTTATTGCGCCCCTTACAGCTCTATTTAGCCATATTGGTTTCCTCCTATTTCTAATATGTTTATTCCCATACGGTATATACTGTGCACAGGTCCTATCCAGGATGCTAATAAACGTCTCCCATTTTCTCTGTGTATTTTTGTGTCTCAGGATATCGTCCCAGTTAATTGCACCAAGATCCTCTCTCATCCGTTTGAAATTTGCCCTCCTGAAGTTTAGTGTCCTTGTAACCCCTCTACTACACATCTTTTTAAAGGATACATGAAAACTTATTATTTTGTGATCGCTATTTCCCAAGTAACCCCCAACCCTTATATTTGATATGCGGTCTGGCCTGTTGGTTAATATTAGGTCTAGCAGTGCCCCCCTTCTTGTTGGGTCCTGAACCAGTTGTGAAAGGTAATTGTCTCTCATAATTGTCAAAAACCGATTACCTTTGCTGGAACTGCAGGTTTCTGTTCCCCAATCTATTTCAGGGTAGTTGAAGTCCCCCATAATAATGACTTCTCCTTGAGTCGCAGCTTCATCTATTTGCTTTACTAGGATATTCTCCATTGCTTCCATTATTTTTGGAGATTTATAACAAACCCCTATCAGTAATTTATTATTTTTTCCCCCTCCCCTTATCTCCACCCACAGGGATTCTACATTTTCATTAAATTCACCTATATTATCGCGCAGGATGGGTTTTAAGGATGATTTTACATATAGACACACCCCTCCCCCTCGCTTATCTGTACGGTCATTTCTGAACAGGCTATAGCCCTGCAAGTTAACAGCCCAGTCATGGCTCTCATCCAGCCACGTTTCAGATATCCCCACCATGTCATAATTATGCTCCAACAACATTAGTTCTAATTCGTCCATTTTGTTGGCGAGGCTTCTGGCATTAGTATACATGCACTTTATGTTCCTCTCTGTACTTCTATTTCTTAAATTATTAACTGTTCTGACCCCACCCCCCATGCCACCGCCACCCCCAACTTCCTTATTTGTGCCCAGGACTCTGTCTGCACTATCTTCCCCTCCTATAAAATGAATACCCTCCCCCCCAATTCCTAGTTTAAACACTCCTCCAACCTTCTAGCCATTCTCTCCCCCAGCACAGCTGCACCCTCCCCATTGAGGTGCAGCCCGTCCCTAGCGTAGAGCCTGTAGCCAACTGAGAAGTCGGCCCAGTTCTGCAGGAACCCAAACCCCTCTTTCCTACACCAATTCTTGAGCCACTTATTAACCTCCCTAATCTCCCGTTGCCTCTCTGGCGTGGCACGTGGTACCGGCAGTATTTCGGAAAATACCACGTTGGAGGTCCTTGCTTTCAGCTTGCAGCCTAATTCCCTGAAATCATCTTTAAGGACCTTCCACCTACCTCTAACTTTGTCATTAGTGCCAATGTGCACCATGACCGCTGGGTCCTCACCAGCCCCTCCCAATAATCTGTCCACCCGATCAGCGATGTGTCGGACTCGAGCGCCAGGTAGGCAGCACACCGTTCGACGATCCCTGTCTTTGTGACAGATTGCCCTATCTGTTCCCCTAATAATTGAGTCGCCCACTACCAGCACCTGTCTGGCCTGCCCTGCTCTCCTATTTCCCTCCTTACTGGAGCAGTCACTCCTCCGGCTTTCAGAGGACATGCCTGGCTGCAGCAGTGCTACCCCTGTACTGGCACCCCCCTCATCTGCCAACTTAGCAAACTTATTGGGGTGTTCCAGATCAGGACTAGCCTCCCTGGCACTCTTCCCTCTACCCCGCTTCCTAACTGTCACCCAGCTTGCTACTTCATTGTCCTGCAGCTCCATCCCACCATCCCCCCCCTCATCTGTCCCATTGAGCGTCTGCTCCGTGAGCAGAAGACTCCTCTCCATGTTGTCTATGGATCTCAGTGTTGCCAGCTGCACATTTAGAGTCAGAATCTGGGTTTCCAATAAACGTAAATTAAAGTACAAACTAACAATGACAAACTGGTACAGAAAGGAGAGGGTCTTCCCCTTGTGCCCTTACACTCTATAGGATGATGTAGACAGTAGGTTGGTGGGTTTGCAGCAGTTGCAGTGGTGGTGAGGTGGCAGCGGGGTCATTGCAGGTTGAATGAATAGGTGGTTCAGGAATTGGTGTAGGAAGGAGGGTTTGGGGTCCTTGGAGAACTGGGTTGACTTATCTGCTGGGTACAGGTGTCACACTAAGGATGCGCTGCACAACAATGGGGATTGTGCAGCTGTGCTGGGGAAAGAATGGCTAAAAAATTGAAGGAGTATTTAAACTAGGGACTGGGGAGGAGGACAATTATTGTACAGGATGGGACGATAGTGTAGGGCTTGAATAATGAAACTGGGGGTGGCATTGGGGGACTGGTAAGAACAGTCCATACAATAAGCTGGAATAGAGTTACAAAGAAATACATAAAGTGCATATACAGCTCCCTCTCACAAAATTAAAATATCATCAAAAAGTTAATTTATTTCACTTCTTCAATACAAAAAGTGAAACTCATATATTAGATAGAGCCATTGCAAACAAAGTGATCTATTTCAAGTGTTTATTTCTGTTAATGTTGATGATTATGGCTTACAGCCAATGAAAACCCAAAAGTCATTATCTCAGTAAGGCCGGGATCACACACAGCGAGATACGGCCGAGTCTCGCAGGTTAAAACCCAGCTCTGGCACCGGCACTCTGGAGCGTAGTGTGCAGCCGCATAGCAATACATGGAGCTGCACGCTCCGCTCCGGAGTGCCGGTGCCAGAGCTTGTTTTTAACCTGCGAGACTCGGCTGTATCTCGCTGTCGTGTGATCCCAGCCTAAATTAGAATACTTTATAACACCAGCTTGAAAAATTATTTTAAATTCGAAATGTTGGCCTACTGAAATGTATGTTCAGTAAATGCACTCAATACTTGGTCGGGGCCCCTTGTGCATCAATTACTGCATCAATGCGGCGTGAAATGGAGGCGATCAGCCTGTGGTACTGCTGAGGTGTTATGGAAGCCCAGGTTGCTTTGATAGCAGCATTCAGCTTGTCTGCATTATTGGTTCTGGTGTCTCTCATCTTCCTCTTGACAATACCACATAGATTCTCTCTGGGGTTAAGGTCAGGTGAGTTTGCTGGCAAATTTTTAAACCAGGTATTACTACTTTTGGCAGTGTGGACAGGTGCCAAGTCTTGCTGGAGAATGAAATTTCCATCTCCAAAAAGTTTGTTGGCAGAGGGAAGCATGAAGTGCTCTAAAATTTCCTGGTAGACGGCTGCACTGACTTTGGTCTTGATAAAACATAGTGGACCTACAGTACAGACCAAAAGTTTGGACACACATTCTCATTTAAAGATTTTTCTGTATTTTCATGACTATAAAAATTGCAAATTCACTCTGAAAGCATCAAAACTATGAATTAACACAGGTGGAATTATATACTTAACAAAAAAGTGAGAAACAACAGAAAATATGTCTTATAGTCTAGGTTCTTCAAAGTAGCCACCTTTTGCTTTAATGACTGCTTTGCACACTCTTGGCATTCTCTTGATGGGCTTCAAGAGGTAGTCACCGGAAATGGTCTTCCAACAATCTTGAAGGAGTTCCCAGAGATGCTTAGCACTTGTTGGCCCTTTTGCCTTCACTCTGCGGTCCAGCTCACCCCAAACCATCAGGTCATCTGGCGTAGCACCACACCACTCTCCTTCTTGGTCAAATAGCCCTTACACAGCCTGGAGGTGTGTTTGGGGTCATAGTCCTGTTGAAAAATAAATCATGGTCCAACTAAACGCAAACCGGATGGAATAGCGTGCCGTTGCAAGATGCTGTGGTAGCCATGCTGGTTCAGTATGCCTTCAATTTTGAATAAATCCCCAACAGTGACATCAGCAAAGCACCCCCACACCATCACACCTCCTCCTCCATGCTTCACGGTGGGAACCAGGCATGCAGAGTCCATCCGTTCACCTTTTCTGCGTCGCACAAAGACACGGTGGTTAGAACCAAAGATCTCAAATTTGGACTCATCAGACCAAAGCACAGATTTCCACTAGTCTATTGTCCATTCCTTGTGTTCTTTAGCCCAAACAAGTCTCTTTTGCTTGTTTCCTGTCCTTAGCAGTGGTTTCCTAGCATCTATTTTACCATGAAGGCCTGCTGCACAAAGTCTTCTCTTAACAGTTGTTGTAGAGATGTGTCTGCTGCTAGAACTCTGTTTGACATTGACCTGGGCTCTAATCTGAGCTGCTGTTAACCTGTGATTTCTGAGGCTGGTGACTCAGATAAACTTATCCTCAGAAGCAGAGGTGACTCTTGGTCTTCCTTTCCTGGGGCGGTCCTCATGTGAGCCAGGTTCTTTGTAGCGCTTGATGGTTTTTGCAACTGCACTTGTGGACACTTTCAAAGTTTTCACAATTTTTTGGACTGACTGACTTTCATTTCTTAAAGTAATGAAGGCCACTCGTTTTTCTTTACTTAGCTGCTTTTTTCTAGCCATAATACAAATTCTAACAGTCTATTCAGTAGGACTATCAGCTGTGTATCCACCAGACTTCTGCACAACACAACTGATGGTCCCAACCCCATTTATAAGGCAAGAAATCCCACTTATTGAACCTGACAGGGCACACCTGTGAAGGGAAAACCATTTCCAGTGACTACCTCTTGAAGCTCATCAAGAGAATGGCAAGAGTGTGCAAAGCAGTCATCAAAGCAAAAGGTGGCTACTTTGAAGAACCTAGAAAATAAGACATATTTTCAGTTGTTTCACACTTTTTTGTTAAGTATATAATTCCACATGTGTTAATTCATAGTTTTGATGCCTTCAGGGTGAATTTACAATTTTCATAGTCATGAAAATATGGAAAAATCTTTAAATGAGAAGGTGTGTCCAAACTTTTGGTCTGTACTGTACATCAGCAGATGACACGGATACCCAGACCATCACTGATTGTGGAAATTTCACACTAGACCTCAAGCAGCTTAGATTGTTTGCTTCTCCACTCTTCCTCCAGACTCTGGGACCTTGATTTCCAAATGAAATACAAAATTTACTTTCATCTGAAAACAGCACCTTAGACCACTAAGCAACAGTCCAGTTCTTTTTCGCCTTGGCCCAGGTAAGACGCTTCTTGCATTGTCTATTGGTCATGAGTGGCTTGACACAAAGAATGCGACACTTGTAGCCCATGTCCTGGATACATCTGTATGTGGTGGCTCTTGAAGCAATGACTCCAGCAACAGTCCACTCCTTGTGAATCTCCCCCAAATTTTTGAATGACCATTTCTTAACAATCCTTTCAAGGCTGCGGTTATTCTGGTCGTTTCTGCACCTTTTTCTACCACACTTTTTCCTTCCACTCAACATCCCATTAATATGCTTCGATACAGCACTCTGTGAACATCCGGCTTGTTTAGCAATGACCTTTTGCGGCTTACCGTCCTTGTGGAGTGTGTCAATGACTGCCTTCTGGATATCTGTCAAGTCAGCAGTCTTCCCTATGATTGTGGAGCCTACTGAAACAGACTAAGGGACCTTTTATACATGCTTAGGAAGCCTTTGCAGGTGTTTTTTTGGTAATTATTCTAATTTAAAGAGATAATTACTTTTGGACTTTCATTGGCTGTAAGCCATAATCATTTGATATAATATATGAATTTCACTTTTTCTATTGAAGAACTTAGCTTTTTGATGATATTCTAATTTTGTGAGCACTTGTATTTATTAATGATCTTGTAGAGGGCACATACAGTATAATTTCAATATTTGCAGATGATGTTAATCTTTGCAAGGCAATCAACAAAGAGAATGATAATTTAATATTACAGAGGTAATAAGCTGGATGCTTGGGCTGAAAAATGGCAAATGAAGAGTAATTTAGATTAATGTAAGGCCACGCACTTGGGCAGAGAAAATAAAATGTGTAATCGTACTAAATTTTAAAACACTGGGTAAAACTGCCACTGAAAAAGACTTGCATGTATGGGTGGATGGCAAACTCAAACTTTAGTGACCAGTGACAGGCAGCTGCTGTCAATGCAAATGGAAAAAAAACAGGATGCATTAAAAGAAGCTTAGATGCTCATGACAAGAACAAAGTTTTGCCTCTTAACAAGATAAGATAACTTGAGGTTATTGTGTTTGGAAAAACTAAAGGTACCGTCACACTAAGCGACGCTGCAGCGATACCGACA
Organism: Ranitomeya imitator; assembly: GCF_032444005.1. Classification (NCBI taxonomy): domain Eukaryota; kingdom Metazoa; phylum Chordata; class Amphibia; order Anura; family Dendrobatidae; genus Ranitomeya; species Ranitomeya imitator. The sequence continues at coordinate 336,859,007 of NC_091282.1, forward strand.
ACGATCCGGATCGCTGCAGCGTCGCTGTTTGGTCGCTGGAGAGCTGTCACACAGACCGCTCTCCAGCGACCAACGATCCCGAGGTCCCCGGTAACCAGGGTAAACATCGGGTAACTAAGCGCAGGGCCGCGCTTAGTAACCCGATGTTTACCCTGGTTACCAGCGTAAAAAAACAAACAGTACATACTTACATTCAGCTGTCTGTCCCTTGCCGTCTGGTTCCTGCACTGACTGCTGGCCGCAAAGTGAAAGTGAAAGCACAGCACAGCGGTGAGTCACACAGCGGTGACTCACCGCTGTGGCTGTGCTCTGCTTTCACTTTGCGGCCAGCAGTCAAGGCAGGAACCAGACGGCAAGGGACAGACAGCTGAATGTAAGTATGTACTGTTTGTTTTTTTACGCTGGTAACCAGGGTAAACAGCGGGTTACTAAGCGCGGCCCTGCGCTTAGTTACCCGATGTTTACCCTGGTTACCAGTGAAGACATCGCTGAATCGGTGTCACACACGCCGATTCAGCGATGTCTGCGGGGAGTCCAGCGACGAAATAAAGTTCTGGACTTTCTTCCCCGACCAGCGATCTCCCAGCAGGGGCCTGATCGCTGCTGCCTGTCACACTGGACGATATCGCTAGCGAGGACGCTGCAACGTCACGGATCGCTAGCGATATCGTCTAGTGTGACAGTACCTTAAGGCTTAGGGGCAATCTTATTACAATGTACAAATATATCAGGGTACACTACAGTCAGGGCCGTATTTAGAGTTTCTGCTGCCCTAGGCACTTTTAGTGCTGCCTCCCCCTTTGGTAAGTATGACACGATCGGCAGTGACTTTGGCAAGAATCGCTGATGTGAAAGTCGCCTTTTGCAGCAGATCGGGCAGTTTTTCTGCATCTGCCGCGTAACGGATCACTTACGACAACACTGCATTTGGTTTCATTCATTCCCTATGGGATTTGTGGTACTTGCTGTGATCTGGGAAATGCGGTGCCATACCTCCCAACTTTTGAAGAAGGGAAAAAGGCATAAAGGTGCGCTGCGGCAAATTGTAAGCCACGCCTCTGACCACACCTATTTCACAACTAGTCACACCCACATCCAAGTCCCAACCACACCCATTTAGCACTGCTGATCACACTGTTTCATATACAATAATTAAAACCCCCCAAAAATATGGCCACACAGTGCTCCATACTGTATAATGGCCACACATGATGCTCAATACTGTATAATGGCCACACATGATGCTCCATACTGTATAATGGCTACGCAGTGCTCCACATACTGTATAATGGCCCTACATGATGTTCCATACTGTATAATGGCAACACAGTGCTCCATACTGTATAATGGCCACACATGATGCTCCATACTGTATAATGGCCACACATGATGCTCAATACTGTATAAGGGCCACACATGATGCTCAATACTGTATAATGGCCATTGGCCACACATGATGCTCCATACTGTATAATGGCCACACATGATGCTCCATACTGTATAATGACCCCACATGATGATCAATACTTTATAATGGCCCCACATGATGCTCAAGACTGTATAATGGCCACACATGATGCTCCATATTGTATAATGGCCACACATGATGATCCATACTGTATAATGACCCCACATGATGATCAATACTGTATAATGGCCCCACATGATGCTCAATACTGTATAATGGCCACACGTGATGCTCCATACTGTATAAGGGCCACACATGATGCTCCATACTGTATAATGGCCACACATGATGCTCCATACTGTATAATGGCCACACATGATGCTCAATACTGTATAAGGGCCAGACATGATGCTCAATACTGTATAATGGCCATTGGCCACACATGATGCTCCATACTGTATAATGGCCACACATGATGCTCGATACTGTATAATGACCCCACATGATGATCAATATTTTATAATGGCCCCACATGATGCTCAAGACTGTATAATGGCCACACATGATGCTCCATACTGTATAATGGCCACACATGATGATCCATACTGTATAATGACCCCACATGATGATCAATACTGTATAATGGCCCCACATGATGATCAATACTGTATAATGGCCACACGTGATGCTCCATACTGTATAAGGGCCACACATGATGCTCAATACTGTATAATGGCCACACATGATGCTCCATACTGTATAATAGCCACACATGATGCTCCATACTTTATAATGGCCACACATGATGCTCAAGACTGTATAATGGCCACACATGATGCTCCATACTGTATAATGACCCCACATGATGCTCAATAGTGTATAATGCCCCCTCCCATCTTGTATGCATAGCTCATCTTCCTCCCATCCCATATGCATGGCTCATATCCCCCCTCCTCCTGTATGCATGGCTCATATTCCCTCCCCCTCCTGTATGCATGGCTCATATCCCCCCTCCTGTATGCATGGCTCATAATTCCCCCCTGTATGCATGGCTCATATCCCCCCGTATGCATGGCTCATAATTCCCCCCACCTCCTGTATGCATGTCTCATATTCCACCACCACCCCCTCCTGTATGCATGGCTCATATCCCCCCTCTTGTATGCATGGCTCATAATCCCCCCCCATATGCACGGCTCATAATTTCCCCCCTGTATGAATGGCTCATATTCCCCCGTATGCATAGCTCATAATTCCCTCCCGTATGCATGGCTGATGGCTCATATTCCCCCATGTGCATGGCTCATAATTCCCCCCATCTGTATGCATGGCTGATGGCTCATATTCCCCCGTGCACATGGCTCATAATTCCCCCCCCCCGCTGTATGCATGGCTCATCTCTCCACCCCCTCCCGCGCTCCTTCTCCCGCTCCTTCTCCCATCTTGCATGGCGCGGGCGGCTTACCTTCCTCCTTCATCCCCCGTCCCCTGTCCCTCATACTCACCTGTCAGCTGTCCCAGGGCGGCCACGCCGACATGCCTCTGGCTCTGTCCCGACTGCAGCGCCTCCTTCCTGAGTGAGCGGTCATGTGGTACCGCTCATTAAGGTCATGAATATGCGCATATTCATGACCTTAATGTGCGGTACCTCGTGTCTGCTCACTCAGGACGCGCTACAGATGCTGAGACCAGGCATCGCTGGACAGGGTGAATATCGTCTTCAAGTAGGGTGGGTGGGACTCGTAGGCGGGGGGGCGGGCAGTCAGTCGGGTTTGTGATCCAGGACTAAAAAAAAATGTCCCCCGCAATGTCGCCGCCCTAGGCACGTGCCCTCGAGTGCCTAGTGGCAAATACGGCCCTGACTAGAGTGATCTTTCTAATGATGTTTTAACACCTAGACCTGCGAAAGTGACAGGTGGCCATTGTCTATATCTAGATATCTAGAGGAAAGAAGGTTTAATCATAATCACAGATGTAGATTATCTACTGTAAGAGCAGAGATTAATCAAACATGTAACCATTTACATGTACAACAAAAAATGTCATGCACCAAATGAAACATAAATCATCCCAAGAATAAAGTGCAAAAAAAGACGGTATTAAAATTTATTTTATTAGAATTATTTAAAAATTATACAACTAGATATATACGATTAAAGCTGATAAATATGGGCACAATGTAATAGTATAGAAAAGACGTCAACCAATATTAGCAAAATTTATAATCATCAGATTTTAAAACCTCCAAAATATAATATATTGCAAAATTGTTCCTTAGAATTAGTTGGTTATATGGCAATCATAAAAAAGTGCATAGTGCATCAATATGTGCAAAAAAATGCATAAAATATGTGCAAAAAATTATTTATAAAGAAAAACAATGTGCAAAAAAGCAAAAGATATTTGTATAACACAGTGCTAAACTGTAAAGTGCTAAAATAAGGTGCCACAAATTATTGCAAAACCAGGACAATATTGCACAATACCTAGATTTGCACATAAGCCTATGTGAGCATAATATTACAAAAAATACAATAAAGTGCTACGTGAAACAAAACCTACCAACAAGGCTCATATTGCACAGCTAAAAAACAATTGCACATAAGCCCATATAGATGGAATGCCACTATAACTATGATGGAAAGTGCTACTGGGAACATTAAGGTACATAAATTGCACACTGGCTAAACAGACTACATAAACCTATGGAGGATAAAATCAATAAAATATACGATAATAAGTGGAAGCTCACAATACCTACATGTGCCCAGGACCCTACGCGCGTTTCGGCGCTAGCCTTCTTCTTGATACACCCCCCGGAAGAAGGCTAGCGCCGAAACGCCCATCTATATGGGCTTATGTGCAATTGTTTTTTAGCTGTGCAATATGAGCCTTGTTGGTAGGTTTTGTTTCACGTAGCACTTTATTGTATTTTTTGTAATATTATGCTCACATAGGCTTATGTGCAAATCTAGGTATTGTGCAATATTGTCCTGGTTTTGCAATAATTTGTGGCACCTTATTTTAGCACTTTACAGTTTAGCACTGTGTTATACAAATATCTTTTGCTTTTTTGCACATTGTTTTTCTTTATAAATAATTTTTTGCACATATTTTATGCATTTTTTTGCACATATTGATGCACTATGCACTTTTTTATGATTGCCATATAACCAACTAATTCTAAGGAACAATTTTGCAATATATTATATTTTGGAGGTTTTAAAATCTGATGATTATAAATTTTGCTAATATTGGTTGACGTCTTTTCTATACTATTACATTGTGCCCATATTTATCAGCTTTAATCGTATATATTGTCATGATCCCAATGGCAGGGGATCACAAAAAGGACAAGCACAGATACAAACAAGCTCTAGGGCGATGGAACCTGAGCTGACCGCGACCCTGAACCTAACACACAAATAAAAGTAGCCGGGGAACGTGCCTACGATGATCCTAGACGTCTCGCTCCAGCCGAAGATCTAACTTCCCCTATCAGAAGAAACACAGACCTCTCTTGCCTCCAGAGAAATACCCCACAGCAAATAGCAGCCCCCCACATATAATGACGGTGAAATGAGAGGAAAGCACATACGTAGTATGAAAACAGTTTCAGCAAAATGAGGCCCGCTAAAGCTAGATAGCAGAGGATACAAAAGTGAACTGCGCGGTCAGCGAAAAACCCTTCAAAAAACCATCCTGAAATTACTTGAACTCATGTGCCAACTCATGGTACATGAAAAGCAATTTCAGCCCACTAGAGCAACCAGCAGCAGAGAATCACATATCTGCAGGCTGGACTAAAAACCAAATTAAGAAAAACACAAAACAGGAAAATCCAAACTTAGCTTGTCCAGAAGGTTCTAGGAGCAGGGAGCAGAGGTAACAAGACACACTGGATACATTGATAACCGGCGAGGAAATGCCAGCAAAGCCAGGTTAAATAGGAAACTCCCATATGCTGATGGAACAGGTGGAACCCAGAAACCCAGGAAAGACAAGTCACCCAGTACCATCAGTAACCACCAGAGGGAGCCCAAAAACAGAACTCACAACAGTACCCCCCCTTGAGGAGGGGTCACCGAACCCTCACGAGAACCACCAGGGCGACCAGGATGAGCCCTATGAAAAGCGCGAACCAAATCATCAGCATGAACATCCGAGGCAACCACCCAAGAATTATCCTCCTGACCATAACCCTTCCACTTGACCAAATAGCATTAAGCTACTTACTGGTAGCGGCATTTTTCGGAGGCCCATGACAGCACACGAGAGAGGGGATCCGCCCTTAAGGAACAGGAAACCTACAGATACAAAAGGGCGGCACCTCTCCCCATGCATCAGTTGTATTTCAGAGCCTGAGAGGACTGCCGCGGTTAGTGGTACACAAATATACAATATATACATTATATACATTTGAAACAAAATAACCCATTATTGTAATAAGACACCATACGTGAGATTTACATATTACGCTATATACATATCAGGAAGTGCTACCCCCACGTGAATAGGGAGGGAACTAAGGGTGCTGTCATGGGCCTCCGAAAAATGCCGCTACCAGTAAGTAGCTTAATGCTTTATTCGGACTCCCATGACAGCACACGAGAGATTTACAGAGATGTAAGCTACCTTAGGGAGGGACTATAGATTGTAGCACCCTTAACCCAAAGGAAAGATCAGAGGAGGACCCCAAATCCAACCGATAGTGTTTAAAGAAAGTGGAAGGGGATGACCATGTGGCCGCCTTACATATCTGCTCCACTGACACTCCAGATCTTTCTGCCCAGGATGACGCCATGGCCCGGGTGGAATGTGCCTTTAGGTTCTGCGGAGCTGGCCCCCCACCTGCTGTATAAGCTAGAGAGATAGTTTCCCTAATCCATTTAGCCAGTAAATATTTCGATACTCTAAATCCTTTCTTTGGACCTTGGAAGGAAAGAAGCAGTGCCCCATCCTTCTTCCAATTATCAGTAGCTGAAATATACTGAAGAAGAGATCTCCTGACGTCTAACGTATGAAGCTCCTGCTCTTTAGGATTAGAGGGATTAGGAATAAAGGACGGCAAAACTATCTCCTGTGATCTATGGAACCGTGTCGCCACCTTTGGCAGATATGCTGGGTCTGGTCTAAGGACTACTCTGTCTGACAAGATTTCAGTGTATGGAGGAGCTCTGGAAAGTGCCTGTATATCCCCTATCCTGCGAGCTGAGGTTATGGCGATCAGGAAGGCTGTCTTAAGTGTCAACATTTTGATCGAGGCCTCCTGCAGAGGTTCAAAGGGGGGTTTAGTTAGAGAGGACAGAACTAAATTTAAATCCCATGGAACTGTTCTGTCTTTATGCAGTGGTGTAGATCTACTAACTGCCTTCATAAACCTCGCTATCCAGTAGTTATTCGCTATATTACAGGAAAACAGGGCACCTAAAGCTGAGACCTGTACCCTAAGGGTACTAGGAGAGAGTTTCAACTCGAACCCCTTCTGTAGGAACTCTAGGATTTGTTGTACTGGCACCCCGTCTTGGATATTAAACTTTGAACAAGACAAGAACTTTCTCCAAGTCCTAGAGTAGATTTTCGTAGTTATTTGCTTTCTACTCTTTAGGAGCGTCTCCACCAAGTTTGGAGAGAAGCCTTTTCCCACTAATAGTGACCGTTCAAACACCATGCCGTCAAATGGAGCCCCGTCACTTGTGGATGGGAGATCGGTCCCTGCGAAAGCAAGTTCGGGATCTCTGGCAGTACCCAGGGGACCGCTACAGACATTGTCTTGAGCCAGGCAAACCAGGTTCTTCTGGGCCAAAAGGGGGCGATAAGGATGACTTTCGCTCGATCCTCCCTGATTTTCCTCACCACTAGAGGTATCAGGTTCAGTGGTGGGAAAGCATAGGCTAGTGGAAAATCCCATTTTATGAGAAACGCGTCTACCGCCAGGGGATTCTCCCTGGGATTTAGGGAGCAAAAAAGTTTTACTTTTCTGTTGTTTCTGGTGGCGAATAGATCCACCACTGGTTGACCCCATCTGCGGACGACAAGATTGAAAATGTCCTCGTTGAGAGACCACTCTCCCTGTTTTAACACATTTCGGCTGAGGAAATCTGCTGCCACATTTTCTTTTCCTTTGATGTGAAGAGCTGTCAAAGATAGAAAATTGAGCTCTGCCACCTGGAACAACCGATCCGTGATCCGCATTAAAGTTTCGGAACGAGTTCCCCCTTGCCGGTTTATGTAAGCGACCGCCACTCTGTTGTCCGACAGAATTCTGACGTGCTGGCCCTGCAGATATACGAGGAATTTTTTAACAGCCAGTTCAACCGCTGATGATTTTTGATGAAAATGTTGTGAAGGGTTCCCACTGTCCCTGGACCACCATGTCCCCCATATAGGCTCCCCACCCTGAAGAGCTGGCATCCGTGGTTATCACGTGGGTGACATCTATCATCCAGGGAACCCCTGCTGATAAATTTTGTTTATCTAGCCACCATCTAAGGGAATTCAATGTTATCGGCCTCAATGTCAATTTTCCATTCAATGCGCCTCCTAAGGCTCTGTCATGGAACAGGACTTCATTTTGTAGGGACCTGGTGTGGAACTGAGCCCACTTAACTGCTGGGATGCAAGATGTGAGTGACCCAAGTAGAGACATTGCTTGCCTAAGTGTCATGGAAGGTGTATTGATTGCTCTTAATACAAAACTCTGAATTTGGTCCATTTTCTCTATAGGGAGGAGACACTGCTGTGTCACTGAATTCAACATTAACCCCAGGAATTTTTGAACATTTAGGGGCTGTAATTTAGATTTTTCAAAGTTTATGATCCAACCCAACCGTTCTAGTTTGGTTTTAGCAATCTCCCATTGTGACAGACAATGATCTACCGAGTTACCTACAATGAGGAAATCGTCTAAGTAGGGGACTATAAGGATATTTGACTCTCTTAAATGCGCCATAACTTCCGCAATTATTTTAGTAAACACCCTAGGTGCCGAGGTGATCCCAAAGGGGAGCGCTCTGAATTGAAAATGTCGAATCCTACCCCCCATTAGTATCGCTACCCTCAGGTATCGTTGGAAATCAGCATGAATGGGTACATGATAGTAGGCATCTTTCAAATCCACTACTACCATGAAACAGTTGTTGAAAAGCATTTTTATTGCCGAATTGATGGACTCCATTTTGAAAGTATGTTTCACCAAAAACTTATTGAGACCCTTAAGATTTATAATGGTCCTGTAAGATTTATCAGGCTTCTGGATTAGGAACAGGGGAGAGTAAAACCCTTCCCCTGCCTGAGAATACGGCACTTCTACCAAAACATTTTTGGAACAAAGAGTCCTCACTTCCTCTTCTAGGGCGAATTGTTCAGTGGGAGATGAGCGCCAGGGTGTTAACCTAAATTTGTCCTGTGGAATATGAACAAATTCCAGCTTGAGACCATGGGAAACAGTGTCTTTTATCCAAACGCTGTTTGTGATTTTCGACCACTCTGCCGAGAAATGCAATAGTCTCCCTCCCACTGGAATTGCCAGTCATTGGTCTTGTTTTTTATTTTCCATCTGGTTACGGCGAAACATGAGACCTGTACCTCGCTTTCGCCTATCCTCCCATCTGGGACGATCTCTCCCTGGTGAAAAGGCTCGCTTTCCTCCCCGGTTGAACCTTCTTTTGTTGAAGGGACGACGGTATGGATTGAACAGGTTGGGAAACTTTTTCTTATCATCTCCTGCTTTCTCCAGGAGTTCATCCAGGGTAGGCCCAAATAAATATTTGCCTTTACAAGAAATAGCGCAGAGCTTCGCTTTTGCCTGCATATCCCCCGGCCAGCATTTCAGCCATAGGGCTCTCCTTGCAGCATTAGAAAGTCCTGCTGCTCTAGCTGCCAACTTTACGGAGTCAATTGAGGCGTCTGATAAAAAAGCCGCCCCCTCCTGGATTACAGGTAATGCTGAGAGAATGGACTCTCTAGAGGCCCCTTGTTTTAATTGGGTCTCCAACTGGTCCAGCCAGACCATCATTGACCTTGCCGTGCAGGTTGAAGCTACCGCAGGTCTTAAGGAGCCAGCTGCCATCTCCCAGGTTCCCTTCAGGAAGGTATCCACTTTCCTATCCAGGGGGTCTTTAAGTGTTCCCATATCTTCAAATGGGAGAGAAGATCGTTTAGCTACCTTGGCAATTGCTGCATCCAGCTTGGGTGCTTTCTCCCAGTTACCTACTGCTGGGTCATCAAAAGGGTATCGGCGTTTTTGCGCAGGTGGTAAGGAGCCTTTTCTCTCAGGTTTCCTCCATTCCCTATTAATAAGATCTTGTATTTTCTCATTTAAAGGAAACACTCTGCGCTTCTTTTGCTCCAATCCACTGAACATCATTTGTTCTTTGGATAGTTGAGGCTTGGGTTCCGATATACCCATTGTGCCTCTGACCGCCTTTACCAATTTGTCTATCCTTTCTAGGGGTAGGCAAAACCGAGCAGCGTCTTCTTCCGAAGAGGAGGATGATGCTGCTGAATTGTCTGATTCTTCGGACTTGTCCTTTTCCACAGACGAATCAGATGCCCACTCAGTTCTCTGCCTAGAACCTCCTGACTGTGAAAGGTTTTTAAAGGACTCTTTAACCTCCATTCTAATCATCTCCTTGAGACTGGCCGTAATAGAGGAGGATTCTTCGGCTACCTACGGGGATAAGTAAGGTAGACTAGAGTGTAAAATCTACATGCTATACCCCCTCCCCTCCTTCCAGAACCTCACCGTCTGCTGGATACAGGGGTCACATAGTTTTTTAGGGTGTGAGTCAGGCAAGGGAACCCCGCAGATGGCACATTCCCTATGCTTCGCCTTACTGACGTTTTTCCTTCCCTGCATAAAACACATGAGGGGAGACTAGTCACTAAGTGAACTTTCTCGAAGATCACTTACCAGTGGCTGCTCACACCCAGAAATACCGAAGCACGAGGGGGATCCTTTTTGACTGACCCTCCAGACCCCTGTCTGGAGGAGCTTCTGCGGCCCGAACCATCGCTCCTTTTTTCATGTTCCTTCTCCTTGGGTTTCTGGGATGCTTGTTCCAGCAGCACAACCTGCTGATCCTGATCTGAATCCATTTTCAGTAAATTGGAGCCAGAACCCGGGAACATGCTGCTGGAGCCGCCTTATAAGGCCCCTCCTTCGGTCAGCGCACCTTGCCCAGCTTGCTTGTTTAATTTTCCCGCCCCCCCGCAGCTGTGGGGAATCAATCGTCGCTCCGGAGGGATTGCGGCATGATCTCCGGTGGGCGCCGCCATCTTGGAGCCCCCGCGCATGCGCAGGAGCTCACCGATCCGGAAGACGTCGCCGGCTCCGCCCCCCGACGTCACCACAGCTTACAGCGCTTCCTGTCAGCGCTGCAGCTCTCGTGGAACGCCGAGGCCGGCCAGCTACGATCCGATCGGCGCCCCCCAGATGCCGCCGCGCTCCCCCCTGCTCCAGAGAGACCCACAGCCCACGGGAAGGGCGACTTACCAGACGCTGGCCCCGGAGACCGGACACCCCCTGGCGACCGCTCCTCGCTGCCTAGTCACCGCCGTGCCGCCCTGCCAGGGCCACCGTGACTACTTCAGGTACCCGCACCGGCCGAAGTGGGAGACCCTCTCGCCACCAGAATCGGTCCGGCCGGCCTGGACTCCTGTAGTTTCTATAGGCATCCAGTCCCTTCAGGAACAGGAAACCAACTGATGCATGGGGAGAGGTGCCGCCCTTTTGTATCTGTAGGTTTCCTGTTCCTTAAGGGCGGATCCCCTCTCTCGTGTGCTGTCATGGGAGTCCGAATAAACTGGAGTTTCCGTCTGGAAACACGAGAATCCAAGATCTTCTCCACAACATACTCCAATTCTCCCTCCACCAGCACTGGAGCAGGAGGCTCAAGAGAAGGAACAACAGGTACCTCATACTTCCGCAACAACGACCGATGAAACACATTATGAATAGCAAACGATGCCGGGAGATCCAAACGAAACGACACAGGGTTAAGAATTTCCAAGATCCTATAGGGACCGATGAACCGAGGCTTGAACTTAAGAGAAGAGACCTTCATAGGAACAAAACGAGAAGACAACCACACCAAGTCACCAACAAGAAGTCGAGGACCCACGCGGCGACGGCGATTAGCAAACTGCTGAGCCTTCTCCTGGGACAACTTCAAATTGTCCACCACATGACTCCAAATCCGATGCAACCTATCCACCACCATGTCCACTCCAGGACAATCAGAAGGTTCCACCTGACCAGAGGAAAAACGAGGATGAAACCCCGAATTACAAAAGAAAGGAGAAACCAAGGTAGCAGAACTAGCCCGATTATTAAGCGCAAACTCGGCCAGCGGCAAAAAGGTAACCCAGTCATCCTGATCAGCAGAAACAAAACACCTTAAATAAGTTTCCAAGGTCTGATTAGTTCGTTCAGTCTGGCCATTCGTCTGAGGATGGAATGCAGACGAAAAGGACAAATCAATGCCCATCTTAGCACAGAAAGTCCGCCAAAATCTAGACACAAACTGGGATCCCCTGTCAGAAACGATGTTCTCAGGAATCCCATGCAAACGAACCACATTCTGAAAAAACAGAGGGACCAACTCAGAGGAGGAAGGCAACTTAGGCAAGGGTACCAGATGAACCATTTTAGAAAAGCGATCACACACAACCCAGATGACGGACATTTTTTGAGAGACAGGGAGATCCGAAATAAAGTCCATGGAAATGTGCGTCCAAGGCCTCTTCGGGATAGGCAAAGGTGACAACAATCCACTGGCCCGAGAACAGCAAGGCTTAGCCCGAGCACAAACCTCACAAGACTGCACAAAAGAACGCACATCCCTCGACAAGGAAGGCCACCAAAAAGACCTGGCCACCAAGTCTCTAGTACCAAATATTCCAGGATGACCTGCCAACGCAGAAGAATGGACCTCGGAGATGACTCTACTGGTCCAATTATCCGGAACAAACAGTCTCTCAGGCGGACAACGATCAGGTTTACCCGCCTGAAACTCCTGCAAAGCACGTCGCAAGTCTGGGGAGACAGCAGACAAAATCACCCCATCCCTAAGGATACCAGAGGGCTCAGAATTTCCAAGGGAGTCAGGCACAAAACTCCTAGAAAGAGCATCCGCCTTCACATTCTTTGAACCTGGCAGGTATGAAACCACAAAATTGAAACGAGAGAAAAACAGTGACCAACGAGCCTGTCTAGGATTCAGACGCCTGGCAGACTCAAGGTAAATCAAATTTTTGTGATCAGTCAAGACCACCACACGATGTCTAGCACCCTCTAGCCAATGACGCCACTCCTCAAATGCCACTTCATGGCCAAAAGTTCCCGATTACCAACATCATAATTCCGCTCAGCCGGTGAAAACTTTCTAGAAAAAAACGCGCATGGCTTCATCACTGAGCCATCGGAGCTTCTCTGTGACAAAACCGCCCCCGCTCCAATCTCGGAAGCATCAACCTCAACCTCAAAAGGGAGCGAAACATCTGGCTGACGCAACACAGGAGCAGAAGAAAACCGGCGCTTAAGTTCCTGAAAGGCCTCCACAGCCGCAGGAGACCAATTAGCAACATCAGCACCCTTCTTAGTCAAATCCGTCAAAGGCTTAACAACACTAGAAAAATTAGTTATAAAACGACGATAGAAATTAGCAAAGCCCAAGAACTTCTGTAGACTCTTAAGAGATGTAGGCTGCGTCCAGTCACAAATAGCCTGAACCTTGACGGGATCCATCTCAATAGTAGAAGGGGAAAAAATATACCCCAAGAAAGAAATCTTCTGGACTCCAAAGAGAAACTTTGAGCCTTTTACAAACAAGGAATTGGCCCGCAGGACCTGAAACACCTTCCTGACCTGCTGAACATGAGACTCCCAGTCATCAGAAAAAACCAAAATATCATCCAAATACACAATCATAAATTTATCCAGATATTCACGGAAAATATCGTGCATAAAGGACTGGAAGACTGAAGGAGCATTAGAAAGTCCAAAAGGCATTACCAAATACTCAAAATGGCCCTCAGGCGTATTAAATGCGGTTTTCCACTCATCACCTTGCTTTATTCGTATAAGATTATACGCACCCCGAAGATCAATCTTAGTGAACCATTTAGCCCCCTTAATGCGAGCAAACAAATCAGTCAACAATGGCAAAGGATACTGATATTTTACGGTAATCTTATTCAAAAGACGATAATCTATACAAGGCCTCAAGGAACCATCTTTCTTGGCCACGAAAAAAAAACCTGCTCCCAAAGGGGACAAAGATGGACGGATATGTCCCTTTTCCAAGGACTCCTTAACATAATCCCGCATAGCAGTATGCTCTGGCACTGACAGATTGAACAAACGACCTTTAGGAAATTTACTGCCCGGAATTAAATTTATAGCACAATCGCAATCCCTGTGAGGAGGAAGCGAACTGAGCTTAGGCTCCTCAAAAACATCCCGATAGTCAGACAAAAACACAGGAATCTCAGAAGGAGTAGATGAAGCGATAGAAATCGGAGGTGCATCATCATGAACCCCCTGACAACCCCAGCTTAACACAGACACTGATTTCCAGTCAAGGACTGGATTATGAGTTTGTAACCATGGCAGACCAAGTACTAGAACATCATGCAAATTATACAGTACCAGGAAGCGAATCACCTCCTGATGAACGGGAGTCATACGCATGGTCACTTGTGTCCAGTACTGAGGTTTATTCATAGCCAAAGGTGTAGAGTCAATTCCCTTCAAAGGAATAGGGACTTCCAGAGGCTCCAGACTAAACCCACAGCGATTGGCAAATGACCAATCCATAAGACTCAGGGCAGCGCCTGAATCCACATAGGCATCGACGGAAATGGATGATAATGAACAAATCAGAGTCACAGACAGAATGAACTTAGACTGTAAAGTACTAATGGCAACAGACTTATCAACCTTTTTTGTGCGTTTAGAGCATGCTGATATAACATGAGCTGAATCACCACAATAAAAGCACAACCCTTTTTTCCGCCTATACTTTTGCCGTTCACTTCTGGACTGAATTCTATCACATTGCATTATCTCAGGTGACGGTTCAGACGACACCGCCAAATGATGCACAGGTTTGCGCTCCCGTAAACGCCGATCAATCTGAACAGCCATAGTCATAGACTCATTCAGACCAGCAGGCGCAGGGAACCCCACCATAACATCTTTAATGGCCTCAGAAAGGCCATCTCTAAACTTTGCAGCCAGAGCGCACTCATTCCACTGAGTAAGTACCGACCACTTCCGAAATTTTTGACAATAAATTTCTGCTTCATCTTGCCCCTGAGAGAGGGCCAACAAAGCTTTTTCAGCCTGAATCTCTTGGTTAGGTTCCTCATAGAGCAAACCCAATGCCAGAAAAAACGCATCTGCATTAAGCAACGCAGGGTCCCCTGGTGCCAATGCAAATGCCCAATCCTGAGGGTCACCCCGCAGGAAAGATATAATTATCTTGACTTGCTGAGCCCAGAGGAGCGAGATTTCAAAGAAAGAAACAACTTGCAATTGTTCCTAAAATTCAGAAAACGAGATCTATCTCCAGAAAAAAACTCTGGGACAGGAATTCTAGGTTCAGACATAGGAGCATGTACAACAAAATCCTGTATATTTTGAACCTTAGTGGCAAGATTATTCAGGCTGGAAGCCAAACTCTGGACGTCCATGATAAACAGCTGAGATCAGAGCCATTCAAAGATTAAGAGGAGGAGGAAGTAGCCAGGCTGCAATAAGGCTAGGCAGCAAACTCTGAGGGGAAAAAAAAAAAAAAAAAAAAACTTCCTCAGACTACTTATCCTCCTACTTCAGCCAATACAATTAACACTTTGTGGGCCGGTTATACTGTCATGATCCCAATGGCAGGGGATCACAAAAAGGACAAGCACAGATACAAACAAGCTCTAGGGCGATGGAACCTGAGCTGACCGCGACCCTGAACCTAACACACAAATAAAAGTAGCCGGGGAACGTGCCTACGATGATCCTAGACGTCTCGCTCCAGCCGAAGATCTAACTTCCCCTATCAGAAGAAACACAGACCTCTCTTGCCTCCAGAGAAATACCCCACAGCAAATAGCAGCCCCCCACATATAATGACGGTGAAATGAGAGGAAAGCACATACGTAGTATGAAAACAGTTTCAGCAAAATGAGGCCCGCTAAAGCTAGATAGCAGAGGATACAAAAGTGAACTGCGCGGTCAGCGAAAAACCCTTCAAAAAACCATCCTGAAATTACTTGAACTCATGTGCCAACTCATGGTACATGAAAAGCAATTTCAGCCCACTAGAGCAACCAGCAGCAGAGAATCACATATCTGCAGGCTGGACTAAAAACCAAATTAAGAAAAACACAAAACAGGAAAATCCAAACTTAGCTTGTCCAGAAGGTTCTAGGAGCAGGGAGCAGAGGTAACAAGACACACTGGATACATTGATAACCGGCGAGGAAATGCCAGCAAAGCCAGGTTAAATAGGAAACTCCCATATGCTGATGGAACAGGTGGAACCCAGAAACCCAGGAAAGACAAGTCACCCAGTACCATCAGTAACCACCAGAGGGAGCCCAAAAACAGAACTCACAACAATATATCTAGTTAAATAATTCTAATAAAATAAATTTTAATACCGTCTTTTTTTGCACTTTATTCTTGGGATGATTTATGTAAGAGCAGAGAGACTATGGAACTTTCTGGAACATGAAGTTGTAATGGTTGATTCACGGAGTGAAGTTCAAGGAGGGCCTGGATGACTTTTTTGAAAAACTTAATATTACAGGTTATGAGTACTAGATTTTGTGATGGGGCGTCGATCCAGGGAACTTTTCTGATTGCCGTGTTCGGAGTCAGGAAGGAATTTTCCCCCCAATATGCTGCTATATTCATCTACATCATGGGGGTTTTGCCTTCATCTGGATCAACATGTTAGGCTATAGATTTAACTTGACCGATTTACAGTTGTGCTCAAATGTTTACATACCCTGGCAGAATTTTTGCTTTCTTGGCCATTTTTCAGAGAATATGAATGATAACACCAAAACTTTTCTCCACTCATGGTTAGTGGTTGGATGAAGCTATTTATTGTCAAACTACTGTGTTTTCTCTTTTTAAATTGTAATGACAACCCAAAACATCCAAATGACCCTGATCAAAAGTTCACATACCCCATTTCTCAATGCCCCCTCTAACATCAATGACTTTTGTGGTAGATGTGGATGAGGTTCTTTATTTTTTCAGATGGTAAAGCTGCCCACTCTTCTTAGCAAAAAGCCTCCAGTTCCTATAAATTCCTGGGCTGTCTAGCATGAACTGCGCGAGTGAGATCTCACCAGAGGGGCTCAATGATATTGAGGTCAGGAGACTAGATTGGCCACTCCAGAACCTTCACTTTGTTCTGCTGTAGCCAATGACAGGTCGACTTGGCCTTGTGTTTTGGATCGTTGTCATGTTGGTACGTCCAAGTATGTCCCATGCGCAGCTTCTGGGCTGATGAGTGCAAATTTGCCTCCAGTACTTGCTGATAACGTGCTGCATTCATCTTTCCTTCAACTTTGAACAAGTTTCCTGTGCCTTTGTAGCTCACATATCCCCAAAAAATTACCAATCCACCTCCGTGCTTTACAGTAGGAATGGTGTTCCTTTCATCATAGGCCTTGTTGACCTCTCTAGAAATGTAACGTTTATGGTTGTGGCCAAAAAGTTCAATTTTGGTCTCATCACTCCAAATTACCTTGTTCCAGAAGTTTTGAGGCTTGTCTCTGTGCTGTTTTGCATATTGTAGGCGAAATACTTTGTAGCATTTGCGCACTAATGGCTTTCTTCTGGTGACTTGACCATGCAGCACATTTTTCTTCAAGTGCCTCCTTATTGTGCATCTTGAAACAGCCACACCGCTAGTTTTCAGAAAGTCCTGTATTTCAGCTGATGTTATTTGTGGATTTTTCTTTGAATCCCAAACAATTTTCCTGGCAGTTGTGGACGACATTTTTGTTGGTCTACCTGTTAGGGCTAGCGGAACGCACCAAATAATTAGAGAAAAGGAATAAGGTGCGTTCGCAGCCCGGGGTCCACCGTGCAGAGATGGTACCTGCTGCTAAGCAATGACGGACTATATGGCGGTACAATGAGGATACACACAGATTAGCTTCACCCTGTGTGAGAGAAGCGAACCCTGTTGCGTCACTGGGCTGCAGTACCGCACGTAACAAAACTAATAATTAAATAGCACGAGAGTGCAAACTGTGCCGTACAGGCGGACGCCACTAACCACCCAGACTTGGGCTAAAGAAGCGCTCGATTGGTGCATGGCGCCGTACTGGCAGTCACAGCAGTAGACACTGTTTTGTGTGTTAACGCTGTGAGTTCAGCGGGGCGCTAGATTGCAACCATACACCTTACACGAACAGTCATACACAAGGCATGGGTTTTTTAAAGAACGACTTGCACTCATCAACACACACACGATTACAATTGTATACTAGCGCATGGCCATGTGGCCATGCAAACCCTTTATAGCTGCAGTATGTACAAGACCTTCCTAGAAGGACCAATGAGAGGCTGCTACAGAAGTTGAGCACCTTCAGGACCTTCCCGGAGGACCAATGGGATCTGCTGCAGTATCTGAGCATGTGACCCTCGATCTCCAACGGGAAATCTTGCCCTGGGCATGCTCAGAAGGGGAAAAGCAGGACTTAGTCCCAAAAGCGTCTGCTCGCCGCTGCCCAGCACTGGCTTCAATGGCAGAAGCAGGAAAAGCAGCAGTAACCCTCTGCACAGAGTGAGAATGAGCAAGACGCTGGGACCGACGTCTCCGCTGAGCAGGCTCCACTGCGGCTGATGCAGAATGAGAGACCGCAGCAGACATGGTTCGAGATTCCCCCTGTGCAGTGGCGGGAACTCGACTCCTAACACTACCTTACCGTGGTTTTGTTTTTGCAAAGCCCCTGATTTGCCATTTGTTAATCACAGTATCACAGTTTGAATGCTGCTGACTGGCATTATCAATTCCTTGGATATCTTTTTGTATCCCTTTCCTGTTTTATACAGTTCAACTACCTTTTCCTGTAGATCCATTGATAATTCTTTTGCCTTCCCCATGACTCACAATCCAGAAATGTCAGTGGCTGGATGAAAGATGCAAGAGTCTGTCTGGATCTCAGCTTTTTACTGATTACAAACAAACAGGTCACCAGTGAGAATGTTACCTTTAGTAGCGATTCAAACACATTTGTGTCAACTTCTGTACATGTTATCAGGCCAAAATCACCAGGGTATGTGAACTTCTGATCAGAGTCATTTGGATGTTTTGGGATGTCATTATGATTTAAAAAGAGAAAACACAGTAGTTTGACAATAATTGGCTTCATCAAACCACTAACCATGAGTGGAGAAAAAATGCTGGTGTTATCATTCATATTCTCTAAAAAAAAGTTCAAGAAAGCAAAAATTCTGCCGGGTATGTTAACTTTTGAGCACAACTGTATGTCTACCTTCAACCTAAAAAACTATGAAACTTCTCCAAGGACAGGTTTCCTGACCCATGGGTGTCCAATCACTGGGACCAAATACGATCATCAGATTTTACCCATGCTACAAAATAGTGCTGCATCTCTGACAGCCAACCACAACTCAGTTCATTCTCTATGGGGCTGCACAAATAAGGCAGTCCCACAGGGATTGGATAAAGCACAGGTTGCACATTTTGCTGCTTCATTCTAATGGGGATAAAAAGTTCCCCGTCCTGGGGTTAGGACAGCAAGACAGTTAATAATAAGAGGTGTACGAAATTTAAGAATAATTTAACCAATAATGAGCGTAAGGCTATGAAGCAAATGCAAGAGAACAAACAGATAGTTATTAGAGCAGCTGACAAAGGGGGAAGTATAGTCATCTTGAACTCAGAGGACTACAAAAAAGAGGCCTTACGATTATTAGGAGACCAACGAACATACAGTATCCTACCCAGCGATCCAACAATGAAATATACGAAAGAACTGAAAGAACTTATCACAATAGGGAAAGATAAGGGAATCCTCACTAAAAATGAATTCGATTTTATGAACATAGAACACCCAAGGATACCATACTTTTACTATCTCCCAAAGATACACAAGTGTGCAACCAATCCACCAGGTAGACCGATTATATCTGGAATAGGCTGCCTCACAGCAAATATGTCGAAGTATGTAGATTGCCACCTTCAAAAAGTGGTTCCTAAACTTCCATCCTATCTTAAGGATAGTACCCATATTCTCAGAATTCTTGAAAAAGTGGAATGGGAATCACACTATATTATGGGTACATTAGACATTACTTCACTGTACACCATTATACAGCACAATAAAGGCTGTGAGGCAGTGAAATTCTTTTTGGACAGACAAGGACTACTACCAGAAGAACAAGTGACTTTTATCTTGGACTGTATTAAATTTATATTAACTCACAATTATTTTAAATATGAGGCGCACCACTACTCCCAGCAGTGGGGCACTGCTATGGGTACCAGGTTCGCACCAAGTTATGCAAATTTATATGTAGGGAAATGGGAGGAGCATACTATTTATAGTGAGGGACCCAGATGTGCGAACCTGGTACTCTGGCAACGTTTTATAGATGATATTGTTTTTATATGGTCTGGGGGCCCTGATTCATTGTCTGATTTTATTATTAATTTAAATAAAAACGAGTATTTTTTAAATTTTACGGGCACCACCAGTTCCGAACTTATTAACTTTTTAGATTTGACTATTTTTATCAAAAACGGGAAAATTCACACAAAGACCTTCCATAAACCCACAGACGCTAATAACTATATATCTCTCGACAGCTGCCACCTTCCCAGTTGGCTAACAAACGTTCCAAGAAGCCAATTCATCCGGGCCCATAGGAATTGTTCTAATATACATGATTTCAATCAGGAAGTGGTGACTTTAACATCAAAATTTATTCAAAAGGGTTACTCTCAGGATCACTTATGTAGGACAAAAAAATCAGTGGAAGGAATACCAAGGGACCAACTACTCCAAGAAAAAATAAATAATAAAAATGAGAATAAGATGTCCGAGGTGGTTCCGATAATTACACAATATAATGCCAATACTTATCTGTTCAAAAAAATAGTGAAGAAACACTGGGACATTTTAAAAGATGATAAAATCATAGGAGAAAAAATATCGGAACATCCAGTGTTTGTATACAGAAAAGCGAATAGTTTGGCGAATAATATAGCTCCCACAATCCCGAACCCGAGATCTCTGACCACGCATCCTCCATATCGTACATACCCAGGATTTTTTCCATGTCGTAAATGCAAGTCATGTAAACGACTAAATTGTAAGAAACAATTATCGCTTACAAATGGGCTGACTGAATGGATTATTAAAGACCATATAACATGCGACACGCCAGGAGTCATTTATTCCATAAAATGCCCTTGTAATAAATTGTATATAGGGAGAACCAAAAGACCATTATATAGAAGAATAAATGAACATTTGACTAACATAAAAAAGAAATTCCAAGGTCACCCATTATCAAAGCATTTTGTGGACTATCATGGAGGCGACATGAAAGATACCATTATTACAGGTTTAAAAATAGTAATTAGAAGTTGGAGGAAAGGAGATTACATCAAGCAGATGTCAAGAGAAGAAAGTAGGATGATTTTTGAACTGGACACACTGATGCCGAAAGGTCTGAACAGCGAAATCGAGCTGTTCGCCTTTAATACATGAAGGGGTTAAGCGACTGCGGCTGTGAATAAAAGGGCACACATCTTTACATGGACCATCCCTGAAGAAGGAATACGTTTATTCCGAAACGCGTCGGTTTTTGGTCTATTGTGCTATCCGTAGCCGGTCACGTGTGTGCTCACGTGACTGTGACGTCACGCTAGGTCCTGCACTGTCGGGATACCTAGCGGCTAACTTTCACAGCGCGCAGCTATTTCACGCTGCCTAAACACAAATAGCGGCCGTGTTAGAGCGCTGCTTCCGGCCGGAGCAGCGTTCACCGCCCGCCGAAGCTCCCGAACTCACTTGAAGGTCCGACCATAGGAGGAGGACTTCATTAAGCAACGCAATAGAGAGAAAGTAACCGGATCACAGGAGGTAACGTAGTTCGGTATCCATATTGGGACGGCAATTTACATTAAAAACACCCAGTGGGGAAAACTGAATGAAAAAGACTGAAGGTCTATATGGTGCTTGAAAGGTACAACCATAGATAAAAGTGGGGCTGATAGGTAATTAAGACTTGACAGGCTATTCATTGGTCCATTGTTTAATGAAAGGGTATTGCTCCTAGCGCGGATATATTATTATCTATATTACTTTTAGTACACGACGCAGTAAAGTGGTACTGTGACAATATCTGCTGCAAGGAAATAGTGTAGCAAGCGCCACCAATTTTCTTTATACTAAAAGTTAATAATAACATTTCAGGTAGCCAAAGGAACTAAAGTGCTTGACTCAATGTCAAGCAGTTAACTACCTCTACTGAAGTCTGCAAGTTAACTTCTTCCCACTCAATCTGTAGACTACTGAGACACGAAAATATTGCATCATCTGCTATTTCAAAGGGAAGACAATCATAAGGCTCTGTGAATGACTTTGCTGTCTGGGATGATACAGGTTCATTGTAATGTAGAAAAGCTTGGAGAGTGTAATCATGGAGGACAGGGTAGGAGAATACTATAGTAAGCAAGCAGACAAGCCACCCTGTGATCAGAGGGGGTCCCTTTCCACCTCTGAGTCCTTTTGCCCCAGGTCTGGCTATCTTACCTGTTCTGTTCTTTGAGGAGTAATTGATCTGCAGTATTTCCTCACCAAGTTTCTGATGCAAAGTTTATGCAGCAATTCTGAGGTCTGTAATGAGGGGGTAAACTTTCACCAAAAACGTTTTGGAATAACAGTAACCAGAAAAATATTTGATTTTTTTTTGCTTATGACATAAAGGGTATTTCCATTTTAAAAACTAATGATATTTCTATATGATATGCCATTACTTTATGATCTGTGAAAGTCAATCTCCTGGGACCCTCTATAAACCCTGATATTAAAGGAGGCACAGGAATATGACTCCCTCCAGTTTTTCAATTACCCACCACAGTTCCAACCATACAACTCTACATATCCTTGATCTTTGCCATTTTTAGTGCCCTACGTAACACAATAGGAGTCTACATATTCAATGTCAACTATTTCACAGTCCCTGTTGTCCCTGTTTCATTTAGCTGTGTCCAGAAGTCTTCCTGAAATTACGATTTTGCCTCTGCACTCTAAAGGCTCATCTCAACAATATGTCTTTAATTTTATGATTTTTTCCCTACCTTTTTCATAGCAATTGGTGGTTGTAGCCAAGTCTTGTCAAGGACATTTTTGGGCACGTGGTCTTTTAGCCTCACGAGGTAGTTGTAATTCATCATGCAAACAAATTCTTTGTTCTTATTGTTGGACTTTTTATTCCGGTTTATGAAACCACTTATGAATCTAAAAATTAGGGACAAGCCTAGTTACAGTAAGAGCATACAATTAGAATTTGGCTTTAAAGTGGCTCTGTCACCTGAATATTGCCATATTTAAGGGCAACATATTATAGGAGCAGGTCTTCTATCCTATTAGGTAAAGCTGCTCAAAACATATTGTGCTGTTTGGTAAGAAAAAAAAGTGTTGGCCTCTGTATTCATGAGAAGATCACTCTACCTGCGGTGACACTGGAAGAGCGACTCCAAACCAGAAGGTATTTTTTTTATTTTCTCAACTCCATCAGCCAATAAATGAGGGATAGTCTAGTACTGGAAACCCCTTTAAAATGTCAAATACTTTAATGCCAACTCATTGATAAATTCAGCAATGAACAATATACAATTCCCAGAAAGCTGACCTAACTTTTAATTTAATTATCATTTATGTTGTTTCTTACTTCCGTATTACTTGTGCAGCCCATGCCCGCTTCTTGGCAGCCTTGCGGGCCATCGCTCCTCTCCATACTGATTCCAGTTTGATGGCTATAAGAAGTAATAGAAATAGGTGAAGCAACAATTACACTGTACAGATCCGGAAGTGACAGAAAACCAAGGCTGTAAATGTGTCATGGCATTACCTACAGTACCCATGGATTTATTAAGGGAACAGATATATTATTAAGCCAATAGTTTACTTAAAAACATAAAAGTATCCATAAATATAATTTTTATTGAAATTTTTTAATGGGTTACTGTCCTGCCCCAAAACTTTGGACATGTCAAAAAAATGTTGATTGATTGAAGTCCTAAAGTGTGAGACTGTGGGCAAAACATTCAACAAAATTTCAGCACAAATTTCTGGCACAATGAGACAGATTTTTGAAAAATGTCTAACTCTGCATTGACTCAAAGTAAGACTCAGATTTTATGGTTTGGGTGCTCAGGACTTTTAGACATTGTTTAGTGTTGACACTTTTTGGCATTTTGGAGCATATTTAGCGTTGCACAATAGTTCATGTCACTTTTCCGATAAGTCACTTGTTATGGACCTGGTGGTTAGGAGCACCCGAAAAGACCTGATGGTTAAACTAACAAAGGACAAGCTCTGGGAAGTGGGAGCTCTGCTGACCGCAACCCCTAATCCTATCACACACACTAGAAATAGCCGTGGAGCGTTCCTGACTCTCCCTAGACGCCTCTTCACAGCCTAAGAGCTAACTAGCCCTAGAGATAGAAAATAAAGCCTACCTTGCCTCAGAGAAATTCCCCAAAGGAAAAGGAAGCCCCCCACATCCACATATATTGACTGTGAGTTAAGATGAAAGTCACAAACACAGAAATGAAACAGGTTTCAGCAAAGGGAGGCCAGATTTACTAAACAGACTGAGGATAGGAAAGGTATCTTTGCGGTCAGCACAAAAAACTTCAAAAAGACCACGCAGAGTGTGCAAAAAGACCTCCGCACCGACTCACGGTGCGGAGGTGCCACTCTGCATTCCAGAGCTTCCAGCTAGCACGGCAAAATCATGATAGCAAGCTGGACAAGAAAACAATGAACAAATAATAAACTAGCAGGGACTTAGCTTCTGCTGGAGTAGACAGGTCACCAGAAAGATCCAAGACCGAACTGAACCAGTACAAGAACATAGACAGCTGTCATGGAGTAACGATCTGAGTGGAGTTAAATAGAGCAGCCAGCCAAAGAATAAACTGAGACACCTGTGGAAGGAACCTCAGAAGCAGCAGCTCCACCCACAGCCACCAGAGGGAGTCCATGGACAGAACTCGCCGAAGTACCATTCATGACCACAGGAGGGAGTTCGATAACAGAATTCACAATAGTCACTTCCCTGTATAGCGTAACCATGCCATATTGTCAGACAAGTCACAGACAGTGTTTAAAAATGTCATATATATGGTGAAAGTCTTGAAAGACAGTTTTTTGGCACATATCATACCAGTATTCTGGTGCCTTTTAGCTAAATAGATCCTCCCCCTTTACAATGTAAGCCAAATAATAATGTAACCTGTTATATCATAAGACTATCTAATCTAACAGCATGAACTACTGTGATAAAGATGGCCATCCTACGACTAGGCTCTTACGGTGAGTGTTTGGTGAGACTTGATGCTGCATATTTTCCATGCGCAAAAAAAACGCAGTATCTAACATTGGGAGAAATTCCTAGAAAAATCTCATAGCCACTGTACTTTTTTTATGCAGCGTAGACTAACCTGCGTATGTGTTTGAAATATGCAATATGTTGTTGATTTCTTCATGAGTG
This sequence comes from Ranitomeya imitator, assembly GCF_032444005.1. Classification (NCBI taxonomy): domain Eukaryota; kingdom Metazoa; phylum Chordata; class Amphibia; order Anura; family Dendrobatidae; genus Ranitomeya; species Ranitomeya imitator. Next base: position 336,884,191 of record NC_091282.1, read on the forward strand.
CACTGACTTTAACATGTGGATTTTCCCTATGGAATTACATTAAATGTGGGGGGGAAACGCGGATGTAAAAAATACATGCATTTTAAGCACATTTCTACTGCAGAAACTCATTAAAAACGCTTGTAATCCACACATGATTGTATGAACAAAGTTTTCAAAGCCAAATACCTGAAGTATGAAAAATAAAACAGCTTTACTTAAAAGGTGACATACAAAAAAAGAGATGAAAAACTGCAGCATCAAAAACACATGTAAAAAAAACGACCTCAAATTCTCAATGAAAAAAATATAAGTACGGTAACCTAATTTGCCTGATAGGTGCAGAAATGTTGCTGAAAATTTGTAATTACAGAAACTCACCAATTATTCATTGTGGGAATGTAGCCTAAGACTTTTCAGTCCAAGATCTCATTCAGACGTCAATGATTTTTACTGTACGCAAAAATTGGTATGAGGTCCAACAGTATTTTTGATCAGATTTGGTCAGTGTGTTAGTTTTTATCATCAGAGTTTCATCAGTTTTTCTCGGATGAAAAAAAAAAAATCAGTATCTGTAAGCCAAAACCAGTAGTGGGTGAAAAATACAGAAGTGGTGACTTGTTTCTATTACACTTTTCCTCCGATTGTTCCTCTCCTGGTTTTGGCTTACACATCCTTATAAAATAGATAAAATACTGACCAAATACTGATGTGTTAACGTGGACTATCAAGCAGTCTGTGAAAAATGGACTGCATATAGGTGGCATTAGAGTGCTATCTGATTTTTTTCATGGACCCCTAGGCAAGCATTGACAAGTTTGATCTGAGACTTGGATCAAAATCGGACATGTCTGTATGGTTTTGGGCAGCCCAAACAGTCCACAAGAATATATGGACATATGAACAGCTCCATAGACTATAATAGATATGAGTTCTCTCTGTAAAAACCACGGACAAAACTCGTCTGAGAAAAACTGATGTCTGAATAAGCCCTAAGTTTACAATGTGTAAGAATGAGACAGTAAATGTACCCCAATGTTTTCACAATTTTGTCCAGTATTAAAAATCTTCCCTACCCAAGCAATTTTAGAGAGCAAAAGTATTTTAAGCTCAGGTAAGAGTCCCAAGCAATAACACTTACTATAAAGTTACCGATCAAATTATTACTTATTGATTACCTCAGCTTGAAAATAACAATAATTCATATTCTGCAATGGTCATGGCCATGAAAATACCAGAACCTTTAGAGGGAATGTTTCATATGTCTGTTTTGGTTTTCATTCTTTTTTTTGGTGCTGTTAGTACATTTCTGACAATGTATATTACTTTTTTTGCAATCAGTTTGGATTTTATGTGTAACTGAGAAAAGTAGAGTAACACGACAAACACTTTTTAAAGAGTGTAGCATGGCTAAAGGGTTTGTAGTCGATGGGAGGTATGTGCCACATAAGTGCCTGGTTGCTGTAATGTAGCCCGGAGTATTCCTTTCTTGCACATAATCTTGTATATGTGTTTCAGGACCTGTGGTAATGTCAGACCACATGGCTAATCATGTGATGGGTTACTGGGTGGGGTTAGCTCTTTATAAGACTGGCTAATCCTTTACACAGGAGATATGTGAGGAGGTGAAACCCTCCTGAGTGTGTTACGGCTTCAGGACTGAGCCGGATGAACTGGACACTTGCTTTTCTTTGCCTGAACCAAAGGACCATTTTGCTTTCTGTTATTTGCCACATGGTTTATGAAGCAATAAACCCAGTGAACTTTAAAGGAACACGTCTCCTGAGTGTCAGCCGTCGCAGCTGAGTGAGTGAAATCCTTACAAGAGTTACAAATCATAAATTTGAAAGACTCACTCCACTCAAACCACAGGACAAGAAAAGACACAAATTGCTCTAAAGTGCCTGATAAAATTGGCAGCCCTTATAAAGTACTGGAAACAAGCTAAATTTATGACAAAAAGTTGGGATAACGGCAATTTTTCCCTTTATGATGCCAATTACGTCATCTGTAAAAAAAAAAAAAAAACACATTTTCATAGTTTTAAGACTTCCATTTTTAACCTTTCCCTTATCTCCAGGCTTACTGGCACCATAATACAGACAAGCAAATACTGTAAGTTACTGGAGTAAGGAAATAAGAGCAGAATCCATGGGTCACTGTACCTGCTTTCTTCTTTTTCAAAAAAACTCTCTTCTCTAAACACCCTTTGTATTTGGCTTGGATTTTAGAAACTAAAAATTAAAGACATAAGCACATTTAACAGAAAAGTGCAAACAACTAAAAAGAAACAATGAAATATATAATAAATGTTCTAGTAATGGGGCAATTCAACCAATAACACTGATATGGGCGACAGGTTAATAATAACGATTATTACCCAACTGATGCTTCCTCAGTTCAAAAGCATCCACAGTGGAAAATAAAGTTCGAGGGAAACGTATGAACAACTTAGTCCTGAAAAAAAGAAAAAGAAAACAACAAATTTTGTTAAAAATTTAGGAAAGATGTATATAACCCCATCTTCATATTTAGTCTGGATTTGTTTATATTTTGTTACCATGGAGACACATAGGTCTGCATAGGTTGCTATATGCACAAAACATTAAGATAATGGGAAAAATACTGTTTGAAAATGTTGCTTCATTTTCTAATTTAAGGGGCAACTAAAGCTTAGCATAGCTTCTTAATATTGTTACCATTTTAGGCTACCGATGCGCCATATAGAAAAATCTACACTAGCCATCAGATGGCACAGATTTCAGTTTTCCGGCATGCATATTGTAACTTTGTTGCATGTTTGTGCTTGTGATACACCATGCCCCTTTGCTACACCCCGCAATTTTTATTTTAAGTGTCAGGGCCAGCACAAAAGGAAAAAAGTTGCTACATCTTGACAAGTACTGATAATTTTTGGGCTGGTTTGCAATGTTCTTCTGCTCAATTATGGAACCCATAAAAAGCAAAGTTGGTTAAAATTACCTTCCAAGTTTGTACTCATTTGATTGATACCCAATATGCTTCACCAATCTCTCAACTCCTTCTCGGGCAGAACCAGCCCAGTTTGGCCATGTTTCTGGACACAATGATTTATATCTATATTGCAAAAAAAAAATAAAAAATCAGGTTATTTTGTGTTATGATGAAGGCTCACAATTAATTTTGGAAAATGTGCCAGTTTGTGATTTGTGAGCCTTAGGACAAAATAGAGTAATATGCAGAGCGATCATTTTGTAATGATGCTTAAAATAAACAGACACCAAACTTTGCCGTGTACTTCTAAAAAGAGCCATAATGCAGATTTTATGGAATTATTCTAACTATGAATGGGCACTTCAACCTCTCACTGTTTATGTATTTGCCGCTTGTATAAGTTAAAAGGGTCGTCTGGTGTTGGGGTACAAGTCTGCAGACTTGTGAATCCTCATGGCTCACGTATTGCTCGATGTCAGAATGGCCAGCCCCGGGAGCGGCACGCATGTGACCGCAAGTATGAGATTTGCACACCTGCATGCCAACTAGATGTGTGCTGCCTCGCTCAATGCAATTGTATTGAACATGGCCAGACATGTCTACTGGGAATGTGGCCGAGAGTATGCAAATCAAATACTTGCATTTAGAAGCCCTCCGCTCCCAGCGCCGACATAGAGTGACTGCAGACTTGTACCCTAATGCCAGACAACCCCTTTAATAGGATGGCCAATGGTGGATTCACATATGGGTCATCTGGTTGGCTGCCCTAGGACAAGTCTCTTGGAAAGGCATGGTTGCCAAGGAGGCCAAAGATTTGTTGCACAATGCAAAATCACAAATCATAGGAAAATTATGACAAAACAATGATGCGTGGGCACAAGTCTAGTTATTACTAGACTAGCCTATCTATTTTGTCTTTGTCAGGCTGGTTTCACATTTGCGTTTTTTGCCGCTGCGTTTTTGCGCAAAAAAAGCATGTTTTTTTTCCTATACTTAACATTAAAAATGCATGCGTTTTTTTGCATGTATTTTGCCCCTTTTTGCAGCCGCATGCGTCATTTCTATGCATGCGTTGTGTTGCAGAAATGCAACATGTAGTAATTTTTAGCTGCATTTTTTTGCCGCAAAAATGCGTTTTTATAGAAAAAAAAACAGAAAACACACTGATATGCCACCCCCCACCATAAAGGTGATAAAGGGATCCTAACCCTAACCCTAACCCTAAAGGGATCCTAACCCTAACCCTAAAGGGATCCTAACCCTAATCCTACCCCTAACCCTAGGGATCCTAACCCTAACCGTAACCCTAACCCTATCCCTACCCCTAACCCTAAGGGTTAGGGTTAGGATCCCTTTAGGGTTAGGGTTAGTATCCCTAGGGTTAGGGGTAGGGTTAGGGGTAGGGTTAGGATCCCTTTAGGGTTAGGGTTAGGATCCCTAGGGTTAGGGTTAGGGTTAGGGTTAGGATCCCTTTAGGGTTAGGGTTAGGGCTAGGAACCCTAACCCTAACCCTAGCTATTTCTGTTTATAGTGGGTTTTTTACTTGATTTTGATGATTGGCAGCTGTCACACACTTCTCATCATGCGTTTAAAAAACGCAAACGCATGAAAACGCGTCAAAACGCCGCGTATTTTTCACCACATGCAAAAACGCATGCGTCTAAAAAACGCAGCGTTTGCACGCGTTTACATGCTTTTTTTCACCATGCGTTTTTTTTTTTAAACGCATGCATTTTAAAACGCAAGTGTGAAACCAGCCTCACTCTGTGATAGGGATCTTGGTTCCATACTCCAAAATTTCTGCACACATACAGATTTATTAGATGTATTAGAACCATTCTCATTTCTGATCTACTGTAAATGGTTATACGATTCTCAATTAAAATCTTTACCTATATGTCTATTATCTATGGTTCTAGTGAGTCAGAGCACTTCTCACAATTGTGTTGTTGCCTATTGGCAAAGTTAAATTGAAAGTGTGGCATTGCATAGGAAAAACTACACATGTTGGGAAAAAATACATTTTTATTTTTGTAAATTTCTTTTTCCTAATGAGCGTGCTATTTGTATTGTGGAGATATAACTAAAAAGGTAACTAAAGATTTGACAATTTTTAAAATATTTTTGTAGGTCATTAATTCTCTGCAAATTAGAGAGGTCTGGATCCTGAAATCCCAGCAATTACTTATTATTCGCATTCTATAGAAGATCTATGAGCAGAGTATGGAATGCAGTATGGATCCAATAGAAAGTCTATGACTCCGTACTCTGCTCTGTGCTAGTGCTCAGGCTGTGTGCTTCTGCTGACTGAGCTATTTGAGGGTTCTCAAGACACGAACCCCACAGATCTGGAGAGACATCTTGAAGTGTCTAAAAATATTACAGAATATTACAAAATTGCTTCGTCTTTAGGATTCATTTTTTGGGGTATGGACTGGTTTTAATAAAAGGCTCACTTGTATACTTTTCTGGTCCCCTTTTTTTCTGGATTTCTGCTCCAGTCCTTCCCTAATTCCTAGTCTGACCTCATTCTCAAGGATTTATGTGTTACAATGCATTTCCATAACCACAACCATAATGGTTACTGAACACATTGACCGCTGACGTCATTATAGCCCCTAATCAGCAACTATCTGCTGAAGACATTACTGAGATGCTAAGGGAAAGTCCCTAGGACACTAATATTGTTCATATAATACCATACAATTTTGACTAATTGGTGTACGTATATATCAGTAGGCAGCAGTGAAGGAATAAACTCAGCTACTGATATATAAGGGAGTAGCGGCCAATATGTTAACTTCTTAATAGCTTTACACACTTTGTTGTACTTTGTTGAGTATAACTAACGATTCTCTGAGTTTTTTACTTTTCTTTATTTGACCTAATATTCTGTAGACTACAATTTGGTTATGTGACAAATTTATTAAAATTTTATTCCAAAACTAGTACACAGAAATGAATAATAAAAATGTCAAAGGTCAGAAATAAATTACCTCTGTAAGAATGTCTCATATTTCCTGCGGTATGCAAATCCCGCTCTTCTGACTCTTAAATGCTCCATTAAGCCTAAATATTTTACCTGGTGGCGAACCAACATATCATCAAATTTTCCTGTGGAAAACAGATCAAGTTCAGATTAAGAAAGTGCATAAAGATATAAATTATCGTGGGGGACAGTGAGTTGAGCAAGTACCCCTTTCAATATAAATTGGGCCTGGTTCAGTTGAATGTATAAAAAAAAAAAAATCGCCAGTTGAAAAAAAAATAGGCGATTTTTCATCTGCATTGTCATCCATATGCCATCCCCATGCCTGTGTTTTACATCCGTATGGCTTCCATTTGACATCCTATTTATACATCAACAATTTTAAAATGATACAATTTTCTCTGTTAACAATTGAAATGCATGTGTTGAAAATGAATGGCATATGGCATTGATCCATGTGTGTAAGGGTTCAGATGAACTACACCATTGGCATGCATAGGTCCATGTAATCTGTTTTTCTTATGGACGGTATATCTACTATATAATTGTCTAAGGGTCACTTTCGTCTTTCTGTCAGTCTGTCTTTCCTTCTTTCTGTCACGGTTATTCATTCGCTGATTGGTCTCGCCAGCTGCCTGTCATGACTGCCGCGACCAATCACCGATGGGCACAGTCCGGAAAAAAATGGCCGCTCCTTACTCCCCGCAGTCAGTGCCTGTCGCCAGCATACTCCCCTCCGGTCACCGCTAACACAGGGTTAATGCCGGCAGTAACAGACCGCGTTATGCCGCGGGTAACGCACTCCGTTACCGCCGCTATTAACCCTGTGTGTCCCCAAATTTTTACTATTGATGCTGCCTATGCGGCATCAATAGTAAAAAATGTAATGTTATAAATAATTTAAAAAAATAAACCTGCTATACTCACCCTCCGTTGTCCGCTGAGCCGCTCCCGCTGGCCGCCATTTTCCGCTGCAGTTTCCGGTGGCAAAGATGGTATGGCAGAAGGACCTGTCATGATGTCACGGTCATGTGACCGCAACGTCATCACAGGTCCTGCGCTCTGATACCAACCCTGGGACCACAAGCTGCCGTGGACTACAAGGGGCCTTCAGAAAGGTAAGTACATGTTTATTTTTTATTTTTTCACCTGTGACAAACCTGGCTGGGCAATATATTACGTGACTGGCCAATATACTACGTGGCTCTGTGCTGTATACTACTTCGCTGTGCAATATACTACGTGGCTCTGTGCTATATACTACGTCACTCGGCAATATACTACGTCACTCGGCAATATACTACGTCACTGGGCAATATACTACGTTACTGGCCAATATACTACATGGCTCTGTGCTGTATACTACGTCGCTGTGCGATATACTACGTCACTGGGCAATATACTACGTGGCTGGGCAATATACTACGTGACTGGGCAATATACTACGTGACTGGGCAATATACTACGTAACTGGGCAATATACTATGTGACTGCACAATATACTACGTGACTGGGCAACACTGGGCAATATACTACGTAACTGGGCAATATACTACGTGGCTGCGCAATATACTATGTCACTGGGCAATATACTACGTGTCTGGGCAATATACTATGTGTCTGGGCAATATACTACGTGAATGGGCAATATACTACGTAGCTGTGCAATATACCAGGTCACTGGGCAATATAGTACGTGGCTGGGCAATATACTACGTGGCTGGGAAATATACTACGTGGCTGCACAATATACTATGTCACTGGGCAATATACTACGTGGCTGGGCAATATACTACGTGACTGGGCAATATACTACGTGGTTGGGCAATATACTACGTGGCTGTGCAATATACTACGTGGCTGGGCAATTTAGTATGTGGCTGGGCAATATACTACGTGGGCTGTGCAATATACTACGTGGACATGCATATTCTAGAATACCCGATGCGTTAGAATCGGGCCACCATCTAGTGAGCATATAACAGGCCTGTCTGAACCAGCATAGCAAAAGTTGTAATAAAATGGCCCATTGGCTACTATTACTAGTGGTTAGTATCTTACTGGTGGTTAGTATCTTCCTCTCTAGAGGGATGTGCACACGTTGTGTTTTTTTCATGTTTTTTCGCATTTTTTTTGCTATAAAAGCGCATACAAAACGCATACATATGCATCCTATCATTTAGAATGCATTCTGCACTTTTTGTGCACATGATGCATTTTTTTCCACGAAAAAAACGCATCGCGGTAAAAAAAAAGCAGCATGTTCATTAATTTTGAGGATTTTTCGCGCTATTTAATGCATTGGGAAAAACCGCTAAAAAAACACACAAAAAACGCATGCGGATTTCTGGCAGAAATGTCCGTTTTTTTCAAGAAATCTGCAAGAAATCCTGACGTGTGCACATACCCTTACTGTTTTTATTTGGTTTGCACCTCTTCTTCTTCCCTTATCCATGTCTGTCTATGTCTTGTCCTGTTTTATGTTTTGTTTTCTTAATAGTTAGTAGGTTAAAGGATGAAGCTAATGTATGGTGGAATCAATCATTTTTTCTTAATGACTTGTTACTGAACTTGATATTGAACATATTACTTAATACTTAGGCTCGTGTTATACTAGAGGGAGCGATCCCTTATATACTTCAGTGTACTGTATTTTGTATTTAATGCTCCTTTAAATGCCTTTTCAGCCTCTTGGTTCTTTCATTGTATTTTGACTTTATATTCAGAATGTAACCATATGGATTTATGTTTATTTTTGTTCACTTATTTAACTGAAAAATGTAATAAATACACTGCTCAAAAAAATAAAGGGAACACTAAAATCCCACATCCTAGATATCACTGAATGAAATATTCCAGTAATAAATCTTTATTCATAACATAGTGGAATGTGTTGAGAACAATAAAACCTAAAAATTATCAATGTACATCACAACTAATATCCCATGGAGGTCTGGAGTTGGGATGATGCTCAAAATCAAAGTGGAAAATGAAGTTACAGGCTTATCCAACTTCAGTGGAAATGCCTCAAGACAAAGAAAATGATGCTCAGTAGTGTGTATGACCTCCCTACAATGCCTGGTCATGGTCCTGATGAGGCGGCGGATGGTCTCCTGAGGAATAACCTCCCAGACCTGGACTAAAGCATCCTCCAACTCCAGGACAGTCTGTGGTGCAACGTAACGTTGGTGGATGGTGTGAGACATGATGTCCCAGATGTGTTCAATCGGATTCAGGTCTGGGGAACAGGCGGGCCAGTTCATAGCTTCAATGCCTTCTTCTTGCAGGATCTGCTGACACACTCCAGCCACATGAGGTCTGGCATTGTCCTGCATTATGAGGAACCCAGGGCCAATCGCACCAGCATATGGTCTCACAAGGGGTCTGAGGATCTCATCTCGGTATCTAATGGCAGTCAGGCTACCTCTGGCGAGCATATGGAGAGCTGTACGGCCCTCCAAAGAAATGCTAACCCGCACCATTACTGACCCACTGCCAAACCGGTCATGCTGAAGGATGTTGCAGGCAGCAGATCGCTCTCCACGGCATCTCCAGACTCTGTCACGTCTGTCACATGTGCTCAGTGTGAACCTGCTTTCATCTGTGAAGAGCACAGGGTGCCAGTGGTGAATTTGTGCCAATCCTGGTGTTCTGTGGCAAATGCCAAGCGTCCTGCATGGTGTGGAGCTGTGAGCACAACCCCCATCTGTGGACGTCAGACACTTAGACCATCCTCGTGGAGTTGATTTCTAACCATTTGTGCAGACACATGTATGCAAATTGCCTCTTCAGAGAGAAAGAGGACTTAAACTCTGTAGCGTCACCTGTTGGAAGTAGCGATCCTACAAGTCACAATCAACCCTTTAACGAGTCATGCAATATGACTTAGGATAAAAGCCAAATCAGTATCTCAATTCGCAGACATGGTGTTTTGGGCTGTTGTCCCTCGTCAGTGCGAAGCATGAGAACTAATTTGGCTAGGTGAGAAACTCTGGACTGATGTCTAAGGGGTAAGGTTTCTCCTTGTGGAGAGTGACATACCAGCTCTGGCTTGTCAAGGTAAGGAGGCTTATTCGCCATGCAATGCTCCTCTGGGAAATTTAATATGCAAATTGCCTCTTCAGAGAGAAAAAGAACTTAAACTCTACAGCGTCACCTGTTGGAAGTAGCGATTAGTGATGAGCGAATATATTCGTTACTCGAGATTTCCCGAGCATGCTCGGGTGGCCTCCGAGTATTTTTTAGTGCTCGGAGATTTAGTTTTCATTGCCGCAGCTGAATGATTTACATCTGTTAGCCAGCATAAGCACATGTGGGGGTTGCCTGGTTGCTAGGGAATCCCCACATGTAATCAAGCTGGCTAAGAGATGTAAATCATTCAGCTGAGGCGAGGAAAACTAAATATCCGAGCACTAAAAAATACTCGGAGGTCACCCGAGCGTGCTCGGGAAATTTCGAGTAACGAGTATATTCGCTCATCACTAGTAGCGATCCTACAAGTCACAATCAACCCTTTAACGAGTTGTGCAATATGACTTAGTAAAAAAGCCAAATCAGTATCTCAATTCACAGACACAGTGTTTCAGGCTGTTGGCCCTCGTCAGTGTGAAGCATGAGAACTAATTTGGCTAGGTGAGAGGCTCTGGACTGAGGACTAAGCACATTTGTGGCCTGCTGGAGGTCATTTTGCAGAGCTCTGGCAGTGCTCCTCCTGTTTCTCCTTGCACAAAGGCTGAGGTAGTGGTCGTGCTGCTGGGTTGTTGCCCTCCTACGGCCCCGTCCACGTGTCCTGGTGTACTGGCCTGTATCCTGGTAGCGCCTTCAGCCTCTGGACACTACTCTGACAGACACAGCAAATCTTCTTGCTACAGCTTGCACTGATGTGCCATCCTGGATGAGCTGCACTAACTGAGCCACTTGTGTGGGTTGTAGAGTCTGCCTCATGCTACCACGAGTGTGAAAGCACAACCGACGTTCAAAAGTGACCAACACATCAGCCAGAAAGCATTGGTACTGAGATGTGGCCTGTTATCCCCACCTGCAGAACCACTCCCTTATTGAATGTGTCTTGATAATTGCCAATAATTTCCATCTGTTGTTGTCACAAAGTGACTGTCCTAGCGTGACACGACCCGACGAGTGGTTGGTCACAAAATGGCTAAACACACAAGGGTACACCGGGGACACTTTAACAATGGTGGGTCCTGTCGGTAGGGAACAAGGAATGGACACCTCCTGCACTCACCTGAGGATGAGCCCTGCTCTTACTACCGTCCCTATACGGGTTCTTTCAACCCGTCGCCAACCAGGATACCTAGTCCCTCACTTGCCCTGCACCTATCCCTAAGTAGGGAACTGTCAGGTGAGAGCACTGGTCCCACCACTGCACTAATACAACACAAGGTAAGGTAAGACAAATACCAGGGGAAAAGGAAACACAAAACAACACTTAGCTTTGTCTGCTACAATGCACCGCACAGCAGAGTAAGGCACTAAATGGCAGAATTCAACAGAAGCACCACTGAACCCAGCAAGTTCCTGACTCCAGCTTGGTTGGTCTCCCAGAGGACCTGTATAACCAACAGTCAGCTGATGCATCAGGTGACCTTATGAAGGATGGTGGGAGTGGTCATCACCCACATCAGCTGACCCAGCAGCAATGCAATAACAACAGCGGCCACCGTGGGGGGAAACTGCATTAAAGGGAACCTGTCACCCCCAAAATCGAAGATGAGCTAAGCTCACCAGCATCAGGGGCTTATCTACAGCATTTGCTCTGTTGAGGGCAGAGCAAAGTACTGCAGTGCGCAGGTGCCGGGCCTCTCTGACCTTTCCCGGCACCTGCGCACCGCAGTACTTTGCTCTGCCCTCAACAGGGCAGACAAAGTACGCCTGTGCCAGAGTCGCAGCGTGAATGCAAGAAGAGGACGTCATCATAAGAAGATGGGAGGCCCCGGACCGGACCGCGATGCCCATCGGACCGGACCTGGGTGAGTATAATCTAACCTCTTTTTCTCATCTTTCAGGATACATCAGGGGCTTATCTACAGCTTTCTAGAATGCTGTAGATAAGCCCCTGATGCTGGTGGGCTTCGCTCATCTTCAATTTTAGGGGTGACAGGTTCCCTTTAACCCCAGATGACCAGAAAGGAAAAAAAGGTTTAAATCAGAGGGAAACCAGATCTGCCACAGATCCAAACATGGATAGTGACAGTTGTCTATTCCATTTGCACAACAGCATGTGAAATTGTTTGTCAAACAGTGTTGCTTCCTAAGTGGAAAGTTTGATTTCACAGAAGGTTGATTTACTTGGAGTTATATTCTGTTGTTTAAGTGTTCCCTTTATTTTTTTGAGCAGTGTATATACAGTATATACAGTTAAAAAAAAAAGGCCCATTAGCATTGTGTGGAGCGTTTCACAAGTGTAAGTAAATGTACCCCATGGAGATTGCAAATGATACATGTCAAATTACATAGTGGAAAAAGTGAGATAAGTAATATCATAAAGCAGCATTGAGATAATACAATTTGTAGGTTTTATCCACACTCAGAATCTTTTGCGGCCGGTATATGCTAGTAAGATTTTTTAATGTATGCTAGTATCTGGCCAAATAGTGGCATAAGTTGTCTGCTATTGACTGCTATTATTAAACTAAAACCGATACAGTACAGAATACGCTTTTTTGCGTTAGTCCTTTGTATAGAAAAACGCTCAGTCCATAAAGTAAAGTTATGCTGTGGTATATACATACCACCACAATGGGGGATAAGTGGACACAGGCTTGGGCTGGAAAATATACAAGTATAAGCACTGATTAAGAATCTGAACCCCAAGATCTTGGAAGTGTATATGGTTATACACATATAATAGCTAAATGAATGTTCTCCATTTACCCATATAGACTTCAATGTACAATGGTAGTCCAGATAGTATTCTTTATGGATAAGCTGTCCACATTTCACAAAGTAGTTTTCATTTCCCATACATGCTAATGGGCGAAATGTCAGGTGGCGGCACTACAACTTTTGTGTATTTACAGTAGTTGCGATCTCAATTTTTTTTAAAAATAGTTAACTTCCTATTTATTGTCACCCATCCTAGGCTTTGGTTGTTCTGACCTATTATCATGGCTGTGTTATATACAACATGCTCTTCTTACCTGGCTGCTTGCCATTGTTTGGTTTGATACATCTAATATATGCAGATTCCTTGGACATCAGAATTTCTATTAGACTTGTCAAACTATTCTTGAACTGGGTGGTCACCTAAAAGAGTGTAGTAAGTAGGGTGAAGTGAGTAGCTTCTCCATAGCTTCATTGTTTTTAGGCTTCAAGTTTATGTGGGCTCTTTGGTGACTGAGTCGCAATGGGCCCCTCTTTGCTTTAACATTTATAAAAATAAAACAATTAATTAGCACAAATTTAGGGACATATTTACAAAAATATGATAAATAAATATCAACACAGTTCTAACTTTGGCAATTATTCCTGTTCATTTATTGTATGATCACCGGGATATGTAAGGCCCCTTTTAAACATCAGTTTTTTGCCGTCAGTCACAATCCGTTGGATCGACGGATCCCTCGCAGATTGTGAAAAACTGATGTGACGGATTCGTTTTTTCAACTGATCTGACTAGCGGATCTGACTAAATAAATCAAAGCATGCTCAGTTAAAAAAACGGAATCTGTGGCCGATTCCATTATTTGATGGATCCGGCGCCCATAGGCTTCCATTTGACCGCCGGACAAACAATTATTCACGAATCCGGCGAACGACGGATGAAATGTAAGGCCGTCCAACGCAATCTGTCACCAATATAAGTCTATGAGAAAAAATGGATCCGGCGGCATCAGTTGCCGAATTTGTTTTTTCAAAATTCGACGGATTGCAACTGATAGCAAAAAACTGATGTGTGAAGGGGGCCTAAGAGGATTCAAAAATGGATCTGCCACAATCATACAAAATTGAGGACTTGTGCCAAGTAACATTCTGAAATATCTCATTTTTTGCTGACGAAGATGCAAGGCAATGGCCACGGGATTGTCAGGCGTCCCCCGAACCCCGACGCACATTTCGAATCCACTTCCTCAGGAAGTGTGTCGGGGTTGGGGAACACCTGACAAGCCCATGACCATTGCCTTGCATCTTCCTGGGTAATATAACTTTACTTTTTAATCCATCCTGCCTAGCTACATTTTCCCCTCATGCACTGTCACTTTATCAGGAGAAACACTTGTGGCTGCTACTAAGCACATGCACAGTCACCTTATATCTTAGCCATTCCCTGTATGAAGTTCAGGGCTATATATTTTCAGCAGTCATATACATGTATCTTTAGGACTTAGCCTATATGCTTAACTCCTGTATAACATAGGCTGAGAAATAGTATAGGGCTTTTTTCATCTTTATTACCTGTTTTGCAATTGTACTTTCTGGCTGGTCTGCATGGGCTCCATTGTCAGTCCTTCCCTCATATTGTGAAACACCTTTGCTACTGATTTTTAAACTTAATTCTTATTATGTTTGTTTAAATAAAATTTTGGTTTTACAATATTTTAAGTGTTTACTGTTGCTTACCATCCGCCACAGTTGTGTATTGGTATGGTTTGCTAAGTTGATTTGATTTTCTAGAAGTAACACTCTATATTGTATTTTGGATCTTACCTTTATGATTTAATGTTAAAGTATACGAAAAAGATTTGAAACAAAGGGTGGAATGGCAAACTTGTGTACCACAAACCCTTTAAAAACATGTATTTATTATAAACATGAATAAAATGCACCTGATAAACCCCTGTGCACAGTGATACATAGGGTCTATGTCTGAAAAGGTCTGCAGATATATACAGTGGGTACGGAAAGTATTCAGACCCCTTTAAATTTTTCACTCTTTGTTTCATTGTAGCCATTTGGTAAATTCAAAAAAGTTAATTTTTTCACATTCATGTACACTCTGCACCCCATCTTGACTGAAAAAAACAGACATGTAGTAATTTTTGCAAATTTATTAAAAAAGAAAAACTGAAATATCACATGGTCTTAAGTATTCAGACCCTTTGCTCAGTATTGAGTAGAAGAACCCTTTTGATCTAGTACAGACATGAGTCTTCTTGGGAATGATGCAACAAGTTTTTCACACCTGGATTTGGGGATCCTCTGCCATTCTTCCTTGCAGATCCTGTCTAGTTCCGTCAGGTTGTATAGTGAACGTTGATGGACAGCCATTTTCAGGTCTCTCCAGGGATGCTTAATTGGGTTTACGTCAGGGCTCTGGCTGGGCCAGTCAAGAATGGTTGCAGAGTTGTTCTGAAGCCACTCCTTTGTTATTTTAGCTGTGTGCTTAGGGTCATTGTCTTGTTGGAAGGTGAACATTCAGCCAAATCTGAGGTCCAGAGCACTCTGGAAGAGATTTTCATTCAGGATATCTCTGTACTTGGCCGCATTCATGTTTCCTTCAATGGCAACCAGTCGTCCTGTCCCTGCAGCTGAAAAACACGCCATAGCATGATGCTGCCACCACCATGTTTCACTGTTGGGATTGTATTGGAGTAAGGAAGTAAGGCCATGTTCACACATTTAGTATTTGGTCACTATTTTGCCTCAGTATCAGTGCAGGTCCCAGCAGTTGAACCCCCACCAATCAATAACGTAGTACTTATCCTTTGGCCACGTTCACATGTTCAGTAGTTGGTCAGTTTTTTACATCAGTATTTGTAAGCCAAAACAAGGAGTGGGTGACAAATAAATGGCTAACTAGTATTTGCATATATCTGTAAGGTGGGTCCCTAGAGTCCATTCTACCTGTGGGACCAGACACCCGAGTCCAAGCCCGGTCACAGTAACTGGATGAATTTGCGGCAAGAGTTCACAAGATTGGCAGAAGTAATACTGTAAGGAGGTTGCTTTCCCTGCTCCTTACCTGGAACCACTTAGTCAGACAGCTGGGTTGTCGGGGGGAAGACTTTCTGCCCTGGACAGAAGGGACCATTTGATGGCTGGGGCAGGGAGGAAGAGACGGGGTGTGGTCAGAAAAGTGCGGGAGAGCAGAGCGCGCCAGACAGAGGGGACAGCGTGCCAGAGAGAAAGCAGGCTGCAGCCCCGCGCTCCCCATGACAGAGTGTGGACTTGGAAGCCTCCATAATCAGAGACGGCGTATCCCCTTACAGTGACCTGAGCGCACGGCCCCGGTGACTGCACTAACAAGCCAGGACCCCTGAGTGTGACTAAGGAAACTGCTCAGTGTGTGTGTGTTCATGCTGCAGAGAGAGAGACTGTCAGCCTAATATCCAGAGACTCGCAGCAGAGTGGCTGTGTGACTTCCTGCTTCCAGCTGCACAGGGAGAACAGGCTGCAGAGGCTTAACCCCAGAGTTTCCAGTTTCCAGGAGACAGAGAAGAGACTTTAGGATCTCAAGCCCCGCTGGTGACTGTACCCACGTTGGAAAAAGGACCCTCCAGTCAGGACCTCCCTGGACTGATAAGTTACAAGAACACTCGTTAACCCTTTTGATTCCGCTTAACTGTTTACTGTTTGATTTGTCTCTATTAACCCCCTGTTCACTCCCTGCGAGGAGAATTTTACCCCTGTTAATAAATCCCCTTCAACAGTTGGTCTGTCTGTTCCGTGGTGACATACTCAACCCTGCACTCTATTACAATACAACAACTCTTGGAAAAAGAGGTGACATAGAGAAGAGCTAAATTAAGAAAAAAGAGTGTGCTGCATTGGGTGACACAGAGACTATGCTGGTATAGAGAAGAGATTGACAGCAAGCTGTATAAAGTGTTACAATTGCAGGCCTGTACCGTATATACCAACTACATATCTCAGTTCAATCCATTATATCTTGTGAGAATGTGTGTGACCGGTAAGCTCATTACTGCTCTGTAAAGTAGTTGCTCTGTAACTGTCTGCTGTGTACCTCTGCCCTAAGAATCACTGTATCCTAAATATATTTAAGGGCTCACACCACCACACAAATAAAACCACTCCTGACAGAATACCTATTACATATGATACAAAAAAAAATCTTACGGTCTCAGGCCTTTTCCTGTTGTCCAGTTCCGAAGTGTGGAAACAGTCTCTTATAATGTAGTTTTTAGATTTTATAAGCACCTGAAAAATATGAGTTGGAGTAATAAATATGTAAAAAAAAAACATACCGAGCAGATAGAGTAAAAAACACTTCCTATATTCTTCCTCCTGTCCAATAACATATTGAAAATGAAAAGTAAACTGATTCTCTGCAAAGAAAATAAATTACAAGTATGATTCAGAGACTAAGATATATTAGGGAAGTATTTGCATTAGCTCTACAGCGAACAATGGAACAATGTTGCTGTCTAATGATTACATGGGATGACTATACCAAATCCTTATAAATGCATTAGGTGACTTATTCATACTTAGAAATTACCTGACTCCTTTCTTATTGTCTGATTTCCAGGATGTTTCAGGTTTATTCTGGTACACTGGTTTAATTATTATTATTATTATTATACATTTTTATAGCGCCATTTATTCCATGGCGCTTTACATGTGAATAAGGGGCAAATATACACAAATACATTAAACATGAGCAAATAACAAAGCACACAGGTACATAAGGAGGGAGGACCTTGCCCGTGAGGGCTCACAGTCTGCAGGGGATGGGTGATTAATTAATGCATTTGTTTAAAAAAAATATATATATTTTTTTTTATTCATTTGTCTTTCTTCCTATTGATTTTAATTAATTCTAATAAAAGATTCTTTACTTGTAATGTGATATTTTGTGTCATAATGCCTCATAATTATTAATAACGTAATATAATTTTATAAAACTTTTTTTTGTGAATATTTTTTTGGATTATATTTGATGGTTGATATTCATTAACCCCTTCATGACCCAGCCTATTTTGACCTTAAAGACCTTGCCGTTTTTTGCAATTCTGACCAGTGTCCCTTTATGAGGTAATAACTCAGGAACGCTTCAACGGATCCTAGCGGTTCTGAGACTGTTTTTTCGTGACATATTGGGCTTCATGTTAGTGGTAAATTTAGGTCAATAAATTCTGCGTTTATTTGTGATAAAAACGGAAATTTGGCGAAAATTTTGAAAATTTCGCAATTTTCACATTTTGAATTTTTATTCTGTTAAACCAGAGAGTTATGTGACACAAAATAGTTAATAAATAAAATTTAGCACATGTATACTTTACATCAGCACAATTTTGGAAACAAAATTTTTTTTTGCTAGGAAGTTATAAGGGTTAAAATTTGACCAGTGATTTCTCATTTTTACAACGAAATTTACAAAACCATTTTTTTTAGGGACCACCTCACATTTGAAGTCAGTTTGAGGGGTCTATATGGCTGAAAATACCCAAAAGTGACACCATTCTAAAAACTGCACCCCTCAAGGTACTCAAAACCACATTCAAGACGTTTATTAACCCTTCAGGTGCTTCACAGCAGCAGAAGCAACATGGAAGGAAAAAATGAACATTTAACTTTTTAGTCACAAAAATTATCTTTTAGCAACAATTTTTTTTATTTTCCCAATGGTAAAAGGAGAAACTGAACCACGAAAGTTGTTGTCCAATTTGTCCTGAGTACGCTGATACCTCATATGTGGGGGTAAACCACTGTTTGGGCGCACGGCAGGGCTTGGAAGGGAAGGAGTGCCATTTGACTTTTTGAATGAAAAGTTGGCTCCACTCTTTAGCGGACACCATGTCACGTTTGGAGAGCCCCCGTGTGCCTAAAAATTGGAGCTCCCCCACAAGTGACCCCATTTTGGAAACTAGACGCCCCAAGGAACTTATCTAGATGCATAGTGAGCACTTTGAACCCCCAGGTGCTTCACAAATTGATCCGTAAAAATGAAAAAGTACTTTTTTTTCACAAAAAAATTCTTTTAGCCTCAATTTTTTCATTTTCACATGGGCAACAGGATAAAATGGATCCTAAAATTTGTTGGGCAATTTTTCCTGAGTACACCAATACCTCACATGTGGGGGTAAACCACTGTTTGGGCACATGGTAAGGCTCGGAAGGGAAGGAGCGCCATTTGACTTTTTGAATGAAAAATTATCTCCATCGTTAGCGGACACCATGTCGCGTTTGGAGAGCCCCTGTGTGCCTAAACATTGGTGCTCCCCCACAAGTGACCCCATTTTGAAAACTAGACCCCCCAAGGAACTTATCTAGATGCTTAGTGAGCACTTTAAACCCTCAGGTGCTTCACAAATTGATCTGTAAAAATGAAAAAGTACTTTTTTTTCACAAAACAATTCTTTTCGCCTCATTTTTTTCATTTTCACATGGGCAATAGGATAAAATGGATCATAAAATTTGTTGGGCAATTTCTCCCGAGCACACCAATACCTCACATGTGGGGGTAAACCACTGTTTGGGCACTCGGCAGGGCTCGGAAGGGAAGGTGCGCCATTTGACTTTTTGAATGGAAAATTAGCTCCAATTGTTAGCGGACACCATGTCGCGTTTGGAGAGCCCCTGTGTGCCTAAACATTGGAGCTCCCCCACAAGTGACCCCATTTTGGAAACTAGACCCCCCAAGGAACTTATCTAGATTCATATTGAGCACTTTAAACCCCCAGGTGCTTCACAGAAGTTTATAACGCAGAGCCAAGAAAATAAAAAATAATTTTTCTTTCCTCAAAAATTATTTTTTAGCCTGGAATTTCCTATTTTGCCAAGGGTAATAGGAGAAATTGGACCCCAAATGTTGTTGTCCAGTTTGTCCTGAGTAAGGCTGATACCCCATATGTGGGGGTAAACCACTGTTTGGGCGCACGGCAGGGCTCGGAAGAGAAGGCACACCATTTGGCTTTTTAACCCCTTCACGACATGCGCCGTACTAGTACTGTGCATGACGTGAATCCCCCTTTGATGTGGGCTCCGGCGGTGAGCCCACATCAAAGTCGCGACATGTCAGCTGCTTTGTACAGCTGACATGTGCGCGCAATAGCGGCAGGTGAAATCGCTGTTCACCCGCCGCTATTAACCTGTTAAATGCCGCTGTCAAACACAGACAGCGGCATTTAACTACCGCATCCGGCCGGGCGGCCGGATATGACGTCATCGCCGACCCCCGTCACATGATCGGGGGTCGGCGATGCATCAGGAAGGTAACCATAGAGGTCCTTGAGACCTCTATGGTTACTGATGCAGGCCTGCTGTGAGCGCCCCCCTGTGGTCGGCGCTCACAGCACACCTGCATTTCAGCTACATAGCAGCGATCTGATGATCGGTGCTATGTAGCAGAGCCGATCAGGCTGTGCCAGCTTCTAGCCTCCCATGGAGGATATTGAAGCATGGCACAAGTAAAAAAAAAATGTTTTTAAAAATATGAAAAAAATATAAAAAATATAAAAGTTTAAATCACCCCCCTTTCGCCCCATCCTAAATAAAACAATAAAAAAAATCAAACATACACATATTTGGTATCGTCGTGTTCAGAATCGCCCGATCTATCAATTAAAAAACAGCATTAACCTGATCGCTAAACGGCGTAGCGAGAAAAAAATCCGAAACGCCAGAATTACGTTTGTTTGGTCGCCACGACATTGCATTAAAATGCAATAACGGGCGATCAAAAGAACGTATCTGCGCAAAAATGGTATCATTAAAAACATCAGCTCGGCACGCAAAAAATAAGCCCTCACCCGACCCCAGATCACGAAAAATGGAGACGCTACGGGTATCGGAAAATGGCACTTTTTTTTTTTTTTTTTTTTTAGCAAAGTTTGGAATTTTTTTTCACCACTTAGATAAAAAATAACCCAGTCATGTTAGGTGTCTATGAACTCGTAATGACCTAGAGAATCATAATGGCAGGTTAGTTTTAGCATGTAGTGAACCTAGCAAAAAAGCCAAACAAAAAACAAGTGTGGGATTGCACTTTTTTTGCAATTTCACCGCACTTGGAATTTTTTTCCTGTTTTCTAGTAAAAGACATGGTAAAACCAATGATGTCGTTCAAATGTACAACTCGTCCCGCAAAAAATAAGCCCTCACATGGCCAAATTGATGGAAAAATAAAAAAGTTATGGCTCAGGGAAGGAGGGAAGTGAAAAACAAAAACGCAAAAATGAAAAAGGGCCGCGACTTGAAGGGGTTAAATGGAAAATTAGCTCCAATCATTAGCGGACACCATGTCACGTTTGGAGAGCCCCTGTGTGCCTAAACATTGGAGATCCCCCAGAAATGACCCCATTTTGGAAACTAGACCCCCAAAGGAACTAATCTAAACCCCCAACTAATCTAAACCCCCATAATCTAACCCCCAAGTGCGTCACAGAAGTTTATAACGCAGAGCCATGAAAATAAAAAAAAAAATTATTTTCTCAAAAATGATCTTTTAGCCTGCAATTTTTTATTTTCCCAAGGGTAACAGGAGAAATTTGACCCCAAAAGTTGTTGTCCAGTTTCTCCTGAGTACGCTGATACCCCATATGTGGGGGTAAACTACTGTTTGGGCACATGCCGGGGCTCGGAAGTGAAGTAGTGACATTTTGAAAAGCAGACTTTGATGGAATGCTCTGTGGGCGTCACGTTGCGTTTGCAGAGCCCCTGATGTGGCTTAACAGTAGAAACCCCCCACAAGTGACCCCATTTTGGAAACTAGACCCCGAAAGGAACTTGTCTAGATGTGTGGTGAGCACTTTGAACCCCCAAGTGCTTCACAGAAGTTTATAATGCAGAGTCGTGAAAATAATAAATACGTTTTCTTTCCTCAAAAATAATTATTTAGTCCAGAATTTTTTAATTTTCCCAAGGGTAACAGGAGAAATTTGACCCCAATATCTGTTGTCCAGTTTCTCCTGAGTACGGCGATACCCCATATGTGGGGGTAAACTACTGTTTGGGCACATGCCGGGGCTCGGAATTGAAGTAGTGACGTTTTGAAATGCAGACTTTGATGGAATACTCTGCGGGCGTCACGTTGCGTTTGCAGAGCCCCTGATGTGGCTAAACAGTAGAAACCCCCCACAAGTGACCCCATTTTGGAAACAAAACCCCGAAAGGAACTTATCTAGATGTGTCGTGAGCACTTTGAACCCCCAAGTGCTTCACAGAAGTTTATAATGCAGAGCCGTGAAAATAATAAATACGTTTTCTTTCCTCAAAAATAATTATTTAGCCCAGAATTTTTTATTTTCCCAAGGGTTACAGGAGAAATTGGACCCCAAAAGTTGTTGTCCAGTTTCTCCTGAGTACGCTGATACCCCATGTGTGGAGGTAAACCACTGTTTGGGCACACGTCGGGGCTCAGAAGGGAAGTAGTGACATTTGAAATGCAGACTTTGATGGAATGGTCTGCGGGCGTCACGTTGCGTTTGCAGAGCCCCTGGTGTGCCTAAACAGTAGAAACCCCCCCATAAGTGACCCCATTTTAGAAACTAGACCCCCCAAGGAACTTATCTAGATATGTGGTGAGCACTTTGAACCCCCAAGTGCTTCACAGACGTTTACAACGCAGAGCCGTGAAAATAAAAAATCATTTTTCTTTCCTCAAAAATGATGTTTTAGCAAGCATTTTTTTATTTTCACAAGGGTAACAGGAGAAATTGGACCCCAGTAATTGTTGCGCAGTTTATCCTGAGTATGCTGGTACCCCATATGTGGGGGTAAACCACTGTTTGGGCACACGTCGGGGCTCGGAATTGAGGGAGCACCATTTGACTTTTTGAATACAAGATTGGCTGGAATCAATGGTGGCGCCATGTTGCGTTTGGAGACCCCTGATGTGCCTAAACAGTGGTAACCCCTCAATTCTACCTCCAACACTAACCCCCCCACACCCCTAACCCTAATCCCAACTGTAGCCATAGCCCTAATCACAACCCTAACCCCAACACACCCCTAACCACAACCCTAACCCCAACACACCCCTAACCCTAATCCCAACTGTAGCCATAACCCTAATCACAACCCTAACCACAACCATAATTCCAACCCTAACCCTAAGGCTATGTGCCCACGTTGCGGATTTGTGTGAGATTTTTCAGCATCATTTTTGAAAAATCCGCGGATAAAAGGCACTGCGTTTTACCTGCGGATATTCCGCGGATTTCCAGTGTTTTTTGTGCGGATTTCACCTGCGGATTCCTATTGAGGAACAGGTGTAAAACGCTGTGGAATCCGCACAAAGAATTGACATGCTGCGAAAAATACAACGCAGCGTTTCCGCGCGGTATTTTCCGCACCATGGGCACAGCGGATTTGGTTTTCCATAGGTTTACATGGTACTGTAAACCTGATGGAACACTGCTGCGAATCCGCAGTGGCCAATCCGCTGCGGATCCGCAGCCAAATCCGCACCGTGTGCACAAAGCCTAATTCTAAAGGTATGTGCACACGCTGCGGAAAACGCTGCGGATCCGCAGCAGTTTCCCATGAGTTTACAGTTCAATTTAAACCTATGGGAAACAAAAATCGCTGTACACATGCTGTGGAAAAACTGCACGGAAACGCAGCGGTTTACATTCCGCAGCATGTCACTTCTTTGTGCGGATTCCGCTGCGGTTTTACAACTGCTCCAATAGAAAATCGCAGTTGTAAAACCGCAGTGAAATGCGCAGAAAAAACGCGGTAAATCCGCCATAAATCCGCAGCGGTTTAGCACTGCGGATTTATCAAATCCGCAGCGGAAAAATCCGCAGAGGACCATAATACGTGTGCACATTCCTAACCCTAACCCTACCCCTACCCCTAACCCTACCCCTAACCCTAACCCTAGCCCTAACCCTACCCCTACCCCTAACCCTATTCTAACATTAGTGGAAAAAAAAATTCTTTATTTTTTTTATTGTCCCTACCTATGGGGGTGACAAAGGGGGGGGGGGTCATTTATTATTTTTTTTATTTTGATCACTGAGATATAATCTATCTCAGTGATCAAAATGTACTTTGGATCGAATCTGCCGGCCGGCAGATTCGGCGGGCGCACTGCGCATGCGCCCGCCATTTTGGAAGATGGCGGCGCCCAGGGTGAAGACGGACGGACCCCGGCAGGATCGGTAAGTATGATGGGGTGGGGGGGAGCACGGGGGGGGGGGGGGATCGGAGCATGGGGGGGTGGATCGGAGCGCGGGAGGGTTGGAACGGAGCACAGGGGGGTGGAACGGAGCACGGGGGGGTGGAACGGAGCACGGGGGGTGGAACGGAGCACGGGGGGTGGAACGGAGCACGGGGGGGTGATTGGAGCACGGGGGGGTGATTGGACCACGGGGGGAGCGGACAAGACCACGGGGGGAGCGGAGCACAGGACGGAGGGGAGCCGGAGCAGTGTACCGGACAGATAGGTGGCTTGGGGGGGCGATCGGTGGGGTGGGGTGGGGGCACATCAGTGTTTCCAGCCATGGCCGATGATATTGCAGCATCGGCCATGGCTGGATTGTAATATTTCACCAGTTATAATAGGTGAAATATTACAAATCGCTCTGATTGGCAGTTTCACTTTCAACAGCCAATCAGAGCGATCGTAGCCACGGGGGGGTGAAGCCACTACCCCCTGGGCTAAACTACCACTCCCCCTGTCCCTGCAGATCGGGTGAAATGGGAGTTAACCCTTTCACCCGATCTGCAGGGACGCGATCTTTCCATGACGCCACATAGGCGTCATGGGTCGGATTGGCACCGACTTTCATGACGCCTACGTGGCGTCAAAGGTCGGGAAGGGGTTAATACAAATTTGGTTGGTCGTTTTTGGTATTTCTTTTCTATATAGGATTTTATTCTGGTACACAGCTGGGACTTTGGCTTTGCCAATCAACTTCCTAAAAGTTGTTGTTCAAGTTTAGAAAATCATGGCTGCTTTTACCAAAAACAGCACCATATCTGTCTGTAGGTTGTGCCTGCTCCTGCTACTCACCTTACTGATGTTATAGGGCTGAACTATTATACAACATAATCTGTAGATAGATATGGTGCTGTTTTGACAAGGAAACATCCATGTTTTTCTAAACCTAGACAACTCATTTAAGACTTCTCTACCTGCTTATGTTTTATGTCCAATGTTCCAAATGAAATATTACAGTGTGGATTTATCATATAAGTGCACAATTTGGGTACTGTAAGTTTTAGAATAGTTATGTTCATGCTTCAAATCTGCTTTATAAAGCACAAAACCTCAGCATATCAATGCTTACCTCTTTTAGATTCCTGTAAAGCAAGTCATTATTTTTCTCCAAAAATCCTAAACAAGTAAAATAAAATTAGGAACATAAAGTATCTTCGTTTGGAATTCATATACAAAGTGGCAATCTACTGACAAGTAATTACCAATCATACAGAGAATATTTAGATATTACAATGGAAAACAGTGTCGTATACAAAAATGTTATCTTAGCATTTTCTGCAATCTAATGTATAGAAAAGTCTCACGTAATCCTTACAGGCATATGGTGAATCATTCCTCCCCAGTAAGAGAAGGGATGAAGGGGGTTGTTGCCTCAAATGCATAAGTTGCTTTGTGCCTCTCCATAGTACATCCTCAGCCTCTAAAGCCCCATCTTTTTACTCAGGAAAACATCAATACGACGCAGCAGCATATTCTGTATCTAGATCTCTGTAGAGTATTTGCAGTAGCTCTTAAATTAGGTTTTGGTGGCTTCTGAACTTTAGAACTAGAGAAGTCCTGGGGTCATTGTGAAGGCTTGGGGGTTAAGATTACTATCCATAGAGCATCATGTAGCATAAAACATATAGGTATACAAGTACTTTACATACAGTATGTTGTCAAAATGTCATACAAAATATTATATCTATAGATCACAGTGGCGCTGAACACGAGTGCCTGACGGACCAGCAGCAGGCAAACCAGCTAGTATTGTGTGTGTAACTGCCAAAAAATAAACAGAGTCTATACAAAGGTTGCTGCGCTGAAAGGCACTTACAGATCGATGCGTGGTCCTGTGCATGGTATGCCCACTTGCATAGCGATATTGCCCACCATCCCGCAGTGTTCGGCGATGGGAGCGTCCTCCCTTAGGTAGCAATCCCCCGTGAGAACTCGCCGCCGTAACCCAGCGGTAGCCTCGGCCGATGGCGCCGCTGTCAGCGTGGCAAGGTGAGCGGGGGGGGGGGGCGTGATTAGATGGTGACGTCACCTGTCCGTATGTAACGGACGTGTGTAGGGGCCAATCCTGACGCGTTTCAAGGGGAACGTCCCTCTTCCTCAAGGTATGGCACCTGCACCGCCGCTGTTCTTTTATATCTATCCACACCTCTGCAACCTTGTGAACTAACACCGAATGGTGTACTATGCTAGTTAGCTCGTGCCTGACCTGGCCTAGTATGACCAACCCGGCTGCTATTCTCAGCTAATGAACTGTGGGCATACCTAAAACCTCCTAATTGCAACTTTATTAAATATATAAATGTGTACCTATAGGAAGCCATAATAAAAATGAAAAAAAATGAAAAAACTCCCTCCACCTTATAAAAATCCAATCTTTATTTATTTACTTTATGGATAGAAGCTTATTAAAAATATATATATATATAGAGAGAGAGAGAGAGAAAAATAAATATAAAATGTAGCTACAAATATGAAATCTAAAAAATTGTGTGTGAAAAAAAGCTCGTGTGAAAAAAAAATATATGCACACATATGTATGCATATACATAGATACACACCATAAAACCGTTTGTCGAACCTTGGCAGTGAATGTTATAAAAATTGTATAAAAATTGTAACTCTAGATAAAAGTAGAACCATTCTACTGCTAAAAAATTTTTTCAAATAAAACGTGGTATATTAAAATGTGTATCACAAAGAGGCGGGAATTTACTCATGTGAACATCATAAAACCTTATAGGGCATACAATTCAATTTCATGATTGAGTCCTTTGGGGGCTATAGTATCTAATGTAAAAGTCCATTTGGATTCAATGCGGGACATGCTTTTAATATAGTCCCCTCCTCTCGGATTTTTTGGTACCGTTTAGATACCACAAAATGAAAAACCATTAATTGAGCGCCCATGTTTTTCTGCAAAGTGTCACGATAAGGGGTGCCCTACAAACCCCTTCAAGATGTTGTCCATGTGCTCTTTGATCCTGTCCCTAAGACGTCTTTTTGTCATACAATTTTAAAACTGTTATATAGTTTACATTTAGACTACTGTTCAAAAGGTTTAGGCAGGTATGAAAAAATGCTGCAAAGTAAGGGTGGTTTCAAAAATATTATCGTGTTAATATAAAATGCAAAGCGAAGGATCAAAAGAGAAATCTAAATCAATCAGTATTTGGTGTGACCACCCTTTGAATGCTTTTTCACGTTGCGTTCTGCGACCAAAATTCCCCACAAAACAGGGTCTGGACGTATGCGCCGACGGGGCCATAAACTGTAAAGGTGATGGCAGAGCGAACATGCGCTGTGATGTGCATCATTTTCGGGAGTGTACGCCTACTGGAGGCGGACACCCAGATGCAGTCTATTATGTCTGAGCGTCGCCTCCTGTAGGCGTACACTCCTGAAAATACTGCATGTCAGAGCGCACATTTGCTCTTTCGTCACCATTACAGTCTATGGCCCCGTCGGCGCATACGTCCGGACCCCATTTCACACAGGATTTCGGATGTTAGCCTTCAAAACAGCATGAGAGCATTAATTCTAGATTCACATGAACGCAGTGAGGTTGTTCCAAACATTTTAGAGAACTTAAGGTACCGTCCCATTTAACGACGCTGCAGCGATCCAGACAACGATCCCGATCGCTGCAGCGTCGCTGTTTGGTCGCTGGAGAGCTGTCACGCAGACAGCTCTCCAGCGACCAACGATGCCCGTCCCCTGGTAACCAGGGTAAACATCGGGTTACTAAGCGCAAGGCCGCGCTTAGTAACCCGATGTTTACCCTGGTTACCAGCGTAAACGTAAAAAAAAACAAACACTACATACTTACCTTCCGCTGTCTGTCCCCCGGCACTGGGCTTCTCTGCACTGACTGTGAGCGCCAGCCAGTGACGTCACCGCTGTGCTCTGCTTTTCGGCTGGCCGGCGCTCACAGTGCAGAGAAGCAGAGCGCAGGAGGACAGACAGCGGAAGGTAAGTATGTAGTGTTTGTTTTTTTTTACGTTTACGCTGGTAACCAGGGTAAACATCGGGTTAGCCAGGACGCTGCAACGTCACGGATCGCTAGCGATATCGTTCAGTGTGATGGTACCTTTACTTCAGAACTTCTGTGGATGTACGCTTAAGCAAATCCTTTTATCTTTCATGTAATCCCAGACAGACTTGATGATGTCGAGATCAGGACACTATGGGGGCCAATTCATCACTTCCAGGACTCCTTGCTCTTCTTTACTCTGAAGATAATGACATTGGCTGTATGTATGGGATCAGAATAGATTTGTCTGCTGCAGAATAAATCTGGAGCCAATCATATGCCTCACTAATGATATTGCATGATAGATATGCTTGCACTACTCAGCATTGAGGACATCAATAAATGTACAATGTTTAGTCCTGGAACAGATGAAAGATAAATCATGCTTACTTCTCTTCAAGATCAGGAAAATGTCCAGCTCAGATTTGGCAACAACCAGTGGAACCCAGCTACGGCTATCTACTGTTCAGAGAAGTCTAGCACAAAAGTGGTCTTCATGGAAAAATTGCGGCCAGTCACCAAACCATAGAAACAAGGCCAAGTGTGATGCTGTAAGAATCTGGCTGCACTCGGATGTCACCCGAGTGCAGTCCTATTTGAACGTGTAGATTCAAGCAGGAAAAGGGAAAGTGGACCCTCTGGAACGTGACGACAAACCCCTCTCGGACAAGCTGACCAGGTGGACCGCCCCCTATACAGGGAGAGTTAGGGGCAGGCCCGTGAGGGACTATCGCCACGGAAGCTGGAGGATCGACTGAGATAGACGGGTACACTGTAGGTAAAAAGGGACAGAGGGAACAGAAAGGAACTACTGAGACGAGGGAGAAGATGGGAACGCTACGGAGATATGGAGGCTGGCAGGACAATATGGAGACACTGAGGCTGACGGGAGCAAGGAAAGGATATAGGAGCCGGGCAGGTACCGGTAAACCTGGAAGAGCGATGAAATGAGCCATCTTGGAGAAACGGTCCATGACCACGAAGATGATGGTGCAACCAGAAGAATGAGGCAGATCAGTGATGAAATCCATAGATAAATGTTGCCACGGAGTGGAAGGCACTGGCAAAGGATGTAGAAGCCCGGAAGGTAGTTGCCTGGGAATCTTATTCTTGGCACAGGAAGGACAAGAGGCGACAAAACTTTGGACATCCTTAGACAACGTTGGCCACCAGTAAAAACGAGAGATCAAACGAAAGGTTTTTTTTTTAAACCAACATGTCCAGCCAGTTTGGAGGCGTGACCCCAAAGTAAGACTCCTGTTTCCTTCAGCGACAAAGGTCTTACCCGGAGGCAAAGAAGTGAGAGAGACTGGAGCAACTGTGATGACTCTGGCAGGATCGATGATGTGTGCAGGCTCTTCCTCCATATCCACCGCCTGGAATGACCTAGACCTAGACAGAGCGTCGGCTCTGGAGTTTTTATTTCCTGGCAAGAAACGAAGTTCGAAGTCAAACCTGGCGAAAAACAAGGCCCACCTGGCCTGCCGAGGATTAAGTCTTTGCGCAGAACGAATATACGCCAGATTCTTGTGATCTGTGTAGATTATAAAACGATGTAAAGCCCCCTCTAAGAGGTACCGCCACTCCTCTAATGCCAACCTGATTGCCAAAAGTTCTTTATCACCAATGGAATAATTTTTTTCTGAGGAGGAGAAGATCTTTGAGAAAAAAACACAGGGCACAAGATGACCAGAAGAGGATTTTTGCAAGAGCACAGCTCCAGCTCCAATTGCAGAAGCATCTACTTCATGGATGAAGGGTTTATTGGCCACAGGACGATGAAGAATAGGAGCGGAGGCAAAGGCTTGCTTGATGGACCGGAAAGCCTCTTCGGCCTCAGACGACCACTGATGAGGATTGGCACCCTTCCGAATCATGGAGGAGATTGGAGCTGAAAGAGAGGAAAAGTGAGGGATAAACTGCCGATAGTAGTTAGCAAATCCAAGAAATCGCTGAATTGCTTTCCCTCCAAGAGGACGTGGCCAGTTGAGCACGGCAGAAACTTTTCCTGGATCCATACACAAACCAGCATCAGAAATGATGAAACCAAAGAAGGGTAGAGATGACTGTTCGAAGACACATTTTTCCAGTTTAGCGTACAGCCGATTCTCTCTCAAACGCTGAAGTACTTGCCGTACATCTCTTCTGTGAGTAGACAGATCTGGAGAGAACACAAGGATATCGTCCAAGTACACTACAACACAGGTGTAAAGTAGATCCCGAAAAACATCATTTACAAACTCCTGGAAGACTGTGGGTGCATTGCATAAACCGAATGGCATAACCAAATATTCATAATGACCATCTCTGGTATTATATGCAGTCTTCCACTCGTCACTGGAACGGATACGGATCAAATTATAAGCTCCTCTGAGATCCAATTTGGTAAAGATTCGTGCTCCACGTAGACGATCAAAGAGTTCTGGTATGAGAGGAAGTGGGTACTTGTTTTTGATCGTGACAGTGTTGAGACCCCGGTAGTCTATACATGGGCGAAGAGAACCGTCCTTCTTTTTAACGAAGAAGAACCCAGCTCCTGCAGGTGAGGAAGACTTTCAAATGAAGCCTCTAGCCAGATTCTCTTGGATATATTCAGACATGGCTTGAGTCTCGGTAGGAGACAATGGGTAAATACGACCTCTAGGTGGAGTAGAACCAGGAACAAGGTCTATCGGGCAGTCATAAGCACGGTGCGGTGGCAAAATCTCCGCTTCCTTCTTGTTAAAGACGTCCGAGAAAGCGCAATAGGCTGGAGGAATTCCCATGGATTCCGAAGGAGACCGAGAGGAGGATGCAGGCTTGACGAGAAGCAGGCACCTGCTCAAACAAGACTGTCCCCACCATAGAACATCTCCAGTACGCCAGTCCAGAGTGGGTTTGTGATCTCTCAACCAAGGAAGACCCAACAGGAAAGAATGAGACAAAGAAGGTAAAACATAAAAGGACAGTTTCTCAGGATGAAGAGCTCCAATCTGAAGTTCGACTTCCTCCGTAACCAAGTTGACGGTCTCCCGCAAAGGCTGACCATCGACGGAAGCTATTTGTCTAGGAGTCTCCAAGGGTCTAACAGGTATCCCAAGCCTGTTAACAACCTCAAGCTGAACAAAGTTCCCAGCCGCTCCTGAATCAACATAAACCTCCAGAGAAAAGTGACGGGAACCTAAATGTAGAATAACAGACAAAACCAGAGGCGGAGAGGAATCATAACCACCTAGGAAGGCCTCTCTTACCTGTCCTAGGCGGAGACGTTTCCCGGCTTCTGAGGACAGGCGCGTAAGAGATGAGAGGCACTGCCACAGTAAAAACAAAGACCTTGTGCGAGTCTCTGCTTGCGGCATTGCTCAGAAGACTTAAGGCGATCGACCTGCATGGGTTCAGGAGAAGATGAAGAGGCCACCGGGGCTGCTTGAGAAAAAGAAGTCCCTTGAGCAACAGTGGTCTGGCGAAGAGGTCTCTTCTCTCTGACAAGCTCGCGAGTGCGCTCCTGAAAGCGCAGATCAATGCGTATGGCCAAGGAGATAAGATCATCCAAAGAGGTGGGAGTGTCCCGTCCCGCCAGCTCATCCTTAATTCGTGAAGACAAACCATGCCAAAACGCTCCAACGAAAGCCTCATTATTCCACCCAAGGTCTGAGGACAGAGTTTGGAAACGGATGGCGTACTGGGCTACTGAGAGAGTACCCTGGTAAAGGTTAAAGAGGGACTCTGTGGTAGAGATCAGACGACCAGGTTCATCAAAAACCTTGCGGAAGGTATCCAGGAACGGATTGAGTTGGGAGACCAAAGGATCATCACGCTCCCAGAGGGGATTAATCCACGCCAAAGCCTCACCCTCCAAATGGGATACTATAAAAGCAACCTTAGCTCGATCGGTAGGATAAAGTAGCGGAGACAATTCAAAATGCAACTGGCATTGATTAAGAAAGCCGCGGCACGCTTTAGGATCCCCACCATACCGAGGAGGTCGAGCAAGTCGGGGCGAGGGTTGTGGCGCAGAGACAGGAGTGGAAACAGAGGCCACATTCTGGGGGGAGAGAAGCCGATCATTAATGGAGGCCATAAAATTCAAAACATGGGACTGAGTGTCCCGTTGTAGACCTAGCTCCTGCTGAAGGGCAACCAACTGAGGAGCAATACCAGGATCAGAAGGCTGTAAAGCCGCTAGGCGAGACTCCATATTCTTTAAAAACGACATGATCCTAGTCTGGTTTTCACGCAAAAAGAGTAACTCATTTTAGAGTGGCGGAGACTCCAGCGGGGTCCATGGCCTGATGTTACTGTGATGCTGTAAGAATCTGGCTGCACTCGGATGTCACCCGAGTGCAGTCCTATTTGAACGTGTAGATTCAAACAGGAAGAGGGAGAGTGGACCCTCTGGACCGTGACGACGAACCCCTCTCGGACGAGCTGACCAGGTGGACCGCCCCCTATACAGGGAGAGTAAGGGGCAGGCCCGTGAGGGACTATCGCCACGGAAGCTGGAGGATCGACTGAGATAGACGGGTACACTGTAAGCAAAAAGGAACAGAGGGAACAGAAAGGAACTACTGAGACGAGGGAGAAGAAGGGAACGCTACGGAGATACGGAGGCTGGCAGGACAATATGGAGACACTGAGGCTGACGGGAGCAAGGAAAGGATATAGGAGCCGGGCAGGTACCGCAGAGGAAAAGGAACTGAAGGAACACGGCAGGAACACAGGAAACAGGCAGGCACTGCAGAGAGAGGAGGAGACCCAAGATCAGAGAGCTAGGAACGCACAGAGACCACAGGAGACCAGAAGCACTTGTAAACACAAATGAACATCAGGCACAGAGGAGCAGCAGAAAGCAGTTTACACAGCAGCGTGGGAGCTACTTCCAGGTTACAGTCCTCCAGGATGACAGAGAGGACAGGAAAGAGCGCCAACAGAGGAATCAGATGTGCGCACGCGCAGAGCTGAATGCGACGCGCGCGTGCACGCGCCCGGTGAGCTGCAGTGGGGAGAGGCGGCGGCAGCAGCGGCATGACAGCAAGCAACTCAACTGTGCAAGAAAACATAGGAAATAGGGTGAAGAAAAATGGCAAGAAGTGCTGTAGGTTGATGAGTCAAAATGTGAAATATTTGGCTGTAGCAGAAGGTATCTTGTTCACCGAAGGGCTGGAGGAAGGTACAATTATGAGTGTCTGCAGACAACAGTGAAGCATGGTGGAGGTTCCTTGCAATTTGGGGGCTGCATTTCAGCAAATGGAGTTGGCTGTTTAGTTAGGAATAATAATATTTTCAATATAGGCAGATGCTCATCCATCAAACAATACCACAAGGCTGCAAATTCATTGTGCAGCAGGACAATGACCCCAAACATACAACAGATGTCATAAAGAACTATCTTTAGTATATAGAACAAAAAGTACTGAAGTGATTACATGGCCTCCACAGAGTTCTGATCTCAACATTATCAAGTCTGTCTGGATTACATAAAGTCAGGAGGATTTGCGAAAGCCTACATCCACCGAAGACCTGTAGTTAGTTCTCTAAAGTGTTTGGAACAATTTCCCTGCTGAGTTCCTTCATAAACTGTTTGCATGTGTAGAAGAATTGACTCTTTGATGCTATTTTAAGGCAAAGGGCGGTCACACCAATATTTATTTAATTTAGATTTTTCTTTTGTTCACTCACTTTGCATTTTGTTAGTGATAAAAAAAATAACATCCTTTTTTTTTAAATATTCTTACTCTGTAGTATTTTTTTCACACCTGCCACAAATATTTGCACAGTGCTATGTACAGTATATGTTTCCAGGATAGCAGCCGGCATTGAACTATTCAGCTGTGGTTCTACAACATATCAAACAGGTGTAAAATATATAATTATTTATTTTTCTTGATGGTTCCAGACTAAATCTTCTACCAACAAAGAAAGCACAAATATTAATATTTTAAAACTTGATTCTTCTCTACCCTTTAATTAGATTATTAAAGGTCTAATTCCCAGTCCTTACCTACAGTACAGTATGTAACTTCCCCTGCATAGTGGATAAGCTGGAAGTCCACCCAGTCTATTGACTTTCTGGTTCCAGGACCTGCTAGTTTGCGTCTGTGAAATAGACATCATATATAAGTAATGCTATGAAGAGAACTGGTACAAGTAAAATAAAACTAATCAGCAATAAAAGGTGTTTTCTGCCTTCAAGAAATGTGTCCATCAATGGCAGATACAACCTGGATACATGATTCAGAAGGCACTTTGCACAGGGCCACTGTAGATTTGAGGTGGGAGATAATACTGTACATTTTATTATTATTATTATTATTTATTTATTTATATAGCACCTCTGGTGTTGGTGAGGAGGTAGCTCTGGTAGTGGTGAGGAGGCAGCGGGGTCAGTGCAGGTGGTAAGCTTTCCTGAAGAGGTGGATTTTCAGGTTCCGTCTGAAGGAACCGAATGTGGTTGATAGTCGAATGTGTTGGGGCAAAGAATTCCAGAGGATGGGGGATATTCGAGAGAAGTCTTGTAGGCGGTTGGGTGAGGAGCGAATAAGTGTGGAGGAGAGATGAGGTCTTGGGAGGACCGGAGATTACGTGAGGGAAGATATCGGGAGATTAGTTCAGAGATATATGGAGGAGACAGGTTATAGATGCTTTGTAGGTAAGTATTAGTATTGCCAGAGCTTTTTAGTGGTGTTTTTATGCCAGGGCTGTCTGTTGATACGTCGCACTCTGCCATGATCGAGAGGGGCAACCGCATCAATCACTGCTGAAGCGAGAGTGGCATTGTAGAAAGCAGTAGCACTGTCTGTGTCGTTGAGTGAGGATATGGATGCCGGTGGTAGAACAGAGTCAGAGAGCGTGTGGGTGTCTAGGTGTGCAAGGTTTCTGCGAGGGTGAGCATGTTGCTGGCCATTGGTGACAGGTGAGGAGGACAGAGATGAGAAAGTGAGTAGATGGTGGTCGGATAAAGGGAGAGGGGAAGTGGTGAGGTTAGATAGAGAGCAGAGACGGGTGAAGACCATGTCTATTGTATGTCCGTCTGTGTGGGTGGCTGAGGAGGACCACTAAGCAAGTTCAAAAGATGAAGTAAGGGACAGGAGTTTGGAGGCTGTTGACTGAAAGGTATCAATAAGGATGTTGAAGTCACCCATGATGATAGTGGGAATGTCAGTGGAAAGAAAGTGAAGAAGCTAGGTAGAGAATTGGTCAAGTGGCAGTGGCCGGGCCCGGATGTCGGTATATGACGGCCACTTGAAGGTTGGAGGGAGAGTAGATGCAGACAGAGTGGACTTTAAAAGAGGGGAGAATAAGGGAGGGTAGAGGTGGGATTGGGTTAAAGGTGCAGTTAGAAGAAAGGAGAAGACCCACTCCTCCACCATGTCTGTTGCCGGTGCGAGAGGTGGAGGTGAAATGGAGGCCGCCGTAACTGCACAGCAGGGGAGGCGGCCTCAGAGGGTGTTAGCCATGTTTCAGTGAGGCCGAGGAAGGCAAGCTTGTGAGAGAGAAAAAGGTCATGAATCACATGAAGCTTATTGCAGATTGAGCAGGCATTCCAGAGTGCTCCAGAGAGAGGGAGCAGGGGGTGGGAGTCACGGGCATGGGTTTTATGTTGGAAGGATTGTGGTACTTCATATTAGATAGGGAGTGGTAGGAAGGGTTAGTAATGGGAGGTATGAGTTGTGGCGGTCCAGGGTGGGAAGATATGTCGCCAGCAGTGAGGAGAAGCAGAGAAAGTGAGAGCAGGTGGGAGAAGGAGAGTGACTGGCTTGTTTTATGTTTTATTAGGACAGATTTGAGGTTGAGGAGCAGGTTTGGGGATAGCAAAGGAGAGTGAGGATTAAAGGATCAAACACTGTAAGGGCATATGTAAACATGGTGAAGGAGTAAGATGGGTTAATAGAAAAGCTAGATCCAAGTAATAGGAAGTGCTTACTGGGCAGACATACCTAAATGTGACAGATACATAGAGTGGGGTCCTGACTCCTGTCGTGACTAACTGCTATTGAAATAACTGCAGTGTCTCGATACTTTAGCTGCTGTGATACTTTTGAGGCAGGGAGAACAAAACCCCACACGCGTGCACCCCTTAGAATGCTACTAAATTTATAGGACTAAGTAGAGGATCTGGTGAGAGGGATTGTGGGAGCTGATTTGGGATAAATTAGCAGTTGGCTAGCACACCAGGGGAGGTTAGATAAGTGCTTATGTGTGTGCAAGATATAGGTCAGCACTAGCTGGAAATACAGAAGTGTAGGCTAAAAATTCTTCTCTTTATTAATCTAAGTCGTATACAGTGTGTCATTACTGTTAATAATTATTACTACTTTGTAGACCCTACACAAGAATAATAATAATATAATTCTTAATGCCAAGGATCTTGTGCTTACGTTAGGAAGTGAGGGTGTTCTCCAACCTTCTCCTCCAATTTTGCTAGAAAACTGAGATCTGTGGCTTCCCCAGGACGCAAACATTCTTCATCCTACAAGTAGAGGCAGTATACTCAGCAAGGATAAATTTACTTATGTACCTAACACAAAAAGTGTATGAACACTATAACTAAGGCTTGAGTCACACTAGTGTATTGCATCCGATGCGAGAGCATCGGATGCGATATGCTAATGACTCTCGGCTCCTGCTCTGCTGTGAGCAGGAGCCGAGTGTCATGCATCTGTCATGCCTCTCGCACAGAGCGGATCGGAGCACAGCTGGGGGGGAAGCGGAGAAACTAATTTCTCCATCTCCTCCATTGCCGGTGTCAGCGTATAAGGCACATCACTCAGATTATATCCGAATGATGTGCGTTGTCTCACTCGCACCCATAGGCTTGTATGGGTGCGAGTGAGCCGAGACTCGGCCGAGGAAAAAAAATGGTGATGTGAGCTGCCCCATAGAGGAATACTGGTCCGAGTGCTATGCGATTTTTTATCGCATAGCACTCGTCCATATTTTACGGTAGTGTGACTCCGGCCTAAAGTGTAATATTTGACAGTGACATTTAAACAATTTTACTGCGCCAGATGTAGGATAGCTTTATAATTATTAGCTTAGGAAAAGCCGTGCTAAACAGAGCTGACAGCTAACAAACTAGTATCTTCAAGGACATACTTATCATACCCCATATAGAGCAGTGGTATATATAGCTATCTACAGAAGTGGTACGCATTATCTTTGAAAGCAGTGGGATACATTATCATCTGAAACAGTGGTGTATATTACCTTTTAGAGCAGTGGTATATATTATTATCTACAGCAGTGGTATATTGTACATTCTAGACCAGTGGTATATAATACCATCCACTGGCGGACACAGAAAGAAAAGGGCCCCTGCGCAAGAACAATATATAGGCCATTAAAAGTACAAAATTGCACCTGCTTTGAAGGTATAAATGGGCCCCCTTAGTTCTTGGGCCCCTGTGTGGCCGCATAGTTGCACCAATGATATGTCTGCCCCTGATACCAACTAGAGCAGTGTATATATAATCCCCGCCTGAGAACATTTAGTCTCAGGTCCAAGAAGAGACATATGCTGACAGATTCATAAAATTATAAATTTTATTTAGATAATATATGAAAACAAAATGTTAAAATAACAGGGAATACCTGGACTACCACACAATTTAATAGGACACTACATAAATGTAATCATGCAATCGATTGATCTATGTAGGTAGAAAATTTGACAATAGACAAAATTATGCAAGTAAGTAAATCTTATATCAATGAGCTGATATAAAAAAGCAAGAATTTAACAATAGACAAGAGATATCTAAATGGCATGTAATCCCATTCATGTCTCTAAAAAATGGTAAATGGATCAACAAAAGAATAGATAAAGTGCAATGCAAACCCACAAAGTGCTTAGTGCGGTTTTAGGAATGTTCCTATGTGCCTGAGGAGCGCAGTGGGGACTCGGAACCAGGCCCTTCGGTTCTCAAGGGGGATGTCACGGTGGCTGACCCGGTCCGTAGCCCTAGGGGCGTCCATTGATAAAAGAGGGAAAGGTCTGAGTGTTGTAGTACCTCCCTGCTGTGCGTCTCGGTAAGGTCCTCACAACTGTTGTAGATGTTCTAGATGTTATGTCTCTTTCTCTCTCTGTCCCCCTTATGGTAAGGATAGGACAAACCCGTGTGACTGATGGCCTCAGGCTTTTTACAGGGACACTATCACGCCCCGGCTCCCACAGTTGCCACCGTGCCTCCTGGGTATAAGGTCGGGCAACTAATATGGAACTAGCTGTCCTGCCGGTCTCTGGTGCCAAGCTTAGAGATGATGACTCCCTCGGTGTTCCGGCTACCGGCTTCTGCGCCTCAGAAAGGAGGCAGCGTTTTACAGGGCAGAACTCCTTCTGGTTTCCTCTCCTTTTGCTATGACTTCGTTTCTCACTCTCAGCAATGCAAATCCCTTCAATGTCTCTTTCTTTGGATGCTGCTGTATTGGTAAGCAGGCGCAGCTCCGTGGCCTTCTGTCTAGGCCCCTGACAGGATCCCACCCCTGTCACGGACCCACTACCTGAGTGGAGCTCAGATAGCAGCTTACTGAGTCCAGCCCAGCCAGCGTCCGCCAGACTGGTGCTGCCTGGGTGAAACCCAGCTCGCTTCTCCCTAACTTCCTGTCCAAACCACCAGTTTTACCTAATTGTGAGGAGTGCCCTAATAAATAGAAGCATGGCTTCCCCTGGCGGCCTGGAGTGTGAAGTGTGTTATGTGGTTTGTGATACCTGGTAAAGAGATCTCCTTCAGAAGTAACATCACTCCCCCTGGTGGAAGAATGACATTACTGCAATGACCAGAACCCTGGGGCGCTGCACCTGCATCAATGAGCAGCGGTGACCGCAGGTCACTGAGGATACGTTCCCAGCCGGGCCAATGAACTGTGGTGACCTCCCTCCAGTGAGATCACCACTAGCACAGTGAGAAAAAGTCTCACAGTGCAGAGGAGAGTTCGCCGCAGTGAAATTCTCCCGTGAACTCGCCTCTGCACCGTGAGACTGCACCGGAGGGAGGTCACTGCAGTTCATTGGCCCAGCTGGGAACGCATCCTCAGTGACCTTCTATAACCTCGATGACCTCACCGCTAGTCACTAAGGCTGCGCTCGCAGCAGCTCATTCATCAGTGGTTTTCAGCCTGGACGGTCGCATCTTGGCACTAATCAGGGTGAAAACTATTCATCCCCAGACATGGATTACAGCATGGGACAGAACATTGGACAGGTGAGGGATATTGTTGTTTTTTATTTTTGTTTTATTACAGGAGACGAAGGAGATGACATACAGTCATGGACAAAAATTTTGAGAATAAGACAAATATTAATTTTTCCAAAGTCTACTGCTTCATTTTTTCTAATGGCAATTTGCATATACTCCTGTATGTCAGAGTGATCAGCTTAACAGCAATTACTGTACTTGCAAAGTCAATATTTGTCCAGAAAATGAACTTTAACCCCCAAAACATATTTCAACATCATTGCAGTCCTGCCTTAAAAGGAGCAGCTAACATTGTTTTAGTGATTGATCCATTAACACAGGTGTGGGTGTTGATGAGGACAGGGCTGGCGATCAATCAGTCATGATTAAGTAAGAATGACATCACTGGACACTTTAAAATGAGGCTGGTGCTTGGTATCATTGTTTCTCTTCAGTTAACCATGGTTATCTCTAAAGAAACACGTGCAGCCATCATTGCACTGCACAAAAATGGCCTAACAGGGAAGAGTATCGCAGCTACAAAGATTGCACCTCAGTCAACAATCTATTGCATCATCAAGAACTTCAAGGAGAGAGCTTCCATTGTTGGCAAAAAGGCTCCAGGGCGCCCAAGAAAGAGCAGCAAGCGCCAGGACCGTATCTTAAAACTGTTTCAGCTGCGGGATCGGACTACCAGCAGTGCCGAGCTTGCTCAGGAATAGCAGCAGGCTGGTGTGAGTGCTTCTGCACGCACTGTGAGGCGGAGACTTTGAGCAAGGCCTGGTTTCAAGGAGGGCAGCAAAGAAGCCACTTCTCCAGAAAAAACATCAGGGACCGACTGATATTCTGCAAAAGGTACAGGGAGTGGACTGCTGAGGACTGGGGCAAAGTCATTTTCTCTGATGAATCCCCTTTTCGATTGTTTGGGACATCTGGAAAACAGCTTATTCGGAGAAGAAGAGGTGAGCGCTCCCACCAGTCTTGTCTCATGCCAACTGTAAAGCATCCTGAAACCATTCATGTGTGGGGTTGCTTCTCAGCCAAGGGAATCAGCTCACTCACAGTCTTGCCTAAAAACACAGCCATGAATAAAGAATGGTACCAGAATGTCCTTCAAGAGCAACTTCTCCCAACCGTCCAAGAGCAGTTTGGCGCCCAACAATGCCTTTTCCAGCATGATGGAGCACCTTGCCATAAAGCAAAGGTGATAACTAAATGGCTCATGGAACAAAACATAGAGATTTTGGGTCCACGGCCTGGAAACTCCCCAGATCTTAATCCCATTGAGAACTTGTGGTCAATCATCAAGAGACGGTGGACAAACAAAAACCAACAAATTCTGGCAAAATGCAAGCATTGATTATGCAAGAATGGACTGCTATCAGTCAGGATTTGGTCCAGAAGTTGATTGAGAGCATGCCAGGGAGAATTGCAGAGGTCTTGAAGAAGAAGGGTCAACACTGCAAATATTGACTTGCTGCATTAACTCATTCTAACTGTCAATATAACCTATTGGTACTCATAATATGATTGCAATTATATTTCTGTATGTGATATAAACATCAGACAAACACTAATAAAAACCAGAGGGCAGCAGATCATGTGAAAATATCATTTTGGTTTCATTCTCAAAACTTTTGGCCATGACTGTAGCTCTGAGCTGCTCACTAGAATACAATTTCAACTATTAATTTTTGTAAACTGAGCATTAAAGCACCATTACATACAGGCCTTCAATTTGGAGTATAAAATCCTGATGACAGGATCTCTTTAAACTGGAGAAAAAAATGGATGCAAAAAGGTGGCTATACGGGGGGCGTGGCTATGTAGCTGAAGAAGAAGGAAGCATCCTAGGAGAGTTCCATATATCCTGAGCTGATTTTGCTATAAATACTGTGAGTGACCGAGCGGTACTAACCCGGATCGGGACCCCATATACCGGAGAGTCTGGTGGACCTTCTGGGAGACCGCTGTGGAGATTCGTGGAGCCGGGAGCTGCGGAAGCCAAAACAGGCAGGAGAACCCCATGTGCAGCGGCGGCCATCTTGGGAGCGCGCGCTAGGGAGCGCAGGACGTGGCGCTGCTTATTGCCGGAGCTGGGCCTCCTGCTGTCTCGGAGGCAGCTGTGACCGACCGCACTGGTGGGCGCGACGAGGAGCCTGCAGGGGGAAGCAGGGAAGACATACGGGACACGGTGCTGCTCTCTGCTGGAGCCGGGTTCCCCTCATCTTGGAGGCAGCGGCGGTGGATAGTGCCGGTGAGCTGTGAGGACTGACACAAGTGGCGGTACGTGCCTGGGGTAGCGGCCATCATCTCAGCGCACACCCTGACAGATAGGGAAAGTGCGCCTCTAATCTTATCAGCGGCGCTGGGCGGTGAGTGTGCGCCTGAAGAAGTAGGGGTGGTGCAATGTGTGCCCTGAGAAAGTGGGACCTGCGCCCCCCTGTCGGGTGGACATTTTCCCTGCCAGCGCCATAACATTACAGGGATTTACCCCTTTCTAGCTGCTCCCCTTATGGTAACTGTGGAATTGCACGGCTTGAGTGTTACAGCAGCTATCTTTATATACCGGATACCCTAAGCTGCCTGCCCAGTGGACTCCTGTCTTATAACCTTGGGCTCCATAATACAAGACTCAAAATCGGAGTACAGCTTATCCATAATTACCCCTTGGGTCGCTTTGTGAAATCCCCTTGTGAGTATCCATCATGTAGCACCCTAGAGGAGCATCGGTTGCTGAAAAATTAAAAAAATATGCCAAAGATGATCCTCATGATAATGTGCGCAATCTTAGAAATAATCCTACACCGTCTCAACGTAAAGGACGCCCCTCTGACAGTAATGAGGAGGGAGGAGAGGATGAACTGACTCTTAAACAGGCATCAGAGCAGTTGATGCAGGCTATCTCCCTCACTAGATCAGCTCTTACGGAGAAAATAGAAGATGTGCATACTGAGGTGGGACGCCTGCGACATGACATGCAAACTATGAGAGGGCGCATCACGGAGGTTGAAACGAGGGTGTCTCATATTGAAGACACTATCACCCCTATGGAGGCTAAACTGACCAAAGCTGCCGGATCCGTAAATGCCTGGAAGCAAAAGGCAGACGACTTGGAAAATAGACTGCGCCGCAATAATATCCGAATTATAGGTCTCCCGGAGCGGTCGGAGGGTCAGCAGCCTGAACAGTTTCTGGAGGAATGGCTCAAGTCATCATTGGGAGATGGATTCTCCTCGACATTCGCGGTGGAAAGGGCCCATAGGGTCCCGACCAGGCCTCTTCCTCCTGGAGCCCCGCCGCGGCCTTTCCTGGCGCGTCTCCTTAATTGTAGAGACAGAGATATCATCCTCCGCTTGGCACGACAGAAGGGCCTCATCAAATTCGATAACGCTACCATATCGATTTTTCCAGATTTTTCCATGGAACTTCAAAAGCAGCGGGCACGATTTATGGATATCAAGAAACAACTTAGAGATAAGAACATCGTTTACTCCATGCTTTATCCAGCCCGGCTTCGTATCGTTCATAAGGGCTCCTCCTTATTCTTCACGGATCCAGCGGAGGCGACCGAGTGGCTGCGGTCTCGCGGGGGGTCGAATGTGGAAGACTCCTAACCTGAGTTCCCTGATTAATGGCAACATAGATAGAGCTTTCTGCCTGGGTGCGGAAAATGTCAACAATACCGGACACTGAGTCCAGTGAGGGTATCCCCTATTCAATTTGACTGTGGGAGTATGGAAATATGCTCCCCTAGTGTTCAAGTTTTGTTTAGTTTGGTTTTATATACTAGTTTTGGATGTTTACTAAACATGGTTGCCTCTAATGCTAACTCTTTGCTCTGTGTGATGCTGCAGGACTGCACCCGAATGATAATGATATGTATCAATTCTTCCTCTAAGAGTAAATATGGGGGCTGAACTTATATGTATGACCTGGAACATACGAGGTATAAAAACCCCTCGAAAGAAAATTAAGGTGTTTTCGCAGATTAAAAGATATCACCCTCAAGTTGTAGCACTAATAGAGACACATTTGACAAGAGACACGGCTCGATGTATGCAAAAGCCATGGGTACAATGGTCCCTACACGCATTCCACACTAGCTATTCAAGAGGGGTCTCTCTGCTGATACACAAAGAGGTCAGATGGGAGGCTAAAGAGGCGAGACGTGATCCAGAGGGTCGTTTCGTCTTTGTGCATGCATTTATTAACTCACGAGAGTATGTGTTGTTGTGTATCTATAACCCCCCTCCTTCTCCTTAAAATATCCGGAAGCCAATGTTATCTGTATGGGGGACTTTAATTTAATTATGAATCAGTCCATGGATAGATTGAGATTGGACGATGTGGACTCAGGGGAAGCTGTGCCTCAACACCCCTCACAATTAGCGCTGTTTATGGAAGGGAGTGGGTGGCTAGATTTATGGAGAATAAACCATCCAGAAGTTAAAGGGTACACCTGCCACTCGTCTACTAGGCAGTCTTTATCTCGAATAGACTATATATTTGGGTCGGGTGGCTTGGCGTTACGGGTAGATAGCATTGAACATGGTAACCGGGGGATCTCAGATCATAGCCCGATCATTCTTAAACTTAAATATGGGCAATCCGATAATAGCAATAGGTCCTGGAAATTAAATCCCTTTTGGTTAAAATTGATAGACTCTAGTGATAGGACGGTTGATCAGTTGAATGGCTTTGTGCTGACACATTCAGAAATTCAAAACCTTGGTCTATTCTGGGATACCCTGAAGGCATACCTGAGAGGATGCTTGTCTTCTACTATTTCCTATATTAAGAGGGTGACAGCGAGGGAGGACGAGGAGATAGAGCAAAGATTAAAAGACTCGGAGGCCACTTATATAGCTAATCAGTCCAGCAGTAACAGAATTGAGTGGCTTACTTCCCAGAGATTGTATACCCAACATACAGATGCTAAGTCAAAGCGCAAATTATTTTTTACTCGTCAGTCCTACTTTGAGCTAGGGAATCAGGCCAGCACACTCCTGGCCTTCTTGGTGCGCCAACATAGCACCTCCAACACAATATTGCAGATCCGGGTGTCCGATGGCTCATTGGTGTCCTCTACTGATGGAATACTTCAGGGCTTTTATGATTATTATACTTCGTTGTATAAGTCTAATAGTGGTTTAGATGTCGATGAATGCCTGGATTATTTATCGGATATAACATTCCCCTCGCTGAGTCCATCCCAACGAGCTCTTATGGAGGCTGAATTTACTCTGGAAGAGGTAGAACATGCTATAGCAGATATGGCCACTGGGAAGGCCCCGGGACCTGATGGATTTCCCATTGAATTTTATAGGAA
The DNA here is from genome assembly GCF_032444005.1 of Ranitomeya imitator. NCBI lineage: Eukaryota > Metazoa > Chordata > Amphibia > Anura > Dendrobatidae > Ranitomeya > Ranitomeya imitator. The sequence goes on from NC_091282.1 coordinate 336,928,738, forward strand.
ATACCGTGATAAATTAGCACCTATATTGCTGAAGGTACTTAGGGGAATATGGGAGGGAGAATCGATACCCGAATCGTTTTATGATGCTAATATTATCGTGCTTAGGAAGGAGGGGAAGGATCCTCTGGATTGTGGATCATATAGACCAATTTCTTTAGTGAATGTGGACTACAAAATTTTCACTAAAATTCTGGCTACTAGATTGAATGCGATCATATTAGATCTCATACACCCAGATCAAACCGGCTTTATGCCCGGGAAAAATAATTCTATTAATATTAGAAGAGTGCAATCGGTCATTCAATATAGTTCATTAGAGCCGGACAATAAGTGGGCATTGGCTTCGTTGGATGCAGCCAAGGCTTTTGACTCCCTTAAGTGGTCCTTTTTAACTGCATGCCTACGGAAATATGGGTTTGGGAATAAATTTCTAAGAGGGATAGGTACACTATATGCGAAACCTGGGGCACGTATGGTGGTAAACGGTTCTATATCTGCACCATTTTCCTTGCATAGGGGAACTCGCCAGGGATGCCCTCTCTCCCCAGCTCTATTTGCCTTGGCTATAGAAGCCCTGGCAATACGGATGAGGTCCTCTGTAGACATTAAAGGGATACATATTGCTGATCGAGTGGACATTATTGGTCTTTATGCAGACGATATGGTGGTGTTTATGGACCAGACAGAAGATACATTACCAAAAGTAATAACGATGATTGATAAATTTAGTAAATTTTCTGGCCTATATATAAATTGGGATAAATCTGCTTTGATGCCTCTCTCCCGTACCCCAATGCCAAGCCTTGAAACCCTCTCGCTGCTACCCATAGTCTCCAATTTTAAGTACCTTGGAATACATATGTCTCAGCGCAGTCACCAAGATTTGCATCTCAATATATACCCATTACTGGACGTGGTTAAATCTAAATTTGCTACCTGGGACAAGCTCCCGCTATCTGTGGCTGGTCGTATTAACCTGATCAAAATGATATTACTCCCAAAATTGAGCTATTGTTTTCAACATAGTGCCGTTTTAATACCTAAATCTTTTTTTGCAACCCTGAATTCCCTTACCACATCTTTCATATGGGGGAAGGCTAGGCCTAGACTTAAACTATCCACTCTGCAGAGACCCAAACAGGGGGGCGGGGCGGCCGTGCCGGACTTCTATCTGTACTACCTTGCTGGGCAGGCTAAAATGATAAATAAGTGGATGCCCGGGGAGTCTCTTCCCAGCTCTGAAAGCCATGTATTACATTCAGCTCAAATTGATTGCCTGCTGGGTTTTTTGGAAATGGAGAAAATTACTGTCCCTCGTTTGCTTCCTTTGCTCCGATTGGCTCGATCGATATGGAGGCAAATTAAAAAAGTAACAAAATCTGTTGATATAGCAGCCGAAATGCCACTGTGGAACAATAGCTATTTCCCGGGATTATTAGGCCACCCATCTACTGAATTTTGGATATCGTATGGTGTCCTCACAGTGAGCGATATACATAGCCAGGGGATTTTTGTTTCTTTTGAACAATTACAAAATACTCACAATATACCGAGATCTCAATTTTTCCGCTACTTACAATTAAGATCTGCTTTCCAATCATATGTACGGAATACGGGTGCAGGTGGAGCTATTTCAACTCTACCGTTAATAGGAATTCTCAAATCACAAGGGCCTCAGGGACTAATCTCCTCTTTATATACCTATCTGTTATCCATAGGCGAAGAATCTACCTTAGATTTAATTAAGGGAAAATGGGGGAGGCTACTTCCAGATACACTAGGAGAAGAATGGGATGAAACCTTGGAATCTCTAACTAAGGTCTCCCCATCAATCAATAATAGGATGATCCAACTGTATATTATATATCAATCCTATTTGACCCCGACTCGTCTATTTAAAATGGGCCATCTTCATTCATCAGACTGCTTGAGGTGTCATTCCAGTGACGCAGATTTCATTCATATGATATGGAAATGTCCTGTTGTTTTTCAATTTTGGAGAGAGGTAACGGTACTGTTGACATCCTTGGTGTCGATCCCTGTTCCACTTGAACCACTGGTATGCCTGTTTGGGGTGTGGGAGGCAGAGACTTGGGATCACCACACGGGAATCTTTCTGAGAGAATCGCTATTTATGGCACGAAAGGTGTTGGCAATGCGTTGGATGGGAGGTTCCTGTCCATCTCTTAGAGCATGGATTGACTTAGTGAACTCAATTATTCCGTATGAGCGGACACTGTACCAAAACAGGGGTTGTCCAGCCAAATTTGAGAAGATATGGGGAAGATGGAACTCATCCTGTCATACTGTTTAGGTCAAGATAACTCAGTATACGCATAAAAATAAAAGGGTAGATGATTATGCAGACACTATTCACTCACAGGGCGGAGTCTATTTAGAACTCTCCTGCAAGAGGCACTATGTTATGTTAGTTTTAGAAGCTTTATTAGAAGTTAATGTAGTTAAGGTTCAAATAAGATGTTAACGATTAACATGCACAGTTTATTATCTTTATAATATTTTATACATGGCTATGTATGGTAATTTTCTGTAACTAACTAATGGATAATGATGAATACAAGCAAGTGTGTATAATCTATCCTGTAATTAATAAACGAATTAAAAAAAAAAAAAAAGGTGGCAATACCGATGACATGAGAGAACAACTGTCCATCATACATGGATGTAAAAGTATACAATGCGTGAATGTAGCCTAACAACAAGATCCTCTGATTCCAGCTACAGTATGAAGAACCTAATTACCATACGAGTGCTTTAATTTATATATTTATATATATATATATATATATATATATATATATATATATATATATATATATAATGTTGGAGGGGCTGAAGATAGGGTGGCAGGATTGGAGACAACAATGTTATACATTACCATTATAGCAATAATCCCTTTGTGCTTCTCTTCAATTAGGTCACAAATATTTTTGTTGTCCAAATACTGGACAGGTTCCCACTATTAGGAATAAACAGAATTATTATTTTTTTGTTCACTTCTGCTATCACATACTGTATACTTTCTTGAGTCTTTTTTTGTATTAAGATATCAAATTTTTTTAAAATGACCTCTTGTGCTGGACACCACAAACCTAGAAATGGCCATCATTTAAGATTTTATATATATTTTACATCACACTTTAATTTTATTTTTTAAGAAATGTGAGATGTATCAATGGTGCCTAGATCAGATATTTCATGAGTCATGTAAATAATCGATGTGAAATCATCACTGCCTGGCCAGAAGGGATCACCAGATCAGAAGCGCAAGTGCAGAACAGGATTGAATAGGCAAGTAATTGGTTATTATATTATTTTTAACTCATCCCTGAGCTTAGGAAGTTTTAAAACAACCTGCAAACTACTTCAAATGGAAACATAGTTGAAGCTCCTTGCTTAAGCAGAAGATAACTTAAGGAAGATCTTTCACCAAATGTTTCACGTTAAACTGGATACACAATGCAATAGTGACTGCACAGTGTAATAAAACAGTTTGTTATTTTTTTTTTAATTCTACCTCTCTATTGTGGAGTTATAGCAAACAAAGAATTTGGTGACTAATGAATTAACTTTGCTAAGTCAAAGTGGGTGTTTCTCAAACAGTTTTTATTGGGGGTATGTTGTTATTATCCCTGTAGGATAGTGACCAATCATAAGCAGACAGCAAACACACTCTATAAAGAAGAACATGCCCCAACATAGCTTAGAGAAGAAAACCCAATATTTGAGATATAAGGATACAGCTCTGATCTCCTGGTCTAACCTCCTGCATGATTAGAAAATGCTAGGAGTACAGCATGGATGACTAACACCCTTCAGCCTAGGTCCCTGTGGCATGAGGGGCAGAATAGCTGAGTTTAGTTGTATCACATTAAAAACCCTTCTATCAGCTCATCTCCTTTCATAGCACTGTCACCTCTGCTGTACTGCACCTGCTCCCAAACTGCCATTCCGGAGATATGTCAGTAATAACACTGTCTCTTGTGCTTGAAGAGGGGTTGGGGCACACGTGTTTGCATTTGCTGTGGGCTGGAACTGAGTTCTGATTGCCCCATAACCCCTCTTCTAAATGGATGTCTGGGTGAAGTGTGTGCTGTGGTGGAGTACGTTTACTCACTTTTACTTCTGGAGCCCTTGTTACCTCTCAGTCCATGGGACTGGTGTTTGCTACAAACAAAACAGAAGAACTTGGGTCTGGGTTAACAGGTTCGACTTTAATGTGCAATTCATTTACACGTGGCTGCAGCATACATATAAACACAAAGTCTCTTTTTAGTTCCCTTGGTTTTGTGATCCATCAGTACTTGTCCCTGTCCTGTTCTGAAACCCACCATCTTCACTTCACTCTGTGACCTGGTTGACAACTTGCTCATCAGGGAGACATGACTCTCTATACCTCTTCTGAACCTTAGGTTCAAGGCTATCCTGGCGTCCAGTTGTGACCGAGGCTGTGTCCTCATTCTTCTAGGAAACTAATACTGACCAGACCCGTTCTCTTCTGTTATAGCTTAGCTGCACTAGAACCTGCTAACTCTACTATGTTTAGCCCTGCTTCCACTCCACGCAGACATGCACTTGATGAGTCTTAGACTCTGACTAGACTATATGACAGCACTTACTTCACCGACTGTACCCTGGAAACAATTTCTATAAAACTGCTCTTATCCCTCCCAACTGGTGAGCTAATCCCAATGGTAACTATCTAGTGTCCTATGCAGTGTAATGTAAATTGTATTCCAATCTGCTGAATGGTTCACCTAGTGGACAGACCTCCCACATTCCCATCAATGGCCTTTCAGGCAAAGCCTGAAGGAGAACCAAAGTAAAACACCGGTCACAGGGATAAAACATGACACACTTTTATCACACAAACTAATAACATATCACAACATTCTTAGTAAAACACAATTAACCCTCTTGCTCATTCAGCGTCTTCTTCAGCCCGCCACCCTCCTTCATGCCCCCACGGCAAAATATGGTCGTCCCCGACTATTTTTATCACACAAGAAAAATTAAAACAAAACAGTGTCCTGACCCTATGTACTTCTCCTGTGCACGACATTCTCGTCTTAGTAGAATGGCCTACCACTAGGAAGTGTGGCCTGAGCGGAGTGTCCAAGCCCCTGTATGGCAAGGTAATGTAGCAAACATCTACACAAGATCAAACAACTTCTTCTGGAACTGTCCTCTCATTTTGAGAATAGAGCCCAATAGAGTTGACTATGGCATATAACACAGCCAACAGGGAACGGCTAAACAGGAGCCATGAGAGAATTTTTTTTCACTTCTTGCTTATCCTCCTTAGGTGGTCTTCTTATACTGACTGGCACCAGGCAGTGGGAGAAGGAGGGAGGTACTAACTCCAGGGAGATTTGTGGTATTTCTCCCATGCTCGATCTATGTCCTGAACCTCAGGCCCAGACATGACAACACTCATAGATTTATTAATGTACAAGCCTGGCACAGCCGCATGGTGTACTGCAGATGTAGAGTTTTCAGCTGATTCGGCCAGATGGGGACTTTTGACGCAGGGGTCTGGGTACCCGCGCTGACTTTGAAGGGTGGCTTGAGCAACTCCAGCGCCCAGAACATTGATTGTGCATCGCCCCACTCAAAATTGGCCTCCTCTTCCCACTAATTGACATCTTCAGTGGTAACACCCACCGCATACCACCCTTTATGGCACTAGACCTTGCAGAAGTTTATTCTTTCTCCCATGTAGAGGCTATGCAGATGGTACTGGAGAGGCTCTCACTTCACCATCGCCCTGCTCACATAGACCTCATCTCCCATACGCTGCTCCTTTATGAAGCCATATCCTTTGATATGGTTGAAATCTACACCCCTCACCTCTGTATACTGCTCCTCGAAATGGGCCAGTTTAGGACCTGCATGCCACTCCCAAGCCAGCACGTTAGCCTGCATTCTTTCCTCCATGACATTTGAAAGCTCCCGTGGCCAGCGAAAACCAATGTAGGCCAGCCTCTTGTGGATCAAGGGAACCCACCTTCCTTGGTCCGGGTTAAATGTTTCAGGCTGAGCCCATGACCAGGAAATGAGAGCAGGCCAAGGGACAGGAGCAGGCTGGGGAAGAGTTGCAGATAGGGGTATAGCTTCTTCTTCCTCCATTTTCTCTTCTTCGCTCTCTTGAGTGGAGACAGGAGACCCAGTGGGAGTGTACTGACTTTCTGGGGTAATTTTCTCCAAAGCTGGCATCTTCAGCTCTTCGTCCATCTGGCCCCAGTACACCAGGTGTATTTCATGCTGGACAATGCTCAGCTCTGGATGCAGAGTGACCTCCTAGTGAGCCGCAGCCACCATGGGTATCTCCTTAGGCTCATAGAGGATCTTCCCCGCAGCAGCCCCCCAGGGTGTTGATCGGTATCACCTCTTCGTTAGAAGAACTGTCGATTCCTCCAGCCCCTCGGGTTATATGCACGGTACAGCTCATTTTCTTCAACACCACTTGCCACTCGTTCAGTCTGCAGAAATGCTGGAAGCATAATGGTGCCAGCGAAACACTTCCGGTGCACTTCCCACCCGATAGGCTCCGCCCTTCCAACGTTGCACTCCAACTCCGACTCTAGACATGCTCTCTGATCTCGTTGTCTCTTGCCAGGCGAGCCGTCTCTCTTCCTGGTTCGAGCCTTCCTCTTCTATGCCACTCCAACTTTTCTGGGATGGATCCTGGTTGTGGAACACCTCTTGAAGGCCATTTCTTCGGTGGGCCAGGCACACTGTTTTCGTGACATCGGAAGCTGAACACTCCCACGATGGGCCGGATCTTCCTTCTTCGGACTCCCTGTAGTCACCATCTTCGGACATACGTTGCCGTCCGACATCTTGGGAATTAGGCCACCATCCGCCATTTTGGAGTTCAAGTTACTGTCCGCCATTTTGTTCACCTTTTATGGTAATTAACTCTTTGTTTCCTTGTTTCGTCTTGTTCCTTGGTTTCCCCTTGTTCCTTATTTTCTTCATTTTCTTTATCTTCCAGTGACTGACCTTGCTCGCAGTGCCACTGGAAGCAGGACCGGGGCACAAGTGTTTATATTTGCTGTGGGCCGGAACTGAGTTCTGATTGCCCCGCAACCCCTCTTCTGAACGAATAACTGGGTGGAGTGTGTGGTGTAGTGGAGTACGTTTACTCAGTTTTACTTTGGGAGCACAGAAGACCTTGGGTCCGGGTTAACAGGTTTGACTTTACACATGGCTACAGTATACATATTAAGGCAAAGTCTCTTTTTAGCGATGTTCTCTTAGTTTTGTGATTCATCAGTCCTTCTCCCTTTCCTGTCCTGAGACCCACCATCTTCACCTCACTCTGCGACCCAGCTGACATCTTCCTCATCAGGGAGACAGTGGCATGACTCTCTAAACCTTTTTCGAACCTTAGATTCAAGACTGTCTCGGCATCCAGACGTGTAATGCAAACAGTATCACTATCTGCTGTATGGTTCATCCAGTGGACAGACATCCTGTGTTCTCAGGTATGGCCTTACAAGCAAAGTCTGCAGGAGAGCCGAACTACAACACCGGCCATAGGGATAAAACACAACATACTTTTATCACACAAACTAATAACATATCATAATACTCGTAGTAAAACACAATTAATCCTCTTGTTGACTCAGCATCTTTTTCAGCCCACCACCCTCCTTCATGCTTACAACTTGTTATCGCTGTTCAGTGAGATCAGAACAGAGTTTCATTAGATCTCACACTGCATGGTTAGACTACTACTGTGTGATATGTCATGACAGTCTGCTCTGCTTTAACTGCAGAGCGAATTCAAGTTGCTGTGAGCACAACAGACATTAGTGTCATTACTTACACATAACTGTATAGGCAGTGTGGGGGATGGGGCAGTTCAGCATATCTGACAGTGCTATGAGAGGAGAGCTGATAGAAGGGTTTATAATGTGACACAGCTAAATTCAGCTGTACTGCCCATCCCTCACACTGAGAATTCTGTCATTATCAGAAAGTTTTAGTCATCTGTGCCCTACTCCTAGCACTTTCTAATCATGTAGGTGATTATACCAGGAGATCAGACCTTTATGATTATGTCTCACACAACAAGGAAACCTACTCTAAGCTACCATGGGGGCATGTTCTTCTATCTGCAGTATGTTGCTGCCTGCTTATGATCAGTCAACATAATAAAGCAGGAAGAAGTACAAACCTACAGTGAAAACTATAAGATAACACCCACTTGGACTTGAGAAAAGGTATCCCTTTAGATGCCAAAAACATTTTAGTCCATTCTACAACAACTAATACATTGTGTATCCAGTTCAACATGAAAAATTTGGCTAAAGACCTTCTTTAAAGGGGTACTCTCCTAACAACACTTATATACACTGCTCAAAAAAATAAAGGGAACACTAAAATCTCACATCCTAGATATCACTGAATGAAATATTCCAGTTGTAAATCTTTATTCATTACATAGTGGAATGTGTATAGAACAATAAAATCTAAAAATGATCAACGTAAATCACAACTAATATCCCATGGAGGTCTGGAGTTGGAATGAAGCTCAAAATCAAAGTGGAAAATGAAGTTACAGACTGATCCAACTTCAGTGGAAATGCCTCAAGACAAGGAAATGATGCTCAGTAGTGTGTGTGGCCTCCATGTGCATGTATAACCTCCTTACAATGCCTGGGCATGCTCCTGATGAGGCAGCGGATGGTTTCCTGAGGGATCTCCTCCCAGACCTGGACTAAAAGCATCTGCCAACTCCTGGACAGTCTGTGGTGCAATGTGACGTTGGTGGATGGTGTGAGACATGATGTCCCAGATGTGTTCAATCGGATTCAGGTCTAAGGAATGGGCGGGCCAGTCCATAGCTTCAATGCCTTCATCTTGCGGGAACTGCTGACACATTCCAGCCACATGAGGTCTGTCATTGTCTTGCATCAGGATGAACCCAGGGCCAACCGCACCAGCATATGTCTTACAAGGGGTCTGAGGATCTCACCTCGGTGAGCACATAGAGGGCTGTGCGGCCCTCCAAAGAAATGCCACCCCACACCATTACTGACCCACTGCTAAACTGGTCATGCTGTAGGATGTTGCAGGCAGCAGATCACTCTCCACAGCGTCTCCAGATTCTGTCAGGTCTGTCACATGTGCTCAGTGTGAACCTGTTTTCATCTGCGAAGAGCACAGGGTGCCAGAGGCAAATTTGCCAATTCTGGTGTTCTGTGGCAAATGCCAAGCATCCTGCACGGTGCTGGGCTTGGAGCACAACCCCCATCTGTGGACGTCGGGCACTCAGACCATCCTCATAGAGTCGGTTTCTTTGTCCAGACACATGCATTGGAGGTCATTTTGTAGGGCTCTGGCAGTGCTCCTCCTTGCACAAAGGCTGAGGTAGCGGTCCTGCTGCTGGGTTGTTGCCCTCCTACGGCCCTCTCCACGTCTCCTGGTGTACTGGCCTGTCTCCTGGTAGCGTCACCAGCCTCTGGACACTACACTGACAGACAGCAAACCTTCTTGCCACAGCTCGCATTGATGTGCCATCCTGGATGAGAAGCACTACCTGAGCCACTTGTGTGGGTTGTAGAGTCCGTCTCATATATCAAGTGTCTTGATAATTGCCAATAATTTCCATTTGTTGTCTATTCCATTTGCACAACAGCATGTGAAATTGATTGTCAAACAGTGTTGCTTCTTAAGTGGGCAGTTTGATTTCACAGAAGTTTGATTTACTTGGAGTTATATTCTGTTGTTTAAGTGATCCCTTTATTTTTTTGAGCAGTGTATATATATTTTTAGGATAAGCCACAAATATCTAATAGAAGTGGGTCTCATTTCTGAGACCCACGCCTATCTTCAGAATGGGGTCCACCAATCACCCAACCTGTACAGTGTCCAAGAACCAGTGAGTAAAGAGGTCTCTACATTAATTGATATTCCATAAACAGCCAATCAAATAATCTCACACAACAATTAATGGAGAGTTTTGCCCGTATGCCATCACCTCTACTATCTGGTGATCAGATGCCAGTTGATGTGGGATGTAGATCCCCTGTTCTGGAGTTACGTGCGGGTCCCTGAGGTGAGCCATAAATGTATTTTGTGAGGGGTGTTCCTATCTAGAGCATTTATTGCAACGATACTTATATACACTAATATCATGGCAACATGTAAATAATCTGTATAATTTACAGAGGAGATTATTATGCTGAGAAAGTTTAGGTGGAAAATAAGCGTTTGCTGTTGAAACGTAATTTTATTACTAAAAAATATAATGAAAAAATTATTGTTGACGCCTTTTGCTATATGATTTAATTAAACATGTTGAATTGTGAAAGGTGATTTTTTTATTTGGTTGCAAATTATTTCAAGAGAGGAGACAAAGATTGTGGCCTCGAAGTCAGGCAATCTCAATGGCAGATTAGACTGATTATATACTGTCATCTTCGGCGGTTGGCCAAACAGTTAAAAATTATTAAAGGGAACCTGTCATTTTGAAAATGGTGATGCTGATTTTCAAACAGGATGTTATAAAAGTGGAGTTGATCCAATTGTTACACATTATTGTCCTATTCAATGATTGTAAACATGCAAATTATACAAATATATTGTTGATTACCTCAATTCCTTCTGTTTCATATTCTTCTTGCTCCGCTTTTAGTGTCATAGCAATGAAGAGCTGCTGCAGTTTCTCATTACAGTAGTTAATGCAAAATTGCTCAAAGCTGGGGAAATTAATAAAGTATTACAATGCAATAAACCAATTAATACATACATTCTACAGATTTATTTGTTTCACATATACACTTAACAAGATAATAGGGCCATGTTCCCACATGAGGAAACAATGCAGTATTTTCTGTGTTTTCCACAGATATCCAAGTATGCACCAGTAATCGTCCCTCATTTAATATATTTTTCCCATTGCTTATGCATTTTTGCTGCAGAATTTTTTAAACACTTCAAGCAATGTTTATACCATTCAAAGAAAGGCAATGTGCGCAGGTTGAGTATTTACTTGCAGAAGTTTCTGCAAGGTTTTGACATCTTTTGGCAGGGCAAAACGCTGCGGAAAAACATGCATTTTTGCCATGTTTTTGCATGCATTTTTATACAGCTATGAATGCTTTTTTGAGCTAAATAAGGATATTTTAAAAAAAAGTTTTGTGATGTAATTTCTTGGTTCAACACCACCATTTTCATACTGATGCAGTAATAGGGCTTGGTGTCAGCAGCTGTCATTGACACTTAGCTGTAGGCTTAGCAATGAAAAGGTGTCACCCTCATTACTAAGCCAATAAGAAAACACACACACACACTTCGTCACCAGGCTTTTTTAGGAGCGTTAGCAGAACGAACGTACATAAGCTGTAACCAGACAACAACTGTTAATTTTAAAGAAAAAAAAATTGCGTGGCCTTGTGAGCTGATATTAAAGGGAATCTGTCACCAGTTTTTTGGGCTACCAGGTAAAAATACCATTCAATTCAGTGCCCCTATGCATTACACAAGTACTTCTGATACCCTTTGACTCCCCACGTATGATCCATAAATACCATCTTTATTCCTTTATTCAGGCGCTGTATATTAATATAGTCAATCTGGTCCAATGGGTGGGCCTTAGTATCCGTCTCTCCCCCCTCCTCGCTTCTACGCATTCCTTACGGTGAATTTCGGCTCACAGGTGTTTGCTTAGACTTTACTGGCTAGTTTACAGGGGGATCCCAGAAAAAATTGAAATAGGGTCCCCTATAAAACCTAACCAGCAAAGGCTAGGCAGACAGCTACAGGCTGATATTAATAGCCTAGGAAGGGGCCATGGATATTGGCCCTCTCCCAGACTAAAAACATCAGCTCTCAGATGCCCCAGAAAAGCGCATCTATAAAATGCACCAATTCTGGCACTTAGCTCTACCCAGTTGCTCTGTTGCCATGGCAAGTGGGGTTTATATTTGTGGAGTTGATGTCACCTTTATATTGTTAGGTGACATCAAGCCCACAGATTAGTAATGGAGAGGGGTCTATAAGACACCTATACAATAGTAACCCCAAAGTAATATTGTATAAAAACACAGACAACCAGAATAAAGTCTTTTATTTGAAATAATGACAGACTCCTTTAATAATCTTAATTAAACCATACTTACCGAACCCGTCACAGATATAATGCATAAATACTTTATTAAAGGATAACACATTTTATCCACACATAATAAAAAATAGAAAACAAGATATAAAAAATGGAGATGCACATGCAAGATCACAGCAAAATGCAGGTACAGCCTCACCTCTCTGAGTAAATCTCAAACTTTATAAGGAGTATATATAGGGCTATTCCATATATCTGTTGTGGCCAGTTGATCTAACTAACATACCACATTAGCGGCTACCAATGAAATCATGACAGAGCTGTATATTACGGTAATAAGTGCCAATGCACATTAATAAGCTTCTCACAGTGTCCTGTCAATAGATAGCCATTCATAAAGAGTCAAACATCACTACCACATATACAGTAACCAGCTGAGCCCGACTCCGTAATATATATAGAGGTAAATAAATAGAGGTGATACATGACCTGTATGAGCTGTGAGGATCCCCAACACGCGTTTCGCGTTAGCTTCGTCCAGGGGTTGCTAATGTGAGTGTTTGTGTTTTCAAGTCTCTTGGTGGTGTGAACATGTCTCTACGGGCTTGTTCACTGTGCGCGCAGCTCATGTGTTCTGGTTTTACATTATTGTTTTCTTGTGTCCACAAGACTGGGGAGGCCTCCACCCCTCTTTTTTTGAGCTGTGCGCACAGGAGCCGTTCTGTCCAGCGTGTCCACATGGACATTCCTTTTCTGAATCCTGCTCATACAGGTATTGTACATATGACCAGGTTTTAAATACATCAGATAGGGATTACATACATTAGCTAGGACTGCTCTGATACGGGTATACCTTGACGTTTGGTAGAGCGGCTTAATATACATTTTTTGCAAAAAACGTATCAACCAAATACCCTGTTTTTTCCATCTTTTTACCAGCACTTGCTGTCCACTGTGATTTTTTTGCAACAGAGTGTTTTTGGTTTTACTGTGCTTTTTTGTGTTTTCAAGTCTCTTAGTGGTGTGAACATGTCTCTACGGGCTTGTTCACTGTGCGCGCAGCTCATGTGTTCTGGTTTTACATTATTGTTTTCTTGTGTCCACAAGACTGGGGAGGCCTCCACCCCTCTTTTTTTGAGCTGTGCGCACAGGAGCCGTTCTGTCCAGCGTGTCCACATGGACATTCCTTTTCTGAATCCTGCTCATACAGGTATTGTACATATGACCAGGTTTTAAATACATCAGATAGGGATTACATACATTAGCTAGGACTGCTCTGATACGGGTATACCTTGACGTTTGGTAGAGTGGCTTAATATACATTTTTTGCAAAAAACGTATCAACCAAATACCCTGCTTTTTCCATCTTTTTACCAGCACTTGCTGTCCACTGTGATTTTTTTGCAACAGAGTGTTTTTGGTTTTACTGTGCTTTTTTGTGTTTTCAAGTCTCTTGGTGGTGTGAACATGTCTCTACGGGCTTGTTCACTGTGCGCGCAGCTCATGTGTTCTGGTTTTACATTATTGTTTTCTTGTGTCCACAAGACTGGGGAGGCCTCCACCCCTCTTTTTTTGAGCTGTGCGCACAGGAGCCGTTCTGTCCAGCGTGTCCACATGGACATTCCTTTTCTGAATCCTGCTCATACAGGTATTGTACATATGACCAGGTTTTAAATACATCAGATAGGGATTACATACATTAGCTAGGACTGCTCTGATACGGGTATACCTTGACGTTTGGTAGAGCGGCTTAATATACATTTTTTGCAAAAAACGTATCAACCAAATACCCTGTTTTTTCCATCTTTTTACCAGCACTTGCTGTCCACTGTGATTTTTTTGCAACAGAGTGTTTTTGGTTTTACTGTGCTTTTTTGTGTTTTCAAGTCTCTTGGTGGTGTGAACATGTCTCTACGGGCTTGTTCACTGTGCGCGCAGCTCATGTGTTCTGGTTTTACATTATTGTTTTCTTGTGTCCACAAGACTGGGGAGGCCTCCACCCCTCTTTTTTTGAGCTGTGCGCACAGGAGCCGTTCTGTCCAGCGTGTCCACATGGACATTCCTTTTCTGAATCCTGCTCATACAGGTATTGTACATATGACCAGGTTTTAAATACATCAGATAGGGATTACATATATTAGCTAGGACTGCTCTGATACGGGTATACCTTGACGTTTGGTAGAGCGGCTTAATATACATTTTTTGCAAAAAACGTATCAACCAAATACCCTGTTTTTTCCATCTTTTTACCAGCACTTGCTGTCCACTGTGATTTTTTTGCAACAGAGTGTTTTTGGTTTTACTGTGCTTTTTTGTGTTTTCAAGTCTCTTGGTGGTGTGAACATGTCTCTATGGGCTTGTTCACTGTGCGCGCAGCTCATGTGTTCTGGTTTTACATGTGAGTGTTAAAGTGCAGAGTTTATATAGTTGTACCTTCATTGGTGGGTGCGGCGTGGTAATGGCGCTCTCGTCTCTGAGCCGGGTCCCGGCGCATGCGCAGGTCGGCGTCCTCGTCACTGTTCCGCTTCCCCGTCTGACGCGTCAAGGCGGGGGGCGGAGCCAGCAGCGTACCAGACGCGTTGCCACGGCAGCACGAGAAATCAGCCAGAGACGGAGCGCACTCACCGCACTGGAGTGTGCTGATGGTACGTGTAAGTATGGGAAGCACTGAGGGGCAGATCTGGAAGGAGATGGGGAGATTTGTGTGTGTTTCTGTATTTTGTATTTTGTTTTTATGGTTTATTGCTCTTTATATGTTTTTAACTTGTATTTTAATTGGATCTTTTTTAGTTTATATTTAGATTCCTATTGGTGGATGAGTATCTATGGGGTGGCCTTGACCATTGGTATCCTTTGGAAGAGATAAGAACCACACATCAACATCTAGTTTTGCACGAAGGAGAAGGAAAAAAGAAAAAAGAAAAAAGAAGATCTACACCAATGGAAGAGAAAAGACCTATGGGGACATTAAGTGTGATGTCACTCAGTAATTATTCATCACTTGTTTTTATGTGTACTTAATTTTATATTCAAAGGATTTAGCTCCTTTTTTTGTACATATATATTTTATATAAATATTTCTTACTTGCACCATTACCCTATTAATGTATTTACATATTTATAACTATATACCATGGTTGCCTCTATACTAATTACAGTATATTTGCTGTAAGTGGGTGATATGTGACCTGGAGCTGCCAAATCTACCACTATACTCACTATTTAGATATATCACTTATAGTGACACTTCACACGCTCTCTGTCACCAATGACATCTTAGAGGCTATTGGATGTCATATAGTATTTTGCACTTTTTGCACTTCATGCCGTAATTAACCAACGGCTAACTTTTAATTTTTAATTTTTATAGGTTATAGCAATTAGCATTAGTTTATGTATATAATTCAGTGACTTTTCTGCACCTAGATCGCCCCAATACAGACTACAGCCTATTAGCTGCGGTTAGATGCGACCTGGGGATCACGCGCACCAGGGGGGTTTACACAATCAGTAACACGATACACACTCTGAATGACACTTTGATATCAACCAATTGTCCCCATCTCCTTCCAGATCTGCCCCTCAGTGCTTCCCATACTTACACGTACCATCAGCACACTCCAGTGCGGTGAGTGCGCTCCGTCTCTGGCTGATTTCTCGCGCTGCCGTGGCAACGCGTCTGGTACGCTGCTGGCTCCGCCCCCTGCCTTGATGCGTCAGACGGGGAAGCGGAACAGTGACGAGGACGCCGACCTGCGCATGTGCCGGGACCCGGCTCAGAGACGCGAGCGCCATTACCACGCCGCACCCACCAATGAAGGTATAACTATATAAACTCTGCACTTTAACACTCACATTAGCAACCCCCGGACGAAGCTAACGCGAAACGCGCGTTGGGGATCCTCACAGCTCATACAGGTCATGTATCACCTCTATTTATTTACCGCTATATATATTACGGAGTCGGGCTCAGCTGGTTACTGTATATGTGGTAGTGATGTTTGACTCTTTATGAATGGCTATCTATTGACAGGACACTGTGAGAAGCTTATTAATGTGCATTGGCACTTATTACCGTAATATACAGCTCTGTCATGATTTCATTGGTAGCCGCTAATGTGGTATGTTAGTTAGATCAACTGGCCACAACAGATATATGGAATAGCCCTATATATACTCCTTATAAAGTTTGAGATTTACTCAGAGAGGTGAGGCTGTACCTGCATTTTGCTGTGATCTTGCATGTGCATCTCCATTTTTTATATCTTGTTTTCTATTTTTTATTATGTGTGGATAAAATGTGTTATCCTTTAATAAAGTATTTATGCATTATATCTGTGACGTGTGCTTCCGCATTTTCATCTTTAGGATTTTTGTGGCTTGTTTTGGAAGCGTCACATAGTTAGGCCGTTGGTCTTATTTTTGGAAGTTACTGAATTGGTTCTGTATTTGGTTACAGCTGTGTATTTGGCCAAGAATGGATATTAGAGCCAGGGATACAGCCTGGCTCTTAACTATTGATACTATTTTTAATGGAGATGCCGTACAAGTGGAAACTAGTGAAAACGGGCAGAAAACGGAGCTTAAAAACTCTATGAAACATCTTTTAAAAAAACGCACTCGCATGTGGTGGAACAAGGCGTCGCTAGAAAAATATTTGACCAAAGGATTAATTCCAAGGGGCCTTAGAGTAAGAATAATGCCTTCCTTCCCCATAGAAGACAGTATATTCAAAGCAAAATGGGAGGAAACATGTAATCAGTGTTCCAGATCATTAATGGATTTACTAATTAGTAGTAACAAAAAAAGCCTGGAGAAATTCGACACAGATATTGAGGATACACGTAAAAAATTGACTGAAAATCTATCAACATCAGAGATGGACTCCCTTAATAAGGACATTGGCACACAGTTTCAGATATGGGAAAAGGAAGTGAAGGAGGTGAAAATGAAGAAATTTCAGAGGGATTTGAATGATTTTAAGAGTGGCAATGTATATAGATGGCGATCTATCTCCACTAGAGAACAGAACAGGTCCAGATCTTCGTCATTCTCATCCATGTCATCAAGGGATGATGAAGGGGAATCAGGAGCAGGGAGCCGTATTTACAATCTACGGCAGAGTAACTACAAGAGGAAGGGTAATACCCACCATAGAAAAAATGATAGAAAAGAGAACAACCCTCCATCCAAGCTACAGGTGATCAACCTTTCAGAAATTCATCTATCTGAAGCACAATTAGACGTGTTGAGCCTGGGTTTAACATTTTCTCCTGTCTCCCCCTTCGACTCCTTCACAGCCATAAAAGACCTTCATCTCTTCGCACGGAAACTGGTCCTAAAGAAGCTACATGATAGATCTGGGAAAGATGAGGAATGGACCAGGGAAGAAATGGAAACTATAAGAATACTAGAAGAACTGAGTAATGAAAATGATGAATCTGAAACAAGAAGTAAGTTTGTCATACCTACCCCAAAAAAATTCCCACCTCTGCACATCTACCCAAATATTGAATTATTTGTTAAATTAGTTACCGAAGAATTTGAAAAATCAATAGGGGGATTTCTAATGATAACTTAACCCCAACCCAAAGAAAAGCACTATATGAACTTAAAAGAATGAGAGACATAGTAATAAAGCCCTCCGATAAGGGGGGCAATGTTGTCATTTGGCCGCAGAAACAATACGAAAAGGAGGCACTTAGACAACTGAGAGATGTCACGTGTTATCAAAGATTAACGTATAACCCGACATCTGCTTTTCAGAGTGAACTCTATGAGATACTGGACAAGACCTTTCAAGATGGAGTAATAACAAAGGAAGTGAGAGACAACTTAATACCTCCATACCCAAGAACAGCTTGCATATACTTCATCCCTAAAGTACATAAGAGCTTAATTAGTCCTCCCGGAAGACTGATTGTTTCAGGGAATGGAAGCCTCTGCGAAATTGCAAGTAATTATTTGGATCATCATTTAAAACCTATTGTTCAAACTCTACCATCACACATCAAAGACACGGGAGATGTGTTTGGTAAGATAGAGGGCATACCTATGGAGGAGGACATGTGGCTCGTTACGTTAGACGTAGAGTCACTATATACGTCAATCCAACATAAGGATGGGATACAGGCAACTCAGATGTTCTTAACCATGTCTGATTATGACATAGAATTCACCAAGTTTTTGATTTCGCTACTTAAGTTTGCACTGGAACATAACTATTTCATCTTTAAAAATACCATCTATGTTCAAAAACAAGGTACGGCGATGGGGGCGGCATTCGCCCCCTCGTACGCAAATTTATTTTTAGGGGCGTGGGAAAGGAAGATCTTCTTCACAAACCCGATAGCGGATATAGAAAAGGTCCTATTTTGGGCCAGATTTATAGATGACATTCTCATGATCTGGCAGGGGACGGAGCAAGAACTCCTTACGTTTGTTAATTTATTAAACACCAATTACATCAATGTTAAATTAACGTGTAACTACAGCCAAACTGACATTGAGTTTTTGGACATTCTTATTTCAAAGGGCCCTTTGGATGTACTGCAAACTGATGTGTTTCGTAAGAAGACTGCTGTAAATTCACTTCTTCACGCATCCTCCTCCCACCCCCAACAAGTAATTAACTCCATACCAACAGGACAATTCCTACGAATTAAAAGGATTTGTTCCAATGAACTTTTATATGAAGGACAAGCTGAAGACCTAACTAAACGGTTTAGAGATCGGGGGTATTCAAACCGGAGCATCAAGAGGGGACGTAATAGAGCAGCAGTGGAAAACCGAACTAAACTTCTACAACCAAGGATCAAAACAACCAAACAGGACAATATGATAAGGTTCATATCTACATACAATGAAAAATGGAATGATATGAGATCGGCCCTTAACAAATACTGGGCATTACTGAAAACAGATCAAGTCTTGATTCAACACATTAGCAAGGTACCATCTATCACCTATAGAAGATCACAGAATCTGAAAGACATGCTAGTGCACAGTTATCATCCGGGTGAAGACCCAGGGAAAGCTTTTGGCTCAAAAGGTCCTAAATGGGGGTTTTTCGCCTGCAATGACTGTATAGCTTGCCCCAACATGCAGAAAGCATCAACTTTTAAATCAAGTGACGGAACAAAGCTATTCACCATCACACAGCATATAATGTGTAACTCAATTGGTGTGGTGTACTATGCCAGCTGCCCCTGTGGCAAAATTTATGTGGGCCTAACGTCAAGGCCACTCAGAGTTCGTGTCAGAGAGCACTACAGAGACATTATAAATGCAAAAGACGCAACCGACATGTCAACATTGAAGCCAGTAGCGAGATATTTTAAAAGATATCATGATTGTGAAGCCAAACTACTAAGGCATAGACAAGGTGTTTATAGATCAGAGAGGTGGAAACTGGAAAAGAACACTAGCGCAGCTAGAAACCAGATGGATAAAAAAGATTGACTGCATACAGCCAAAAGGGTTGAATGAGAAGCTTAGTTTTGCCCCTTTTCTTTAGGTACTTATTTGTGTGTGTTTCTGTATTTTGTATTTTGTTTTTATGGTTTATTGCTCTTTATATGTTTTTAACTTGTATTTTAATTGGATCTTTTTTAGTTTATATTTAGATTCCTATTGGTGGATGAGTATCTATGGGGTGGCCTTGACCATTGGTATCCTTTGGAAGAGATAAGAACCACACATCAACATCTAGTTTTGCACGAAGGAGAAGGAAAAAAGAAAAAAGAAAAAAGAAGATCTACACCAATGGAAGAGAAAAGACCTATGGGGACATTAAGTGTGATGTCACTCAGTAATTATTCATCACTTGTTTTTATGTGTACTTAATTTTATATTCAAAGGATTTAGCTCCTTTTTTTGTACATATATATTTTATATAAATATTTCTTACTTGCACCATTACCCTATTAATGTATTTACATATTTATAACTATATACCATGGTTGCCTCTATACTAATTACAGTATATTTGCTGTAAGTGGGTGATATGTGACCTGGAGCTGCCAAATCTACCACTATACTCACTATTTAGATATATCACTTATAGTAACACTTCACACGCTCTCTGTCACCAATGACATCTTAGAGGCTATTGGATGTCATATAGTATTTTGCACTTTTTGCACTTCATGCCGTAATTAACCAACGGCTAACTTTTAATTTTTATAGGTTATAGAAATTAGCATTAGTTTATGTATATAATTCAGTGACTTTTCTGCACCTAGATCGCCCCAATACAGACTACAGCCTATTAGCTGCGGTTAGATGCGACCTGGGGATCACGCGCACCAGGGGGGTTTACACAATCAGTAACACGATACACACTCTGAATGACACTTTGATATCAACCAATTGTCCCCATCTCCTTCCAGATCTGCCCCTCAGTGCTTCCCATACTTACACGTACCATCAGCACACTCCAGTGCGGTGAGTGCGCTCCGTCTCTGGCTGATTTCTCGCGCTGCCGTGGCAACGCGTCTGGTACGCTGCTGGCTCCGCCCCCCGCCTTGACGCGTCAGACGGGGAAGCGGAACAGTGACGAGGACGCCGACCTGCGCATGCGCCGGGACCCGGCTCAGAAACGCGAGCGCCATTACCACGCCGCACCCACCAATGAAGGTACAACTATATAAACTCTGCACTTTAACACTCACATTAGCAACCCCCGGACGAAGCTAACGCGAAACGCGCGTTGGGGATCCTCACAGCTCATACAGGTCATGTATCACCTCTATTTATTTACCTCTATATATATTACGGAGTCGGGCTCAGCTGGTTACTGTATATGTGGTAGTGATGTTTGACTCTTTATGAATGGCTATCTATTGACAGGACACTGTGAGAAGCTTATTAATGTGCATTGGCACTTATTACCGTAATATACAGCTCTGTCATGATTTCATTGGTAGCCGCTAATGTGGTATGTTAGTTAGATCAACTGGCCACAACAGATATATGGAATAGCCCTATATATACTCCTTATAAAGTTTGAGATTTACTCAGAGAGGTGGGGCTGTACCTGCATTTTGCTGTGATCTTGCATGTGCATCTCCATTTTTTATATCTTGTTTTCTATTTTTTATTATGTGTGGATAAAATGTGTTATCCTTTAATAAAGTATTTATGCATTATATCTGTGATGTGTGCTTCCGCATTTTCATATTTAGGATTTTTGTGGCTTGTTTTGGAAGCGTCACACAGTTAGGCCGTTGGTCTTATTTTTGGAACATATTTACCGAACGCCTAATCCACTGAAGCCAATGTCTCCTGCAACAAAAATAAAATAATAAACCTCAATATTCCTCACCTGTCTGCCGAGAAGACAATCCATAATGTCCCATGACGATCCTGATCACTTTGAGAGCAGTCACATCAGTGATGTGACTGCTCTTAAAGACAGCTGGCGATACACTGACAGGAGGTAATCGCTTCCACAGTGTATCACTGAGCTGCCGTGAGAGAGTTCACTGGAGTTCATCAGCTGATCAGCTCCAGTGATCTCCCTTACGGCACCACTGCTGCGTGGGAAAGTTCTCACACAGTGGTTCTGTAAGTGCGAGCACCAGAGATGATGAACTCCGGTGAACTCTCACAACAGCACAGTAATACACTGCGGGAGCTATTACCTCCTGTCAGTGTATCACTGGATAGAGCGGTCACATCTCCCGATGTGACTGTTCTACGCATTGAGATCGCCGTGGGACACTCGGATTTCCTGGACTATGGTGGAAAGGTGAGTATATGTTGGTTTATTATTTTACATTATTTCTAGGAGGCAAGGGGATCGGAATTGGGTGTTAAGGTGAGTATAATAGGGTTCACGCTGACATCTGCCAGGATGATCCTGCAGCACTGTGACTGACAGTACCAGCGGTAGCATTACTGCGGGTGACAGTCACAGCTGTGGGGTCACGCTGACATCTAACAGCATGATCCCGCAGAGCTCTGACCAACGGTCTTTCCGGCAGTAGCATTACCACCGATAAGAGCCACCGCACCAGTGTTTCCCATGCTGTTACACAGATGAGCCAGAGGAGGTATGGGAGAAGGGCATATAGTCAGAAATAACCAAAATAGAACTTTTGGTATCAACTCCACTCACCATGTTTGGATGAAGAAAAAGGATGAGTACAACCTAAGACACCATCGCAACCATGAATCATGGTGGGGGAAGCTTTTCTGCAAAGGGGACAGACGACTGCACCGTATTGACGGGAGGATGGATGGGGTCATGTTTTGCGAGATTTTGGCCAACAACCTCCTTCCCTCAAGAGCATTGAAGATGGGTTGTAGCTGGGTCTTTCAGAATGACAAGCACCCAAAACACACAGCCAGGGAAACTAGGGAGTTGCTCTGTAAGAAGCATTTCATTCAAAGTCCTGGAGTGGCCTAGCCAGTCTTCAGACCTGAACCCAAGAGAAAATATTTTGAAGGAGCTGAAACTCAATATTGCCCAAAAACAGCCCTGAAACCTGATGATTTGGAGAAGATCGGTAAAGAGGAGTGGGCCACAATCCTTGCTGCAGTATGTGCAAACTTGGTCAAGAACTACAGGAAATGTCTGACCTCTGCAATTGCAAACAAAGGTTTCTATACCAAATATTAGGTTCTGTTTTTCTATTGTATGAAAGACTTATTTCATGCAATAAAATTCTAATTAATTATGTAAAAATTATATAATGTGATTTTCTGGATTTTTTTCTTAGATTCTGTCTCTCACAGTTGAAGTGTACCTACAATAACAATTACAGACCTCTCCATTATTTTGTAGGTGGGAAAACTTGCAAAATCATCAGTGCATCAAATACTTATTTTCCCCATTGTATGTGTATTGGAGCATAAATGAAAGAAGGAAAAGACCCTCAGCAAAATTACAATATAAACAACAGAAACGAGAAAACCGAGATCAAGTTAAAGAGGTATAAAACATAAATAAATAAATAAATAAATAATAACGACACAATGTATCTGAAATGGATCTATAAGTCGGTCACTATGCTGGAGTAGAAAGACTATTCTGCTTCATAAAAAATGTTTGCGCCCTCGATCCTAAATTTATATCACCATAATACTGTAATATTTAATAGCATTTGCACATTAGCACGTTTGTGCACTGTGGCAATATGTGTGCACTGATGAGGAGATCTCATACTTTCCATTAAGTTCTCTGTGTGCCAATAAGATCTTGTATTTTATTAGATTGTCATTCCCTTTCCATATAGGAATGACTATTTTTCATGTACTATCTGCACTTGTAGGTGCAATTATATATATATATATATATATATATAAATACCCTTTTGGGGGTATGATGACCTACTTATAGATCCATTTCAGATACACTGTGTCATTATTATTGATTTATTTCTAATTTTTCGTTGGAGTCTGAGCCTCGATATAAGCATACAATTATTTTTCTTCATTTTTCACACATTTTGTGTCATATACATTTTTTCCTGTTGCATTCCAATTGTTATGATATGCACCTTCTGTAGTTTCTTTGCATCTATTGCTGGCCAAACGTACGGTTTTATTAATACAGATAAATCCAGATATATTTTTTATACCACAATATTTATACCATGCCTAGCTACCTTATTGGAGCAGCGGGTATAGGCGGAAAATAAAGTTATATACCGTATTTTTCGGACTAAAAGACGCACTTTTTCCCCCCAAAAAAAGGGGGGAAAATGGGGGGTGCGTCTAATAGTCGCAATGCAGGCTTACCTAGGTGGCAGAGGTGCGGTGGCAGAGGTCCGGTGGCAGAGGTGCGGTTGCGGGGGTGTGGCGGCAGAGGAGGCGCAGTAAGCGGGGTCCCTTTCCCCGGTATGGTGATGCAGCAGGCCCGGTATGCAGCAGAGCCGGGTGAATCCTCTCGTTATCGGTGGTGGCGGCCATTTTCCGGAGGCCGCGCGTGCGCAGATGGAGCGCTCTGCTTCCCGGGGCTTCAGGAAAATGGCCGCCGCGATCTCCATCTGCGCACGCGCGGCCTCCCGCGGCCATTTTCCTGAAGCCCCGGGAGCAGAGCGCTTCATCTGCACACGCGCGGCCTCAGGAAGATGGCCGCGCCCACCGATAACAAGAGGATTCACCCGGCTCTGCTGCATACCGGGCCTGCTGCATCACCATACCGGGGAAAGGGACCCCGCTTCCTGCGCCTCCTCTGCTGCCACACCCCCGCCACCGCACCTCTGCCACCGCACCTCTGCCACCTAGGTAAGCCTGCATGGTACGCCAGGGACCCCTCTCACGCCATACCTCTCACTGCACCTCCTGATCCCAGCACCTCCTGATCCCAGCACCATCCTGATCCCAGCACCTCCTGATCCCAGCACCTCCTGATCCCAGCACCTTCTCATCCCAGCACCTCCTGATCCCAGCACCTCCTGATCCCAGCACCTTCTCATCCCAGCACCTCCTGATCCCAGCACCTCCTGATCCCAGCACCTCCTGATCCCAGCACCTTCTCATCCCAGCACCTTCTCATCCCAGCACCTTCTAATCCCAGCACCTCCTCATCCCAGCATCACCCCACCTTGCCTCCTGTGACCCTGCTCTGCCACCGCCATAAGATACTGTAAATTCGGACAATAAGACGGACCCCCATGTTATAAAAAATCTTTTTTTCTGCAATTTTCACCCCAAATTTGGGGTGCGTCTTATGGTCCGGTGCGTCTTATAGTCCGAAAAATACGGTATACTGTGCAGCCGCTCACCTCCAGTCATCAGAGCGGAGCAGGGAGATGTTACAGTCACTGCTCACTACACAGTGAGAGTGCACATTCACTGACAGCCTGTTCTGGGAGGATATACCTTCATTTTCTCCCTTCAGCCTCTGTTCCAGTAAGGCAGGCAGAAATCGTTGAAACGCTATTTCATTTCTGGAGATGGCGGGTTTCGTTTAAGCACCAGGGCTCCTCCTCACTATGACATTGCCAATGAAATATTACCGTTGTTGCAATTCCAATAATTTTTTATTGCAAGGTTACCTATGACCTTTTCTCCCATAAGGAAACATTAATAGCGCAGTTCAACCAAGATTTTCAGAGTCCTCACTGGAGTCCAAGCATGACATAAAGCTACTACAGTTAATACATATACGCTTTACTGTACATTTTTCGTATTTAAAAAAAAAATATAAACATTATTAACGGACCAGTGATTTCTTGGACATTGAACAAAATTCCAATCTCAGAATGCAAATTATACATGGGGGGGGGGAGGATCATATTAAATGATATTACTGTATATTGGATCAGAGAAGTGAGAAATTTACCTGTTTATTTCAAACACTTCAAAGCCATAAATGTCCAGAAGTCCTATTACTGTTTTCTTGGGTGGCTCCTGTTAATTCCAATTACATGGTAAAATTAATTAATCAAGTCTCATCATAATGTAATAGAACATGTTTATCATAAACATTTGTATTGTATAAATACCACATTTATATTAAATATACCACCAAATTCTAGCAATATACAGTATATAAAAAAGTAAAATCACCAAAATTGTCATCTTTGCAATTTCTAATCTACTTATAACCAATTTCTAAATAGATCACGTTTATCATCTGTTTAGAAGCAAGTAGTGTAAATGTAAGCCATAATGATATGAATATTTTATTGCATTTCATGGCTCCAGAAGGTCACACCAGCATCCTCAGCGTTTAGGAGCTAAATATTTTATGACAAAGGACAGAGCTGTTGATATGTACAAGAACATAACAGGATGTTTGGCAAGATCGCTCATGTTACAGCTACTCTATTTCTCCCTTTGCTGCACTGAAGGGATTGCTGCAGAGATCCGTTATAGAGGAGGATGAAAAATATGATCACTTTGTGATTGGTTAATTGTTATTATATATTGAGAGCAGGAAACAGAGAGAAACACAAAAACAAAAAAAGCAAGCCCAATATAAAAACATGGAAAAGTGTACCCACTTCCCCAAGGCCACCTCCAGCAACCATTTACCGCAGAACATATCGTAAGTTGCCTCTATTTATTCCCTTCTACTGCCACCATATAACTCTCTCTTTCAAATAACTTCATCCAAGACAGCCATTAGAAAATTTTGATCCCTGTATAGTTCAATGGTCCCCGTGCAACCATTCCAACACCTTTTCATCCGAATTAAAAAATATGCAAATTTTGGGTTACACTAATTATCTATAGTCACTCAATTTTCTCCTAAAGCAGAACATTTAGACGAAAACTTGTCAATGACACTGGGTTACTCATGAGTTGCAGTAAAATCACAGCAATGTTCACTATATACGCAGCCTTTCTTCCAATATAAAAAAACTGGGGAACTTCGAATTTGCTGCTCAGCTCACCGTATTTTCAACATACTAGTTTAATCGCCTCACTCTATTGTTTGATCATGTAAACTATTAGTCACTACCATTCTTTGCACGTCAAATGTTACTTGTGATAATATCAATTTTTTGCTGTGATTTTCACAAACCACAGTAATGCTACAGAGCAGGAGCTACACAGAAGTGGGAGTACCGCCTCGGACTTTCCAGCATCTGCAGCTCTTCTTTTGATTTGCCAGTCTGGCGCAACATCATAATTGCGGTATGTCGCGCATGTGACTTTGCATAAGGCAGCTAATCAAAATAAGAGATGTGGAATCCATCAGGTAAGAGTTAGAACCCCCACTTTCATGCATCGGCCATAGACCACTGTAATGGAAAATGATATTGTTTAATGTACCTTAAAGGGACTCTGTCACCTGAATTTGGAGGGAACAATTTTCAGCTATAGGGGCAGGGTTTTCGGGTGTTTGATTCACCCTTTCCTTACCCGCTGGCTGCATGCTAGCTGCAATATTGGATTGAAGTTAATTCTCTATCCTCCGTAGTACATAATCCAATATTGCATCCAGCATGCAGCCAGCGGGTAAGGAAAGGGTGAATCAAACACCCGAAAACCCCGCCCCTATGGCTGAAAATTGTTCCCTCCAAATTCAGGTGACAGAGTCCCTTTAAGGTAGCTGCTAGGCCAGTCTCTACATCTGAACATGGCCTAACAGTAAATTTCACATGGGAAGAGTGAGTTGCTGCTGGCCAATGGGGATTGGACAATCTACAGCTATATCAGAAGGACTAAACATTTTTTTGTACACCACTTTGTCACCATAGGTACAGATATTTTACCACCAAGATCTCAATACTCTACTACTGGCAAGGCCTGAAACTATAGCATTTTGTCAACTAATATACCCTGCTATGGTTTAACGTGTTGTCTGACTAACTTTCCATCAAACCACTGAGTCTCTCATTTTATAATTCCAGTTTATATTCTGCTTCGAGAGTAGCATGAGGGGCTCAGTGGTTAACACGGTTCCCTTGCAGTACTTGGGTCCTGGAATCAAATCCCAGCAACTTCTAGATAGAGGTTGTGCCTTCTCCCTGTGTTCAAGTGGGTTTCCTTCAGATACTCAGTTTGTTTCCGACATTCAAAGACATACTGATAGGGAATGTAAATTGGGAGTGATCACAACTAGAGATGAGCGAATTTGCACGGGTTCCCTCTTATTTGGCTAGCTATAGCGCTTGCCGAATAAGCTGCAGAGGGAACCCGGCTTCTTGGATCGCGCCGGCCGACCAGCTGATCGGCGCCGCAGTTGCATGTGTCGCGGCTGTGTCACAGTCATGACACATGCACGGAGAGCCCAACAAACAGGCTCTCCATGCATGTGTCGTGACTGTGATGCCAATCAGCTGATCGGCTGGTGCGATACAAGAAGTCGGATTCCCTCTGCAGCTTATTCGGCAAGCGCTATAGCTAGTCAAATAAGAGGGAACCCAAGCAAATTCGCTTATCTCTAGTCACAATATCTGTAAAGTGATGTGGAATATGTTGGCACTATATTAGCAATCATAATAAATAAGAAATAGTGATGAGCGAGTATACTCGTTGCTCTGGTTTTCCAGAGCACGCTTGGGTGGTCTCCAAGTATTTGCGACTGCTCGGAGATTTAGTTTTTATTGATGCAGCTGCATGATTTATGGCTGATAGACAGCTTGAATACATGTGGAGCTTCCCTAGCAACCAGGCAACCCCCACATGTACTCAGGCTGGCTAGCAGCCGTAAATCATTCAGCTGCTTCAACAAAAACTAAATCTCCGAGCAGTTACAAATACTCGAAGACCACCCGAGCGTGCTCTGGAAAACCCAAGCAACGAGTACACTCGCTCATCACTAATAAGAAAGTTTATAAAAAGTACTTTTGATCATAGAATATAGGAAAGTAATATAGGAAAGTAAAAAGATAATTTATGTAACATGAAAAGCATAAACATTTGATTAATGCTATGAGTTTTACCTTATTTGCTAGCGACCTATTAATTTTGTTAACAAGCCAGCTGAAGGATCTCCCATACATTGCTTTGGCAAGGGCATCACGGGCATAGTAAGCCAATTCTAAATTTAAAGGGCTGAGAACCTGGAGGTGACAATAAATACCTGAGATTATTAAAGGGAATCTGTCAGCAGGTCTTCGCTACATAATCTGAGAGCAGCATAATGTAGAGACAGAGAAACCCCTGATTCTTTCGATCTGCTGTTTACTGGACTGCTTGTCAATACAATTAGTGTTTGATCAGCAAGTTAAAGGCTTTAGTCCTGTATAATCCCTTTAATAGAAAGAACTATAGAATGATAATCTAACACATAACTTGAGAAAACAAACCTGCTCAGATCTAGCTTCAATCTTCTTGTGCGTTAGAGCTTCTTGTAAAATGGACACCGGAACACCAAGAAGCTGCAATAAGAAAAAAGAAAGCAAACCTTATTCACTTAGTCTTTTATATACAGTAGATATATATATCTATGTATATAATCGTCTAACATCCACTTCCGTCTGTTTGTTTGTCACAGAAATCCCGCGTCGCTGATTGGTCGTGGCCGGCTGGGCGCGACCAATAAGCGACAGGCACAGTCTGGCCGCGAATTGGCCCCTCCCTACTCCCCTCCAGTCATTGCCACCTCCATACTCCCCTCCAGTCAGCGCCCACATAGCATTTTAGCAGTCCGTTAAACGGACTGCATTACACCGCGGCATAACGCGGTTTAACACAGTCCGTTAACGCTGCCATTAACCCTGTAACCAGGCACATCGCCAACGCATGCCATACTGGGCATGCACTAGCGATGTGCCGTCATTCTGTGACGGACCCGGAAACGCTGCCTGCAGCATTTCCGGCTCCATTCCCGCTTTTGACAAGTGTGACCAACTTTTTACTATTGATACTGCTTATGCAGCATCAATAGTAAAAACATATAATGTTAAAAATAATTTTTTTTAAAATCGTGATATTCTCACCTTCCGGCGTCCCCGGCAGCTTTTCCTGCTCCTTGTGATGCTCCGGTCCCAGTAATGCTTTGCGGTAATGACCCCAGATGACGCATGCGGTTGTTAGCGGAAGGAATGCAGCAAAAAATTGCATTACTGTCTACGTGAACGCATGCGTTCACAAGCACATGCGTTTGCTTGCATTTGTGAACGCATGCGTTGCACCACAGGAAAACATGTCTAGACACTGATTAGCCACCCCCCACATACAAACTGATAAAAGGAGGGAGTGGGCATTTGCAGTCCACAACTCAGCAGGCTGGGAACAAGAGCAGACAGGCGCAGGAACCTGGGAAGAATCAACACTCTGAACAATGTGAGTATCGAAGCCAATATCTTTATTTTCTATTTTCTGTCTCTATATGTCCTAATTTCTGCCATTTTTTTCTTTCTGCATGCATCAGAATGTCATCTTCTTCTGGAGGAGGAGCAACGTCCTGGGCCTGCACAAGCCGAACATGTCAGTGAAGTGAGTACTCACCTCCTCAGATTGGTAAGTATTCACTGTCACATCTACACATGTGACAATTTTTTTTCCCTTTTTTAGAGCACTTCTTCCACTGCGGCAGAGGCTGAGCAGGAGCAGCGGGTTCACGGTCGGGTGGCAAGGCGGCAGCGTGTAAGTATACCTGGCTGACTGTTTATTGTATCCTCACTTTACTATTCTTGAATGTTCAATTATTTACTTTCCTCTTTCTTTACCTTTTTCTTCTTGACTCCTTTTTTTTTCTTGACTTTCAATATTCATGCCAGTTTTTTTGTCTCTGTTTTCTTTCTTTTCCTCATGTTAATCTCTTCAACATTAATGTCTTTTTTTATTTTTAAGGTTCCAGAACGGGATGACGACCTCATTGAAAACATCCTCCTAATCTCCCTGGTCCATGAGCGAGTCCCATTGTGGGACACCCGGGTTCCGCAGCACTCGGACAACGTGACGATCCGGCGGCTATGGAATGAGGTGGCCAAAGCGATGTGGGATGGCTGGGACAATGCCCCGACTCAGGTCCGAAATGCATTTTGTAAGTATTGCAATGCAGTGTGATGCAGCAGTGACCTTGGCCGTGATCACACAACTGTGTGTGATGAGAGAAACTCTCAGGAGTTTCTCTCATCACACACAGATGTGTGATCACGGTCGAAAGTCCATTGTCTAACCATTGTTTTTGTTTTTTTCAACAGTGCTCAAATTCAAAACACATTGCCGTTCGATGAAGGATCGCTTCAAAAAAGACCTTCATCAAGAGAGCCGGGTTCCTAGTGGTTCGGGAGCAAGGATCCGAAAATATAAATACCACCGCATTCTGGCATTTTTTAGACTGGTCCTTGCCCAGAGAACGTAAGTTTTTTTTTGTGTATTAGGTTGTGTTGCATTGCGATAATCTGTATGTTTCTATTCCACAGGAGTTGGCGTTTTGTAAATGTTTGGTATTAATTTTTTTTTTCTTCTTTTTTCACAGCACATGGAGCAGCACTCTTGACCCTGATTCTAGAGCGGTCCTTCATCAGACAGCCACGGACCCGTCCCAGCCATCCAGCAGCGCTGCATCAAGTGGGCCTGCCACACAAACTGGAGACCAGGAAGCTGGTCCATCAGGTGTTCCCCTGTCCCAGTCCTCTGCCTCTTTTTTTGTTCTCTTCCCAGCTGCGGCAGAGGGCCTCGGACAGGTCACTCATGCCTGAGTTTTTGCATATGAGCTCAGTCTGTCATGATGGACTCAAGGCGATGGGTGACCGACTAGATAGTGCCATAAACAATATGAATACACATATCCAGGAGGTCACCAAAAGCCTTGACCAAGTGAAAGCCGACCTCCAGAGGCCAGCACATCATTTTTTCAATCAAATTGAACAGGGCATGTTGGAACACCTTACTCCTGATCTCCAGCTTAGTGTCATGCAGGCCTGCAATGCTGCTTACGTGCAGGCTATGCAGCAGAGTTGGTATTTTCAGCAGACAGTGCCAACACTGTCACGCTTGACATCAATGCCGAGCTCTGCTGCATACCACTGCACGGCCACCTCCATTCCAAGCACAATGCCGGACACCACTACAGCACCACCACCATGTCGAATGCTGTTGGACAGCCCACTGCCACCACCATGACAACTGCTGCTCCTGCTTGGACCTCCTCCACTGCCACCACCATGCAGCAGCAGGACCCGGGCATGGCCTTCCGCTCCACCACCACAATGCAGCAGGACCCTGGCATGGCCTTCCTCTCCACCATGCAGCAGCAGGACTCTGGCATGGCCTTCCGCTCAACAACCATGCCACAGCAGCAGGACCCTGGCATGGCCTTCCAACCTCCAACAGCAACTATGCAGCAGCAGCAGCACAAAGACCCTGACAGTCTGGCCACTATGACCAGGCCGCAAGAAATGAGCCCGTCGAGGCTCCCCAGACCGCAGTGCCGATCCCAAAAAGGGAAAAAGAAACAGCGGACAATCTCTATTCCTCCCCCCTCACCTCCCAATGTGTCTGAAATGTCAGGTTTGTCTCACCCTTCCAGTGTGTCTCAGCCCTCTCATGTGTCAAGCCCCATCCCCGAACTCCCAGATCCCTCTACGTTGATTGCCCCTTCTCCTGCCACCCCTGCGTCGTCCACACTTAGCCAGGCCTCACAGCTACACACCCCCCAGTTCCGTCACTCTCCTCCAAGCAGGTGCAGTTAATTTTTTTTTGGATTTAAAATTAAGTAATAATGTTTTTTGCCCCCAATAATGTTTGGTTATTTGTGTATTTCGCCTTCAGCAACACACACCGTGCGCCTATAAAACACTGCGCCGCACACTTTTTTTTTTTTCCCACAAATCATAGCTCCATTAGTTAAAAAGTACAAGACTGCCACTTTGTGTGTTTGGTATAGAGCTATGAGGTGGCAAAAAAAAATATAACTTGTATTTTCTCCATAATCTCTTCAGTCTGATTAATCTGTGTCGCAGACTGAAGAGAAAATGGCGGTAATACAAAGCAGAACTATACTCAACAGGTCATGTGTCATAAATAGTGCGTTCATGATGCACAAAACTCTGCATCATGAACTCATTATATATCACACCTGACCTGGTGAGTAGAGAACTGCCTTGTATAACCTCCATTTTCTCTTCAGTGTACGTAATCTATTTCCCACAAACCGAAGAGACGATGTAGGTCATACAAGGCATATCTATACTCACCTGGACAGGTGTCAGAAATAGTTAATTCATGAGGCTGTTATTTGTGCAAATGAATTGATTATTTCTGACACCTGACTTGATGAGTGTATATCTGCTTTTCATTATACCTCCATCTTCTCTCCAGTCTGCGTCCAATAGATACTGCAGAACATGGACGTAATGACGTCAACTACCTTTCCACTATCAACATAAGTGGTTTTTAGAGGAAATACATAGGAGACTCGGTCAAGATAGCAAAACACAAATTTTATTAACAAAAAATATTATTAACATTTAAAACATAACTGGTACAGGCCAAAACCAAACAGGAAATTTTACACAATATTGTCTTGCCATGCCACACGTCCAATATCAGAATCAAAATAGGCAGCAAATTGGTCTCGCATGTGGCCAACTTCAACTGTTGACCACAGCGGGTGATGCTGGTAATCTGGCAATGGGTTTGCAATGGGTTCATCCAGTTCAATGTTGGGTCGCTCCTTAGCCACTATGTAATTGTGGAGAACCACACAGGCTTTGACCACCTCATCGACTGTCTCCATTTTTAGATTAATCACTGTCACAAGAATGCACCACTTTGAGACAAGACTCTCAAAGGTACACTCCACTGTTCTTCGGGCCCTGGTCAGTCTGTAGTTATAAATCCTTTTAGTATGGTTCAAATCCCGACAGGAATATGGCTTCAGTAGGTTTTCTGTTGTGAATTCTGCTCTTGGGCTCCCTCCGGTGGTTATGAGTGGTAGTGCTGCTGTCTTTGGATCGCAGCATTTATCAGGTGTGTCCACTTGGACAAATTGCAATTTGGTCTGGGCTATTTAGTCTTGCTTTATCCTTTAGTCAGTGCCAGTTGTCCATTGTTTTTGGAGGATTCACATCCCTGACTGGTCTCTCCTGTTTGCTGTTCTTTTCAACAAAGATAAGCTCTGGCTTTGTTTTTGCTGTCCACATGCTGTGGGCCTTATAGTTCTGTGCATTTTCATGTTTTGTCTTGTCCAGCTTTGTCTGTGTTAGGATTTTTTGCAGCCAAGCTGTATCTCTGGAGATGCAGATATACCCTCCATGTCTTTAGTCAGATGTGGAGTTTTGTATTTTCTGTGGTGGATATTTTCTAGTGTTTTAATACTGACCGCATAGTTCTCTGTCCTATTCTTTCTTTTTAGCTAGAAAGGCCTCCTTTGCTAATCCTGATTTCAGTCTGCGTATGTCATTTCCCTCTCCTCTCACAGTCAATATTTGTGGGGGGCTGTCTATCCTTTGGGGATTTTCTCTGAGGCAAGATAGTTTTCCCGTTTCTATCTTTAGGGGAAGTTAGTCCTTAGGCTGTGTCGAGGTGTCTAGGGAGTGTTAGGTACATCCCACGGCTACTTCTAGTTGCGGTGCTAAGTTCAGGGTCTGCGGTCAGTACAGGTACCACCTTCTCCAGAGTACGTCACATGCTGCTCCTAGGCCACCAGATCATAACAGTTTTCACACATCTGAAAGGCCTCATCCCCAACCATAACAAATGGCATCGGTGGGCCTTGAGTGTTGGGGAGAGGTCATGACAGTGGAAAATTAAAATTTCTTCCATACACACGTCGGCCCATATCCGAGTTCTTGAAAGTCTGTGAGTCATTCCCACGGCCAAAAGCTCCAATGTCCACGGCGATGAAGCCACAGTCCGCATCTGCTATTGCCATGAGCACAACTGAAAAATATTTTTTGTAGTTGAAGTACTCCGATCCAGTTCTGGTGGGTTTGATAATGCGTATGTGCTTTCCATCCACCGCTGCCAAACAGTTGGGGAAATCACACACACTCCAGAATTTTT
Organism: Ranitomeya imitator; assembly: GCF_032444005.1. Taxonomy (NCBI): domain Eukaryota; kingdom Metazoa; phylum Chordata; class Amphibia; order Anura; family Dendrobatidae; genus Ranitomeya; species Ranitomeya imitator. The sequence goes on from NC_091282.1 coordinate 336,963,200, forward strand.
CAGCAATTTCAATCCACATGTCCTCCGTGGGTAGGGGTATAAACTCATCCCGGAGATTATTCCACAAAGCCCGGCAGGTGTCCGCAACTATTCCAGACAGGGTGGAAATTCCAAGCCGGTACTGAAAGTGGAGGGATGATAAGCTCTTTCCGGTTGCCAGAAATCTGAAATAAGAATAAAAAAATAAATTTACAATCAATTCCATTTATGGTGGTGTTTAGCTAAAGACCTAAAGAAAATACAAATAATACATGGCAGACCAATAATAATTATGACTGGCATTTGTTTAGAATTATTACGTACCTTAATGTAACCAGGAGACGTTCCTCTGCTGGAGTCGCTATACGGAGCTGGGTGTCCTGTCTCCGGATGGCTCCTTGGACACGACCAAGCAAATCCTGGAAAGAGTCTTGAGACATTCTGGTATATTCCGGGAATTTGTCCTGGTTGGCATTAAGCTCGCCATATAGCGTGTGGTAGGCTCCACGGCTCTCCCGGAGTTCAATAATGGGGTGTCACCAAAAGTGTCCTTCTCTGTCGTACTCTATTTCTTTGTTGCTCCCAAGCAAACGCACAGGCAAGAAACAGCTTGATGCTTAAATCCAGGTTGAAATAAAAGCTCTCCAAGCGAAGATCCATCATGACACAGGATACAGTAGCAAACTGTGAAGATTTCAGCAGTCCAAGGGTCTGTATATAGATATCCCATAATACACACCCACTGTAGTCCCATTGGCGGTGTCCGTTTATCTAGATTTTGTTTCTGTTAAAATTTTTCACCATGCATACAAAAAACGCAAACGCATGCAAAACGCATGGAAAAGCGTGAAAACACAGCGTTTTTTTAAACGCATGCGTTAACGTATGCGTCTAAAAAACGCTGCGTTTGTACATGTTTCAAAGCAGTTTTTCCTTCATTTGCGGTTGCGGATTAAACGCTGCAGATTCTAACGCAAATGTGAAACTAGCCTAAGAAAGTTGGTGACGTGTTCAATACTTATTTCACCCACTGTATGTATATAAAACATATACTGTACCAGTCAAATGTTTGAACTCATCTGTACATGCAGTGGCTTTCCTCGTTCATATTGGAATTTTGCACTTTGTAGCTTAAGACTGGGCAGCAATCCCACAAAGGAGACATATGGAAACAAGGAGTAAAGTAACATATTTGAAATCAACTAAAATATGTGTTAAACCTTAGATTCCTAAAAGTATACCCTTTGACTGAAGTATGACAGTGTGGGGGTGAGTTATTGATGATTTATTCCAAATTAAAGGCATATATATCCAGCATGGCAATGACCCAAAACACCTGCAGGCTATGTAAGGGCTTTGTGACCAAGAATGAGATAGGTGTAGTTGTTAGTGATGAGTGAGTATACTCATTGCTCGGGTTTTCCCGAGCACGCTAGGGGGATCTCCGAGTATTTGTTAGTGCTCGGAGATTTAGTTTTCCTCGCCTCAGCTGCATGATGTATGGCTGCTGGACAGCTTGAATACATGTGGGGATTTCCTAGCAACCAGGCAACCCCCACATGTACTCAGCCTGTCCAGCAGCCGTAAATCATGCAGCTGCGGCAAGGAAAACTAAATCACTGAACTCTAACAAATACTTGGAGATCACCCGAGCGTGCTTGGGAAAACCCGAGCAACGAGTTTACTCGCTCATCACTAGTAGTTATGCATCCGATGACATAGTTTCTACAATCGCCTGACTTCAGCCCAAATTAGATTGTTTCGGATTACTTCAACCACTGGGAACTCCTTCAACACTGTTGGAAAGTAATTCCAGGAGACCTTATGAAGCTGCTTAACCCCTTCACGACATGCGCCGTACATCTACTGCGCATGCCGTGAATCCCCCTTTGATGTGGGCTCCGGCGGTGAGCCCACATCAAAGTCGCGACATGTCAGCTGTTTTGTACAGCTGACATGTGCGCGCAATAGCGGCGGGTGAAATCGCTATTCACCCGCCGCTATTAACCTGTTAAATGCCGCTGTCAAACACAGACAGCGGCATTTAACTACCGCATCCGGCCGGGCGGCCGGATATGACGTCATCGCCGACCCCCGTCACATGATCGGGGGTCGGCGATGCATCAGGAAGGTAACCATAGAGGTCCTTGAGACCTCTATGGTTACTGATGCAGGTCTGCTGTGAGCGCCCTCCTGTGGTCGGCGCTCACAGCACACCTGCATTTCTGCTACATAGCAGCGATCTGATGATCGCTGCTATGTAGCAGAGCCGATCAGGCTATGCCAGCTTCTAGCCTCCCATGGAGGCTATTGAAGCATGGCACAAGTAAAAAAAAAATGTTTTTAAAAATATGAAAAAAATATAAAAAATATAAAAGTTTAAATCACCCCCCTTTCGCCCCATCCTAAATAAAACAATAAAAAAAAACACAAACCTACACGTATTTGGTATCGCCGTGTTCAGAATCGCCCGATCTATCAATTAAAAAAAAGCATTAACCTGATCGCTAAACGGCGTAGCGAGAAAAAAATCCGAAATGCCAGAATTACGTTTTTTTGGTCGCCGCGACATTGCATTAAAATGCAATAACGGGCGATCAAAAGAACGTATTTGCACAAAAATTGTATCAATAAAAACGTCAGCTTGGAACGCAAAAAATAAGCCCTCAACCGACCCCAGATCACGAAAAATGGAGATACTACGGGTATCGGAAAATGGCGCAATTTTTTTTTTTTTTTAGCAAAGTTTGGAATTTTTTTTCACCACTTAGATAAAAAATAACCTAGTCATGTTAGGTGTCTATGAACTCGTAATGACCTAGAGAATCATAATGGCAGGTCAGTTTTAGCATTTAGTGAACCTAGCAAAAAAGCCAAACAAAAAACAAGTGTGGGATTGCACTTTTTTTGCAATTTCACCGCACTTGGAATTTTTTTCCCGTTTTCTAGTAAAAGACATGGTAAAACCAATGGTGTCGTTCAAAAGTACAACTTGTCCCGCAAAATATAAGCCCTCACATGACCATATTGACGGAAAAATAAAAAAGTTATGGCTCTGGGAACGAGGGAAGCGAAAAACGAACACGCAAAAATGAAAAAGGGCCGCGACTTGAAGGGGTTAAGAGAATGCCAAGGGTGTGTACAGCTGTCATCAGAGTAAAAAAGAGCACTTTGAGGAATCATAAATTCCTCACATATTCTGTTTTGTTTCACACGTTTCTTTACTCATTGTTTTCATATGTGTCCATTCATGAATTTTCTGCCATCACCTTTAATCTACATTGTGCATATTCCAATAAAAACAAGGAAAATCATTGCAAGAACAGGTGTGTCCAAACTTTTGATTGATACTGTAATTAATAAGGAACTTGAAACCAACATCATCACTTAGTTATATTGACAAAAAAATCTCATGGAATAAGAACAATAGTTTCATTGCGATGTTTGTAAACTTACTGTGTCACACTAAATCTATTTATTATTCTTTTAAGGGGAATATGTGTCATCGCAAAATGACCTACTGTTAAATCAGTTTTTTTTATATTAAATTTATTTTCAAAACATTTTTGGCAGTTTTTTTACATTTCACTATTACAAATATAAATTAGAAATCTTGCAATTTTCACGCTAGCTACACTAACAATTCTTGTTGTTTCAGGAAGCTCACATGTACATTAGCAGCAATAGACTGACTTTGACCTTATATTTTGTATTGAAGAATCTAATGAATAAACCCAAAGATCATTGTTGAGGAGCTGTGGCATCACCTATTGACCTGCTGTGATTGGTGGATCATGGGTTATCAGCAGTATACAGAGGTGTTACCTGACTTGGTACCCCTGCATCTGATGATAACGATACTGCGGAAAACTCTTCCTGAAAGGACGGGAAGTATGAGTCTAAAATAGTGTGAAGGAAATATATAATCAATAAGGGAAATCATAATAGCAGTAGAGTTACATTTAGACGACACAAGGGTCAGACTGCATATACCTGTATTGTAAGGACCAAGGTGCTTTTGCTGCAGGTAGGTGTCAATCCTGGCAATTTAGCTCCTGTATTCTAAGCTTAGAGAGGGGTTAGCAAATGGACTGTATTAGAAGGTGTAGGAAGACACAAGTATTTGAAAGGGCACAACGTGGCTCATCGTCCATTCATACTCAGCATCGTTTAAATAGACCAATTGAGGTCATCCTGAAAATATGAGCCTATGGTCCTGACTATAAAAAGTTGGGTTACACAAAGAGAAGTATTCACATGTGGTGGAAGCTGAAAGGCTAATATGCTCCATGATTTACTCTCCTACCCTCAGGGAAAACAGGATACTGCAGACTGAGACGGTTACAGTATTTTTCAGACTATAAGACTTTTTTCCTTCAAAAATGTGGAGGAAAAGGGGGGATGCGTCTTATGGTCCGGATGTACCGCCTCTGGCTGTGGTGGGGAGGTGGGGGAGCAGCATCGGTGGAGCAGTGGGTCACAGGAGGCTGGAGCCAGCTGCTGCGGCTAACTCCTGTTCCCGCTGCTAAATAGAAATGAATATTCACTGCATTCCACACCCATGGGCATGGAGGGAAATTAATATTCCTTTCTCTTTAAAAGCGTCTTGGTATGATTGGCCCCCAGCCTCGGTGCTGGTATACATGGCCCCATCCTTATGATTGGCCACCACCCACCCCCATCCTGGTAAGCAAGGCCCCATCAGAAAACATTCAAAAAAGCAAACCATTACACACACCTTCCCGGTGCTCCCTCACAGCATCTTGTTCCGATGCCAGCAGCTGCTTTATGCTTGTAAGCAGCACATGGCAGGGACGCTGACATTGTGCGTGCTCCTGAAGAGCAATTAATACTCACTGCTCTCTGCGTGCACAGTCCTGGCGTGGGGAGCAGTGAGTATTCCAGCAGCTGTGCTCTGCTTGTGAGCAGTGCGTGACGTCCCTGCCATGCGCTGCTTACAACCATAAAGTAGCTGCTGGCACCAGAACAAGATGATACGAGGGAGCGCCGGTAGGCAAGTCAAATTTTTTAATTTTTTTATGTTTTCTGAAGGAGCCATGTATACCAGGATGGGGGTGGGTGGGGGCCAATCATAAGGATGGGTCCATGCATACCAGGATGGGGGTGGTTGGGGGCCAATCATACGGATTGGGCCATGCATACCAGGACTGGGATGAGGGCCAATCATACCAGAATAGGGATGAGGCCGTATATACCAGGAGGAGATGGGGGTCTTGCATACCAGGATAAGGATGGGGCCATGCATACTAGGATGGAATGAAGGCCCTGCATACCAGGATAGGGATGGGGCCATGCATACTAGGATAGGGATGAGGGCGTTCATTCCTTCCAGGATAGAGATGAAGGGGACCATTCCTACCAGAATAGGGATGAGGGGTCCATGCACATCAGGATAGGGATGAGGGGGCATGCATACCAGGATAGGGATGAGGGGGCCATGCATACCAGGATAGGGATGAGGGAGCCATGCATAGCAGGGTAAGGATGTGGGGGCCATGTGTATCAGGATAGGGATGAGGGGAACATATACACACGTAGTCAAGATTGTTGGTACCCCTCATTTAATGACAGAAAAATCCACAATGGTCACAAAAGAACTTGAATCTGACAAAAGCAATAATAAATAAAAGATCTATGAAAATGAACAAATTAAAGTCAGACATTGCTTTTCAACCACGCTTACACAGAATAAAAAAAAAAACTCATGAAATAGACCTGGACAGAAATGATGGTACTCTTGAAAATAATGTGACAAAAGGGACATGTTAAATCAAGGTGTGTCCACTAACTAGCATCACTGGTGTCTACAGTCTTGGAATCAGTGAGTGGGCCTGTATATAGGGCTACAGATACTCACTGTGCTGTTTGGTGATTATGTTCTGGGGCTGCTTTGCTGCATCTGGCACAGGGTGTCTAGAATCTGTGCATGGTACAATGAAATCTCAAGACTATCAAGGGATTCTATAGAGAAATGTGCTGTCCAGTGTCAGAAAGCTTGGTCTCAGTTGCAGGTCATGGGTCTTGCAACAGGATAATGACCCACTCAACATGGACCAGAGGAAGCGAAGGAAAGAATCGTCTCAGGAGATTAGAAAGAAAATTATAGACAAACATGGTAAAGGTAAAAGTTATAAGACCATCTCCAAGCAGCTTGATGTTCCTGTGACTACATTTGCACATATTATTTAGAAATGTAAGATCCATGGGACAGTAGCCAACCTCCCTAGACGTGGCCCGCATGAGGAAAATTGCTGACAAATCAAAGAGACGGATAATACGAATGGTAACAAAAGAGCCCAGAAACATTTCTAAACAGATGAAAGGTGAACTTCAAGCTCAAGGAGCGTCAGTGTCAGATCGCACCATCCATCGTTGTATGAGCCAAAGTGGACTTCATGGGAGACAACCAAGAAGGACACCATTGTTGAAAAAAAAAATCATAAAAAAGCCAGACTGGAATTTGCCAAACTACATGTTGACAAGCCATAATGCTTCTGGGAGAATGTCCTATGGACAGATGAGACAAACATTGAACTTTTTGGCAAGGCACATCAGCTCTATGTTCACAGATGGAAAAATGAAGTGCTGCGCCCCAGTGTCCTGGTCGTCGCAGTGATGTCATTATCCTTTCAGGGGAGAAGTGATGTCATGTCTGAAGGCAATGAAAGACAACCACATCCAGGTATTACACACATACAACATGTTCACACTCCAGACCAGAAGGGGGAGCTCTAAGCCTGTTTAGGGTGAACTTCCCTGTTTAACATCCTGATCTGGAGGGAAAGAGTTCAGTTCCTGCCAGGCAGACAGAAGAAGAGGAGCTCTGCTGGCATGACGTGCTGTAACTCCTGGGAAAGGACACAAAAAGGTGAACATCCTGCAGAGAGTGTGCAGGAAAGCAGGGCACAGGAGAGAGAAATACCAGAGGGAGATCAGCCAGGAACAAGCTGCTCCTTTCTGAAGCGCAGGAGCCGGTAGCCAGGGACACCGAGGGAGCAACTGTCTTTAAGCCTTGCTCCAGAGACTGGCAGGGCAGTCAATTCCAAGTTAGCTGTCCGACCTAAACACCTAAGAAGACACGGTGGCAACTTGTGGGGGTCGGGGCGTCTCTAGTGTCCCTGTAAACAAGCCTCAGGCCATCAGTCATACGGGTTTGTCCTATCCACACCATCTAGGGGACAGAGAGGAAGAAATAACATCCAGAACATACACAAGAGTTGTGAGGACTAGGGTTGAGCGAAACGGGTCGTTCATTTTCAAAAGTCGCCGACTTTTGGCAAAGTCGGGTTTCATGAAACCCGATCCGACCCCTGTGCGGGGTCGGCCATGCGGTACGCGACTTTCGCGCCAAAGTCGCGTTTCAATGACGCGAAAAGCGCCATTTCTCAGCCAATGAAGGTAAACGCAGAGTGTGGGCAGCGTGATGACATAGGTCCTGGTCCCCACCATCTTAGAGAAGGGCATTGCAGTGATTGGCTTGCTGTCTGCGGCGTCACAGGGGCTATAAAGGGGCGTTCCCGCCGACCGCCATGTTACTGCTGCTGATCTGAGCTTAGGGAGAGGTTGCTGCCGCTTCGTCAGAAGCAGGGATAGCGTTAGGCAGGGTCCATTAACCACCAAACCGCTTGTGCTGTAGCGATTTCCACTGCCCAACACCACCTTCGGTGTGCAGGGACAGTGGAAGCTACATTTTTTTTTTTCCCCCTCAGCGCTGTAGCTCATTGGGCTGCCCTAGAAGGCTCCCTGATAGCTGCATTGCTGTGTGTATGCCGCTGTGCAAACCAACTGCTTTTTTCAAAGCACAAATCCTCTTGTTCCTTCCTTTCTGCACAGCTATCTTTTTGGTTTGTACACACTTTTTATTTAATTTGTGCACCAGTCCACTCCTTATTGCTGCCTGCCATACCTGGCTGAGATTACTGCAGGGAGATAGTAATTGAAGGACACTCCCTGTTTTTTTTTTTTTTTTGTGGGAGATTAAGATTGACATTTCTGCTAGAGTGCCATCCCTGTCTGTGTCATCTCTCACTCAGTGGGCCATAGAAAGCCTATTTATTTTTTTGCTTGATTTGGGTTCTAAAATCTACCTGAAAAAATCACTACATCAATCAGTGGGAGAAAAATATTGGCCTCAGGGCTTGTGTGCCACTCCTGACTCCTGTGTGCATCATCACTCACTCAGTGGGCCATAGAAAGCCCATTTTTTTTTTTTTTTTGCTTTATTTGGGTTCTAAATTCTACCTGAAAAAAATCAATAAATCAATCAGTGGGAGATTAATATTGGCCTTTGGGCTTGTGTGCCAGTCCTAAGCGTGCCATCTCTCTCTCTCAGATAGTGGGCCATAGAAAGCCTATTTATTTTTTTTATTTTTTTATTGGGTTTATAAATTTTCCCTGGAAAAAAAAAAAAAAGTGGGAGATTAATATTGGCCTCTGGGCTTGTGTGCCAGTTCTGAGCGTGCCATCTCTCTCACAAATAGTGGGCCATAGAAAGCCTATTTATTTATTTTTTTTTGGTTTTATAAATTCTCCCTTAAAAAAAAAAAGGGAGATTAATATTGGCCTTTGGGCTTGTGTGCCAGTCCTAAGCGTGCCATCTCTCTCTGTCTCTCAGATAGTGGGCCATAGAAAGCCTATTTATTATTTTTTTTATTGGGTTTATAAATTTTCCCTGGAACAAAAAAAAAAAAGTGGGAGATAAATATTGGCCTCTGGGCTTGTGTGCCACTCCTGACTCCTGTGTGCGTCATCTCTCACTCAGTGGGCCATAGAAAGCCTTTTTTTGTTTTATTTGTTTTCTAAATTCTCCCTGAAAAAATCATTTTATTTTATTTGGTTTCTAAATTCCTCCTGAAAAAATCATTTTATTCTATTTTTTTTTTCCTAAAGTCTCCCTGAAAAAAAAAAAAAAAAAAAACAATCAGTGGGAGATTAATATTGCCCTTTCTGCTTGTGTGCCAGTCTTGACTCCTGGGTGTGCCATCTCTCTCTCTCTCTCTCCAATTGTGGGCCATAGAAAGCCTATTATTTTTTTTAGCTTGATTTGGGTTCCAAAATCTACCTGAAAAAATCACTACATCAATCAGTGGGAGATAAATATTGGCCTCTGGGCTTGTGTGCCACTCCTGACTCCTGTGTGCGTCATCTCTCACTCAGTGGGCCATAGAAAGCCTTTTTTTGTTTTATTTGTTTTCTAAATTCTCCCTGAAAAAATCATTTTATTTTCTTTGGTTTCTAAATTCTTCCTGAAAAAATCATTTTATTCTATTTTTTTTTTTCCTAAAGTCTCCCTGAAAAAAAAAAAAAACAAACAAATCAGTGGGAGATTAATATTGCCCTTTCTGCTTGTGTGCCAGTCTTGACTCCTGGGTGTGCCATCTCTCTCTCTCTCTCCAATTGTGGGCCATAGAAAGCCTATTATTTTTTTTAGCTTGATTTGGGTTCCAAAATCTACCTGAAAAAATCACTACATCAATCAGTGGGAGATAAATATTGGCCTCTGGGCTTGTGTGCCACTCCTGACTCCTGTGTGCGTCATCTCTCACTCAGTGGGCCATAGAAAGCCTTTTTTTGTTTTATTTGTTTTCTAAATTCTCCCTGAAAAAATCATTTTATTTTATTTGGTTTCTAAATTCTTCCTGAAAAAAATCATTTTATTCTATTATTTTTTTTTCCTAAAGTCTCCCTTAAAAAAAAAAAAAATCAAATCAGTGGGAGATTAATATTTACATTTGTGCTTCAGTGACAGTCCTGCGTGTGTGGCATCTCTCTCATTTGTTGCCACCAACAACAGAGTGTGTAACATTGTGCCTGATTTTCGTTGTGGTCTCACTCACCTGTAAAGGGGTAGCTAAATCATACTGAAGTTATAGCTCACCGTGTAATTTGTGTGACAGCAACAAATACCGTTAGTTTGTTTACGTTTTTAAAACAATGAGGAAGTATGGTGGAAGAGGTCGTGGCTGGGGGCGTTCATTGTCAGCTGGTAATGAGGGTAGTGGTAGTGGTGGAGCATCAGCTGGTCGTGGGAAAAAAAATATTGCACCTAAGTCTGGAGCTGTGGAGCCAGGTTCGTCGTCTGGCTACACAAGGCCTCGAACGCTCCCTTTTCTGGGAGTAGGAAAACCGCTTTTAAAGCCGGAGCAGCAAGAGCAAGTTTTGGCTTATCTTGCTGACTCAGCCTCTAGCTCTTTTGCCTCCTCTCGTGAAACTGGTAAATGTCAAAGCAGCGCGTCGTTAGTGGATGTTCACGGTCAGGGACAAGTCGCTTCCTTGTCCTCTTCAGCAAAAACAACAACAGAGAAGAATGCAGCAGGCGACACAACGGGTTACTCCATGGAGCTCTTTACACATACCGTCCCTGGCTTAGAAAGTGAAGCAGTTAACAGTCCATGCCCATTACAAGTTGAATCTGACATGGAGTGCACTGATGCACAGCCACAGCCAGACTACTATGCTGGTCCTTTGACTCAGACCACAACATTGCCCTCGCAGGGTGCTGATCAAGAATCAGACCCTGATGAGACTATGTTGCCCCATCACGAACGCTATACCACCGACCGACACGGTGACACAGACGAAGTTGCACACGAGCTACAAGAAGAGGTAATAGATGACCCAGTTCTTGACCCCGATTGGCAGCCATTGGGGGAACAGGGTGCAGGCGGCAGCAGTTCTGAAGCGGAGGAGGAGGGGCCGCAGCAGGCATCAACATCGCAACAAGTTCCATCTGCCGGGCCCGTATCTTGCCCAAAACGCGTGGCAAAGCCAAAACCTGTTGGAGGACAGCGTGGCCATCCGGTTAAAGCTCAGTCTGCAATGCCTGAAAAGGTATCCGATGCTAGAAAGAGTGCAGTCTGGCATTTTTTTAAACAACATCCAATTGATCAGCGCAAAGTCATCTGTCAAAAATGTTCAACTACCTTAAGCAGAGGACAGAATCTGAAAAGTCTCAATACAAGTTGCATGCATAGACATTTAACCACCATGCATTTGCAAGCCTGGACTAACTACCAAACGTCCCTTAAGGTTGTAGCACCCTCGGCCAATGAAGCTAGTCAGCAACGCAACATCCCTTCCGGCAGTGAAGGGCCACCATTTTCCGCACCACATGCAGTATCTGTGCAGGTTTCTTTGCCAGGCCAAAGCAGTCAGGGTCAGGGAATCACCAGTTTCGTAGTAGGAAACACTGCATCTAGGGCACCGGTGGCAACAATACCATCTCCCACCGTCTCTCAGTCTGCCATGTCCACCGGCACCCCCGCTAGTTCCACGATCTCCAGCTCTCCAGTCCAGCTCACCCTACATGAGACTATGGTTAGAAAAAGGAAGTACTTAGCCTCGCATCCGCGTACACAGGGTTTGAACGCACACATAGCTAGACTAATCTCGTTAGAGATGATGCCCTACCGCTTAGTTGAAAGCGAAGCTTTCAAAGCCCTGATGGACTACGCTGTACCACGCTACGAGCTACCCAGTCGACACTTTTTTTCCAGAAAAGCCATCCCAGCCCTCCACCAGCATGTTAAAGAGCGCATCGTCCATGCACTTAGGCAATCTGTGAGCACAAAGGTGCACCTGACAACAGATGCATGGACCAGTAGGCATGGCCAGGGACGTTACGTGTCCATCACGGCACACTGGGTAAATGTGGTGGATGCAGGGTCCACAGGGGACAGCAAGTTTGGGACAGTTCTGCCTAGCCCACGGTCTAGGAAACAATTGGCTGTAGCCGTTCGCACCCCCTCCTCCTCCTCTTCGTCCTCCTGCAGAAGCGAGAGCTTGTCCACAGACCGCAGTCGCACAACCACTCCATCCGCAGCTGCCACTGTTGCACACCAGGTCTCCCATTATGGGGCAGCTACTGGCAAACGTCAGCAGGCTGTATTGGCTATGAAGTGTTTGGGCGACAACAGACACACCGCGGAAGTTCTGTCCGAGTTCTTGCAGAAAGAAACGCAGTCGTGGCTGGGCACTGTAGATCTTGAGGCAGGCAAGGTAGTGAGTGATAACGGAAGGAATTTCATGGCTGCCATCTCCCTTTCCCAACTGAAACACATTCCTTGCCTGGCTCACACCTTAAACCTGGTGGTGCAGTGCTTCCTGAAAAGTTATCCGGGGTTATCCGACCTGCTCCTCAAAGTGCGTGGACTTTGCTCACATATCCGCCGTTCGCCCGTACACTCCAGCCGTATGCAGACCTATCAGCGTTCTTTGAACCTTCCCCAGCATCGCCTAATCATAGACGTTGCAACAAGGTGGAACTCAACACTGCACATGCTTCAGAGACTGTGTGAACAGAGGCGGGCTGTTATGTTTTTGTGGGAGGATACACATACACGGGCAGGCAGTAGGATGGCAGACATGGAGTTGTCAGGTGTGCAGTGGTCGAAGATTCAAGACATGTGTCAAGTCCTTCAGTGTTTTGAGGAATGCACACGGCTGGTTAGTGCAGACAACGCCATAATAAGCATGAGCATCCCCCTAATGCGTCTGCTGATGCAAAGTTTGACGCACATAAAGGATCAGGCGTCTGCAGCTGAGGAAGAGGAAAGCCTTGATGACAGTCAGCCATTGTCTGGCCAGGGCAGTGTACAGGACGAGGTAGCGGGCGAAGAGGAGGAGGAGGACGAGGAGGATGATGGGGATGATTATATTTTTAATGAGGAAGCTTTTCCGGGGCCACTGGAAATTGGTGGCGAGGCAAGGCCGGGTTCTGGTTTTTTGAGGGACACAAGTGACGTGGATTTGCCTGAAACTGCCCCTCAACCAAGCACAACCGCAGATTTGAGAACTGGAACTTTGGCCCACATGGCGGATTATGCCTTACGTATCCTCAAAAGGGACACACGCATAACTAAAATGATGAATGATGACGATTACTGGTTGGCCTGCCTCCTTGATCCTCGCTATAAAGGCAAATTGCAAAATATAATGCCACATGAGAACTTGGAACTAATATTAGCAACCAAACAATCAACTCTTGTTGACCGTTTGCTTCTGGCATTCCCTGCACACAGCGCCCGTGATCGTTCTCACACGAGCTGCAGGGGCCAGCAGACCAGAGGAGTTAGAGGGGCAGAAATCAGAAGTGGCTTTGGCCAGAGGGGTTTTCTGACCAGGTTGTGGAGTGATTTTGCTATGACCGCAGACAGGACAGGTACTGCAGCATCAATTCAAAGTGACAGGAGACAACATTTGTCCAGTATGGTTACAAACTATTTTTCATCCCTTATCGATGTTCTCCCTCAACCGTCATTCCCATTTGATTACTGGGCATCAAAATTAGACACCTGGCCAGAATTGGCAGAATATGCATTGCAGGAGCTTGCTTGCCCGGCAGCTAGTGTCCTATCAGAAAGAGTATTCAGTGCTGCAGGTTCAATACTAACAGAAAAAAGGACTCGTCTGGCTACCCAAAATGTAGATGATCTAACCTTCATTAAAATGAACCACAACTGGATTTCGAAATCTTTTGCCCCACCTTGCCCGGCTGACACCTAGCTTTCCTATGAAAAGGTCTTGCCTGTGGACTATTCTGAATGCCTTTTCCAATCTCGTAATTTTCTGCACCTGATTGTCCAGCATACGACATGTTTACACCTCACTAAATGGCCAAACTCCCCACACGGGGCCGTGGTATCGACACTTGGCGACAGCACCCGTGAGAGTGCAGTTTGTCTGAAGAGGTGGGTGAGCCCGCTTTTGGTCGACGGCACTGCCACTGGGTCCCTCCTAGTACAATAAAGTGTCTCTGGCGGTGGTGGTGCGCACCCAACGTCAGACACACCGTTGTAATATGAGGGGCACTGGGCCTGTACCGCCGGCCACAAGACAGTTTCCCCCCACCCCAGCTCAAACAGTGCTCTACCACTTGCAAAATTATCTCACAGCTCCACCAATGTTTAGTCTATGCGCTGACATCCTTCAATGCCTGCCACTGACAATACCATTGTATTGACATTTTTGTTATGTTAGGCCTTCGATGCCTGTCTGTGGTCACTCCTTCCATTAGGCCTCCACTGACCACACCACTGCTGCCCGTGTACTCCTGTAACCAATTTAAAATTGCCTACAGCCATGTGTTATTATTTTAGGCCTTCGATGCCTGTCTGCGGTGACTCCTTCCACTAGGCCTCCACTGACCACACCACTGCTGCCCGTGTACCCCTGGAACCAATTTAAAATTGCCTACAGCCATGTGTTATTATTTTAGGCCTTCGATGCCTGTATGCGGTCACTCCTTCCACTAGGCCTCCACTGACCACACCACTGCTGCCCGTGTACCCCTGGAACCAATTTAAAATTGCCTACAGCCATGTGTTATTATTTTAGGCCTTCGATGCCTGTCTGCGGTCACTCCTTCCACTAGGCCTCCACTGACCACACCACTGCTGCCCGTGTACCCCTGGAACCAATTTAAAATTGCCTACAGCCATGTGTTATTATTTTAGGCCTTCGATGCCTGTCTGCGGTCACTCCTTCCACTAGGCCTCCACTGACCACACCACTGCTGCCCGTGTACCCCTGTAACCAATTTAAAATTGCCTACAGCCATGTGTTATTATTTTAGGCCTTCGATGCCTGTCTGCGGTGACTCCTTCCACTAGGCCTCCACTGACCACACCACTGCTGCCCGTGTACCCCTGGAACCAATTTAAAATTGCCTACAGCCATGTGTTATTATTTTAGGCCTTCGATGCCTGTCTGCGGTCACTCCTTCCACTAGGCCTCCACTGACCACACCACTGCTGCCCGTGTACCCCTGGAACCAATTTAAAATTGCCTACAGCCATGTGTTATTATTTTAGGCCTTCGATGCCTGTCTGCGGTCACTCCTTCCACTAGGCCTCCACTGACCACACCACTGCTGCCCGTGTACCCCTGGAACCAATTTAAAATTGCCTACAGCCATGTGTTATTATTTTAGGCCTTCGATGCCTGTCTGCGGTCACTCCTTCCACTAGGCCTCCACTGACCACACCACTGCTGCCCGTGTACCCCTGGAACCAATTTAAAATTGCCTACAGCCATGTGTTATTATTTTAGGCCTTCGATGCCTGTCTGCGGTCACTCCTTCCACTAGGCCTCCACTGACCACACCACTGCTGCCCGTGTACCCCTGGAACCAATTTAAAATTGCCTACAGCCATGTGTTATTATTTTAGGCCTTCGATGCCTGTCTGCGGTCACTCCTTCCACTAGGCCTCCACTGACCACACCACTGCTGCCCGTGTACCCCTGGAACCAATTTAAAATTGCCTACAGCCATGTGTTATTATTTTAGGCCTTCGATGCCTGTCTGCGGTCACTCCTTCCACTAGGCCTCCACTGACCACACCACTGCTGCCCGTGTACCCCTGGAACCAATTTAAAATTGCCTACAGCCATGTGTTATTATTTTAGGCCTTCGATGCCTGTCTGCGGTCACTCCTTCCACTAGGCCTCCACTGAGCACACCACTGCTGCCCGTGTACCCCTGGAACCAATTTAAAATTGCCTACAGCCATGTGTTATTATTTTAGGCCTTCGATGCCTGTCTGCGGTCACTCCTTCCACTAGGCCTCCACTGACCACACCACTGCTGCCCGTGTACCCCTGGAACCAATTTAAAATTGCCTACAGCCATGTGTTATTATTTTAGGCCTTCGATGCCTGTCTGCGGTCACTCCTTCCACTAGGCCTCCACTGACCACACCACTGCTGCCCGTGTACCCCTGGAACCAATTTAAAATTGCCTACAGCCATGTGTTATTATTTTAGGCCTTCGATGCCTGTCTGCGGTCACTCCTTCCACTAGGCCTCCACTGACCACACCACTGCTGCCCGTGTACCCCTGGAACCAACATCAGAAAATATAAAAATAAGTATTTTGCTTATAAAAAAGAAAATACTGGAGAGATATCAAATGCAGACATTTTAACATTAAAAACAAACACATACAACAAAAATCTGGTACAGTACGAAAAATGGCCACCAGCTACAATAACTTTCTCCTGCAAGTAGTTAACTGAAAGGTTTTTTCAATTTTAAACACAGATATGGCATCCACCGAGTGTTGTCCTGTCGCGTCTTCTTTATATTATTGCCAAGAAGATGCAAAACAATGAAAATAATAAAATCATTATTTACCAAAAAAATAGAGTAAGTCAAAACCACATTGCAAATAAACATTCATTACAAATAAAGAAGCAGGGCGCGTCCGAGGGTGAGTATATACCTAATAAGAATATAATCACCCTCGGACGCGCCCTGCTTCTTTCCGACAGCCTTCCTTCCTAAGAATCAGCCCTTCCGTGGTGTAGAGAGAGGGTTTGTTACACTCCAAGGTGTTCCCCAGGTTGCCTTTCCTGAGCTTCGATCTTCCGGCTCTCGTTTAGTAGTTGTTGGAAACTACGCTGCATTGGGCCTACAAATTGGGTATGGGGTGTAGAGAGATGGTGTGTTCCACTCCAAGGTGTTCCCCAGGTTGCCTTTCCTGAGCTTCGATCTTCCGGCTCTCGTTTAGTAGTTGTTGGAAACTACGCTGCATTAGGCCTACAAATTGGGTATGGGGTGTAGAGAGATGGTGTGTTCCACTGTAGAGAGATGGTGTGTTCCACTCCAAGGTGTTCCCCAGGTTTCCTCGCCAATGCTTCGATCATCATGCTCTCGTTTAGTAGTTGTTGGAAACTACGCTGCATTAGGCCTACAAATTGGGTATGGGGTGTAGAGAGATGGTGTGTTCCACTCCAAGGTGTTCCCCAGGTTTCCTCTCCATTGCTTCGATCTTCATGCTCTCGTTTAGTAGTTGTTGGAAACTACGCTGCATTAGGCCTACAAATTGGCTATGGGGTGTAGAGAGATGGTGTGTTACACTCCAAGGTGTTCCCCAGGTTTCCTCTCCATTGCTTCGATCTTCCGGCTCTCGTTTAGTAGTTGTTGGAAACTACGCTGCATTAGACCTACAAATTGGGTATGGGGTGTAGAGAGATGGTGTGTTCCACTCCAAGGTGTTCTCCAGGTTGCCTTTCTTGAACTTCTATCTTCAGGCTCTCATTAAATTGTGGTTAAACGGAACAACTGCATTTGGCGTACTAGTTGGTTTGGGGCCTACTATCGGTGTCTGCCGCTCCTTGCTGTTCTCCTGGTTTCCTGTCCTGAAATTCCGTTTTCAGGCGCTCGTTAAGTAGTTGTTAATGTTAGACTGCATTTGGCCTACTAGTTGGGTTGGGGCCTACTATCGGTGTCTGCCACTCCTTGCTGTTCTCCTCCACTGAACAAAGCTGTGCCGCCTGTTTACTACTGTTGCCAATTTTGAACTGCATTTCGACTACTTACTGATTTGGGCCTACTCTCTGTGTCAGCCTCTCATTCCAGTTGTCCTCCACTGCAATGCCCCCTGATTAGTCCTGTGTTACCAATTTTGAACTGCATTTAGCCCACTTTATTCTTTGGGCCTATATCTGTGTTTCCTCCTCATCCTGCCCATTGCCCAGCCAGTGATAGATGAGTCTGCTGGTACATTGACCCATAACGCAACATTTCCCGTGCACGCTACACTGCAAGATTGTGACCCTGCTGAAAGTCAGGTCCCCCTTCCCGCATACCATACCACCTTACACGGGGACAAACAGGAAGGTGCAGATGAAAGTGCAGGTTCCTTCATCAGGTGGGGGGAGGAATACTAGTTGGCGACGTCACTGGCACAGGGCCTCTCATGGTACGCAAAAGTGTTGCTGCCGGTGGGAGGCGCCCCCGCCATGCAAACACACCGCTGTACTTTGAGGGGCCCTGTGCCAGTGCCAATGCCAACGAGTGGGCCCCCCCTGCTTGCTCAGGTTCACAGCACTTGCAAAGTTGAAATACTTACCTCTCCCTGCTCCACTGCCGTGACGTGGTCCAGATTTCCTGGGCCCACTAATTACTTGAACCAGCCCTACCCACCACAACTTTAGCCAAATGACCCCCAATTTCAAATGCCTTCCAATTATTATAAGGTAAATTACACTTGACAAGCTTCATTAAGAAAAATGGATGGTTTTGACATTAAAATGGGCACTCTAGGTGTTTTCCTGGCCCCCACTCACTGCCGACTATGCTGCCCCATTGACTTGCATTGGGTTTCGTGTTTCGGTCGATCCCGACTTTACGTCATAATCGGCCGATTTCACTCGACCCGACTTTTGAGATAGTCGGGTTTCGCGAAACCCGGCTCGACTCTAAAAAGGTCAAGGTCGCTCAACTCTAGTGAGGACCTTACCGAGAAGCTAAGCAGGGAGGTACTACAACACCCAGGCGCTAGTAGGAAGGCTACTGATTTCCACCTGGATAAGGGGACTCTGGAATTGCCTTCAGACCGACTGGACTCTGCCTGCCCTGTCATCTGGCGCTCCGGGCTGAGGATACCATCTGAAGTCTTCAGTAAACAAGGTAACAGACTGCAAAGCTGTCTCCTTGTTCTTTACTGCATCTCGCCCCCTATATAAACTCTTTTACTGGACACCCCTGAGGGCCACGGACCGAGTCAGCCACCGTGACATCCCCCAAACCGCAGGACCCGGTGCCGAGTACCCCATTGCCCTACTCTGGGGGCGATCCAGAAGCATATCAAGAAAAGAACACTGTCCCTACTGTGAAACATGGAGGAGGCTCTGTTATGTTCTGGGGCTGGTTGCTGCATCTGGCACAGGGTGTCTAGGATATGCGCAGGGTACAATGAAATATCAAGACTATCAAGGGATTCTATAGAGAAATGTGCTGCCCAGTGTCAGAAAGCTTGGCCTCAGTTGCAAGTCATGGGTCTTGCAACAGGATAATGACCCAAAACACAGCTAAAAACACCCAAGAATGGCTAAGAGGAAAACATTGGACTATTCTGAAGTGGCCTTCTATGAGCCCTGTCTTAAATCCTATTGAGCATCTTTGGAAAGAGCTGAAATTGCCATCTGGAAAAGGCAACCTTCAAACATGAGACAACCGGAGCAGTTTGCTCTTGAGGAGTGGGCCAAAATGCCTGCCGAGAGGTGCAGAAGTCTCATTGACAGTTACAGGAATCGTTTGATTGCAGTGATTGCCTCAAAAGGTTGTTCAACAAAATATTAAGTTAAGGGTACCATCATTTGTGTCCGGGCCTATTTCATGAGTTTTTTTTTTTTTTTTTAATTCTCTGGAAGCATGGTTTAAAAGCAACGTCTGACTTTCATTTGTTCATTTTCATACATTTTTTACTTATTATTACTTTTGTCAGATTCAAGTTATTTCTGTGACCATTGTGGGTTTTTTTGTCATTAAACAAGGGGTACCAACAATTTTGACCACGTGTGTAACTCCAAGGAGGCCGCTCTTGGAAAACTTCCCTGTGATTGAGAAAGATGGGAACTTAGATACCTTTCTTCGGTGGTTTGAAAAAACCCATGCAGGCGCAATGCACGTCACAGGCTGAGAAGTGTGTACATGACAAATAGTCTCAAAAGCCAGTGTGAAAACTAAGTTATTATATATACAATATATACACATTACCAACAATTATTAAAAAACACATGTAACACAAAACCTGATATAAAAAATAGGTCTTTTTCTGATGACACATTCTCTTTATTAAATGGAAACTACTATCAATATCTCACTCAACTTAAAAGACTCTCTCTTAACAGGTCTCATTCCATAAATGCTAAATAAAATAACATTTCTCAAGCATCTTTTCTCGGAATTTTGATCTGTGCTTTTCCTGTTATACTTTTTGGAGAGGCATACGTGAATTGACAACTGGGTAGTTACCATTTTCCTTGTCAAATTGGAGTGTCCTTATACAGCCTGACATTGTACAATTAGTGCAAAGTATCAGAATCATGTCTCAACACAACTTCTTACCAAAGGTGAAGGCAACAACCAGTTGGCAATGTAATCTTACATTTTCAGGAGGAATACTATAGAAATGACGCAACATAAAATAAGAAAAGGTGCTACGGAATTGATTTTTTATGGAGAATAAAAGTATTCCAGAAAGCTTATATATTCGAGGAAACATTCAAAGGAAAGATTATATATTGTCATTCATAGTGAAGGACCTATTTGACCATACTGTACATGACATAGAAATTTATAGAATACCAAAAAGACAATCTATGTTAATTATTGTACTGCATTTTAGCTATCAGTGCATCTTTATATACAATTGTGAGAACACATGCTCTTCTGAACTACGCACACCACAGATCTTTATAATGAACATACCTTTGACACCCACTGCATTTGTGTGCCATCCCTAATTATGGCATGGCCATGGGTGTCCTCCTCATACTTTATGTTCCCCAGATGCAAGACACTGGCTACTAATCCAAAAAGATTCTAAATAATGGAACAAAAGAAGATTGATTTTCACATTGCTATTGTTTGTCCCTTTAGTTCAAAGCAATATCACATCAGAGGGGAAAGAAATAAAATGGAAAATCTGACTTTTTTTTTTTAAAGTCGGCGTTACACCGTTAAAACGGCGATCACAACACCAGGGTCGGTAAAAACCAACCGGAATCATGTTCTCTGTGGTCTCAGCTACCCCCGGTAGCCAAGACCCCAGAGAAATTCTGACTCTGGGGGTGCCATAACCTTAAACCTCAGCGCCGTTAAAAAGCGGCACTGTGGTTTAAGTACCTTTAACTGCCGCCGTTAAAAGGCATATCGGCGGTCGATAAGGGGTTAAAAGGGTTTCAGCTTATATAGAGAGCCAGTCAAGTCAGGATGTCAACATGTCAACATATAAAGATGGAAAGATTGAAATGGTTTTTCCTGTTGACTAAAATATATGGGCTGATAATCTCATAATTTCAGGCTAAACAAAGGGTATAAATTAATTTTTAGAGAAAAGTACATTATCTCACAAAAGTGAGTACACCCCTCATATTTTTATAAATATTTTATATTTTTTCATGGGACAACACTGAAGAGATGACTCTTGGACCCAATGTAAAGTAGTCAGTGTACAGCTTGTATAACAGTGTAACTTTGGTGTGCTCTCTAAATAACTCAACAACAGTCATTAATGTCTAAACCAATGGCAACAAAAGTAAGTACACCCCTAAGTGAAAATGGCCAAGTTGTGCACAAAGTGTGAATATTTTATGTAGCCACCGTTATTTTCAAGCACTGCCTTAACTCTCTTGTTCATGGAGTTCACTAGAGCTTCACAGATTGCCACTGGAATCCTCTTCCACTCCTCCATGACAACATCCGAGAGCTGGTGGATATTAGAGACCTTGCGCTCCTCCACCTTCTGTCTGAGGATGTCTGGAGACATTCTTGGACAGTCCAGCACCTTTACCCTCAGTTTGTTTAGCAAGGCAGTGGTCATCTTGGAAGTGCGTTTGGGGTTATTATCATATTTGAATACTGCCCTGCTTCCCAGTTTCCGAAGGCAGGGGATCATGCTTTGCTTCTGTATGTCACTGTACATGTTGGCATTCATGGTTCTCTCAATGAATTGTAGCTTCCCACAACTAGCAACACTCATGCAGCCCTAAACCATGACACTCCCACCCCCATGCTTGACTGAAGGAAAGACACACTTGTCTTTGTATTCCTCACCTGGTTGCTGCCACACATGCTTGAGACCATCTCAACCAAACAAGTTTATCTTGGTCTCATCAGACCACAGAACATGGATCAAGTAAGCAATGTCCTTAGTCTGCTTGTCTTCAGCAAACTGCTGGTTTTCTTGTGCATCATCTTTAGAAGTGGCTTCCTTCTGAGAAGACAGACATGCAGACCAATTTGATGCAATGTGCAGCATATGGTCTGAGCATTGACAGGCTGACCTTCCAGCCCCTTAACCTCAGCAGTAATGCTGGCAGCACTCATACATCTATTTTGAAAAGACAACCTTTGGATTTAACGCTGAGCATGTGCACTCAACTTCTTTGGTCTACCAAGTTCTGAGTGGAAACTGTCTTGTTAAACCACTGTATTGTCTTGGCCACCGTGCTGCAGCTCAGTTTCAGGGTGCTGGCAATCTCCTTATATCCTAGACCATCTTTTTGTAGAGCAACATTTCTTTTTTTCAGATCCTCAGGGAGTTCTTTGCCATGAGGTGCCATGTTGAACTTACAGTGACCAGTCTGAGAGAATGTGAGAGCGATAACACTAAATTTACCACACCTGCTCCACATTCACACCTGAGATCTTGTAACACTTAAGAGGCACGTGACCCCCGGGAAGGAAAATGGATAATTTGTCACAATTTGGCCATTTTCACTTAGGGGTGTACTCACTTTTGTTGCCAGTGGTTTAGACATTAGTGGTTGTGTGTTGAGTTATTTACACTGTTATACAAGTTGTATAGTGACTACTTTACATTGTATCAAAGTGTTAAGGGTGTATTCACTTTTGTGATATACAGCAACTTTTCATCTCTCTTTGTGAACTTTAATTTTAAAGTAAATATATTGTGAACAATCTAACACATAACACATCAAATTCTTACCTCAATATCAGCTTCAGTGAACTCAATGATAGTAAAAGCTCTACGCACAAGCTTCCAGTTTGACTTGTCACAGATGGTACTTACTTTGGCACATTCACCCTTAAGACGAAACATAACATTGATTTATTTTGTTCATGTTTATGTTAAAAAATGCTCACAAAAAAACCCTTAAATTTGTGTTCTTACCTGTATGAGGTAACTGTAAAGCTCAGGCTTACGCTCTAGGCCCAACCAACGTATTAAATGATCTTCTCCTCCCTCCAATAACTGGTAAAATATGTGAAAGTTCCTCTCCCCTTGATTTTGATGCACCACTCTTGACTTTTCTATTAAATAGCTAAGTATATGTCCTCCAGCTGGAGCACCCTGCAGACCCACAAACAGAGGAGCAATTATTAGTAGAAAATAACAGGGAGTCCTGATTACATACTCCATCTCCATGATGTCTACATGCATCATGAAGCAGCCTAATTAAAATGCATATTTTCATACAAACATCACCTATGTTATTTTACTGACCGTTGATTTCCTGAAATGTCAATAAACCACCCTCACCCTTTAGAAAATTAGAGAGGGAGGAATAAGTCCTGTGGAACTATAATCCGAATGTATCGACATTCTTGTCTTCTGAAACAGGGCATTAAAGGGAAATTCACAACATAGAGAAGTTTTTGCACGTGTGTTGACTTTCCCCGTTCATTACAATTAGAGTTGGGAAAACATGAAAATGATTGGTCAGATTTTCCTGCTACCCCCACAGAAGTGAATGAAGTTCTGAGCAGTCTTGTCACGACACTGGTAGGAGGTTGCCATAAAAGTGCCGATAATGTCCTAAATTGGAAATTTTCAGTTCCTTCTGAGATAAACTACGGTATGTATTTGATATTGCATTTACCTTGTAGTCAAATTGTACATCCATATATTTTCCAAATCTACTTGAGTTGTCATTACGGAGAGTTTTGGCATTTCCAAAGGCCTGAAGAAATTAGAAATTAGACATGTGTAATAAACAATATAAATAGCAAATGCTATACCATGTACAATTTACAGGTACCTCCAGAACAGGGTTTGAGAGAAGGAGCCTGTCTCTGATTGTGTGAAGCTTCTCTGTGATTGGACATGCCATTGCTAAGTACTGAAGGATTTTCTTTGATGTCTCAGTTTTTCCAGATCCACTTTCTCCTGATATCAGAATGCAGTTATTATTCCGCTCTGTGCACATAACCCTGTAGGCATTATCTGCAACTGCATATCTGTTGAAAGACAAATACAAAGACCTGTAAAGACACTTCTATTAGGGTGAGTGCACATTTAAGGCCCTATTCACACTAGACAAATGCCAGTTAAACCTGCTGATATCGACATGCTTGGCCGATGTTCTTTTGTGTATGGGGACGCCAGGAGATTGATGGTCAGGAGACATGTTGATGCACATGTATGATTTTGGAATGCCGATCACATTGTTCTTCCAGACATGTCAGTCGGTGGCTTTCTCATGTAGAGGAATGCTTGGCTGAGATGGCTGTCGGCCGAACAATTAGCAGAAACATTGTTTGACCAACAGCCATCTAAGTTTTGTTATTACAGTTGGTATATGTGCCAGAAAAGTTCCAGATGCATACTCCCAATGTAGCCAAATGGCCACATTTGTTGAACTCATGCCAAGGGTACTTCCTTTTGGGACATAGTGGCCAATATGAATTAACATGTCTTTTTTTTTAATAATGTAGTACACATACTGTAGGTATTTCATGCAGAGGCTTGCAATACAAATATATACTATCTTGCATCCAATGTCTATGTCACCGAATATTGCAAATGCGTAACACAGATGAAAGGCTCAAAAGCAATGAGAACAGAAATCCAATTTTTACATCTGTTCTTGTTCTCGCTAGGACTCAATCTAATTTCACTATCTCTGACAGACACTCCAGATCTGCTGTTTATTGACCGAAGTCATTGAGTGACTGAGGTCTTAAGGTACCGTCACACATAACGATATCGTTGCTTTTTGTGATGTAGCAACGATATCGTTAAGGAAATCGTTATGTGGGACAGCGACCAACGATCAGGCCCCTGCTGGGAGATCGTTGGTCGCTGAGGAAAGTCCAGAACTTTATTTCTTCGCTGGACTTCCCACTGACATCGCTGGATCGGCGTGTGTGACACCGATCCAGCGATGTCTTCACTGGTAACCAGGGTAAACATCGGGTTACTAAGCCCTGCGCTTAGTAACCCGATGTTTACCCTGGTTACCAGGGACCTCGGGATCGTTGGTCGCTGGAGAGCTGTCTGTGTGACAGCTCTCCAGCGACCAAACAGCGACGCTGCAGCGATCGACATCGTTGTCGGTATCGCTGCAGCGTCGCTTAGTGTGACGGTACCTTAAGTGAGATTCAGAGAGATCATCAGTGGAGTTAGGCCGGAGTCGCACTAAACGTATGAAAAATCGGTCCGAGTTTCCCTGCTGATAGTCACACTAGTGTAATGCAAGTGTCATGCGAGTGTCATGCGAGTACAATCCAATTTTTCACACCTAGCATCCGATTTACATCTGAATGCAGTTGATTGCTATCCCATTGGAATGCTATTTTAACATGAGCTTTTACATAGAGTAAAGGCCCCGTCACACATAGCGAGATCGCTAGCGAGATCGCTGCTGAGTCACAAGTTTTGTGACGCAACAGCGATCTCAGTAGCGATCTCGCTATGTGTGACACGTACCAGCGATCAGGCCCCTGCTGTGAGATCGCTGGTCGTGTCGGAATGGCCTGGGCCATTTTTTGATCGTTGAGGTCCCGCTGACATCGCTGAATCGGCGTGTGTGACGCCGATTCAGCGATGTCTTCGCTGGTAACCAGGGTAAACATCGGGTAACTAAGCGCAGGGCGGCGCTTAGTAACCCGATGTTTACCCTGGTTACCATCCTAAAAGTAAAAAAACAAACGCTACATACTTACCTATCGCTGTCTGTCCTCGGCGCTTTGCTTCTCTGGTCTGGCTGTGAGCGCCGGTCAGCCGGAAAGCAGAGCGGTGACGTCACCTCTCTGCTTTCCGGCCGCTGTGCTCACAGCCAGACCAGAGAAGCAGAGCGCCGAGGACAGACAGTGATAGGTAAGTATGTAGCGTTTGTTTTTTTTTACTTTAACGATGGTAACCAGGGTAAACATCGGGTTACTAAGCGCGGCCCTGCGCTTAGTTACCCGATGTTTACCTTGGTTACCGGGGACCTCGGGATCGTTGGTCGCTGGAGAGCTGTCTGTGTGACAGCTCTCCAGCGACCAAACAGCGACGCTGCAGCGATCCGGATCGTTGTCGGTATCGCTGCAGCGTCGCTATGTGTGACGGGGCCTTAATTCTCTGTAATTTATATTCATCAAAACACACATTATAAATATAAATATACACATATATACAGTTATATGAAAAAGTTTGGGCACCCCTATTAATCTTAAAGGGACACTGTCACCTGAATTTGGAGGGAACAATCTTCAGCCATGGAGGCGGGATTTTTGGGTTTTTGATTCACCTTTTCCTTACCCGCTGGCTGCATGCTGGCTGCAATATTGGATTGAAGTTCATTCTCTGTGAATCAAACACCCAAAAACCCCGCCTCCATGGCTGAAGATTGTTCCCTCCAAATTCAGGTGACAGTGTCCCTTTAAGCTTAATGTTTTATAAAAATTGTTTCATATATCTAACTAGCTATTGAACCCGTTCTACGCCCGGGTGGCGAGCATTTATATTGGTATATGGTCTCCATCCTGGTATGTGCTGCTCCATCCTGTGTCCCCATCCTGTCATGTGCTGCTCCATCCTGCGCCCCCATCCTGTCATGTGTTGCACCCATCCTGCGCCCCCATTCTGACATGTGCTGCTCCATCCTGCGCCCCCATTCTGTCATGTGCTGTTCCCATCCTGCGCCCCGTTCTGTCATGTGCTGCTCCCATCCTGCACCTCCATTCTGTTATTTGCTGCTCCCATCCTGCGCCCCCGTTCTGTCATGTGCTGATCCCATCCTGCGCCTCCATTCTGTCATTTGCTGCTCCCATCCTGCGCCCCCATCCTGTCATGTGCTGCTCCCATCCTGCGCCCCCATCCTGTCATGTGCTGCTCCCATCCTGCGCCCCCGTTCTGTCATGTGCTGCTCCTATCCTGCTCCCCCGTTCTGTCATGTGCTGCTTCCATCCTGCTCCCCCGTTCTGTCATGTGCTGCTCCCATCCTGCGCCCCCGTTCTGTCATGTGCTGCTTCCATCCTGCACCCCCGTTCTGTCATGTGCTGCCCTATTCTGTCATGTGCTGCTCCCATCCTGCGCCCCCATTCTGTCATGTGCTGCTCCCATCCTGCACCACCGTTCTTTAATTTGCTGCTCCCATCCATATGCCCCATACGCTGCTCCATAAGATGCTCCATAGTATATGCCCCGTATCAAGTGGCATAAGTAACAAATACCCTGCAGTGTGTCTTCAAGAAAATGGCGCCAGAAAGCGCGGACTGCACAGGCGCCGATTCCGGCAGCAGGAGGACGAAGAAAATGGGCGGAAAGGAATGGCGTAAGTAACAAATTGCTGTGGCATGAAGTGCCACAGCATAATCAGGGCGCAAATATGTGCACGGTGTCCCCCTGCTCCCGACCCCCTGCTCCCGGCAGTCCGCGCCTTCCGGCGCCATTTTTTTTTCCTGACACTCTATAATGTAACGCTAGGAGCGTCGCGCCTGCGCAGTCTATAAAGGCTTCAGACAGAGTGGCGCTCCCAGCGTTATATTATAGATAACTGTTGGACACAGTAATGTTTCTGCCTTGAAATGAGGTTTATTGTACTAACAGAAAATGTGCAATCTGCATTTAAACAAAATTTGACAGGTGCATAAGTATGGGCACCCTTATCATTTTCTTGTTTTAAATACTCCTACCTTCTTTTTACTGATTTACTAAAGCACTTTTTTTGGTTTTCTAACCTGATTGAGCTTTGAAATTCATAGCCAGGTGTATGCAATCATGAGAAAAGCTACTTAAAGTGGCCACTTGCAAGTTGTTCTCCTGTTTGAATCTCCTCTGAAGAGTGGCATCATGGGCTCCTCAAAACAACTGTCTAATGATCTGAAAACAAAGATTATTCAACATAGTTGTTCAGGGGAAGGATACAAAAAGCTGTCTCAGAGGTTTAACCTGTCAATCTCCACTGTGAGGAGCATAGTAAGGAAATGGAAGAACACAGGTACAGTTCTTGTTAAGGCCAGAAGTGGCAGGCCAAGAAAAACATCAGAAAGGCAGAGAAGAAGAATGGTGAGATCAGTCAAGGACAATCCTCAGACCACCTCCAGAGAGCATCAGCATCAACTTGCTGCAGATGATGTCACTATGCATTGGTCAACGCACTTTGCACAAGGAGAAGCTGTATGGGAGAGTGATGCGAAAGAAGCCTTTTCTGCAAGCACGCCATAAACAGAGTCAGCTGAGGTATACAAAAGCACATTTGGAGAAGCCAATTTCTTTTTCGAAGAAGGTACTGTGAACTGATGAAACCAAGATTGAGTTGTTTGGTCATACAAAAAGGCGTTATGCATGGCGGCCAAAAAACACAGCATTCCAATATAAACACTTGCCACCCACAGTAAAATTTGGTGAAGGTTCCATCATGCTTTGGGGCTGTGTGGCCAATGCCGGCACCGGGAATCTTGTTAAAGTTGAGGGACACTTGGATTCCTGTTATGATCCGGTGACCTTGGAGCCGCATGGAACTTTCTCTGGAGTTGGTGTAAACTGTACTGACCGCAAATCCTGAACTTAACACCGCAACTAGAAGTAGCCGTGGGGTGTGCCTAACAAATCCTAGACACCTCGACACAGCCGGAGGACTAAATACCCCTATAGATTGAAATAGGAATTCTACCTTGCCTCAGAGCAGAACCCCAAAGGATAGGCAGCCCCCCACAAATATTGACTGTGAGTAGTAGAGGAAAAGACACACGCAGGCAGGAAACAGGATTTAGCAAAAGAGGCCACTCTAGCTAAAATAGGAAAGGATAGGACAGAATACTAAGCGGTCAGTATTAAAATCCTTCCAAAAATATCCACAGCAGAAAATACAAAAAACTCCACCATCTAACTAAAGATGTGGAGCGTATATCTGCAACTCCAGAGAATCCAACAAGACTGAGAAAACACTGACACAGTCTAA
The DNA here is from genome assembly GCF_032444005.1 of Ranitomeya imitator. Classification (NCBI taxonomy): domain Eukaryota; kingdom Metazoa; phylum Chordata; class Amphibia; order Anura; family Dendrobatidae; genus Ranitomeya; species Ranitomeya imitator. The sequence continues at coordinate 336,991,840 of NC_091282.1, forward strand.
GCTGGACAAGAGAAAACAAATGAATAGCACAGAATTATTAAGCACACAGCATGTGTGCCACAGAAACAAAAACCAGACCCTTATCTTTGCTGAATTGGCAGCAAGGCAGGAGGAACCAGACAAAGATCCAAAACCTCCCAGAACCATGGACAACTGGCAAGGACTAATGAATCCTGCACACCTAAACACCCCAGTCAGAACTGCAATCAGCAGAAACACCTGACCAGGACTGCAACTCAGGGACAACTGCATTACCACCTACAACCACTGGAGGGAACCCAAAAGCAGAATTCACAACAGTACCCCCCCCCCCTTGAGGAGGGGTCACCGAACCCTCACCAGGGCCCCCAGGACGATCAGGACGAGCCAGATGAAAGGCACGGACCAAATCAGCAGCATGGACATCAGAGGCAAAAACCCAAGAATTATCCTCCTGGCCATAACCCTTCCATTTGACAAGGTACTGAAGCCTCCGCCTCGAAAAACGAGAATCCAAAATCTTCTCAACCACATACTCCAACTCCCCATCAACCAACACAGGGGCCAGAGGATCAACAGAGGGAACAACGGGCACCACATATTTCCACAATAAAGATCTATGGAAGACATTATGGATAGCAAAAGAAGCCGGAAGCGCCAATCGAAAAGACACCGGATTAATAATCTCAGAAATCTTATAAGGACCAATAAACCGAGGCTTAAACTTAGGGGAAGAAATCTTCATAGGAACATGACGGGAAGACAACCAGACCAGATCCCCAACCCGAAGCCGGGAACCAACACACCGACGACGGTTAGCAAAACGTTGAGCCTCCTCCTGAGACAACACCAAATTGTCCACCACATGAGCCCAAATCTGCTGCAACCTGTCAACCACAGAATCCACACCAGGACAGTCAGAAGGCTCAACCTGCCCAGAAGAAAAATGAGGATGAAAACCAAAATTACAAAAAAAAGGCGAAACCAAAGTAGCCGAACTAGCCCGATTATTAAGGGCAAACTCGGCCAATGGCAAGAAGGCCACCCAATCATCCTGATCAGCAGACACAAAGCATCTCAAATAAGTCTCTAAAGTCTGATTAGTTCGCTCGGTCTGGCCATTTGTCTGAGGATGAAATGCAGAAGAAAAAGACAAATCAATGCCCAGCCTAGCACAAAAGGCCCGCCAAAACCTAGAAACAAACTGGGAACCTCTGTCGGACACAATATTCTCCGGAATACCATGCAGACGAACCACATGCTGAAAAAACAACGAACCAAATCTGAAGAGGAAGGCAATTTAGGCAAAGGCACCAAATGAACCATCTTAGAGAACCGGTCACAAACAACCCAGATAACAGACATCTTCTGGGAAACCGGAAGATCAGAAATAAAATCCATAGAAATATGCGTCCAGGGCCTTTCACGGACTGGCAATGGCAAAAGCAACCCACTAGCACGAGAACAACAAGGCTTGGCCCGCGCACAAGTCCCACAGGAGTGCACAAAAGAACGCACATCACGTGACAAAGAAGGCCACCAACAGGACTTACCAACCAAATCTCTGGTACCAAAAATACCAGGATGACCAGCCAACACAGAACAGTGAACCTCAGAAATCACTCTACTAGTCCATCTGTCAGGAACATACAGTTTCCCCACTGGACAGCGGTCAGGTCTGTCAGCCTGAAATTCCTGAAGAACCCGTCGTAAATCAGGAGAAATGGCAGAAAGGACCACCCCTTCTTTCAGAATGCCAACCGGTTCAAGGACCTCAGGAGAATAAGGCAAAAAACTCCTAGAGAGGGCATCAGCCTTAATATTCTTAGAACCCGGAAGATACGAAACTACGAAATCAAAACGGGAAAAAAACAAGGACCATCGAGCCTGTCTAGGATTCAACCGTTTGGCAGACTCGAGGTAAATCAGATTCTTATGATCGGTCAAGACCACAATACGGTGCTTAGCTCCCTCAAGCCAATGTCGCCACTCCTCAAACGCCCACTTCATAGCCAACAACAAGGCAAAAACTTACTGGAAAAGAAGGCACACGGTTTCATCAAGGAACCAACAGGATCCCTCTGAGACAAAACGGCCCCTGCCCCAATCTCAGAAGCATCAACCTCAACCTGAAACGGAAGAGAAACATCCGGTTGGCGCAACACCGGAGCAGAAGTAAATCGGCGTTTAAGTTCCTGAAAGGCAGCGACAGCCGCAGAGGACCAATTCGCCACATCAGCGCCTTTCTTCGTCAAATCGGTCAAGGGTTTAACCCCTTTCTGACCTAGGACGGGATAGTACGTCCGAGGTCAGATCCCCTGCTTTGATGCAGGGCTCCGCGGTGAGCCCGCATCAAAGCCGGGACATGTCAGCTGTTTTGAACAGCTGACATGTGCCCGTTATAGGCGCGGGCAGAATCGCGATCTGCCCGCACCTATTAACTAGTTAAATGCCGCTGTCAAACACAGACAGCGGCATTTAACTACCGCTTCCGGCCGGGCGGCCGGAAATGACGTCATCGCCGACCCCCGTCACATGATCGGGGGTCGGCGATGCGTCACGATGGTAACCATAGAGGTCCTAGAGACTTCTATGGTTACTGATCACCGGTGGCTGTGAGCGCCACCCTGTGGTCGGCGCTCATAGCACACCTCCATTTCTGCTACATAGCAGCGATCAGCAGATCGCTGCTATGTAGCAGAGGCGATCGAGTTGTACCTGCTTCTAGCCTCCCATGGAGGCTATTGAAGCATGGCAAAAGTAAAAAAAAAGTAAAAAAAAATGTGAAAAAAATAAAAAAAATATAAGAGTTTAAATCACCCCCCTTTCGCCCCAATCAAAATAAATCAATAAAAAAAAAATCAAATCTACACATATTTGGTATCGCCGCGCTCAGAATCGCCAGATCTATCAATTAAAAAAAGCATTAACCTGATCACTAAACAGCGTAGCGAGAAAAAAATTCAAAACGCCAGAATCACGTTTTTTAGGTCGCAGCGACATCGCATTAAAATGCAATAACGGGCGATCAAAAGAACGTATCTGCACCAAAATGCTATAATTAAAAACATCATCTCGGCACGCAAAAAATAAGCCCTCAACCGACCCCAGATCACGAAAAATGGAGACGCTACGAGTATCGGAAAATGGCGCAATTTTTTTTTTTTCTTAAGCAAAGTTTGGAATTTTTTTTCACCACTTAGATAAAAAATAACCTAGTCATGTTAGGTGTCTATGAACTCGTAATGACCTGGAGAATCATATTGGCAGGTCAGTTTTAGCATTTAGTGAACCTAGCAAAAAAGCCAAACAAAAAACCAGTGTGGGATTGCATTTTTTTTTGCAATTTCACCGCACTTGGAATTTTTTTCCTGTTTTCTAGTACACGACATGCTAAAACCAATGATGTCGTTCAAAAGTACAACTCGTCCAGCAAAAAATAAGCCCTCACATGGCCAAATTGATGGAAAAATAAAAAAGTTATGGCTCTGGGAAGGAGGGGAGTGAAAAACGAACACGGAAAAATGAAAAATCCCAAGGTCATGAAGGGGTTAACCACGCTAGAGAAGTTAGCAATGAAACAGCGATAAAAATTTGCAAAACCCAAAAATTTCTGAAGGCTCTTCACGGATGTGGGTTGAATCCAATCATGAATGGCCTGAACCTTAACTGGATCCATCTCCATAGATGAGGGAGAAAAAATGAAGCCCAAAAAAGAAACCTTCTGCACCCCAAAGAGACACTTAGACCCCTTCACAAACAAAGCATTGTCACGAAGGATCTGAAATACCATCCTGACCTGTTGCACATGAGACTCCCAATCATCGGAAAAAATCAAAATATCGTCCAAATACACAATCAAGAATTTATCAAGATAAGTCCGGAAGATATCATGCATGAAGGACTGGAACACAGATGGGGCATTAGAGAGTCCGAATGGCATCACAACGTATTCAAAATGGCCTTCGGGCGTATTAAACGCAGTTTTCCATTCATCACCCTGCTTAATACAAACAAGATTATATGCCCCCCGAAGGTCAATCTTAGTAAACCAACTAGTCCCCTTAATCCTAGCAAACAAATCAGAAAGCAAAGGTAAAGGGTATTGAAACTTGACCGTGATCTTATTCAAGAGGCGATAATCAATACAGGGTCTCAAGGAGCCATCCTTCTTAGCAACAAAAAAAAATCCAGCTCCCAATGGTGAAGAAGATGGCCGAATATGCCCTTTCGCCAAAGACTCCTTAATATAATTCCGCATGGCGGTATGTTCAGGCACAGACAGGTTGAAAAGTCGACCCTTAGGAAACTTACAGCCTGGAATCAAGTCAATAGCACAATCACAGTCCCTGTGCGGTGGAAGGGAACTGGACTTGGGCTCATCGAATACATCCTAAAAATCAGGCAAAAACTTAGGAATTTCAGAAGAGGAAGAAGAGGAGATTGACATCAAAGGAACATCATTATGAATCCCCTGACAACCCCAACTAGTCACAGACATAGACTTCCAGTCCAACACAGGATTATGTACCTGCAACCACGGAAAACCCAGCACAATAACATCATGCAAATTATGCAACACCAGAAATCGACAATCTTCCTGATGGGCTGGCGCCATGCGCATGGTCACCTGTGTCCAAAACAGGGGCTTATTTTTTGCCAAGGGTGTAGCATCAATGCCCCTTAAAGGAATAGGGTTCTGCAAAGGCTGCAAGGGAAAACCACAACGCCTGGCAAACTCAAAGTCCATTAAGTTCAAGGCGGTGCCTGAATCCACAAACGCAATGACAGAAAATGATGACAATGAGCAGATCAAGGACACAGATAACAGAAATTTAGGTTGTACAGTACTGATGGTAAATGAACTGGCGATCCTCTTTGTCCGCTTAGGGCAGATAGAAATGACATGAGAAGCGTCGCCACAATAATAACACAACCTATTCTGACGTCTGAAACCTTGTCGTTCCGTTCTAGACAGAATCCTATCACACTGCATTGGCTCAGGAATTTGCTCTGAGGACAACGCCACAGCGCGCACAGTTCTGCACTCCCGCAAGCGCCGATCAATCTGAATGGCCAGAGACATAGAATCACTCAGACCGAAAGGCGTGGGAAACCCCACCATAACATCTTTAACGGATTCAGAAAGACCCTTTCTGAAAATTGCCGCCAAAGCATCATCATTCCATTTAGTCAACACAGACCATTTTCTAAATTTCTGACAATACAATTCTGCCGCCTCTTGACCCTGAGACAGGGCCAACAAGGTCTTCTCCGCTTGATCCACAGAATTAGGTTCATCATATAATAAACCTAAAGCTTGAAAAAAGGAGTCTACATTAAGCAAAGCCGGATTCCCAGATTCCAGGGAAAATGCCCAATCCTGTGGATCGCCACGCAGCAGGGAGATGATGATTTTAACCTGCTGAATGGAATCACCGGAGGATCGAGGTCTCAGAGCAAAAAACAGTTTACAGTTGTTTTTAAAACTCAAAAATTTGGACCTGTCACCAAAAAACAAATCAGGAGTAGGAATCTTCGGCTCTAAAACAGGAGTCTGAACAATATAATCAGAAATACCCTGTACCCTAGCAGCAAGCTGGTCCACACGAGAAGCCAATTCCTGAATATCCATGCTAGCACAAGACTCCTCAGCCACCCAGAGAAAAAGAGGGAAGAGAAGACAAAACAGAGTGCGGAAAAAAAAATGGCTCAACACCTTTCTTCCCTTCTTCTGAGATGCATTTAACTCATTATAGGCCAGTTGTACTGTTCTGATCCGGTGACCTTGGAGCCGCATGGAACTTTCTCTGGAGTTGGTGTAAACTGTACTGACCGCAAATCCTGAACTTAACACCGCAACTAGAAGTAGCCGTGGGGTGTGCCTAACAAATCCTAGACACCTCGACACAGCCGGAGGACTAAATACTCCTATAGATGGAAATAGGAATTCTACCTTGCCTCAGAGCAGAACCCCAAAGGATAGGCAGCCCCCCACAAATATTGACTGTGAGTAGTAGAGGAAAAGACACACGCAGGCAGGAAACATGATTTAGCAAAAGAGGCCACTCTAGCTAAAATAGGAAAGGATAGGACAGAATACTAAGCGGTCAGTATTAAAATCCTTCCAAAAATATCCACAGCAGAAAATACAAAAAACTCCACCATCTAACTAAAGATGTGGAGCGTATATCTGCAACTCCAGAGAATCCAACAAGACTGAGAAAACACTGACACAGTCTAAGCTGGACAAGAGAAAACAAATGAATAGCACAGAATTATTAAGCACACAGCATGTGTGCCACAGAAACAAAAACCAGACACTTATCTTTGCTGAATTGGCAGCAAGGCAGGAGGAACCAGACAGAGATCCAAAAACTCCCAGAACCATGGACAACTGGCAAGGACTAATGAATCCTGCACACCTAAACACCCCAGTCAGAACTGCAATCAGCAGAAACACCTGACCAGGACTGCAACTCAGGGACAACTGCATTACCACCTACAACCACTGGAGGGAACCCAAAAGCAGAATTCACAACAGATTCCTCTCAGTATCAGCAGATTCTTGGCAATAATGTTCATGAATCAGTGACAAAGTTGAAGTTACACAGGGGATGGATCTTTCAGCAAGACAATGATCCAAAACACTGCTCCAAATCTACTCAGGCATTCATGCAGAGAAACAATTACACTGTTCTGGAATAGCCATCCCAGTCCCCAGACCTGAATATCATTGAACATCTGTGGGATCATTTGAAGAGGGCTGTCCATGCTCGGCGACCATCAAACTTAACTGAACTGGAATTGTTTTGTAAAGAGGAATGGTCAAAAATACCTTCATCCAGAATCCAGGAACTCATTAAAAGCTACAGGAAGCGACTAGAGGCTGTTATTTTTGCAAAAGGAGGATCTACTAAATATTAATGTCACTTTTCTGGTGGGGTGCCTATACTTATGCACGTGTCAAATTTTGTTTAAATGCAGATTGCACATTTTCTGTTAGTACAATAAACCTCATTTCAAGGCAGAAACTTTACTGTGTCCAACAGTTATCAGATATATGAAACTGAAATAACTGTTGCAAAAAAAAACAATTTTTATAAAACATTAAGCTTAAGATTAATAGGGGTGCCCAAACTTTTTCATATAACTGTATGTATATACTGTATTTCAATAATAGATAGATAGACATATAGATAGATAGATAGATAGATAGATAGATAGATAGATAGATAGATAGATAGATAAAATAAAAGCCAGCAATTCATGTGCTACGTACAGTAAAATTACAGAGTGACAGGTTAGAATAGAATAGATATATACACAGAGTATACATAGATATATAGATCTCAGTGACACACATACAGCTCTGGCAAAAATGAAGAGACCACTGCACAGTTTTATAAAAATCAGCTTCTCTACATGTCTGACAGCCATTCCATTCCAGTGTCAGTTGAATTCCAACCAGAGTACACCTCATTCTACTTAATGTGCTTCTGATTAGGTGATCACCTGAACCAAATCTTATTTAACGAAGGAAAGTATAAAAAAAACACTGCTGTGGTGTTAACAATCCTCTTGCAATAGGGCAAGCTGGAGGGCAAAACAAGTACTAGTAATAGGAATGAAAAAAACTTTTAAATATGCCAAAGGAATTTAAAAGAAAAGTTTTGAGTGAGGAAAAGTAGGGCTCAATTCTGGCTTTAATAGCAGAGGGACACAGTGAGTGTCAAGCTGCTTCCATCCTTAAAATTTCTAAGATGACAGTCCATTACCACAAGGTCAAGTGCGGCGTCCCAGGGTACTGGTCGTCGCAGTGGTATTGCTTTCCTCTCAGAGGGAGTGATTCTACGTTTGGAGGCAAAGAAGGATAAGTGCATCCAGGTATCACAAACATGCAACACATTTCACACTCCAGGCCACCAGGGGGAGCTTTTGCTCCTATTTATTAGGTCACTCCCCACATAGGTAAAACTGGTTGCCTGTAGGGAAAGTTAGTTAGTTGCTGGCTGAGGTCAGCTCAGTTAGTTGGTCCCTGACAGGGGTGGGATCCTGTCAGCGAACGAAGGAGAAAGGACACGGAGCTGTGCATGCCCTCAGAGCTGCAGCTCCCAGAAAGAAACATTCAGAAGGCAGAGTTGTATTGCAGCAAGCGTGAAGGAAGTTGTAGCAAAGGAGAGGATACAAGAAGAGGACCAGCCCTACACAGGCTGCCTCCTTCTGAGGCGCAGAAGCCCGGTAGCCGGAACACCGAGGGAGCAAGGACCTTTATGCTTTTTTCCAGAGACCGGCAGGACAGCTAATTGCAAGTTACCTGTCCGCCCTACACCCAGGAGGCACGGTGGCAACCCATGGAGACCGGGGCGTGCTAGAGTCCCTATAAACAGCCTCAAGCCACCAGTCATACGGGTTTGTCCTATCCTATATGGGGGACAGAGAGAAAGACATTACATCTGTGAAGACCTTATGTGAAGCCATAAGCAGTAAGGAACTACAACACTGCAGCGCAAGGGAAGGCTACTGATTTCCACCTGGACAAGGGGACTCTGGACTTGCCTCCAAACCAGCCAGACTCTGCCTGTCCTGTGATCTTTGTGCCCTGGACTGTGGATGCTGAAGTCTTCAGTGAAGGTAAAGAGACTGCAACCTTGTGTCCTCGTTCTTCTCTGCGCCTCTCACCATCCACCATCTACACACCGGGAAGCCCTGGGGACATACTTCACCTGTGGGAAGGTATACCATCTAGCTGCCATAACATCACCCCAGCGGACCCCTTAAAGCAGCGTCGGTCACCCTGACCGAATACCACAGGTGGCGTCACGAACACAAACTTTACTCCTTTAAAGACCTTTCCCTTTTACACGGACGTCCCAGGGCCACGGACCGGGTCAGCTACCGTGACATCCCTCTGTGAACCGCAGGACCCGGTACCGGGTACCCCACAGCCACATGAGGGCGATCCACAAGCAGCAGACATTGGAGACAACAAAGCTACAAACCAGCAGAGGGCGAAAACGACTCACCACTGACTGGGATGACCGTCATCTTATTCAAATGTCACTCAGCAACTGCAGGATGACATCAAGTGACCTACAAAAGGCCACGGCAAAAACAGTTCGTAACAGGCTCCTAGAGGCAGGACTCAAGTCATGTAAAGCTACAAAAAAGCTTTTCATCAATGAGAAGCAAAGGAGAGCCAGGCTGAAGATTGCCAAAAACCATAAGGATTGGACCATAGAGGACTGGAGTAAGGTAATCTTCTCTCAGCTTTGCCCAACACCTGGTCGTCTAATGCTTAGACGGAGACCTGGAGAGGCATACAAGCCACAGTGTCTTGCACACACTGTGAAATTTGGTGGAGGATCGGTGATGATCTGGGAATGCTTCAACAAGGCTGGAATTGGGAAGGTTAATCTTTGCGAAGGATGTATGGATCAAGCCGCATAGAAGGTTATCCTGAAAAAACAGTTGATTACTTCTGCTCAGGCAATGTTCCCCAACTCTGAGGACTGTTTTTTCCAGCAGGACAATGCGACATGCCACACAGCTAGGTCAATCAAGGTGTGGATGAAGGACCACCACATCAAATCCCTGTCATGGCCAGCCCAATCTCCAGACCTGAACCCCATTGAAAACCTCTGGAATGTAATCAAGGGGAAGATGGATAGTCACAAGCCATCAAATAAAGAACTGCTTAAATTTTTGTACCAGGAGTGGCATAAGGTCACCCAAAAGGAGTGTGAAAGACTGGTGGAAAGCATGCCAAGACACATGAAAGCTGTGATTAAAAATCATGGTTATTACACAAAATATTGATTTCTGAACTCTTCCTGAGTTAAAACATCAGTATTGATGTTTCTAAATGATTATGACCTTGTTTTTTTTGCATTAATTGAGGTCTGCAAACAATGCATTTTTTTGTTATTTTGACCATTTCTCATTTTCAGAAAATAAATACAAAATGTATTGCTTGGAACTTCGGAGACATGTTTTCAGTAGTTTATAGAATAAAAGAACAATTTACATTTTACTAAAAAAAATATACCTATAAAGAGCAAAATTCAGATAAACTGACAATTTTGCAGTGGTCTCTTATTTTTTGCCAGAGCTGTATGTATGTATATATATATATATATATATATGTATATATATTATATAGATAGATAAATAGATAGATGAAAAGCCAGCAATTCATCTACCGTGTACTTTAAAATCACTGTAGAAGCCGATAGAAGAGATGGATTACATACAGTAAATACAAATAGAATATGTAGTTATACAGATGTCTGTGTGTCTGTGACATATACAATTAATACAGTGTGTGCAGCTTACTGTACATCTATTTAATTAATAAAAGATAATTTTTCTCAAAAAAGTGGCATGGGCTCCCGTGTAATTTTAGAAAACAGCAGAGGGAAAGATGATGGATGCGGGCAGACTTTTATAGCCGTTGAAGGGGGTAATATCCATGGAGCTTCCCAGGCTATTAATATCAGCTCACAGCTGTATTATTTGCCTTTACTGGCTATTAAAATGGGGATCCTAAAAAAATATAATATATTAATATAATTAATAACCAACAAAGACTATGCAGACAGCTGTGGGCTGATATTAATAGCCTAGGAAGGGGCCATGAATACTGTCCCCTCCAGGTTTAAAATATCAGCACTCAGCCACCCCAGAAAAGGCGCATCTCAAAGATGCACCAATTGTGGCACTTAGCCTCACTCTTCCCACTTGCCCTGTAGCGGTGGCAAGTGGGGTGATAGTTAGGGGGGTTGATGTCACCTTTGCATTGTCAGGTGACATCAAGCCGCGAGGCTATTCAATAAGACACCATCATTACTAACCCCATAGTCACATTGTATGAAAACAGACACACCCAGAATAAAGCGCTTCAATTGAAAGAATGACACAGACTCCTTTAATAAATCTTAATTAAGCCATACTTACCGTTCCACCAACGCCCTTGTCATCTGCAAGAGTTAAAAATAAAAAACAACAATATTCCTCACCTTTCCACAGAGGTGCTACTAATCCATTTATCCCACGACAGGTCTAGCTCTGCTACATCTAGATGGCAATCTGCATGGCTGCATGATGCGACCATACAGCCTGTCATCCAGCAGAGAGACTGAGTATCGTGTGCTCAGTTTCTCCCTGTGAATTCTTATTCCCTGAGTGCTCCGCGAGCGTGAGAAAGTCCTCCTGTTCGTGGTGCCGTCAGACAGGTCCTGGAAGTTCACAGCCAATGAACTCACTTCATGTTTCTGACGTCAATGCAAGCGTCATGGGAAATTTTCTCGCATAGCACTTGGCCGTATTCTACGGTAGTGTGACTCAGGGCCAGGTAGAGGTGCTGCTATGTGATCTAGCGGAGAGTCTGGGGGCCAGGCGGAGGTGCTAATATGGGACCTAGCAGGACTGTCTGGAAGCCAGGAAAAAGTGCTGCTATATGAGCTAGCTGGGGGCAGATAGAGGTGCTGCAATGTTAGATAGCAGGAGAGTCTGGTAGCTAGGCAGAGATACTGCAATGTGAGCTAACAGGAGAGTCAGCGGGCTAGGCAGTGGTGCTGTTATGTGACCTAGCAGGAGAGTCTCTTTGCCAGACAGTGGTGCTGTTATGTGACCTAGCAGGAGAGTCTGTGGGCCAGGCAGTGGTGCTACTATGTGACCTAGCAGGAGAGTCTGTGAGCCAGGCAGCGGTGCTGCTATGTGACCTAACAGGAGAGTCTGTGAGCCAGGCAGCGGTGCTGTTATGTGACCTAACAGGAGAGTATGTGGTCCCGGCAGCAGTGCTGTTATGTGACCTAACAGGAGAGTATGTGGTCCCGGCAGCAGTGCTGTTATGTGACCTAGCAGGAGATTCTGTGGGCCAGGCAGCGGTGCTGTTATGTGACCTAGCAGGAGAGTCTGTGAGCCAGGCAGGGGTGTTGTTATGTGACCTAGCAGGAGAGTCTGTGGGCCAGGCAGCGGTGCTACTATGTGACCTAGGAGGAGAGTCTGTGGGCCAGGCAGCGATGCTGTTATGTGACCTAGCAGGAGAGTCTGTGGTCCCGGCAGCGGTGCTGTTATGTGACCTAACAGGAGAGTATGTGGTCCCGGCAGCGGTGCTGTTATGTGACCTAGCAGGAGAGTCTGTGGGCCAGGCAGTGGTGCTGCTATGTGACCTAGCAGGAGAGTCTGTGGGCCAGGCAGCGGTGCTGTTATGTGACCTAACAGGAGAGTCTGTGGACCAGGCAGTGGTGCTGTTATGTGACCTAGCAGGAGAGTCTGTGGGCCAGGCAGCAGTGCTGCTATGTGACCTAGCAGGAGAGTCTGTGGGCCAGGCAGCGGTGCTGTTATGTGACCTAGCAGGAGAGTCTGTGGGCCAGGCAGCAGTGCTGCTATGTGACCTAGGAGGAGAGTCTGTGGGCCAGGCAGCGGTGCTGCTATGTGACCTAGGAGGAGAGTCTGTGGGCCAGGCAGCGGTGCTGTTATGTGACCTAACAGGAGAGTCTGTGGACCAGGCAGTGGTGCTGTTATGTGACCTAGCAGGAGAGTCTGTGGGCCAGGCAGCAGTGCTGCTATGTGACCTAGCAGGAGAGTCTGTGGGCCAGGCAGCGGTGCTGTTATGTGACCTAGCAGGAGAGTCTGTGGGCCAGGCAGCAGTGCTGCTATGTGACCTAGGAGGAGAGTCTGTGGGCCAGGCAGCGGTGCTGTTATGTGACCTAGCAGGAGAGTCTGTGGGCCAGGCAGCGGTGCTGTTATGTGACCTAGCAGGAGAGTCTGTGGGCCAGGCAGCGGTGCTGTTATGTGACCTAGCAGGAGAGTCTGTGGGCCAGGCAGTGGTGCTACTATGTGACCTAGCAGGAGAGTCTGTGAGCCAGGCAGCGGTGCTGTTATGTGACCTAGCAGGAGAGTCTGTGGGCCAGGCAGCGGTGCTGTTATGTGACCTAGCAGGAGAGTCTGTGGGCCAGGCAGCGGTGCTGCTATGTGACCTAGCAGGAGAGTCTGTGGGCCAGGCAGTGGTGCTGCTATGTGACCTAGCAGGAGAGTCTGTGAGCCAGGCAGCGGTGCTGTTATGTGACCTAGCAGGAGAGTCTGTGGGCCAGGCAGCGGTGCTGCTATGTGACCTAGCAGGAGAGTCTGTGGGCCAGGCAGTGGTGCTGCTATGTGACCTAGCAGGAGAGTCTGTGAGCCAGGCAGCGGTGCTGTTATGTGACCTAGCAGGAGAGTCTGTGGGCCAGGCAGTGGTGCTGTTATGTGACCTAGCAGGAGAGTCTGTGGGCCCGGCAGTGGTGCTGTTATGTGACCTAGCAGGAGAGTCTGTGGGCCAGGCAGTGGTGCTGTTATGTGACCTAGCAGGAGAGTCTGTGGGCCCGGCAGTGGTGCTGCTATGTAACCTAACAGGAGAGTCTGTGTGTCAGGCAGCGGTGCTGTTATGTGACGTAGCAGGAGAGTCTGTGTGCCAGGCAGCGGTGCTGTTATGTGACCTAGCAGGAGAGTCTGTGGGCCAGGCAGTGGTGCTGTTATGTGACCTAGCAGGAGAGTCTGTGGGCCAGGCAGTGGTGCTGCTATGTGACCTAGCAGGAGAGTCTGTGGGCCAGGCAGTGGTGCTACTATGTGACCTAGCAGGAGAGTCTGTGAGCCAGGCAGCGGTGCTGCTATGTGACCTAGGAGGAGAGTCTGTGGGCCAGGCAGTGGTGCTGTTATGTGACCTAGCAGGAGAGTCTGTGGACCAGGCAGTGGTGCTGTTATGTGACCTAACAGGAGAGTCAGTGAGCCAGGCAGTGGTGCTGTTATGTGACCTAGCAGGAGAGTCTGTGGGCCAGGCAGTGGTGCTGTTATGTAACATAGTAACATAGTAACATAGTTAGTAAGGCCGAAAAAAGACATTTGTCCATCCAGTTCAGCCTATATTCCATCATAATAAATCCCCAGATCTACGTCCTTCTACAGAACCTAATAATTGTATGATACAATATTGTTCTGCTCCAGGAAGACATCCAGGCCTCTCTTGAACCCTTCGACTGAGTTCGCCATCACCACCTCCTCAGGCAAGCAATTCCAGATTCTCACTGCCCTAACAGTAAAGAATCCTCTTCTATGTTGGTGGAAAAACCTTCTCTCCTCCAGACGCAAAGAATGCCCCCTTGTGCCCGTCACCTTCCTTGGTATAAACAGATCCTCAGCGAGATATTTGTATTGTCCCCTTATATACTTATACATGGTTATTAGATCGCCCCTCAGTCGTCTTTTTTCTAGACTAAATAATCCTAATTTCGCTAATCTATCTGGGTATTGTAGTTCTCCCATCCCCTTTATTAATTTTGTTGCCCTCCTTTGTACTCTCTCTAGTTCCATTATATCCTTCCTGAGCACCGGTGCCCAAAACTGGACACAGTACTCCATGTGCGGTCTAACTAGGGATTTGTACAGAGGCAGTATAATGCTCTCATCATGTGTATCCAGACCTCTTTTAATGCACCCCATGATCCTGTTTGCCTTGGCAGCTGCTGCCTGGCACTGGCTGCTCCAGGTAAGTTTATCATTAACTAGGATCCCCAAGTCCTTCTCCCTGTCAGATTTACCCAGTGGTTTCCCGTTCAGTGTGTAATGGTGATATTGATTCCTTCTTCCCATGTGTATAACCTTACATTTATCATTGTTAAACCTCATCTGCCACCTTTCAGCCCAAGTTTCCAACTTATCCAGATCCATCTGTAGCAGAATACTATCTTCTCTTGTATTAACTGCTTTACATAGTTTTGTATCATCTGCAAATATCGATATTTTACTGTGTAAACCTTCTACCAGATCATTAATGAATATGTTGAAGAGAACAGGTCCCAATACTGACCCCTGCGGTACCCCACTGGTCACAGCGACCCAGTTAGAGACTATACCATTTATAACCACCCTCTGCTTTCTATCACTAAGCTAGTTACTAACCCATTTACACACATTTTCCCCCAGACCAAGCATTCTCATTTTGTGTACCAACCTCTTGTGCGGCACGGTATCAAACGCTTTGGAAAAATCGAGATATACCACGTCCAATGACTCACCGTGGTCCAGTCTATAGCTTACCTCTTCATAAAAACTGATTAGACTGGTTTGACAGGAGCGATTTGACCTAGCAGGAGAGTCTGTGGGCCAGGCAGTGGTGCTGTTATGTGACCTAGCAGGAGAGTCTGTGGTCCCGGCAGCAGTGCTGTTATGTGACCTAACAGGAGAGTATGTGAGCCAGGCAGTTGCGCTGCTATGTGAGTTAGCAGCATTGGAAGCATGCAATGACAGTGCTATTCCAGTCTCTTCATCAGGCATAGACTAATAGAAATTCTGAAGAATCACATATTTATGCACAATACAGCCCAGAAATAATGCCATAGATAAGATAGGTGACGTGAAGCAGAAATACCATTATGTGAGTAATAAAGAGTTATGTCCATAAATACAACAGTTCATAGATAAGGAGTGTGAATGTTTTAATGTCCTCTGATTGGGGCCTGGTTCTATGTTATGATGCCCCCACACGGTCTGAGGAGTAAATTCCTTAATTGATGTAAAAAGAAATGAAATTTGTCACCATCTTTTAAGTTAGCCATTAAAAGGTATCAACCACTGACTCTCAATACAAAATATTTTTCTATCCACTGGCTAACACGGTACCAAGATATATATCTTTCCTGTATCATAGTGGTATTCCATATACAGCTTGTGGTACCTTGTGGTCTGGTATAATTCCATCCCAGTGAAACTGTGGGTTTTGTTCCTATTCATGTTGGGAGAAGGATAGGCAGTTGTTGAGAACTAAAGCGGCTATGTAGCCAGCAGGAAGGCATGGAGAACACCTGCCATTTGCTGAGCCTCACATGGGACCTCCTTTCATTATTCAGATAAAATATACTGCAAAAACAGAGCATTACTATATAGCAGATACGTATGTCAGGTTTAAATAAGCATAGTCTTACATGTGTGGTGGCAGCTCAATGAAATTTACACCTTGGTATATTTCCATCTGACGTTGAGTGTACAGTTCAAGATCCTTATATGGGTTCACAGAAACCAATAATGTCCCAATGTATGTCTAAGAAAGACAAAATACAGAATTTTTTATATTTTTAAGAGACGCTGTAGTCATATTTTCACGTACATAACAGTTCTAGGGAACATAACTGCAATTATGACTGATATTCTTATACGGACTGATCTAGATTTCTGCATCCAAATGAATCCCAAGTTTACAATACTTCCAGTGGCGACATATCATTGGTGCAGCCTGTGCATTTTAAATTAAGCTTCCTATGATCAATTATAGAGCATGAGCTAATAAAGCTCATGGCTCACAATTCTTGGTGGATAGAAATAATAATGTGCTTTATGAAAAGCTATGGGATAGGAGGGGGGCCCTATACTGTTCTTGCACAGAGGCCCTCTACTGACTATGTCCGCCCCTCTAGTCTTTCTATACAGAGCAGTATACCTGTAATGATGTAATTACATTGTGACAGATGTTCTGCTCTACCATTCAGATGGAAACTGTGTTTTGATAACAGCACCCCAGTGGGTGCTAGGGGGGTAGGTACACATGACTTTGACATTAGTCCCTAGTTCTATTACCCAAATTTGTTGAGACAAATGAGACAGTTAAATTGATGGTATACTTCCAAGTTATATTTTATATGTAGTCAGAGCCACCTCATAAACAGAAAGCACTAGTTAAGACTGAGAGCCCGATTCATCAAAGCTTTCACGCCACAATTCTGGGGTAAAGGTTTTGAAAAATTGCAAAATTTAGGCGCAACTCAGAGTTGTGCATAAATTTGTCAACTTTTGGCATTTTCACAAGTTTTTCCTAGTTCCAACAAGATAAGCGAAGCTAGGACGGGACTGGGGCACTGTAGGGGTGTGACGCCACAACTCGTCAAATTCCCAAAGAGCTGTGGTGTTCTGCATGCTTGAAAACTCCGGTGTAGAGTGAGATTTTTGGCGTAGCACACAGACGTGCAAGCCAATCGTCAGAAGCTCCAGTTTCATAAAGACGCATGCATCTCTTCATGAATCAGGAGCGTCAGACTCCACCATGCTCCTTATCATGTACAACACTGGTCTTGATGAATCAGGCCCTGAGACTTTTCTTGAATCTACTTCAGTCCATTGGCTGCAAAAACTGCATAAAAATGTGCAGCCATGTAGATACTGTAGGCATGGCAGTATTGCAGACAATGGATTTTCTTAATAAAAGGTGTAAGGAGACTCCAAAGGTAGAGCTTCTTTCCACCAGATTTAGATTTAAGATATTGAAATTGCGCTAAAACATGTTTTAAAAGAATACGTTTCCCATGTAACAATATTCTTCTTAGTTTAATGAAAGTACAGCAAGCATGCCACACACCAGCACAGGATATCATTTGTGTTAGTGCTGGAGAATGGGATAAAAGCCTGGAAGTAGTGTGCTGATGTGATGCTAGTACTATATGTCCCATGCTATACTATAGCCCCCGGTTTACTCGTTAAATACTATTCATCTCACAAGAGTATATTGCTGCATTATACTAGTACTTTCACCAATGAATAAAAAACATTACATAGATAAGATTCTCCTGGAACCGTTTGCGCAGATTGTCAAGGAAAGCAGTCTCGCTGGTGTGGGAATCAAGAAGCACAAAATCCTGCACTCCAACCTTATCCCGTGAAATAAGGGAACCTTCAATGTGCATTTCTGTGTCCTTCTTTTTGCCATTCGTCACCTGAAAAATATACAAATACATAACATTTAAAAACGATGTAATTTACAAAAGGAAAAAAAAAAATCAAAATTAAGTGCATGCATGGGCCCTTTATGAAAGCACATAGCCAGTACTCTGCATGCTGCTTTATGGTGCCCACCATGAGACACTGCAATGTCAAAACAATTCTTCTAACACAGAATACATGAAGTCTACATGTAATTTGAGGTGTCTACTCTGAATAAGCTGTTTCTGGCCATTCTGTACTGCATTTTTCACCAATTTTTCCTTCTGCAGGTTTTAGCTATAATTTTCAGTTGACCCTGAGCTAGTGGGAGGAAACTAGCTGATACGATGTCTCTTTTACACAGAAAACACAAACATGAAGGATTCCAGCTCTCTTGCATCTATGAAGTACACCCCCAGAATCAGTAACAGCTTGGTGGACATTATATAGTAGTGCTGAGCAGTAACGTAACTAGTAACTAGCATCCAATCTCTTATGCATCTAGGCACTTTATCCAACAACACGGATAGGAAGGACTAGAGGCAATGGGATGAAACTGAATGGGAGGAGACACAGATTAGATATTAGAAAAAACTTTTTGGGTGATCAATGAGTGGAACAGGCTGCCACGAGTGGAGTTCTCCTTCCATGGAAGTTTTCAAACAGAGGCTGGACAGACATCTGTCTGGGATGATTTAGTGAATCCTGCTTTGAGCAGAGGGTTGGACCAGATGACCCAGGAGGTCCCTTCCAACTCTAACATACTGTGATTCTACCTCTTCTCTGCAGGTCTTTGGGATCGTAATGGTGCTGGAAGCTCCAAGAGGTGGGGAAATTAGGAAACGGTTACTTGACCATGAAGCTTATTGTATGTATAACTTAAATACCTGTCATCCAACCGGACTGAACTTGCATTGTGAATTGATGTTTCATTATAGGATGATTTATGGGGTGTAGATTTGTATTTCTTTACATATTTGTTTTGTTCACATTTTTCTTGATTTTCTTTTGTTATTCGTTTCTACTTATTAACTCAACTTTAATTGTCATGTGAGTGCTCTTTGTATTCTTATTGGTCGTTCACCATTTAAACATACATGCAGTCATTATATGTGCAGCTCTAATAAAGAAAGCAGTGTGTGCTTTTGAAACGCGTTGCTGTATCTATTTTTAACATGGATCAATCTTTTTAGCTGTCTAGAACTTTTGGAATATATTTGGAATTTTTACGAAGCTGGATTTTTCCTTTCTCCTTCATTTTCAAGTGGTCCCTTGGAATCAGTGCTTCACTACACCTAGAGCCTGGATTTCCCTTGCTTTTTTGTATATATGATCTCCATTCTGGAATAAATTCCCTGTTGTGAATTCTGCTCTTGGGTTCCCTCCAGTGGTTGTAGGTGGGAATGCAGTTGTCTCTGAGTCACAGTCCTGGCCAGGTGTATCTGCTGATTGCTGTTCTGACTGGGATATTTAAGTGTGCAGGATTCATTAACCCTTTCCAGTTGTCAATGTTTCTTCTGAAGTGTTGGATCACTTTCTGGCTTCTCCTGCTCAGCTGTCAATTCAGCAAAGATAAGTGTCTGGTTTTTGTTTCTGTGGCACACGTGCAGTGTGCTTATGTTCTGTGCTGTTCATTTGTTTTTCTCTTGTCCAGCTTAGACTGTGTCAGTGTTTTCTCTGTCTTGTTAGATTCTCTGGAGATGCAGATATACGCTCCACATCTTTAGTTAGATGGTGGAGTTTTTGTATTTTCGGCTGTGGATATTTTTGGAAGGATTTTTTAATACTGACCGCTTAGTATCCTGTCCTATCCTTTCCTATTTAGCTAGTGTGTGCCTCATTTGCTAAATCCTGTTTTCTGCCTATGTGTGTCTTTTCCTCTACAACTTACAGTCAATATTTGTGGGGGGCTGCCTATCCTTTGGGGTTCTGCTCTGAGGCAAGGTAGAAATTCCTATTTCCATCTATAGGGGTATTTAGTCCTCCGGCTGTGTCGAGGTGTCTAGGTTTTGTTAGGCACACCCCACGGCTACTTCTAGTTGCGGTGATAAGATCAGGGTTTGCGGTCAGTATAGTTACCACCTACTCCAGTGAAAGTTTTCATGCTGCTCCAAGGTCACCTGATCATAACAATTCCCCCCATCCTGTACTCATCCTGGTATAAACTGTATGTCCCCCATACTGGTATATATGTTCCCCATCCTGGCATATATGTCCCCCATCCTGGCACCCTTGAAATTGTTTCAAAAATTGTTCCAAAAAATCCCCCTCAACTTAATATTTGGTTGCACACCTTTTGGAATAAATAACTAATCGGTCGCTTCCTTTAACCATCACAAAGCTTATTACAAATCTCATCTTGAATTTTGGACCAATCTTCTTTTGCAAACTGCTCCAGGTCTCTCATATTTGAAGGTGCCTTCTCCCAACAGCAATTATAGGATCTCTCCACAGGTGTTCAATGGGATTTAGATTTGGACTCATTGCTGGCCACTTCAGAACTCTTCAAGGATTTGTTTCCATCCATGTTTAGGTACTTTGTGAATTATGTTTGGGGTCATTGTCTTGCTGGAAGACCCATGACCTAAGACACAAGCCCAGCTTTCTGACACTGGGCCTTACATTGCAACCTAAAATCCAGTGGTAATCTTCAGATTTTATGATGACTTGCACACAGTTAAGGCACCCTCGACGGAGGGTTTGCACGGACACCGATGCACCCTGATCCTGCAGGACAGGTTGAATTTCTTAGAACTT
Organism: Ranitomeya imitator; assembly: GCF_032444005.1. Lineage (NCBI taxonomy): Eukaryota > Metazoa > Chordata > Amphibia > Anura > Dendrobatidae > Ranitomeya > Ranitomeya imitator. The sequence goes on from NC_091282.1 coordinate 337,012,300, forward strand.
TATTGTGGTTGCTTATCCACTATTTGGACTATCCTGCATAAAAAATCTTTGGAGGGAGATAAAATTAAATGTTTCCCGGCAACAGCCCCAAAACCTGAAAGATCTTGAGAAGATCTGTATGGGGGAATAGGCCAAAATCCCTGCTGCAGTGTGTGCAAACTTGGTCAAGGACTACATTAAACATCTAACCTCTGTAATTGCAAACAAAGGTTTCTGTACCAAGTATTACAGTAAGTTCTGTTTTCCTATTGTATGAAATACTAATTTCATGCAATAAAATGCAAATTAATCATGTAAAAATCATTCAATGTGATTTTCTGGATTTTTTTTTTAAGACTCTGTCTCTCACAGTTGAAGTATACGTACGATAAGGATTACAGACCTTTCCATCATTTGTACTGTAGGTGGCAAAACTTGCAAAATCAGCAGTGTATTAAATACTTATTTTCCCCACTGTATATGTCCCCCTTCCTGGGCCCATCCTGGTATTTATATGTCCCCCACCCTGGTATATATGTCTCTCATCCTGGGCTCTTCCTGGTATATGTATCCCCTGTTTTGATGTTGCTCTTTAACGCGTAATAAAATAAACCATTCTATGTTCCTACAAAACGTGGCATACTCTTCTGAAGCCGACACAGAAGCCGCAGCTGACGTCAGCATGCAAGCATCAGGCAGCGCATGACATCACTGCCAGCACTCAGAAGTCAGCTGCCAGCCTCTGATTGGCAGGTCTCTGAGCCACAATGAATTTCATCTGAATGTGTATCTTCGCATGCACATCCAGCTGAAATATGCTCTGGCGTAGGTGGGCCCCCCATCACCTCCGGTTGCACGCTCTGCGACCGCGATCGTTACGTCCCTGCTGCGAAGTGTACTTATCAATCCAGAACAAGTGTGAGATAAAACAGTTCATAGAAAACATCAGCATAGGTCAGTGTTTTTTTCTTTTTCATTTTGTTTCTCATTCTGCTCCTGGTACTTCCTTGATAGAAGTCTGTTTTGTTTTGATGAGGGCAGATTTTAGTGGTTTATCAGAATGAAAGATGAATTAAGACTAGAGGCCAGGAGAAAGGAGAAGAAAAGGTTTAGAAGTGGAGAATGAAACATAGTTCTCTGATAAGATATATTACAAAGTTTCTTATACTTGATCATAGAATTGATTTATGGAAAATTTGTTGCAGAGTCATTGACCATTAACCCCTTTCTGTCATTGGACGTACTATTCCGTCCATGTGGGGTTGGCCTTAATTCCCACAGACGGAATAGTACGTCCAGCCCGATCGGCCGCGCTCACGGGGGGAGCGCGGCAGATCGCGGCCGGGTGTCAGCTGCCTATCGCAGCTGACATCTGGCACTATGTGCTTGCAACTTTTTTTGTTCGTCGTGTCCGCCATTTCCGACCGCGCATGCGAGGCCGGAACTCCGCCCCCTCCTCCCCACAACTCACAATGGGGCAGCGGATGCATTGTAAAACTGCATCCGCCGCCCCCATTGTGCTGCGTTGTCACAGGATGCGTCGGTACGTCGGCCCAACGCACTGCGACGGGCCGACGCTGACACTAGTGTGAAAGTAGCCTAAACTATGAATACGTTTGGTGTAGAAATGAAAAGAAGCCCAAAAAAGGATGACACTCCAGCCTGACCCTAAATCTTTCCTAAAAAAAAGGTGAAAAAAAGTGTCCCAATATGTCTTCCCTAAAAATCAAGGTTCATCAACAGCCAATGAATGAGACGGAAAAGGCCAAACAGAAAGACAAGTATATTTAAACAAGTATGGCAAGATATCACATGCATGAAATACTAACCACAAGACTTACAGTCAGAACGAAGCCTAACATCATAGTGGTGGAATTAGTCCCTATTGTCCTTAGTGGACACTGCGCAAAAGTAAAGCATTGTTTACCTACAAATTAGTGATATCTTACTTCTCCAATATACACTTTTTGTGGTTTCAAACACCTTGTTTTACCATGGTTTGAGTGCCATTTTCCTACAGCTATGTAATAACCTGGTGACTAGTAGGCTCTGTTTGTCACATAGCCCACTAGATGGCACCTAAATATTTAAAAACTAAAAATTTACTGGTACAGTGGGGCAAAAAAGTATTTAGTCAGTCAGCAATAGTGCAAGTTCCACCACTTAAAAAGATGAGAGGCGTCTGTAATTTACATCATAGGTAGACCTCAACTATGGGAGACAAACTGAGAAAAAAAATCCAGAAAATCACATTGTCTGTTTTTTTTAACATTTTATTTGCATATTATGGTGGAAAATAAGTATTTGGTCAGAAACAAACAATCAAGATTTCTGGCTCTCACAGACCTGTAACTTCTTCTTTAAGAGTCTCCTCTTTCCTCCACTCATTACCTGTAGTAATGGCACCTGTTTAAACTTGTTATCAGTATAAAAAGACACCTGTGCACACCCTCAAACAGTCTGACTCCAAACTCCACTAAGGTGAAGACCAAAGAGCTGTCAAAGGACACCAGAAACAAAATTGTAGCCCTGCACCAGGCTGGGAAGACTGAATCTGCATTAGCCAACCAGCTTGGAGTGAAGAAATCAACAGTGGGAGCAATAATTAGAAAATGGAAGACATACAAGACCACTGATAATCTCCCTCGATCTGGGGCTCCACGCAAAATCCAACCCCGAGGGGTCAGAATGATCACAGGAACGGTGAGCAAAAATCCCAGAACCACGCGGGGGGACCTAGTGAATGAACTGCAGAGAGCTGGGACCAATGTAACAAGGCCTACCATAAGTAACACACTACGCCACCATGGACTCAGATCCTGCAGTGCCAGACGTGTCCCACTGCTTAAGCCAGTACATGTCCGGGCCCGTCTGAAGTTTGCTAGAGAGCATTTGGATGATCCAGAGGAGTTTTGGGAGAATGTCCTATGGTCTGATGAAACCAAACTGGAACTGTTTGGTAGAAACACAACTTGTCGTGTTTGGAGGAAAAAGAATACTGAGTTGCATCCATCAAACACCATACCTACTGTAAAGCATGGTGGTGGAAACATCATGCTTTGGGGCTGTTTCTCTGCAAAGGGGCCAGGATGACTGATCCGGGTACATGAAAGAATGAATGGGGCCATGTATCGTGAGATTTTGAGTGCAAACCTCCTTCCATCAGCAAGGGCATTGAAGATGAAACGTGGCTGGGTCTTTCAACATGACAATGATCCAAAGCACACCGCCAGGGCAACGAAGGAGTGGCTTCGTAAGAAGCATTTCAAGGTCCTGGAGTGGCCTAGCCAGTCTCCAGATCTCAACCCTATAGAAAACCTTTGGAGGGAGTTGAAAGTCCGTGTTGCCAAGCGAAAAGCCAAAAACATCACTGCTCTAGAGGAGATCTGCATGGAGAAATGGGCCAACATACCAACAACAGTGTGTGGCAACCTTGTGAAGACTTACAGAAAACGTTTGACCTCTGTCATTGCCAACAAAGGATATATTACAAAGTATTGAGATGAAATTTTGTTTCTGACCAAATACTTATTTTCCACCATAATATGCAAATAAAATGTTAAAAAAACAGACAATGTGATTTTCTGGATTTTTTTTCTCAGTTTGTCTCCCATAGTTGAGGTCTACCTATGATGTAAATTACAGACGCCTTTCATCTTTTTAAGTGGTTGAACTTGCACTATTGCTGACTGACTAAATACTTTTTTGCCCCACTGTATATTAACAATTTGGCTGACCAAGATTTCTTTCTGTCGTTCCCGTTTGCATCTACAATGACCTTTCCAATTTTCTATGTACTCAAAGTTGAATTGTGATATGTAACAATATTTTTTCTTCAGAGACATTTGGCCTTGTTATTTCTCTATAAATGTACAGTCCATTTAGGAAGTATTCAGACACTTTTTACAACACTTTATTACATTTTGACCTAAATAGACAATATGTTTTTACACTCAATGTCCTGTAATGGCAAAGAAAAATCAAGTTAGTTGAAACATGTGCAAAAGTATTGAAAATTAAAGATTGAAATGTCACGTTTACGTCAGTATTCAGACCTTTTGCTATGATGTTCAAAGCTATCTCCTTAATGAGCAGCATATTTTTTACCCTAATGCCCAAGAAATAGTGTTTCTTACGGGCAAAAATATACCGTCAATTTTTAACTTTAACGATTTTTTAAAGTTTATTTTAGCCTCATTATGAGACTTGACTATGCAATCATGTGATCATTTTTATATTACACTGTAATATTCCTTTATGTGTAAAACTGATAGGCATGCTTGTGTATCCTGCTTCAGTACAGGAGAACAAAGATCACAGTGCCGGAGGCCTGAAATATATGACGCCAATATCGTTATTGACCTAGCATCTAAGTGATTAAAGGGGTTGTCCACTCTAGAAATGACAAATCCGCAGTCACTTTTTGTGTGCTACCTGAAAGTGTGGGTTTTGGCTGGGTGTGTGAATTTGTGCTGTGAGGGCCTTATGTATGCAGGCTGCTGATAGCGAATGGTGAGGGCTGGCCAGAACCATGGATTCCACAGATCAACAAAGGATTTGCCTCTTGTATGTCCATTGAGTGATAAAAATTTCCTGGCAATATGTTTCCCAGGTCAGTAAAATTATGACAATGGTAAACTTAGAAGGCATTTTTAATATATAAAAATTCTGAATTTGGTAAAAGAATAAAGTGGGGTTGTACAGCTATTTTCTGAGACCCATATCTTTTTTAATTAGCTGTTTACGAACGCGTGTGATGGCTTGATTTTTCGCGTTTATGTTTTTATGGATACCATTTTGAAGTACATACGACAATTAGATTGCTTTTATTGCGTTTTTGAGAGGGAGCAGAGTCTGAAAAAGGGCAAATCTGTCATTTAGATTTTCTTTTCACCATTTCATGTACAGTTTAAATAATTTTATTTGCTTGAAAGATTGGACTTTTACAGACACAAAACTACCAAACATGTTTTGCTTTTTGCTTCTTTATTTTTGAACCTCATTTTTAAAGTATTGCAGTATATAGGAAAATTACTGATGTTATATCATTCCCAGCCTATGATTGGGCTTCATAGAAGCACCAAGATGGCGACGACTGGGGTCTACAGCTTTACTGGTCACATGATGCAGATGGTTGCCAAAACAATTGTGTTACATAATTGGGTCATTTAAATGTTGCTACTGATTTAACAATAGTGATACAGTTGTGATGAATGTATAACACTGTTGGCATCTTCCAGGTACAGAGCGGGCACAGCTCTTGAGCCCACTCCATATATCTGCACCCAACATATGATGTCCTACACCCTATACACTGCTACACCCTATGGGAGAAAGGCATTAATAAGGCAGTGCAGCCATTAGGTGACCGTGTCACATTTCATTAAATAATACTTTTTAGAGTTCAGTTATTAGTGATGTAACTTAATATCTATGGTTGCTAATAGGCAAAGAAAATTGACATATGAATCCAACCCTGATAGAGAAATCATCTTTTAAACTTAGGGTGCTCTTCGTCCTTTAGATTTAAATATAACTAGATAATAAAGTTTGACATTTCGAACTGTGATAATTAGTTTAACCTCTTAACCCTCGAGCCTACTTTCATCTCCCTGACCAGGCCAAATTTTACAATTCTGACTCTGTCATTTTGTGTGGAAATAACTCTGGAAAACTTCAGCTTAACCCACGGATTCTGAGAATATTTTTTCACGACATATATTTCTTTATGTTAGTGGTAAATTGACGCCAATATTGTTTGCGTTTATCTGTGAAAATATCAGAATTTGGGTGAACATTTCGCAATTTTCAAACTTATAAAGTTTATGTCCTTAGTTAACAAATAACATTAACCACATGTGTACGCTATATCAGCAGCATTTTTTAAACTTTTTTTTGTTAGGACGTTAGAAGGGTTAAAAGTTGATCAACAATTTCTCAATTTTCCAATAAAATTTACTAAACCAATTTTTTTTAGGGACTACGTCACATTTGAAGTGACATTGAGGGGCCTATAAGACAAAAACACCTGAAAGTGACACCATTTTAAAAACTGCACCCCTCAAAGTGATCAAAACCACATTCAAGAAGTTCATTAACCTTTCAGGGGCTTCACGGGAATTAAAGCAATATAGAAGGAAAAAAGAAAAATGTTACGTTTTCTCACAAAAATGTTGATTTAGTCCAAAATTTTGCATTTTCCCAAGGGTAACAGGACAAAATGGACCATATAATTTGTTGTGCTATTTCTCGAGTACGACAATTCCCCATATGTGGTGGAAAACTATTGTTTTGGGGCACGACTTGGCTCAGCAGGGCCGAACTGGCCATCGGGCAGTTCTGGCAAATGCCAGAAGGGCCGATGGCAGTAGTGGGCCGCTCGAGTGTGCCGCTGTCGGCACACTCCTCCCGCTGTCGGCACACTCCCGGGCCGGCCCCGCATTCAACTATACCGGCGTCATAGACGCCGGTACAGTTGAATGCAATGATGGGGAGAGAGCGTCTGCTGTCGCTCCCTCTCCCATCATTCCCCGCTCTGTCTGGCGCTTACACTGCGGGTGCGCGATGACGTCATATCATCGCTCACCTGCTGTGTGACCGGGCGGGCAGACTGCAGCTGCTGAGACCGGAGCCAGGAGCAGCGCAGGGCAAGAGGAAAGGTGAGTAGAGTCAGTGTTTTTTATTTTTTTATTATTACATGGCATGGCTACATTACATTCTATGGGGCTGTGCTGCATTACATTCTATGGGGACTGGCTACATTACATTCTATGGGGGCTGTGCTGCATTACATTCTATGGGAGCTGTGCTGTATTACATTCTATGGGGGCTGGCTGTATTACATTCTATGGGGGCTGGCTGCATTACATTCTATGGGGGCTGGCTGTATTACATTCTATGGGGGCTGTGCTGCATTACATTCTATAGGGGCTGTGCTGCATTACATTCTATGGGGGCTGTGCTGTATTACATTCTATGGGGGGCTGTGCTGTATTACATTCTATGGGAGCTGTGCTGCATTACATTCTATGGGGGCTGTGCTGCATTACATTCTATGGGGGCTGTGCTGCATTACATTCTATGGATTGGGAGGTCAGAGAGGCGGCGTGGCAGGCAAAATCCTCTAGTGTTTTTGAGATGGCTGGGGTTTCTGTACCCCAAGTGGACAATGACTTTTCAGCATTATGTTCAGATTTAACCAGAGCCCATAAGACTGGTATGAGGCTCTGGTGGAATATGCGTAGTTTGGAGGAGCATGTTAAATCTGGTTTTATCCCGAGAGGTCTTCGGATATCTATTTTTCCCGCTTGGGAACCCTCAGACGCCTTTAAACAAACCTGGGAGCAGGGACTTACACGGTGTTCGGGCATCTTAATTAATCTATTGCTAGAGCATGACAGAACATTATTTTCAGCAACCAAAACCTCCATTAAGGAGTTAGAATCAAAATTGACTAGCTTTGATGAGGGCTCTGTTACAGCCTTCAAAAATAAGTTGAAGGATACTCTCGACAAATACGAGATTGAAATCACACAACGTAAGAGAGCAAAGTTTCAAAGGAACAAAATGGATTTTGAGCAAGGGAAGGCATATAAGTGGAGACATATGGGCAATGCACGAAGACCGAAATCCCTTAAGGGGGGCCTTCACCCTTCTTCTTCTACGGCTACAATCCCCTCATATAGAGAAGAGAGCTCCAGTGATTTTTTATCTTCCGCCGGGAGCGAGGTCGACCACGGACCAGACGAGGGAGAAAACACAAGAAACGTAACAAAACGGTTTCCACGACACAGGGGGTACATGTCTCCCCATCGCCACAAGTACCCCACCAGGCGGAAGTAGGAGATATGGAGGCCTTTCATCAAGATGTATTGGGGCATATACCTAGTACAACCACACTACAGGTTATAAATCTTTCCAATTATGTCCCTACACCTATAGAATTATCTGTGCTCCAGAAAGGCCTGTCCTTTGTCCCTACACATGTTGCAGACAAGTTTACTCTCATTAAAGATTTATATTTGTTTTGCAGAAAGCTAACGTTCCAAGTCATGTACAGGAGACCCGACATCATGCAGACGATACCCAGTGATGAACGCCAAACCTTTCAGGATTTGTTGGAATTACTCGAGGAGAACGAATCAAATCCGAATAGAAGGAGGTTTCCAAATAGAAACAAATCTCTTAAAACTCCCTCCTTTTCCTTGGTACCGGCCATAAAGATATTCTTTGAGGTGGTCAGGAGAGACATCATGGCCATGCCTATCCGGGTAAGTGGACCATCGAATTTAAACATGGATGAAAGACGCGCCCTTACCGCCCTACAGAACAACGGGGATTTTATCATCAAAGAGGCAGACAAAGGGGGCAATGTGGTTTTGTGGTCAGTTCAACTTTATGAAACTGAAGCTAAACGACAGCTGAGCAATACACAATACTATCAGAAGCTCCCCTCTGATCCCACCTCCATTTTTCTCCGTAAATATGAACAACTACTCGGTAGGGCGTTACAGCATGGCATTGTTTCTCCACAGGAGAAACAGTACCTTTGGGTGGCGAATCCTGTAACGGCAACATTTTACATGTTGCCGAAAATTCATAAGGATAGCGTTAAACCTCCCGGTAGACCTATTGTGTCAAGTGTTGGCAGTGTGTGTGAGAAGGCAGGCGAATACTTAGATTTCTTCCTCCAACCCATCGCCTCATCCCTTCCCTCATTTATTCGGGATTCCTCACACTTTATCAGCATGTGTAGCCAGGTGGTACTCCCTAATAATTTTTTATTAGTCACCTGTGATGTGGAATCACTTTACTCGAATATTGGTCATCAGGACGGGATAAGGGCGTTAACACATTTCTTGGATAAGAAGACATCCATGGATAGAGGCCACGATTCGTTTCTCCTCGATTTGATGTCTTTTGTGCTTCATCACAACTTTTTCCTCTTTGACAGAGTCTATTACCTTCAGCGATCAGGCGTGGCGATGGGCGCGAAGTGTGCACCAGCCTATGCCAACATCTTTTTAGGCTGGTGGGAGGAGTTATTTGTATATTCCTCCCCTCTATTCGTTACCCACGTCCACGCCTGGTATCGCTTTATAGACGATGTCTTCATCATCTGGAAGGGCACTGAAGAGGAATGTGTTATGTTTTTCAAAGATTTGAACTCCAATTCTGTTAACATCTTTCTTACGTTCTCCATTTCCACCAGTGATACCACCTTTCTGGCTTTGAGGGTATTTGCACATGAGCAACATTTAGCCACCGACCTTTTTAGAAAACCCACGTCAACGAATTCGCTCCTGGAATTTTCCAGTTTTCATCCTTGGCACACAAAGGTGGGTGTCCCAACGGGACAATTTCTACGTACAAGACGGAATTGTACCCTTGATACCGATTTTTCAACTCAGGCTCGGGAGCTTTCGGACCGGTTCTGACATAGAGGTTACCCTAGGCGTGTCATCTCCACAGCCTATCAGAGGGTAAGGGCGCAAGATCAGAGGTCGCTTCTATCTTCTAAGAGACAAAATCAAGAGAGTCAGACCAGGTTTATTACCGATTTCAACAACAATTGGAAACAGGTTAGTGACATTCTGTCCAGGCACTGGCAGATCCTCCGGACAGATACACACACCTCGGAGGTCACCAGCAATAGACCCCTTCTTACGGCACGACGGGCACCTAACCTCAGGGATATCCTCACTCGGAGTCACTTTAAGAGACCGACGTTTAAACTAAATAGAGGCATTACTTTGAGAGGGTCATTTCCATGTGGGGACTGTAATCTTTAATAATAATAATAATCTTTATTTTTATATAGCGCTAACATATTCCGCAGCGCTTTACAGTTTGCACACATTATCATCACTGTCCCCGATTGGGCTCACAATCTAGAATTCCTATCAGTATGTCTTTGGAATGTGGGAGGAAACCGGAGTGCCCGGAGGAAACCCACGCAAACACGGAGAGAACATACAAACTCTTTGCAGATGTTGTCCTGGGTGGGATTAGAACCCAGGACCCCAGCGCTGCAAGGCTGTTGTGCTAACCACTGCGCCACCGTGCTGCCCCTCTGTATCTGTAGACTGTAGTATCTGTCCCCACATGGTACCTAGCCGTGACCTCTTTATGCACCTCATTTTGCTTACTAGGCACTTCCTCAAGTCCTACATTAATTGTAGATCTAGGGATGTGATCTATGCCCTTATCTGCCCCTGTAGGATGATGTATGTTGGGCAGACCACCCAAGAACTTAGGAAGCGTGCCCAAAAACATATTTCTACAATACACTTGGCAGCTTCGGATCAGAGAAAGGGCAAGGCTCTCACCCCAGTGGCTGAACACTTTTTGGTCAAACACGGAGGTTCTTCAGCCAATCTGAAGGTGGTGGGCCTGCAGAAACTTATCCCCAATGAGAGAGGGGGAAATAAAAGTAGGCTCCTTCTCCAAATTGAGTCTAAATGGATTTTTAAGTTACACACAGTGGCCCCTGCAGGTCTAAATGAGGAACTCCTCTTTACGGGGTTCCTGGGACAATAGATCCATCTTTATGGGGTTGCAGTTGGTATAACATTAGGTGTCCGTATGCCGTTTGACTAACCTATGACTTTAAAGATATAGTTCGTCTTTCCTTACCGCTGTTTGCTCCTTTGTCCTTTTTTCTCCTAGCCATCTATTGGGTCGTTATTCGCTAGTACCTGCCCTATGGGACTTCATAGCTATTATGTATGCAGTTTTCATCACGTTCATCACTATATTGGAGTTCAAGTTGCTTGGGACGTACGTTTACCATGGACTAAGGATGGACCTACATTGAATTTTTCAATCTTAATGGACTATAGCCATTGGACTTGCCTTGTGTGAAATAAGACGTCTACAAGAGTTCCATTTGGGTCATGTTACCTGTACCATCATCTTTATCTATGGGCTATCGGACTTCTCCTGTACATGACTTGTGTTCTCCTGCTTCCGGGTTGCTATTTTTCTTTGTTATATGTTATATTGCCTGAGGAGTCTCGACCTGCATGGCAGTATTCAATAAGGACATTTATCATCTTTCCTTATGCCAATCAATGGAGGACTATTGTGCGTATGAGGAATCGCCTCCATGGACATATACAAGATACATTTTGGACTCTCATTTTGAGTTTTCTTTTCTTTTTATTAGCATATAGGTTCTAATTAGGTATTATTGATTTAACATCACCAATATATGTGTCTTTTTGATAACTTGTTTTCCTTTTTAGATCCGGTTTTCTGCCCAGGAGTTATTCACTATGACGCATTTTCATTCATCTTCAAATATACCCTTCACCTATCTTAGTGGGTTTCCTCTAGGGGTGCCAGGGTATACCCATATTGAATACTTCCTTCCCCACTTTCTATTTTTGTGGGTGGGGTGGGGGGTGTTTCCCTCTTGTCTCACATTTTCTTTCTTAAGCATTCCGGCGCTCTGCCTGTTCTATTGTGGCTCTGCGCTTTTGACGCATGCGCAGCGCGGCTCGGACATAGAGCCGCGTCTGCGCATGCGCCGGCTCTGTCCTACGGAGGCCTCCGTATATCTTCCTCTTCTCCACACGCGGCTGTACTCTTACCCCGCCTCCTCCCTACCGCTCCATGGAGGAGCACACCGGTATGTTATCATGCAGATTAATGCTCCTATTTATATGTGGGTTGAACACCACATACCCCACTTCCCCTGACGAAGCCGCTGCGGCGGCGATACGCGTGGGGCTCTGCTTCCTACACCCCCTCCTGACCACTGACTGGCCATTCACGGCATGTGGCTTTGCAGCTGTAGCTTTATCCTCCGACCTTCTGACCTATATTTACCATGACTCCAGATCCAGCTGAGCGCTTATTCGGCGGTATACCGACTTCATAGATCTCCCAGAGGGGAGCTTTGCTCTATTTACTAAGGTCCTTTTTTTACTTGGGTCACATTTTTCAGTGACTCATTTGTCATTTACTCTGCCATCATTTGGTAATGTATTCTGTTTTTTGTATTTTATGTATTTGGTTTGCATTTGATTTCATATTATATTGCTCCCTTAATAGATATATTTAGGTCTATTGGTATATGTTACTATACATCTAGGATGGTCGGCTGTTATATACTATATATGGATTGCTGTTTACTTATCAGGATATACTGGGGTGTTCTACACACAGTTGTATTTTAGATGTTTTTAAATGTTTTTCTTTGTGGTGTTCAATAAACATGTTTTGATATTTTTGTTATATGGTTGTGCAGGCCTGATTTAGTCCATTCTTTTTCCTTTGTTCTTGGTGCATTACATTCTATTGGGACTGAGCTGTAATGCTGGATACAGCTGTAATTATGTTATATAGTTGTGTTACACTCCCCTCACTTCTTGTAACCTACAAGTGTACAAAGATATTATACAGTCACCATGCGACAAGTGGGCCTGTGTGACTTCAAATGCAAGGGCTGAATTTTAGTCCCAGTCCGGCCCTGTGGCTCAGAATAGGTGGAGCACCGTTTGACTTTTGGAGCGCAAAATTGGCTGGAATTGATAGAGCATGCCATTTTGTGTTTGCAGAGCCCATGATGTGCCTAAATAGTGGAAACCTCCCATGGGTGACCCCATTTTGAAAACTACACTCCTCAAGGAACTTTTGTAGAGGTGTGGTGAGCACCTTGAACCCAGTGGTGCTTCACATAATTTTATAATGTTGAGCTGTGAAAATGAAAACAATTATTTTTCTCACAAAAAATGTTGGCTTTGCTCCAATTTTTTCATTTTCACAAGGTTAACAGGGGAAAATGGAATATATAAGTTGTTGTGAAATTTCTCCTGAGTACATCACTACCCGATATTGGCTGGAAAACTACTGTTTTGGCACCCTGCAGGGTTCAGAAAGGAGGGAACACCATTTGACTTTTGGAGAGCAAAATTAGCTGGAATAGATAGTGGACACCATGTCGTGTTTGCAGAGCCCCTAATGTGCCTAAACAGTGGAAATCTTGCACAAGTGAACCCACCATGGAAACACGCTCCTCAAGGAACTTATTTAGAGGTGTGGTGAGCACCTTGAATCAACAGGTGCTTCACAGAGTTTTATAACATTGAGCCATGAAAATAAAAAATAAAGGATAACAAGGGAAATTGACTGTATAATTTGCTATACAATTTCTCCTGAGTACACCACCACCCCATCTATGCACATGATGATGTGAGGGGAGGGAGGTTAAAGGGGGAATGCAGATAATGATGTGGGGAGGGGGTTAAAGGGGAACTGTACATGATGATGTGAAGAGAGGAAGAATTGCACATGATGACGGGGAAGGAGTAAGGGGGACGCACATGATGATGTGGAGAAGGGGGACTGCACATGATGATGTGAAGGGAGGAGGAGGAATTGCACATGATGACGGGGGAATGAGTAAGGAGGACTGCACATGATGATGTGGGGAGGAGGGATAAAGGGGTACTGCACATGATGATGTGGGGGGATTAAAGGGGGACTGCACATGATGTGGGGAGGGGGTTAAAGGGGGACTGCACATGAAGTGGGGGATTAAAAGGAACTGCAAAGGATGACATGGGGTAAAGGGGACTGCACATGATGAAGTGGGGGTAAAGGGGACTGCACATGATGAAGTGGGAGGAAGAGGACTGCACATGATGAAGTGGGGGAGGGGGACTGCACATGATGAAGTGGGGGAGAGGATGGGAGACTGCACATGATTATGTGAGGGGAGGAGGAGGAATTGCACATGATGTGGGAAGGAGTAAGGGGGACTGCACATGATGATGTGGGAAGGAGTAAGGGGGACTGCACATGATGATGTGGGGAGGGGGGTTAAAGGGGGACTGCACATTATGTGGGTAGGGGGTTAAAGGGGGACTGCACATGAAGTGGGGGATTAAAAGAAACTGCAAAGGATGACATGGGGTAAAGGGGATTGCACATGATGAAGTGGGGGTAAAGGGGGCTGCACATAATGAAGTGGGGGTAAAGGGGACTGTACATGATGAAGTGGGGAGAAGGGGACTGCACATGATGAAGTGGGGGAGGGGATGGGAGACTGCACATGATGATGTGAGGGGAGGAGGAGGAATTGCACATGATGATGGGGAAGGAGTAAGGGGGACTGCACATGATGATGTGGGGAGGGGGGTTAAAGGGGGACTGCACATGATGATGTGAGGGGAGGAGGAGGAATTGCACATGACGGGGGAAGGAGTAAGGGGGACTGCAAATGATGATGTGGGGAGGGGCGTTAAAGGGGTACTGCACATGATGATGTGGAGGGGTTAAATAAAGGGGGACTGCACATGATGTGGGGAAGGGGTTAAAGGGGGACTGCACATGAAGTGGGGATTCAAAGGAACTGCAAAGAATAGGGATGGGAGGGGATGGGAGACTGCAAATGATGAATTGAGAGTAAGGGAAGAGGGACAGCAATTGAATTGAAGGTGGGGGTGTGGTATGCAAATGATGATCGGGAGAGAGCAAATAATAATGAATTTTGAGGGTGGTGGAATAAATGATATATTGAATGTGGGGGTAGAGCTGATATATGGTGGTAGAGAGAAGACATGACAATGAATTAGGGTGGAAAGGGCATGTAAATACAATGAGTCGGGGGAGCGGGAGGTACATAGTGGGGGGTGTTGAGTATGCAATGACTGGTAATGAATTGGGGGAAAGAGTACAGGTGCTAAGTAAGTTATATATTTATTAGGTGGGGAAAGTGGATACGTATAGCTAGAAAGGGCTCAGTGGTGTATTATAATTTATATTTGGAATGGTGGGTTGCATAAAAACCAATTATGTATTAATGGTGGGTGCATATCTATATTCAGATGTGTAATGTAGAAGAAAGGGAAAAAGAGGGGAATGTGATCTGGAAGCCGTGCTCTAGGTAAGTGTTATTTTATGCAGAGATGAGTCCTGCCTGGAAGAAGTGATGGCGGTCTGCGCTGCATGAAAAAGAAAAGCAAAGATGAAGGACTTCAGCTAGAGACGTCACTGGTGAGTCAGTGTGTTACCTGTACACTGACACAATTCACTGTACCCTATATACAGAGCTCCTGTGTATAATGTCACCAGTGATCACTATATTACCTGTACACTGAAACTGTATATTATGTACAGAGCTTCTGTGTATGTCACTGGTGATCACTGTATTACCTGTACACTGACAGTAAATACAGAGTTCCTGTATATAATGTCACTTAGTGTTGTGTTTTTTTTTAAATTAATGATCAATATTGTAGTATTGTGTTGTGAATTTTGTGGCAGAGCTCCCTCCTGTGGTCACAAGTGGTACTTCGGCTGATTCTCTCTGTGAGCTTCCGTTGGTGGAGGAAAGTGGTACTGCGGCTTCTGAGTTTCCTTCCTCAGGTGATGTGGTGAAGTCGTTAGGTGCTGTTCTATTCAACTCCACCTAGTTCTTTGATCCTGGCTTCCAGTCAATGTTCTAGTATTGGACCTGTTTCCTCCTGGAGCGTTCCTGTGGCCTGCTGCTCTGCTTAGCTAAGTTCCGCTTTTGCTTTTTGTTTTTTTCTGTCCAGCTTGCTTATTTGTTTTCTCGTGCTTGCTGGAAGCTCTGGGACGCAGAGGGTGTACCTCAGTGCTGTTAGTTCGGTACGGAGGGTCTTTTTGCCCCCTTTGCGTGGTTGTTTGTAGGGTTTTGTGTTGACCGCAAAGTTACCTTTCCTATCCTTGCTCTGTTCAGAAAGTCGGGCCTCACTTTGCTAAATCTATTTCATCTCTACGTTTGTCTTTTCATCTTAACTCACAGTCATTATATGTGGGGGCTGCCTTTTCCTTTGGGGTATTTCTCTGAGGCAAGGTAGGCTTATTTTCTATCTTCAGGCTAGCTAGTTTCTCAGGCTGTGCCGAGTTGCATAGGGAGCGTTAGGCGCAATCCACGGCTGCCTTTAGTTGTGTTGGAGAGGATTAGGGATTGCGGTCAGCAGAGTTTCCACGTCTCAGAGCTCGTTCTATGTTTTTGGGTTATTGTCAGGTCACTGTATGTGCTCTGACTCCTATGTCCATTGTGGTACTGAATTACCTTATCATAACAATTCAGTCACTATGTGGTGGTAATATGTGGTCTGGTCATGGTGTGGTGGTATTTGTTCCTTGTATGAGGTATTATTTTGTCACTATGTGGTGGCAATAAGTGGTCTGGTCATGGTGTGACGGCATTTGTCCCTTGTATGTGGTATTATAGGTCACTATGTGATGGTAATATGAGATCTGGTCATGGTGTGATGTATTTGTCCCGTGTATGTTTATTAATGGTCATTTAAAAAAATGTATGTGACTCATTCCCTTAAAGAAAAATCCATAAAAATATATTTATATTTAATAGGTTAGAGTAGAGTAGGGTCGGGCCAAAAGAATCTACAGTGTCGTGGTGGCAGCTTAAAAATTCTTTTGGCCAGAACAATAGCTGCTGGCTATGTATGTGATCTGGTGTTTGATGGGAACTGTTAATATCTGATTGATGAGGACGTGGTGGAGAAGTTGAGTTTTTCCAAGAGTGAGCGGTGAGATTGTGGAAGGTTCAAAGGGTGGAGGCGGAGCTGGGGTGGAGCCTGGACAGAATCTCAAGGGGGCCCGAACATTTTGCCAGTATGGGGCCCTGAAATTCCTAGTGACAGCCCTGAAATGCAATGTATGCAGCAAAAGTTTTAGGAAGGTGTGGAAAAATGCTGCCAAGAATGCTTTAAAAACTATAAGAGTTACGGTAATAGTTTATGTTTATCAATTAACTCAATGTAAAGTGAATGTACAAAGGAGAAATCAAATCAATATTTGGTGTGACCACCATTTGCCTTCAAAATAGCGTCAAATTATCAATTGTTCTAGGTACACATGCACACAGTTTTTAAAGGAACTTGTTGGGGAGGTTCTTCTAAACATCCTGGAGAATTAACCACCGATATTCTGTGTATGTAGATTTGCACAAATCCTTCTGTTTCTTCATGTTATCCCACACGGACTTGACAACCTTGAGATCAGGGCTCTGTAGGAGCCATATCATCACATCCACTAAGCATTCTTACTTTGCAGCATTTTCCCCCACAATTGACTAAAACTTTGGCACAGTTCTGTATACATATACATGGATATTGGTCATGAAGCTGATGTACTATATCCTGATTTGAGAAGGCATTCAGTACTATACCCTACAACAGCCTTGTCCCGAAGCTCCAGGACCAAGCTAAGCTAAGCTCCAAGTGTCCAAGCTAAGGGACACTGTACAGTTACAATCAACATTATTCCACCTACAGTAATTGCAAATAAGGTTTAGAATAAAAACTTACCACCTTTCTGCGGTTTCCAATGAAACAACAGTTTACATACCTTAACACAACTAATATAACAAGTGCTTTCCACAAATTCAGCACAAAATGCCCCATTTAATGACTACTGCAGTCATTATTGAATTACACTGGTCAACACAAAAAATCATCAGCAAAGTTAATATGTCTGTTTTATGGCGTTTGATGTGCTGATTCTAAAAACATGCTTAGTTTTGACCTATCACATAAAGTTTCTGAGATAGAAGTATTTTTGTTATTACGTTATTTCTGCATTTTCAATGTATGTGGTTTTTCCTATAGTATTCCCATCTCTTTGCTTGTATTACTTAAATGTGAATTTTCTTACATGGACAACATCAGTAAAGGTTTTAGTGAGTTTTATGGAAAGGAGTATTGACAGTGCTGTCAACCAATGATTGCTTCTCAGAAAGTAACATGTTATGGGGTGGAGCTAACTGTTATGAGGAGGTAAGACTTGAGTCAGTCAGAAAAGGATGGTGATGGCAGCAAGGACTTGTATGTGAGACTCTGACAGGAGACAGGTCTCTACAGGGATCTGAGCCCTGCCACAAGGAGATAGAAGGGAAGGCAGAGGACAGCTGCCATTGTGAGAGGATTTTCACTGGTTCTCTGGGAGGGCAAGTCGTCTCAGAGGGAAGAAAACAAGCTCAGCCACTGAGGTGTAAATGAGTGAGGGTCTCCATAGAGAGAGAACCTGAAAGCAGCCAATATCACACTGAAAAACTGCCTGTCTGCAAATGTTCCTCTGTAAGGAACAGGCTGACCTGTTTACCTCACAACTGTATATAGTTACCTACCAGATTACTTCCAGTAAAATCAGTTCTAAATACTAGCTGCCTCTGTGATCTCTGAGGAAATATCTAGTCAGTTGGCTCATCGCATTTTTTTGAGTTTGTCATTAGCATTGAACTGAACTTACTCTACTGTTTGATCCGATTTAAAGGAGAAAAATGCCCCGACAGTGTATCAATCATCTGAACAGACTCTGCTATAGTTGGGAATAAAAGTATTTCGTCAGCCACCAATTGTGCAAGTTCTCTCACTTAAAAAGATGAGAGAGGCCTGTAATTGACACCATAGGTAGAACACAACTATGAGAGTCAAAATCAGAAAACAAATCCAGAAAATCACTTTTTTCTGATTTTGCAAGATTTATTTTGCAAATTATGGTGGAAAATAAGTATTTGGTCACCTAAAAACATGCAAGATTTCTGGCTCTCACAGACCTGTAACTTCTTTAAGAGGCTCCTCTGTCCTCCACTCATTACCTATAGTAATGGCACATGTTTGAACTTGTTATCAGTATAAAAGACACCTGTCCACAACCTCAAACAGTCACACTCCAAACTCCACTATGGTGAAGACCACAGAGATGTCGAAGGACACCAGAAACAAAATTGTAGCCCTGCATCAGGCTTGGAAGACTGATTCTGCAATAGGCAAGCAGCTTGGTGTGATGAAATCAACTGTGGGAGCAATAATAAGACATTGGAAGACAAACAAGACCACTGATAATCTCCCTCGATTTGGGGCTCCACGCAAGTTCTCACCCCATGGGGTCAAAATGATCACAAGAAAGGTGAGCAAAAATCCCAGAATCACACGGGCAGACCTTGTGAATGAGCTGCATAGAGCTTGGACCACCGTAACAAAGGCTACCATCAGTAACACACTACGCCACCAGGGACTCAGATCCTGCAGTGCCAGACGTGTCCCCCTGGTTAAGCCAGTACATGTCCGGGCCCATCTGAACTTTGCTAGAGAGCATTTGGATTATCCAGAAGAGTATTGGGAGAATGTCATATGGTCTAATGAAGTCAAAGTAGAACTGTTTGATAGAAACAAAACTCATCATGTTTGGAGGAGACAGAATGCGGAGGTGGATCCAAAGAACACCATATCTACTGTGAAGCATGGGGGTGGTAACATCATGCTTTCGGGCTGTTTCTCTGCAAAGGGACCAGGACGACTGATTCATGTACATTAAAGATTGAATGGGGCCATATATCGCGAGATTTTGAGTGCAAACCTCCTTCCATCAGCAACGGCATTGAAGATAAAATGTGGATGGGTCTTTCAGCATAATAATGATCCCAAGCACATTGCCAGGGCAACGAGGGAGTGGCTTTGTAAGAAGCATACAGTACAGACCAAAAGTTTGGACACATTTAAAGATTTTTCTGTATTTTCATGACTATGAAAATTGTACATTCACACTGAAGGCATCAAAACTATGAATTAACACATGTGGAATTATATACTTAACAAAAAAGTGTGAAACAACTGAAATAATGTCTTATGTTCTAGGTTCTTCAAAGTAGCCACCTTTTGCTTTGATGACTGCTTTGCACACTCTTGGCATTCTCTTGATGAGTTTCAAGAAGTAGTCACCGGAATGGCCTTCCAACAATCTTGACGGAGTTCCCAGAGATGCTTAGAACTTGTTGGCCCTTTTGACTTCACTCTGCGGTCCAGCTCACCCCAAACCATCTCGATTGTGTTCAGGTCTGGTGACTGTGGAGGCCAGGTCATCTGGCGTAGCACCCCATCACTATCCTTCTTGGTCAAATAGCCCTCAAATAGCCTGGAGGTGTGTTTGGGGACATTGTCCTGTTGAAAAATAAATGATGGTCCAACTAAATGCAAACTGGATGGAATAGCATGCCGCTGCAAGATGCTGTGGTACTCATGCTGGTTCAGTATGCCTTCAATTTTGAATAAATCCCCAACAGTGTCACCAGCAAAGCACCCCCACACCATCACACCTCCTCCTCCATGCTTCATGGTGGGAACCAGGCATGTAGAGTCCATCCGTTCACCTTTTCTGCATCACACAAAGACACAGTGGTTGGAACCAAAGATCTCAGATTTGGACTCATCAGACCAAAGCACAGATTTCCACTGGTCTAATGTCCATTCCTTTTGTTCTTTAGCCCAAAAAAGTCTCTTCTGCTTGTTGGCTGTCCTTAGCAGTGGTTTCCTAGCAGCAATTTTACCATGAAGGCCTGCTGCACAAAGTCTCCTCTTAACAGTTGTAGAGATGTGTCTGCTGCTAGAACTCTGTGTGGCATTGACCTGGTCTATAATCTGAGCTGCTGTTAACCTGTGATTTCTGAGGCTGGTGACTCGGATAAACTTATCCTCAGAAGCAGAGGTGACTCTTGGGTCTTCCTTTCCTGGGGCGGTCCTCATGTGAGCCAGGTTCTTTGTAGCACTTGATGGTTTTTGCCACTGTACTTGGGGACACTTTCAAAGTTTTCCCAATTTTTCGGACTTACTGACCTTCATTTCTTAAATTAATGATGGCCACTCGTTTTTCTTTACTTAGCTGCTTTTTTCTTACCATAATACAAATTCAGTCTATTCAGTAGGACTATCAGCTGTGTATCCACCAGACTTCTGCACAACACAACTGATGGTCCTAACCCCATTTATAAGGCAAGAAATCCCACTTATTAAACCTGACAGGGCACACCTGTGAAGTGAAAACCATTCCCAGTGACTACCTCTTGAAGCTCATCAAGAGAATGGCAAGAGTGTGCAAAGCAGTCATCAAAGCAAAAGGTGGCTACTTTGAGGAACCTAGAATATAAGACACAATTTCAGTTGTTTCACACTTTTTTTGTTAAGTATATAATTCCACATGTGTTAATTCATAGTTTTGATGCCTTCAGTGTGAATGTACAATTTTCATAGTCACGAAAATACAGAAAAATCTTTAAATGAGAAGGTGTGTCCAAACTTTTGGTCTGTACTGTATGAAGGTCCCGGAGTGGTCTAGACAGTCTCCAGATCTCAACACCATAGAAAACCTTTGGAGGGAGTTGAAAGTCTGTGTTGCCCAGCGACAGGCCCAAAATATCACTGCTCTAGAGGAGATCTGCATGGAGGAATAGGCCAACATACCACCAACAGTGTGTGCCAACCTTGTGAATGTGAAGACTTACAGAAAACGTTTGACCACTGTCATTGCCAACAAAGGATACATAACAAAATATTGAGATGAACTTTTGTTAATGACCAAATACTTATTTTCCACCATAATTTGCAAAATAAATCTTGCAAAATCAGACAAGGTGATATTCAGGATTTGTTTTCTCATTTTGACTCTCATAGTTGTGGTATACCTATGATTACAGGCCTCTCTCATCTTTTTAAGTGGGAGAACTTGCACAATTGGTGGCTGACTGAATACTTTTTTTCTCCACTGTATGTGTGTGGTTCTTTTACACCAAAAGGCCAAGTACATTCAATCACTCATGATATTAAAAAGATGTACCAGAAGCACTTAAGTGTCCACTTAGTGATTAAGGGTCCTCTCATGTGATATGCTCAAGTTCAAATGGTCTTCGTGACTGGTTGAATATGAGGAAAGTGGCTATGCTATTTGCTACTCCCATGATTTGGAGAGAACCCAAAAATCATAGTGTTGACTGCTACTTTTGTTTTGTCAAACTGAAGGGCTTTTCTACAAAGAACAAACATAAGAATAATTACCCTGAACTTTAATCTGTGATTAGGTCAGTTCCACAGGATGGTACCTTGCCAGTTCCTGTACCACCATTGGCTGGATTGGATGAAAATGAAGTAGAATATGAAGACTATGGAGCTGAAGCTACTGGCTAAGACATGGTGACCTCAAGTCAAGAAGAGTATGTACCTGAAGGATCAGCCAGGAAGCCAGAATGCTTTACTCAACATGAATTAAATGATCTCATCAGAGACTTTTCATTGTCAAAAGATAAAGCAGAACTTCTTGCATCTAGGTTGAAACAGAAGAATCTTCTTCATGATGATGTCAAAGTGTGATATTACAGAAACAGAAGTAACACTTTAACACAATTTTTCACAAATGATGAGCCAATGGTGTACTGTGACAATGTGAATGGCCTCATTGAAGAACTGAATCAGGAAAATTTTGTTGCAGATTGGCGATTGTTTATTGACTCATCCCAGAGAAGTTTGAAAGCAGTGTTGCTTCACAATGGAAATAAGTAACAATCAATCCCTATTGCTCACTCATGTCATCTAAAGGAAAGTTATGAAAATCTGTCAGTTGTTTTGGATGCTATTCAATATAATCATCAATGGAATATCTGTGGAGATTTGAAAGTGATTGGTCTACTAATGGGAATGCAAGGAGGTTTCACAAAATATTGTTGCTTCTTGTGTTTATGGGAAAGTAGAAATACAGTAGAGCATTATGTTTGTCGTGATTGGGGACAGAGCAACATCTATGCTCCAGGTAGAGACAATGCTCAACAAAATCCTTTAGATGCTCCAACAAAAATCTTTCTTCTTCCACAACATATAAAGTTGGGATTGATTAAAAACTTTGTGAAAGCCATGGCAAAGACAAATTCAGAAGGTTTCCAGCACATTTTTACCTCAGAGTTTCATCATTTTTTTTAACAATTAAACAGCTCACAGGTTGTACATGATCGTCATATGATTTTTTCAAATCTCCTGAAAAATCTCCTTCAAAAATTATTTCTCTTGGTACAATGTTTTCTTGTGCGTACTGTACATTGTTATTAATAAAGTATTTTGAAGGAGATTTCCCTGTGCGTTAGATGCGGGAACAAATTCTATCAGTGAAACACTTGTACAAAAATCGCATATGAAAAAGTGACATCTGAATAAGGCCTTAGATCTAAGGGTAACGTTTCTCCTTGTAGAGAGTGACAATCTAGGCCTGACATGCCAGAGTGAGGAGAATTATATGCAATGCATGCTCCTATGGGAAATTAAATATGCAAATTGCCTCTTCACAGAGAAAGAGGACTAGAACTCTAGCACCACCTACTGGAAGTATCAATCCTATAAATCAATAAAGACCCTTTAACCCCTTACTGCCATCGGACGTGCTATTACGCCAATGGCAGCATCCCCCGCTTTGATGTGGCCTTCGGTGGTGAGCCAACCTCAAAGACCGGACATGTCAGCTGTTTTCAACAGCTGACATGTGCCCCAAATAGGCGCGGGTGGAATAGCGATCCACCCACGCCTATTAACTAGTTAAATACCCTGCCTATTAACTAGTTAAATGCCGCTGTCAAACTGACAGCGGCATTTAAATCGCAATTCTGGCCATCGGTCTGGAAATATGCACACCGCTGACCCCATCATGTGATCGGGGTGTCATTGGTTCGTCGGCATGACAACCAGAGGTCTCCGTGAGAACTCTATGGTTATCAGTGCCGCATTGCTGTGAGTGCCACCCAGTGGTCAGTGCTCAAAGCAAGGCTGTAATTCTACTATACAGAGGCGATCTGAGCATCACCTCTATGTAGCAGAGGCGATCGAGTTATGGCAGCTGCTAGCCTCCCATGGAGGCTATTGAAGCATGGCAAAAATAAAAAATAGATGTTTTTAAAAATATTTATAAAAAAAAAAATTTAGAAGTTCAAATCACCCCCCTTTTGTCCCATTCAAAATAAAACAATAAAAATAAAATCAAACCTACACATATTTGGTATCGCCGCGTTCAGAGTCGCCCGATCTATCAATAAAAAAAGCATTAACCTGATCGCTAAACTGCGTAGCGAGAAAAAAGTCAAAACATCAAAATAATGTTTTTTTTTCAAATGCAATAACAGGCAATCAAAAGATCGTATCTGCACTAAAATTGCATCACTAATAACATCAGCTCGGCGCGCAAAAAATAAGCCCTCACCAAACCCGAGATCATGGAAAATGAAGACGCTACGGGTATCGGAAAATTGAGCATTTTTTTTATTTTTTTGGCAAAGTTTGGAATTTTTTTCACCACTTCAATAAAAAAGAACTTAGACACGTTTGGTGTATATGAACTCATAATGACCTGGTCAGTTTTATCATTTAGTGAATCTAGCAAAAAAGCCAAACAAAAAACAAGTGTGGGATTGCTTTTTTTTGCAATTTCACTGCACTTGGAATTATTTTTTTTCCCGTTTTCTAGTACACGGCATGGTAAAACCAATGGTGTCGTTTAAAAGTACTACTCATCCCGCAAAAAATAAGCCCTAACATGGCAATAAAAAAGTTATGGCTATGGGAAGGAGGTGAGTGAAAAACGAAAACGCGAAACCGAAAAAAGCTCAGGTCATTAAGGGGTTAATGAGCCTTGCCACATAACTTACGATAAAAGCCAAACCAGATTCTGGTTTGGCTTTTATCCTAATCGTATGGCAAGGCTCGATAAAGGGATAATATGGACTTTTAGGATTGCTATTTCCAATAGGTGGAGCTAGAGTTCTAGTTCTCTTCCTCTGTGAAGAGGCAGTTTGCATAATGAGGCCTTGAACGTGCTCCAATATGTTGAAATCTATATAAATAAGCCCCCAAAATTTGGAGATTCTGTACTGTGGAGCAATGAAATAAAACTGGAACTTGTCAGGTCTAAGGATCAACAGTATGTGAGGAGGTAGAATGACGCATACTCTGTGGAGGGCAAGATGGAAATCAAATGTCAATAAAGTCTTGAGGAAAACGTCATGCCTTCTGTGAAAAAGCTGAAGATTGGACCTGCCATCAGGAAAATGATAAAGATAATACCTAAGAGTTTGCCAATGCTTGGTTTCAAAAGATATCCTTGACATTTTGGAGTGGTCATCAGAGTCGCCTGTCTCAAACCCCATAGATATTCTTTGGTGGATTTGAAAGGAACGCTGACAGAAGCTGGTTAGCAGCAGGTCATAATAGCCAAGGGTTTGTACATTTTGCTAATAAACACTAATTTGCAATGGAGGTTGAATAATTTTTATTGCAACTGTATGTACATGACCAGTATTAGACTATTGTGCCAGGGGCCCACCAGCACCATTGTCTCTGTTAGCCCACTGTTCCTCTTCATGCAACATTTGTTTAGCCTAAGGCTATGTGCACATGGATTTGCTGCAAATTTTTCCGCGCAGAAACGCTGCAGATCCGCACTGTGATGTACAGTATAATGTTTTTCAATAGTAAAAAAAAAAAAAGCTGTGCAGATGGTGCAGAAAAATCGGTGCGGAATGGCTGCGGATTTCAAAGAAGTGCATGTCACTTCTTTTGTGCGGATCTGCAGCGGTTCTGCACCCCTCCATGTTAAAATTCCGCAGTGGCAAAAACCGCAGAAATTCCGCACAAAATCCGCAGCAATTCCGCATAAAAACCGCACAGAATCCGCATAAATATGCGGCAAATCCGCGGCTGCAGATTCTGCCAGGGGATGCGGATTTTGTGCAGAAAATTCTGCACCTCTTTTCTTATGTGTGCACATAGCCTAATTCAAAAATACCCTCAGCGTAGCAGGTCCCTGCATATTCCTTTATAATAAAAATCCCTCATGTGCGGCCCATAATATCTATTATTAACCCCTTAACGACCGCCGATATGCTTTTTAACGGTGGTAGTTAAGGGTATTTAAACCAGAAAAAAAGTGTATAGCGCCCCCCAGAATCAGATTTTCTCTGGGGTCTCGGCTGCCGGGGGTAGCCGAGACCCCAGAGACCAAGATTCGGATCGGTTTTTGCCAACCCCCGGGTTGCGATTGCCTTTATTAATCATATAACGGTGACCGCAAAAAAAAAAGCCATTTCATTTCTCTGTCCCCCAACAGAGAAATTTTTTTTTTGCCATTTAATTTGTCTGTCCCTCGATGGAATCGCACATCAGAGGACAGAGAAATAAGGTCTCCGATTGCCCCTTGATACTTACCAGTGTCTCCCGGTGTCCCTCGATCGTCCTGCTTCTCACCACACCCGCTGGCATCTTCTTCCGGTAAGAAAATGGTGGGCGCGTGTGCAGTGCGCCCGCCGAGATCTGCCGGCCGGCACCCGGCAACAATAGGAAGATTATTCCTATTGGTTCATTTTGGTCACTGTGATAAACTCAAAATAATAAAATATTAAATAATCCCCCCTTTATCACACCCTTAGGCTGGTTTCACATTCGCGTTTTCCTGATCTGCGGAGGGCTGCGGACTTCCTCCGTGAAGCCCCACCCTCAGCTGCACCTCCGCCGCTAGCTCCGCCTACTTCTACATGCGGCCTGCGTACCTATCTTTAACATTAGGTACGCAGGTTGTGCCGCTATATGCGGATGCTTCCGCATGCGTCGTTTTGACGATGCAGCGACCAGCGTAGGACGCAGCTTGTTGCAATTTTTTTTTTCTCCGCATCGTCAAAACAACGTATGTGGAAGCATCTGCATACAGCCGCACGACCTGCGTACCGAATATTAAAGATGCCGGCCGCATGCAGAAGTAGGCGGAGCTAGCGGCGGAGGTGCAGCCGAGGGCGGGGCTTCACGGAGGAAGTCCGCAGCCCTCCGCAGATCAGGAAAACGCTAGTGTGAAACTAGCCTAAGTTAGGGAAAAATAATAAAATAAAGAAAATATATTTATTTCCACTTTCCCATTAGGGTTACAGTTGGGCTAAAGTGAGTTGGGCTAAAGGGGTATGTTTCCACGTTAAGGATTCGTTCAGGATTTGCTGCGGATTGGACGCTGCGTACAGCCGCAGCGTTCAATCCACAGCATCCAGATGTTACAGCATAGTGGAGGGGATTTTATAAATCCCATCTCCACTATGCGTGCAGGGCCGCATCTGGCGGCCCTGCATAACCGGACATGCAGCACGTCTTTCCAGACCGCAGCATGTCTATTTATCTTGCGGAGACGCCCCGTCTCTGCAAGATAAATAACAGTCTATGAATATGATGCGGTGAATCACTGCGCGTACAACAGGGGGCGGTGCTTTGGGTGGAGCGGGGTATCCGCTGCGTCCAAAGCGCAGAGATTACGCCCCGTGAAAACATACCCTTAGGGTTGGGGCTAAAGTTAGGGTTAGGGTTGGGATTAGGGTTGGGACTAGGGTTAGGGTTGGGACTAGGGTTAGGGTTGGGATTAGGGTTTGGATTAGGGTTGAGATTAGTGTTAGGGTTGGGATTAGAGTTAGGGTTGGGATTAGGGTTAGGTTTGTGGTTAGGGTTATAGTTAGGGTTGGTATTAGGGTTAGGGGTGTGTTGGGATTAGGGTTGGGGTTGGGATTAGGGTTGGGGTTGGGATTAGGGTTAGGGGTGTGTTGGGGTTATGGTTGTGATTGGGATTAGGGTTAGCGGTGTGTTGGGGTTAGGGTTGGAGTTACAATTGGGGGGTTTCCACTGTTCAGGTACATCAGGGGGTCTCCAAACACGACATGGCACCATTGATTCCAGCCAATTTTGAGTTCAAAAAGTAAAATGGTGCTCCCTCCCTTCTGAGCTCAGCTGTGTGCCCAAACAGTGGTTTAACCAAACTTATGGGGCATCAGCGTACTCAGGACAAATTGGACAACTTGTGGGGTCCAATTTCTCCTGTTACCCTTGGGAAAATAAAAATTTGGGGGTGAAAAGATCATTTTTGTAGAAAAAATATGATTTTTTATTTTCCCAGCTCTACGTTATAAACTTCTGTGAAGCACTTGGGGGTTCATAGTGCTCACCATACATCTGAATAAGTTCCTTGGGGGGTCTAGTTTCCAAAATGGGGTCACTTGTGGGGGGTTTCTACTGTTCAGGCACATCAGGGGCTCTGCAAATGCAACATGACCCCCGCAGACCATTCTTTCAAAGTCTGCATTCCAAAACGATGCTCCTTCCTTTCCAAGTTCTGCCATGCTCCAAAACAGTGGTCCCCCACATATGGGGTATCGGCGTACTCAGGACAAACTGGACAACTTTTGGGGTCCAATTTCTCCTGATACCCTTGTGAAAATAAAAAAATTGGGGCTAAAAAATAATTTTTGAGGGAAAAAAAAATAGATTTTTTTTTATTTTCACGGCGTTATAAACTTCTGTGAAGCACTTGGGGGTTCAAAGTGCTCACCACACATCTAGATAAGTTCCTTAAAGGGTCTAGTTTCACTTGTGGGGGGTTTCCACTGTTTAGGCACATCAGGGGCTCTCCAAACGCGATATCACATCCGATCTCAATTCCAGCCAATTCTGCATTGAAAAAGTCAAACGGCGCTCCTTCTCTTCCAAGCTCTGCCGTGTGCCCAAACAGTTGTTTACTCTCACATATGGGGTATCGGCGTACTGATGACAAATGGCACAACTTTTGTAGTCTAATTTCTCCTGTTACCCTTGTGAAAACAACAATTTGGGGGAGAAAAGATCATTTTTGTGGAAAAAATATGATTTTTTATTTTCACGGCTCTACGTTATAAACTTCTGTGAAGCACTTGGGGGTTCAAAGTGCTCACACACATCTAGCTACGTTCTTTAAGAGATCTAGCTTCCAAAATGATGTCACTTTTGTTTTTTTTTTCACTGGTTAGGCACATCAGGGTCTCTCCAAACGCGACATGGTGTCCGATCTCAATTCCAGCCAATTCTGCATTGGAAAAGTCAAATGGTGCTCCTTCCCTTCCGAGTTCTGCGGTGCGCCCAAACAGTGGTTTACCTCCACAAATGGGGTATTGGCGTACTCAGGACAAATTGCACAACAACTTTGGGGGGGTCTAATTTCTCCTGTTACACTTGTGAAAATAAAAATGTGGGGGAGAAAAATCATTTATGTGAAAAAAATAAAAAAAATTATTTTTATGGCTCTACGTTATAAACTTCTGTGAAGCACCTGGGGGCTTAAAGTTCTCACCACTCATCTAGATAAGTTTGTTAAGGGGTCTAGTTTCCAAAATGGTGTCACTTGGGGGGGGTTTCCACTGTTTAGGCACATCAGTGGCTCTCCAAACGCGACATGGCATCCGATCTCAATTCCAGCCAAATAAATAAGACAGCACACTGCGGCGCTAAAACATGCAAACCTGAAACATGAAAATTGAACTGCATTGCTGCATTAGAAATATGAAAAAATGAGAGAGTTTAGCGCATAAATTGGCCAATTCATGTGTACCTGGGGTACATATGGGGTATCAGCGTATTCAGGAGAAATTGCACAACAAATTTTGTGGTTCATTTTCTCTTTTTACACTAGTGAAAATAAAAAATATTGGTTCTGAAGTAAAATGTTTGTAAAAAAAAGTTAAATGTTAATTTTTCCTTCCACATTGCTTCAGTTCCTATGAAGGATGTAAAGGGTTAATAAACTTCTTGAAAGTGGTTTTGAGCACCTTGAGAGATGCAGTTTTTAGAATGGTGTCACTTTTGGGTATTTTCTGTCATGTACACCCCTCAAAGTGTGACATGATCCATAAAAAAAAATGGTTTTGTGAATTTTGTTGTAAAAATGAGAAATCGCTGGTCAACTTCCTAACAAAAAAAATGTGTTTCCAAAATTGTGCTAATGTAAAGTAGACATGTGGGAGATGTTATTTATTAACTATTTTGTGTGACACATCTCTCTGATTTAAGGGCATAAAAATTCAAAGTTTGAAAATTGCAAACTTGCAATAATTTTCTCCATATTTCAGTTTTTTTCATAAATAAATGCAAGAAATATCGAAGAAATTTTATCACTAACATGAAGTACAATATGTCATAAAAAAAAACAATCTCAGAATCAGCAGGATCCGTTAAAGCATTCCAGAGTTATAACCTCATAAATTGATAGTGGTAGAATTGTAAAAATTGGCCTGGTCAATAAGCTGCAAGTTGGCTCCGTCACTAAGGGGTTCAAAGACTTGGACCCTATCACAAAACAATATTGCCTTGTATGTAGCAGTATGTTGATAGTATACATACAATCTAAATCAGTCAGTTACCATATAATATCACTATATAAAGACCAAATAATATTGGCACATTATGAGCACATATTACCAGGACATAGTATCTGTTATTAAATACAAAAACCCCAATAGTACCACCATACAGTGATGAGTAGATATCAGGTCTACAAAGGTGTTCTGCCAACCATAGAAGTGAATACAGAGTAGCTAAATACTGTAACTCAAAGGTCACGTCTTCTCTAATTGGAGTCAATTGGAGTCCATCACTCTCACTCCTCCGCTATGACAATCTTTCCCGATCATGACTTGTTCTGGAAATACACTTTTCCAGCACCCTCTTCACCTACAGCATTTCTCATTCTTCTACCTCTTTACCGATGCCATTATGCAGCGTCGGACTGAAGCACCTTGGGCCCACCAGAGAAAATCATTCTTGGGGCCCACTATGTAGCTACATAGAAATAGATACAAGACCACCAATTGTGCGGTAAAAAGCACTAATATCAGGGTATAATATAAGGTAGTTCACGTCTTAATTATGTAGCAAGGGTTGGGGTAGCCCACTCACAGAATATAATTTAGCCCCCTCATAGAATATAATGCAGCACCCCACAAAATATAATGCAACCCCCTCAGGTATAACGCAGTCCCCACCATAGAATATAATGTAGCACCGTCATAGGGTATAATGCAGCCCCCAGTGGCGTAACTACCGCGGTCGCTGCGGTCGCCACTGCGACGGGGCCCGGCAGGTCAGGGGCCCGCCGCCCGGCAGGTCAGAGGTACCTGACACCATGTTGCAGTGCAGGAGATCCCTCCCGCACGGCCACAGTCCGAGGCAGGCGTATCTAGGGGGAGGGGGCAGCCGGGGTATGGGAGAGTTAGGAACTTGGAAGCAGCTCCAGTCAGCACTGTGAGACTGTGACAGCGGCTCTGAGCCCCGGGACTGAAGGGGAGAGCGGGGGAGGTGCGGGACATGACAGCGCTGTGCAAGCAGGAGAAGCTGAGGAGCTGCAGGTTAATATCAGCCTCCCCTTTACCAGAGAGGAGTGTGAGATGTGTGTATGAGCTGGTGTGTTTGTGTGGGATATCTGTAGTGTGTGTGTGTGTGATATCTGTAGTGCGTGTGTTATATCTGTAGTGTGTATGTGTGTGACATCTGTAGTGTGTGTGTGTGTGTGTGTGATATCTGTAGTGTGTGTGTGTGATATCTGTAGTGTGTGTGTGTGATATCTGTAGTGTGTGTATGTGTGTGACATCTGTAGTGTGTGTGTGCGTGTGTGATATCTGAAGTGTGTGTGTGTGTGTGTGTGTGTGTGATATCTGTAGTGTGTGTGAGGCAGGGGCATAACTACCACAGTCTGGCAAGTCAGGGGGCCGACAAGTCAGAGGCACACCACTCCCCCCGTCGCAGCTGCCGCAGTGAACTATACCGGCGTTTATGATGCCGGTACAGTTCAAAGCAATGATGGAGGAGAGAGCATCAGCTGATGCTCCCTCTCCCATCATTCCCCTCTGCCTCTGACACTGCGGGTGCGTGATGACATCACTACAACACTTCATCGCGCTGTGTGCGGGGCCCAGGCAGTGCAGCATCTGCACAGGTGATGGTGGCCGCCATATTGGCAAAGCCTGTGGCGGCTGCTGGGACCGGGAACAGGCGGTTCCGGAGCTAGTGGGGGGCACGTGGACCAAGCCGCCCAGGAGGGGAATGCCGCAGCGGCTCAGCCATATGGAGGATCCGGGGATGAATATGGAGGTGTACGGGACCGGCGGAAGTGAGGTGTGTCTGCTGCCCGTGTGTCGCCGTCTCGGCCCCCAGCGTCCCTGGCCCCTGTGACACCAGCCCCGTTTCCTCCCTGCTGTCCCGTGCCCCATGTCCTAGTAGGTCCCAAGGTTCAGGTCATTGTGCTCCTCCGGGCCCCCCGTACACTCCTTGTTCCTCCTCCCCTGGTCTCCCAATGCTCCCTATCTCCCATGCCCTGAGTCCTCCTGCACCCCCCTGCATTCCCTGCCCCTTGTCCCCGTGTGACTCGTCTGCCCTGCTCTCAAGTCTCCCCTGTCCCCTTTCTCACCATGTGTTCTCCATCTACCCTATCCTTGTAATCCCTGTGCCCCCTTCTTCCCTCCTCCCAAGTCTCCCCCCCGTCTTCCTCTGTCCCCTTGCAGCCCTTGCGTCCCTATCTACTCTGCCCTCGGAGTTCTTCTGTGTCCTCTTGTGCCTGTCTCACTTGCACCCTAATCCCCTTGTGCCACTTGTGTCAGTCTGCCTTGTCCCCTTATGCTTGTGTCCCTTGTCCCCGTGTGCCAGTCTCCCTTGCCCATTAGTCCCTGTGTGTCCCCTTGCCAGTCTCCCTGGCCAACTAATCCCCTTGTGCCCCTTGTGTCAGTCTGCCTTGTCTACTAGTCCCCGTGTGTCCCCTTGTCAGTCTCCCTGGCCAACTAGTCCCTGTGTGTCCCCTTGTGCCAGTCTCCCTTGTCCCCTTGTGTCAGTCTCCCTTGCCCACTAGTCCCCTTGTAACCTTTTCCCCTGCCTCCTAGCCCCATGTGTCCGTCTTCCTTGCTCCCTAGCCCCCCATAGTGAACAACAGACTTGTTCACTATGCAAGTAGCCCATGTGTTTTTGGTTCTATAATTGTTCTCTTGTTTCTACAAGACTGGGGAGTCCACCACTCCTCTGTGGGTCATTTGCATTGTAGCTGTTCCATCCTGCATGTCCACATGTATATTTTTTCTCTCTGAACCCTGCTTATACAGGTACTATACAGATGATCAGGTTTTTAAATACATCAGATAGGGATTATATAGATTAGATAGGACTGCTCTATTATGGGTATACCTTGGCGATTGGTGGAGCAGCTTAACATACATTTTTTTGCAAAAAAACGTATTAACTAAATACCCTGTATTTTTTTCATTTTTTGACTAGCACTTGCTTATTTACTGTGACTTTTTTACAGCAGAGTATTTTTGACCTCTCTGTGCGTTTTTGTGTCTTCACACACACACACATATAGGCGCACACACAGTGGCATAACTACAAAGTTATGGGCCCCGATGCGAACTTTCAAATGGGGCCCCCCCCACCATGCCAAAATATTTTCCACCCAAATTCACATTTTCCCTATTAATTTTGCACACTATAGCTTTATTGCAAAGTTGTATAGTGTGACCTCAGTTGCATAACTATCCAGTGCCCCATCCTGGCATATATTTGTCCCCCGTACTGCCATTGTTATGTAATGTATAAAAGAAAATAAACCATTATACTCATCAGGGGCTAACATAGAAGTCATGGGGATCCATATAAGAAGTATAATGCACCCCCATAGTACTCCTTATAGTATAATACACTCCCCATAGTCCCCCATATAGTATTGTACACTCCTCAGTCCTCCATATAGTATAATACACTCCTCCGTATATTAAAATACACTCCTCATAGTCCTCCATATAGCATAATACACTCTTCGTAGTGCTCCATATAGTATAATACACTGCTCAGTCCTCCATATAGTATAATACACTCCTCAGTCCTCCATATAGTATAATACACCCCTCATAGTCCTCCATATAGTATAATACACTCCTCAGTCCTCCATTTAGTATTATACACTCCACATAGTCCTCCATATATTAAATATATTGGGACCGGAGCGTCGCGAGGAGCAGCAGGAAAGGCCCCGGAAGGTGAGAATAGCACGATTTTTTATTTTTTTAAAATTATTTTTAACATTAGATCTTTTTACTATTGATGCTGCATAGGCAGCATCAATAGTAAAAAGTTGGTCACACAGGGTTAATAGCAGCGGTAACAGACTGCATTACACCGTGTTATGCCACGGTGTAACGCAGTCCGTTTAACGGACTGCTAAACCGCTATGGGGGCACTGACTGGAGGGGAGTAGGGAGGGGCCAATTCGTGGCCGGACTGTGCCTGTCGATGATTGGTCGCGGCCGGCTTTCCATGACAGACAAACAGACGGAAGTGACCCTTAGACGATTATATAGATAGATAGATACTGCAACTATACACAGCAGTATCACCTATATAACGAATATGAAGTAGTCTATGCATTACACAGATGATACTGCAAATGTTGGATACACGTTATATATACTGCTACTGCTGTATATAATGATAGTATCACCTATATAATGTATATACAGCAATCTATACACATTCTATAGGAAATACTGCTACTGTTTATAAGTTATACTGTATATAGGTGATACTGCTGTGTGTGTGTGTGTGTGTATATAAATACACCGTCCGCAGTGTCAACTATAACGAATATACACATCAGTAGCAGTATGTATTGCCTATAGAATGTATATAGACTGCTGTATATACATTATATAGGTGATACTATCATTATATACAGAAGCAGCCAGTATCACATATATTGTATATACAGCAGTCTATATATATTCTACAGGAGATACTGCTACTGTATATACGTTATATATAGGTGATACTGCTGGGTATGTGTGTGTGTATATATATATACATACACCGTCCATAGTGTCACCTATAACGAATATACACATCAGTAGCAGTATTGCCTATAGAATGTATATAGGCTGCTGTATATACATTATATAGGTGATACTATCATTATATACAGAAGCAGCCAGTATCACTTATATATTGTATATACAGCATTCTATATACATTCTATAGGCAATACTACTACTGATGTGTATATACGTTAAATATAGGTGATACTGCTGTGTATATATGTACATGTGTGTGTATATATACACACACACACCAGTATGGCCTATATAACGATTATACACATCAATAGCAGTATTTCCTATATAATGTATATAGACTTATAAATATATATACACATTATATAGGTGATACTGCTGTATATAATCACTGTATCACCTATATAATGTATGTATAGCAGTCTATACACATTATATAGTGAATACTGCTGATGTGTATATACGCTATATAGGTGATACTGCTGTGTATATATGTACGGTGTATATATATATATATATATATATATATATATATATATATATACACACACACACACACACACCGCGGTGTCACGTATACAATCTATATAAATCAGTAGCAGCATTCCCTATATATAATGTATATAGACTGCTATACATACAGTGGGGCAAAAAAGTATTTAGTCAGTCCGCAATAGTGCAAGTTCCACCACTTAAAAAGATGAGAGGCGTCTGTAATTTACATCATAGGTAGACCTCAACTATGGGAGACAAACTGAGAAAAAAAATCCAGAAAATCACATTGTCTGTTTTTTTAACAATTTATTTGCATATTATGGTGGAAAATAAGTATTTGGTCAGAAACAAACAATCAAGATTTCTGGCTCTCACAGACCTGTAACTTCTTCTTTAAGAGTCTCCTCTTTCCTCCACTCATTACCTGTAGTAATGGCACCTGTTTAAACTTGTTATCAGTGTAAAAAGACACCTGTGCACACCCTCAAACAGTCTGACTCCAAACTCCACTATGGTGAAGACCAAAGAGCTGTCAAAGGACACCAGAAACAAAATTGTAGCCCTGCACCAGGCTGGGAAGACTGAATCTGCAATAGCCAACCAGCTTGGAGTGAAGAAATCAACAGTGGGAGCAATAATTAGAAAATGGAAGACATACAAGACCACTGATAATCTCCCTCGATCTGGGGCTCCACGCAAAATCCCACCCCGTGGGGTCTGAATGATCACAAGAACGGTGAGCAAAAATCCCAGAACCACGCTGGGGGACCTAGTGAATGAACTGCAGAGAGCTGGGACCAATGTAACAAGGCCTACCATAAGTAACACACTACGCCACCATGGACTCAGATCCTGCAGTGCCAGACGTGTCCCACTGCTTAAGCCAGTACATGTCCGGGTCCGTCTGAAGTTTGCTAGAGAGCATTTGGATGATCCAGAGGAGTTTTGGGAGAATGTCCTATGGTCTGATGAAACCAAACTGGAACTGTTTGGTAGAAACACAACTTATCGTGTTTGGAGGAAAAAGAATACTGAGTTGCATCCATCAAACACCATACCTACTGTAAAGCATGGTGGTGGAAACATCATGCTTTGGGGCTGTTTCTCTGCAAAGGGGCCAGGATGACTGATCCGGGTACATGAAAGAATGAATGGGGCTATGTATCGTGAGATTTTGAGTGCAAACCTCCTTCCATCAGCAAGGGCATTGAAGATGAAACGTGGCTGGGTCTTTCAACATGACAATGATCCAAAGTACACCGCCAGGGCAACGAAGGAGTGGCTTCGTAAGAAGCATTTCAAGGTCCTGGAGTGGCCTAGCCAGTCTCCAGATCTCAACCCTATAGAAAACCTTTGGAGGGAGTTGAAAGTCCGTGTTGCCAAGCGAAAAGCCAAAAACATCACTGCTCTAGAGGAGATCTGCATGGAGGAATGGGCCAACATACCAACAACAGTGTGTGGCAACCTTGTGAAGACTTACAGAAAACGTTTGACCTCTGTCATTGCCAACAAAGGATATATTACAAAGTATTGAGATGAAATTTTGTTTCTGACCAAATACTTATTTTCCACCATAATATGCAAATAGATTGTTAAAAAAACAGACAATGTGATTTTCTGGATATTTTCTTTCAGTTTGTCTCCCATAGTTGAGGTCTACCTATGATGTAAATTACAGACGCCTCTCATCTTTTTAAGTGGTGGAACTTGCACTATTGCTGACTGACTAAATACTTTTTTGCCCCACTGTACATTATATAGGTGATACAGTGATTATATACAGCAGTATCACCTATATAATGTATATATAGCAGTCTTTACACATTATATAGGTGCAACTGCTGTATATACACATTTAAAAAAAATCATCGTGGGACTTACCCAGGTCCCTGAGATGGGGGGGGGAGGTCGGTAGGATAAAGGGCTGAGGTGGGTCGGGTCCCAGCATCGGCGGTAGAGGATCCCAGGCAGGCTGGCAGCATTGGTGAGAGGCAGAGCAGTCTTCTTTGACGCTGGTTCAGGCCGGCCAGCGTCAGACACAGGTGGAGGTCCCAGCGTCGGCGGTAGAGGATCCAGGCCGCAGCCAGGCAGCATTGGTGTACAGTCTTCTCTGACGCTGGTTCAGGCTAGCCAGCGTCAGACACAGGTGGAGGTCCCAGCGTCGGCGGTAGAGGATCCCGCAGGCAGCATTGGCGTGGTGAGCAGTCTTCACTGACGCTGGTTCGGGCCGGCCAGCGTCAGACACAGGTGGAGGTGCACGCCCTACTGCGCGCCAGCCTTTTCAAATATCGCAGTGTGCACACGGAGTCTCCTGCTTGCCCACTCTCGCAAGGGCAGCAGCAGACGAGCACACGCAGGCGGCAGGATCAAGGACTGCGGCCATGCTCATTGCTCCCGCGACCCGCACTGACGCCGGCCGCCGTGGGCGGCCTTGTCAGTGCGAGCAACTGAACACGAGCATACAGGAACATTTAAAGGGCTGGCTGGAGGGATCGTGCGCGCCGCTATGTAGTATCGCTGCCGGTCTGACCTGCCGGGCGGCGGGCCCCTGACCTGCCGGGCCCCGTCGCAGTGGCGACCGCGGTAGTTACGCCACTGCGCACACACTCAGGCACACAGCACAGCTCACCTCTCCGCAGCAGCAGCTTATCCCAGCAGCCTCTTCCTCGCTGGAAGCTTTCTGACTGAGACAGCAGCACACTGGATGATGACGTCATCCAGCTGGGCTGTCTCAGACAGGAAGCAGGACGCCGGGAGGTGAGCTGCTCTGTGAGTCTGTGTGCCTGCATGTGTGTATGTGTGTGGTGCTGTGTGTGTGTGGGCGTGCGGTGCTTTGTGCATGTGTGGTGCGGCTTTACATGCAGGCAGTGTTAGCTGCACCCTGCGGATAACGCTGCCCGCTATTAAAGATAAATGGTATTCATGCTTTTCCACGCCCATAGGGGCGTGGGGAAGCGTGAATATTCATTTTGCTTTAGCAGCGGGGACAGGATCCTGTCTCCAGCTTCTGCTACTGGCACAGGGCGGGCCCCCTTGACTCAGGGGCCCCATAGCCACTGGCAGGGGGCCCCTGGAGCAGTGAGGTCCCTAGGCAGCTGCTGGTCAGTATGCCAGCAGGTGTCAGTGCCTGGGCCCACCAGAGAATCCTCCGGTTCTCCGGTGGGCCAGTCCGAGCCTGCCATTATGTAACCATCTTATTACTTCTAGTATTACATCTGCTGGTACCCCAGGTGCCCACATTTAATTATCTGCTGTGTAGTGCTGCATCTTCGGCTGTAAATTTTCATATGTTGAGAATTCATACATTATGAATGTGTTCATAAACCCATTTTTTGCTTTCTCTCGCATATGCTATGTCCATAGAGCATCCAAAGACCATATATATCCATGCATCATGCACCACTTGACTACTTATTTTAACCCCTTCATGACCCAGCCTATTTTGACCTTAAAGACCTTGCCGTTTTTTGCAATTCTGACCAGTGTCCCTTTATGAGGTAATAACTCGGGAACGCTTTAACGGATCCTAGCGGTTCTGAGATTGTTTTTTCGTGACATATTGGGCTTCATGTTAGTGGTAAATTTAGGTCAATAAATTCTGTGTTTATTTGTGATAAAAACGGAAATTTGGCGAAAATTTTGAAAATTTCGCAATTTTCACATTTTGAATTTTTATTCTGTTAAACCAGAGAGTTATGTGACACAAAATAGTTAATAAATAACATTTCCCACACGTCTACTTTACATCAGCACAATTTTGGAAACAAAATTTTTTTTTGCTAGGAAGTTATAAGGGTTAAAATTTGACCAGCGATTTCTCATTTTTACAACGAAATTTACAAAACCATTTTTTTTAGGGACCACCTCACATTTGAAGTCAGTTTGAGGGGTCTATATGGCTGAAAATACCCAAAAGTGACACCATTCTAAAAACTGCACCCATCAAGGTACACAAAACCACATTCCAGAAGTTTATTAACCCTTCAGGTGCTTCACAGCAGCAGAAGCAACATGAAAGGAAAAAATGAACATTTAACTTTTTAGTCACAAAAATGATCTTTCAGCAACAATTTTTTTATTTTCCGAATGGTAAAAAGAGAAACTTAACCACGAAAGTTGTTGTCCAATTTGTCCTGAGTACGCTGATACCTCATATGTGGGGGTAAACCACTGTTTGGGCGCACGGCAGGGCTTGGAAGGGAAGGAGCGCCATTTGACTTTTTGAATGAAAAATTGGCTCCACTCTTTAGCGGACACCATGTCACGTTTGAAGAGCCCCCGTGTGCCTAAAAATTGGAGCTCCCCCACATGTGACCCCATTTTGGAAACTAGACGCCCCAAGGAACTTATCTAGATGCATAGTGAGCACTTTAAACCCCCAGGTGC
The DNA here is from genome assembly GCF_032444005.1 of Ranitomeya imitator. Classification (NCBI taxonomy): domain Eukaryota; kingdom Metazoa; phylum Chordata; class Amphibia; order Anura; family Dendrobatidae; genus Ranitomeya; species Ranitomeya imitator. The sequence goes on from NC_091282.1 coordinate 337,051,619, forward strand.
TTCACAAATTGATCCGTAAAAATGAAAAAGTACTTTTTTTTCACAAAAAAATTATTTTAGCCTCAATTTTTTCATTTTCACATGGACAACAGGATAAAATGGATTCTAAAATTTGTTTGGCAATTTCTCCTGAGTACACCGATACCTCACATGTGGGGGTAAACCACTGTTTGGGCACATGGTAAGGCTCGGAAGGGAAGGAGCGCCATTTGACTTTTTGAATGAAAAATTATCTCCATCGTTAGCGGACACCATGTCGCGTTTGGAGAGACCCTGTGTGCTTAAACATTGGAGCTCCCCCACAAGTGACCCCATTTTGGAAACTGGACCCCCAAAGGAACTTATCTAGATGCATACTGAGCACTTTAAACCCCCAGGTGCTTCACAGAAGTTTATAATGCAGAGCCATGAAAATAAAAAATAATTTTTCTTTTCTCAAAAATGATTTTTAGCCTGGAATTTCCTATTTTGCCAATGATAATAGGAGAAATTGGACCACAAATGTTGTTGTCCAGTTTGTCCTGAGTACGCAGATACCCCATATGTGGGGGTAAACCACTGTTTGGGCGCACGGCAGGGCTCAGAAGGGAAGGCACGCCATTTGGCTTTTTAAATGGAAAATTAGCTCCAATCATTAGCGGACACCATGTTGCGTTTGGAGAGCCCCTGTGTGCCTAAACATTGGAGATCCCCCACAAATGACCCCATTTTGGAAACTAGACCCCCAAAGGAAGTAATCTAGATGTGTGGTGAGCACTTTGAACCCTCAAGTGCTTCACAGAAGTTTATAACGCAGAGCCATGAAAATAAAATAAAAAATTTCTTTTCTCAAAAATGATTTTTTAGCCCGCAATTTTTTATTTTCCCAAGGGTAACAGGAGAAATTTGACCCCAAATGTTGTTGTCCAGTTTCACCTGAGTACGCTGATACCCCATATGTGGGGGTAAACCACTGTTTGGGCACATGCCAGGGCTCGGAAGTGAAGTAGTGACGTTTTGAAATGCAGACTTTGATGGAATGCTCTGCGGGCGTCACGTTGCGTTTGCAGAGCCCCTGATGTGGCTAAACAGTAGAAACCCCCCACAAGTGACCCCATTTTGGAAACTAGACCCCGAAAGGAACTTATCTACATGTGAGGTGAGCACTTTGAACCCCCAAGTGCTTCACAGAAGTTCATAACACAGAGCAGTGAAAATAATAAATACGTTTTCTTTCCTCAAAAATAATTTTTTGGCCCAGAATTTTTTAATTTTCCCAAGGGTAACAGGAGAAATTTGACCGCAATATTTGTTGTCCAGTTTCTCCTGAGTACGGTGATACCCCATATGTGGGGGTAAACTACTATTTGGGCACTTGCCGGGGCTCGGAAGTGAAGTAGTGACGTTTTGAAATACAGACTTTGATGGAATGCTCTACGGGCGTCACGTTGCGTTTGCAGAGCCCCTGATGTGACTAAACAGTAGAAACCCCCCACAAGTCACCCCATTTCGGAAACTAGACCCCGAAATGAAATTATCTAGATATGTGGTGAGCACTTTCAACCCCCAAGTGCTTCACAGAAGTTTATAACGCAGAGCCGTGAAAATAATAAATACGTTTTCTTTCCTCAAAAATAATTATTTAGCCCAGAATTTTTTATTTTCCCAAGGGTTACAGGGGAAATTGGACCACAAAAGTTGTTGCTCAGTTTCTCCTGAGTATGGTGATACCCCATATGTGGGGGTAAACCACTGTTTGGGCACACGTCGGGGCTCAGAAGGGAAGAAGTGACTTTTGAAATGCAGACTTTGATGGAATGGTCTGCGGGCGTCACGTTGCGTTTGCAGAGCCCCTGGTGTGCCTAAACAGTAGAAACCCCCCACAAGTGACCCCATTTTGGAAGCTAGACCCCCAAAGGAACTTATCTAGATATGTGGTGAGCACTTTGAACCCCCAAGTGCTTTACAGAAGCTTATAACGCAGAGCCGTGAAAATAATAAATACGTTTTCTTTCCTCAAAAATGATGTTTTAGCAAGCAATTTTTTATTTTCTCAAGGGTAACAGGAGAAATTGGACCCCAGTAATTGTTGCGCAGTTTGTCCTGAGTATGCTGGTACCCCATATGTGGGGGTAAACCACTGTTTGGGCACACGTCGGGGCTCGGAAGTGAGGGAGCACCATTTGACTTTTTGAATACAAGATTGGCTGGAATCAATGGTGGCGCCATGTTGCGTTTGGAGACCCCCTGATGTGCCTAAACAGTGGAAACCCCTCAATTCTAACTCCAACACACCCCTAAACCTTATCCCAACTGTAGCCATAACCCTAATCACAACCCTAACCCCAACACACCCCTAACCACAACCCTAATTCCAACCCAACCCTAACCCTAAGGCTATGTGCCAACGTTGCGGATTCGTATGAGATTTTTCAGCACCATTTTTGAAAAATCCGCAGGTAAAAGGCACTGCGTTTTACCTGCGGATTTTCCGCGGATTTCCAGTGTTTTTTGTGCGGATTTCACCTGTGGATTCCTATTGAGGAACAAGTGTAAAACGCTGCGGAATCCGCACAAAGAATTGACATGCTGCGGAAAATACAACACAGCGTTTCCGCGCGGTATTTTCCGCACCATGGGCACAGCGGATTAGGTTTTCGATATGTTTACATGGTACTGTAAACCTGATGGAACACTGCTGCGAATCCGCAGCCAAATCCGCACCGTGTGCACATAGCCTAATTCTAAAGGTATGTGCACACGCTGCGGAAAACGCTGCGGATCCGCAGCAGTTTCCCATGAGTTTACAGTTCAATGTAAACCTATGGGAAACAAAAATCGCTGTACACATGCTGCGGAAAAACTGCACGGAAACGCAGCGGTTTACATTCCGCAGCATGTTGCTTCTTTCTGCGGATTCCGCAGTGGTTTTACAACTGCTCCAATAGAAAATCGCAGTTGTAAAACCGCAGTGAAATGCGCAGAAAAACCGCGGTAAATCCACAGCGGTTTAGCACTGCGGATTTATCAAATCCTCTGCGGAAAAATCCGCAGAGGACCAGAATACGTGTGCACATCCCGAACCCTAACCCTACCCCTAACCCTACCCCTAACCCTAACCCTACCCCTACCCCTACCCCTAACCCTACCCCTAACCCTACCCCTAACCCTACCCCTAACCCTACCCCTAACCCTACCCCTACCCCTACCCCTAACCCTACCCCTAACCCTACCCCTAACCCTAACCCTAACCCTACCCCTAACCCTAACCCTAGTTCTTACCCCAACCTTAGTGGAAAAAAAAATTATTTTATTTTTATTTTGATCACTGAGATAGGTTTGGAAGATGGCGGCGCCCAGGAAAGAAGACGGACACCGGCAGGCTCGGTAAGTATAAGGGGGGGGGGAGATCAGGGCACGGGGGTGGGCGTCGGAGCACGGGGGGAGGCGTCGGAGCACGGGGGGGGGGCATCGGAGCATGGATGAGGATCGGTGTGCGTGCGGGTGGATTGGAGCATGGGGTGGGGGATCGCTGTGCAGGGGGGTGGATCGGAGCACGGGGGGGATCGCTGTGCGGGGAGGGGGGAATGGAGCACGGGGGGGTTTCATTGGAGCACGGGGGGTGTGATTGGAGCACGGGGGGAGCGGACAGGAGGACGGGGGAGCGGAGCACTGGACGGAGGGGAGCGCTGCACAGATCGGGGGGCTGGGGGGGGCGATCGGTGGGGTGGGGTGGGTGCACATTAGTATTTCCAGCCATGGCCAATGATATTGCAGCATCGGCCATGGCTGGATTGTAATATTTCACCAGTTTTTTAGGTGAAATATTACAAATCGCTCTGATTGGCAGTTTCACTTTCAACAGCCAATCAGAGCGATCGTAGCCACGGGAGGGTGAAGCCACCCCCCCTGGGCTGTACTACCACTCCCCCTGTCCCTGCAGATCGGGTGAAATTGGAGTTAACCCTTTCACCCGATCTGCAGGGACGCGATCTTTCTGTGACACAGCATATGCGTCACAGGTCGGATTGGCACCGACTTTCATGACGCATACGCTGTGTCACAGGTCGGGAAGGGGTTAAATGTAAACTTGAATGCCGTTAATACTTTGCTATTCCAAAGAGAGAGCACAACCTGGCTTTACACCTCTTGTTTTACAATACTTTTCTTCGAGTCTTTTTCTGTATATTCACATGTTCTAAGTGGATTCATACTAAGAATTATATGCACAAAGTTGTCTGAATATGCAAAAAGTCTTCTTCAAAACTCTGATGCTTCCTGTAGATTATGATTATGCAGAGCGAGTTTTATAGGTTGCTAGGAACCCAGCTCAACATCTGAAATCTCCAAAAGAGTAATTTGTATCATATTGCTTTGCAGAATGGGCAGCAATCCTAATTAGAATCTGCTGTATTTCACTATTCTGCACGCCCATAAATCTCAGTGCATTTAAAACAACAAAATGTTAATCTGCTTAAGAGAAAACGAGTGGTCGCACTAAACCTACAATATATTTCAGCCCTCAGAAGCACTGGGAACTAGTATGATGGCTTGTAGAAAAAGAGGGAAATCATTCATTCCTCGCAGCTCAAAATGCAGGGCGGGTTTTCTGACTGCCCTCTTGAAATCCCACTTTACTGCCAAAGCCTGTCTTTGATTCTTGTTTTGGAATGTCAAACCATCAGATCAGCTTTTCAGGTCCACAGCCCCCTCCCTCACTCCATTACAAAAGCTCCCCCACAACAATTACCATGCTTGTGACGGATAACATTTTTTGTACTCCGTATAAAACGTTTTAACGCTGTACAATCCATTACACATATATTGCTGAATTCCCTTTGAGTAATTATTCATTAGAAAACATTTAATGTCGCTGTGGATTTCACACTGGGCAGTCTGCGGACAAAGACTTGGGGTAAGCCCATTCTGTAGGATCAAGACTGCTTCTTTTTCCCTAACTCTCGCTGTCTAATCTGAGAAAGTCCAAGATGGAGAACCCACCCTTCACAAGGTGGGGAGGGAGGGCAAATTTGTGCAGTTAACGGTCAAAGCACCCCCTGTGTGATCTGACACTCATTTCAAGATGATGGGAAACAATAGAGAATTGTTAGGAGCCTTCCCTTCTTATTTGGTGAAGACACAGGCAGAGAGAGAGACAGTTCAATACATGGGACAAGCTATTCCACCTGCTAATGGTATTCCCTCCCTCTCTCGTCTCCCACTCTTCCACTAAACCTCTCCTCTACCAAGTTTAACGAAAAGAGACAGGTGAAAACGTTCATTAAAAGAACACCCTTTCGGGCGCCAAAATGTATCAATCCACTGGTGCTCTCTGCCGCTGCAGAAAATACCAGTCCTGTGAACATTTTAAAGCTAGATGGGAGATGGTGGGATAATGGGAAAACCTCAATCTAGGGACGCTATATGGAATATTGAACTCAAAATGTAAGAAAACCTTTATTCATATAATAATTGACCCATTAAACTACACGATTTAAGTCTATGAATGCAAAGACAAACTTCTCTGGGCTCCTGCTATTTACAGAAAAGCTGACTACTGTATCATGCAATGAAAATATTGTAGAGACGACCAACCACATGGATATGGCCAATTTTCTCAGCTGACCATCTAATGAATATGGGCTGGCTTGATGGCAAAACAAAGATCAAATAAGTTGGATTTCACTATGCCCAATCCTTTTTCTTCCTGAGAGCTATGGTAATCTCTGCCAGATGCTTATCTTCTTGCCTATATTGAAATAAACATGCACTTCTGACAGAGTTTAGCATGCATGTTTATGGCGAGGTCAAAGGAGAATGGCTAAAATTTCATTTGTCTAAGCAATGTCCGGATCGTCCCCGGATCTCCAAACCAGACTTCAATCCTCATATATACTTACAGGTTTCTAAGTCTAGGACATCAGTCAGGACATAGTGTGAAAGTGAGATTTGTGAAAATGGCTCAACAGGCTAGTTGTACAGCCAGGGCCATATTTGCCACTAGACATCCCACGGCAGGAGCCTATGGTGTCAGGTTGCCAGGGGGCACCACAATCATCTGTCAGGGGCCCCTTACATAGTAGGCTAAGTTCCCCAGGTGAGCATTTCTTGTATGGGATGTATAGAAATCTCATGCCCATTGTGCTTTTTTTTACTTAGCCGAAACTGTAATTTTGGTAAGCTTTTGAAATATAATAATAATAATTTTTATTTATATAGCGCCAACATATTCCGCAGCGCTTTACAAATTATAGAGGGGACTTGTACAGACAATAGACATTACAGCATAACAGAAATCACAGTTCAAAACAGATACCAGGAGGAATGAGGGCCCTGCTCGCAAGCTTACAAACTATGGGGAAAAGGGGAGACACGAGAGGTGGATGGTAACAATTGCTTTAGTTATTCGGACCAGCCATAGTGTAAGGCTCAGGTGTTCATGTAAAGCTGCATGAACCAGTTACCTGCCTAAGTATGTAGCAGTACAGACACAGAGGGCTAATACTGCATAAAGTGTATGAGAACATGATGCGAGGAACTTTTTTTTTATTTTTTTTATTATAAATAGGCCACACAGGGATCGTTAGGTTAATGCATTGAGGCGGTAGGCCAGTCTGAACAAATGAGTTTTTAGGGCACGCTTAAAACTGTGGGGATTGGGGATTAATCGTATTAACCTAGGTAGTGCATTCCAAAGAATCGGCGCAGCACGTGTAAAGTCTTGGAGACGGGAGTGGGAGGTTCTGATTATTGAGGATGCTAACCTGAGGTCATTAGCGGAGCGGAGGGCACGGGTAGGGTGGTAGACTGATACCAGGGAGGAGATGTAGGGTGGTGCTGAGCCATGGAGTGCTTTGTGGATAAGGGTAGTAGTTTTGTACTGGATTCTGGAGTGGATGGGTAACCAGTGTAATGATTGGCACAGGGTAGAGGCATCGGTGTAACGGTTGGTGAGGAATATGATCCTGGCAGCAGCATTCAGGACAGATTGGAGCGGTGAGAGTTTGGTAAGAGGGAGGCCGATTAGTAGAGAGTTACAATAATCCAGACGAGAATGAATAAGTGAAACAGTCAGAGTTTTTGCAGAGTCGAAAGTAAGAAAAGGGCGAATTCTAGAAATGTTTTTGAGATGCAGGTAAGAAGAGCGAGCCAGTGATCGGATGTAGGGGGTGAATGAAAGGTCAGAATCAAGGATGACCCCAAGGCAGCGGGCATGTTGCTTTGGAGTAATGGTGGAACCGCATACGGAGATGGCAATGTCAGGCAAAGGTAGGTTAGTAGAGGGAGAGAACACGAGGAGTTCAGTTCTGCAACATGTCGATTTCTCTTGCGACAAATATGCGTTTTACTTGCAGATTTTACCCATAGACGTAATGTGATGAGGAAAATCCACAGATAACAAATGCTTTTGTGCTTTTCCACAGTGGAAACACAATAACAGGGCATGTAACCTGCACATGACTTTATGAAGTCTTAGGAAAACTAAGTAGTATGAATTTTCCAAAACAAAGTACGTCTTTCTATGCAGCTATCACGGTCGGGTCAGGGGGCCGCCGGCCAGTCCGTACACTACAATGTGCTCGTCATCCGTGTTATACGGCCGTCTGACTGCTCCCTTAGGCTAATTCACATCACAGTGCTCTCCAATTTCTATTTTTTCCTTGGACAGCACTTTGTCTCGTACAGCAGAATGGATGTATCCACACATCGTTAAAACCATGGATTTGATAGTGAGATCCCGGTGACTCAGCGCCGGTCTCATTCTGATCCTATGTGCAAATCAGACTCTGTCATTCAAGTTTATGGGGATCCGTCAGACATGTGATAAACTTGAGTAAAATCATGAACTCACAAATGTTTTTTTTATTAGCTTGGAAGCATGGACACCTCCACACACAGAAGCAAATAGGTACACCTAGGATGACACCTGAGGAAAAATTGGTCTGTTTCTCTTGGATTTTAACACTCATACACATTTGTGAATGTCGCCTTTGGGCTCATGCAGACGAGCGTTTAAATCGCCCATGTGCTGGCTGAGTTTTATGCAGATTCCACACAGACAGCGCATTGATCAATGTTATTCAATAGGGCAGCGTCCACTACTTTCTACTGAGTCTCGGATGAGACTCACACAATGAAGTAACATAGTAACATAGTAACATAGTAACATAGTTAGTAAGGCCGAAAAAAGACATTTGTCCATCCAGTTCAGCCTATATTCCATCATAATAAATACCCAGATCTACGTCCTTCTACAGAACCTAATAATTGTATGATACAATATTGTTCTGCTCCAGGAAGACATCCAGGTCTCTCTTGAACCCCTCGACTGAGTTCGCCATCACCACCTCCTCAGGCAAGCAATTCCAGATTCTCACTGCCCTAACAGTAAAGAATCCTCTTCTATGTTGGTGGAAAAACCTTCTCTCCTCCAGACGCAAAGAATGCCCCCTTGTGCCCGTCACCTTCCTTGGTATAAACAGATCCTCAGCGAGATATTTGTATTGTCCCCTTATATACTTATACATGGTTATTAGATCGCCCCTCAGTCGTCTTTTTTCTAGACTAAATAATCCTAATTTCGCTAATCTATCTGGGTATTGTAGTTCTCCCATCCCCATTATTAATTTTGTTGCCCTCCTTTGTACTCTCTCTAGTTCCATTATATCCTTCCTGAGCACCGGTGCCCAAAACTGGACACAGTACTCCATGTGCGGTCTAACTAGGGATTTGTACAGAGGCAGTATAATGCTCTCATCATGTGTATCCAGACCTCTTTTAATGCACCCCATGATCCTGTTTGCCTTGGCAGCTGCTGCCTGGCACTGGCTGCTCCAGGTAAGTTTATCATTAACTAGGATCCCCAAGTCCTTCTCCCTGTCAGATTTACCCAGTGGTTTCCCGTTCAGTGTGTAATGGTGATATTGATTCCCTCTTCCCATGTGTATAACCTTACATTTATCATTGTTAAACCTCATCTGCCACCTTTCAGCCCAAGTTTCCAACTTATCCAGATCCATCTGTAGCAGAATACTATCTTCTCTTGTATTAACTGCTTTACATAGTTTTGTATCATCTGCAAATATCGATATTTTACTGTGTAAACCTTCTACCTCTCTCCAAACCCCGGCCCCCCATGTTATAGCCAGTCAAACCTCCCAATTGCTACACCCAGAAACCCCTCTAACCTTATTAATATTCCCTGCATGCCTTCTGTCTCTTTGAATTGTGCCCTTTGGAATTCTCGCTCTGTGTGTAATAAACTCTCCTTCATCCATGACTTCTTCCTTTCTAATTCTCTTAATCTCCTGGCTCTTACTGAAACCTGGATCCAGCAGTCAGACACCACCGCTGCTGCTGCTCTTTCATATGGTGCACTACACTTTTCTCATACCCCAAGATCGGACAACAGAGCAGGTGGAGGCGTTGGTCTGCTCCTTTCACCAAAATGTACTTTCCAAGTTATCCCCCAAGTACCCTCACTTGTCTTCCCTTCCTTTGAGGTCCATGTGGTCAGACTCTACGTCCCCTTCTCCATGCGAGTGGTGGTGGTGTATCGTCCTCCCGGCCCCTCTCATCAGTTCCTGGATCACTTTGCCACCTGGCTTCCACACTTTCTTTCCTGTGACACCCCCACCCTTATCATGGGTGATTTCAACATCCCTATTGCCTCTCCCCTCTCCCCATCTGCTTCTCACCTTTTGGCTCTAACCTCCTCTTTCGGCCTCTCGCAGCATACTAACTCGCCAACACATGAAGATGGAAACTCCCTTGACTTGGTCTTCTCCCGGCTTTGCTCAGTGGATGATTTCACAAACTCCCCTCTCCCACTCTCTGACCACCACCTTCTTTCATTCTCTATCAAGAACTGCCATCCCGCTCAGGTCACCCCCACTTTCCACACTTATAGAAACATACAGGCCATTAACACCCAGGAACTTATGAAGAACTTGCAGTCCTCATTGGCCCCAATCTCCTCCATCTCATGTCCTGATTCTGCTCTGAAGCATTACAATGAAACCCTGCAAAGTGCCCTGGATGAAGCTGCTCCTCCTATACATAAAACAACTCGGCACAGACGGCAACAACCGTGGCACACGCTGCAAACACGTTTCCTGCAGCGGTGCTCCAGGTGCGCAGAACGTCTGTGGAGAAAATCTAATCTACCCGAAGATTTCATCCATTATAAGTTCATGCTAAAGACATACAATTCTGCCCTTCACCTCTCCAAACAAACCTACTTCAACACCCTCATCACCTCCCTGTCCAATAACCCTAAACGTCTCTTTGACACGTTCCAGTCCCTACTCAACCCAAGAGCGCAGGCCCCAACCACGGATCTCCGTGCTGACAATCTGGCCAATTACTTCAAAGAAAAAATTGACCATATTCGACAGGAAATCATCTCCCAATCTCTTCATACCATGCACTGTCCTCCCTCCCCCACTGCATCTAGTTCACTCTCTGACTTTGAACCAGTTACAGAAGAAGAAGTAAGCAGGCTCCTTGCATCTTCTCGCCCGACCACTTGCACCAGTGACCCCATTCCGTCACATTTCCTCCAGTCCCTTTCCCCGGCTGTCACCTCTCACCTAACAAAAATATTCAACCTTTCCCTCACTTCCGGTATTTTTCCCTCCTCATTTAAGCATGCCATCATACATCCATTACTTAAAAAACCATCCCTCGACCAAAACTGTGCCGCTAATTATAGACCTGTCTCTAATCTTCCCTTCATCTCTAAACTCCTCGAACGCCTGGTCCACTCCCGTCTTACCCGCTATCTCTCAGATAACTCTCTTCTCGACCCTCTTCAATCTGGTTTCCGCTCTTTACACTCTACTGAAACTGCCCTCACTAAAGTCTCTAATGACCTACTAACAGCTAAATCTAATGGTCACTACTCCATGCTAATTCTCTTGGATCTCTCTGCAGCATTTGATACTGTGGATCATCAGCTCCTCCTCACTATGCTCCGCTCCATCGGCCTCAAGGACACCGTTCTCTCCTGGTTCTCCTCCTATCTCTCTGACCGATCCTTCACTGTATGTTTCGCTGGTTCCTCCTCCTCTCACCTTCCCCTTACTGTTGGGGTTCCTCAAGGATCAGTCCTAGGCCCCCTCCTCTTCTCTTTGTATACTGCCCCTATTGGACAAACAATCAGTAGATTTGGCTTCCAGTACCATCTCTATGCTGACGACACCCAACTATACACTTCTTCTCCTGATCTCACGCCTGCCTTATTAGAAAACACCAGTGATTGTCTTACCGCTGTCTCTAGCATCATGTCCTCCCTCTATCTGAAACTAAACCTGTCAAAAACTGAACTCCTCGTGTTTTCTCCCTCTACTAACCTACCTTTGCCTGACATTGCCATCTCCGTTTGCGGTTCCACCATTACTCCAAAGCAACATGCCCGCTGCCTTGGGGTCATCCTTGATTCTGACCTTTCATTCACCCCCCACATCCGATCACTGGCTCGCTCTTCTTACCTGCATCTCAAAAACATTTCTAGAATTCGCCCTTTTCTTACTTTCGACTCTGCAAAAACTCTTACTGTTTCACTTATTCATTCTCGTCTGGACTATTGTAACTCTCTACTAATCGGCCTCCCTCTTACCAAACTCTCCCCGCTCCAATCTGTCCTGAATGCTGCTGCCAGGATCATATTCCTCACCAACCGTTACACCGATGCCTCTACCTTGTGCCAGTCATTACACTGGTTACCCATCCACTCAAGAATCCAGTACAAAACTACTACCCTCATCCACAAAGCACTCCATGGCTCAGCACCACCCTACATCTCCTCTCTGGTCTCAGTCTACCACCCTACCCGTGCCCTCCGCTCCGCTGATGACCTCAGGTTAGCATCCTCAATAATCAGAACCTCCCACTCCCGTCTCCAAGACTTTACACGTGCTGCGCCGATTCTTTGGAATGCACTACCTAGGATAATACGATTAATCCCCAATCCCCACAGTTTTAAGCGTGCCCTAAAAACTCATTTGTTCAGACTGGCCTACCGCCTCAATGCATTAACCTAACGATCCCTGTGTGGCCTATATTAAAAAAAAAAAAAAAAAAAAAAAAAAAAAAAAATTAATTAACTGGTTCATGCAGCTTTACATGAACACCCAAGCCTTACACTATGGCTGGTCCGAATAACTATAGCAATTGTTACCATCCACCTCTCGTGTCTCCCCTTTTCCTCATAGTTTGTAAGCTTACGAGCAGGGCCCTCACTCCTCTTGATATCTGTTTTGAACTGTATTTCTGTTATGCTGTAATGTCTATTGTATGTACAAGTCCCCTCTATAATTTGTAAAGCGCTGCGGAATATGTTGGCGCTATATAAATAAAAATTATTATTATTATTATTATTATTCTACCAGATCATTAATGAATATGTTGAAGAGAACAGGTCCCAATACTGACCCCTGCGGTACCCCACTGGTCACAGCGACCCAGTTAGAGACTATACCATTTATAACCACCCTCTGCTTTCTATCACTAAGCCAGTTACTAACCCATTTACACACATTTTCCCCCAGACCAAGCATTCTCATTTTGTGTACCAACCTCTTGTGCGGCACGGTATCAAACGCTTCTATGGGTCTATGGGTATAAGAAAAGTCTATGGGTATAAGAAAAAAAATCTAATCCCACACAGAATATCCAAGTGGCATCCAATTTTTATGGATAGATTTCTATTATAAACCCAGGAAACTGTATGTGATCATGTACATTTTTTAAAGTAGTCGCATAAAAACAGACACATGGACATAAAAAACGGACACACGGATGGCGCATGGATTAAAATCTAATGAAAATTTAAAAAAAAACCATCAAAGTTTTCTGGATGGAAATCAGGTGATTTCTCGTACCATCGTCTGCAGGCTCTCTTACACTGTCAGCCGAATCTGGTGATACCAGCGAGTTTGGCCGACATTTGTCTGGTGAGCATGAGGAACTATCTAAAGGGTATGGGAACTTTTAGTCTGACTTATCAGCTTGGGGAATCACGACTCAGAGTGCCTAGAGCAGCATGAACATCAAAAACGGCCCTGTGTCCAGTGGAAGCACTCAAACTTTTCATCAAGACTAGTTAATACTAGTTCCAATATACAGAAGTTTGATACACCCATAAGGTTTTGTTCTAAATAACAGCATTTATTCAGCTATTAAATAAATTACATGTAACACAAAATGAACAATATTCAGAACAGTGGAAGAGATTTTCCACATGGAAAAACCCTACAATGATAATAAATATTGTCATGCTTGTGCTAATAATTCAATTCAGTGTTACATAATGGCTTTAACCCCTTAGTGACAGAGCCAATTTGGTACTTAATGACCGAGCCAATTTTTGCAATTCTGACCACTGTCACTTTATGAGGTTATAACTCTGGAACGCTTCAACGGATCCCGCTGATTCTGAGATTGTTTTTTCGTGACATATTGTACTTCATGTTAGTGGTAACATTTCTTCGATATTACTTGCGATTATTTATGAAAAAAATGGAAATATGGCGAAAATTTTTAAAATTTTGCAATTTTCAAACTTTGTATTTTTATGCCCTTAAATCAGAGAGATATGTCACGAAAAATAGTTAATAAATAACATTTCCCACATGTCTACTTTACATCAGCACAATTTTGGAAACAAAATTTTTTTTTGTTAGGGAGTTATAAGGGTTAAAAGTTGACCAGCAATTTCTCATTTTTACAACACCATTTTTTTTTAGGGACCACATCACATTTGAAGTCATTTTGAGGGGTCTATATGATAGAAAATAATGAAGTGTGACACCATTCTAAAAACTACACCCCTCAAGGTTCTCAAAACCACATTCAAGAAGTTTATTAACCCTTTACGTGCTTCACAGGAACTGAAACAATGTGGAAGGAAAAAATGAACATTTAACTTTTTTTTGCAAACATCTTAATTCAGAACCATTTTTTTTTATTTTCACAAGTGTAAAAACAGAAATGTAACCATAAATTTTGTTATGCAATTTCTCCTGAATACTCCAATACCCCATATGTGGGGGTAAACCACTGTTAGGGCGCACCGCAGAACTTAGAAGTGAAGGAGCGCCGTTTTACTTTTTCAATGTTGAATTGGCTGGAATTGAGATTGGATGCCATGTCGCGTTTGGAGAGCCCCTGATGTGCCTAAACAGTAGAAATCCCCCACAAGTGACCCCATTTTGGAAACTAGACCCCCCATGGAACTTATCTAGATGTGTGGTGAGAACCTTGAATGCCCAAGTGCTTCACAGAAGTTTATAATGCAGAGCCGTGAAAATAAAAAATATTTTTTTTTTCCACAAAAAAGATATTGTAGCCCCCAAGTTTTTATTTTTACAAGGGTAACAAGAGAAATTGGACCCCAAAAGTTGTTGTCCAATTTGTCTTGAGTATGCTGGTACCCCATATGTGGGGGTAAACCACTGTTTGGGCGCACGGCAGAGCTTGGAAGGAAGGAGCGCCGTTTTGGAATGCAGACTTTGATAGAATGGTCTGCGGGTATTATGTTGCATTTGCAGAGCCCCTGATGTACCTAACCAGTAGAAACCCTCCACAAGTGACCCCATTTTGGAAACTAGACCCCCAAGGAACTTATCTAGATGTGTGGTGAGAACTTTGAATGCCCAAGTGCTTCACAGAAGTTTAGAATGCAGAGTCGTGAAAATAAAAAATATTTTTTTTTTCACAAAAAAGATTTTGTAGCCCCCATGTTTTTATTTTCACAAGGGTAACAGGAGAAATTGGACTGCAATAGTTGTTGTCCAATTTATCCCGAGTACGCTGATGTGCCATATGTGGGGGTAAACCACTGTTTGGGCGCACGGCAGAGCTCGGAAGGGAAGGAGCGCCTTTTTGGAATGCAGACTTTGATAGAATGGTCTGTGGGCATTATGTTGCGATTGCAGAGCCCCTGATATACCTAAACTGTAGTAACCCCCCACAAGTGACCCCATTTTGGAAACTAGACCCCCCAAGGAACTTATCTAGATGTGTGGTGAGAACTTTGAATGCCCAAGTGCTTCACAGAAGTTTAGAATGCAGAGTCGTGAAAATAAAAAATATTTTTTTTTTCACAAAAAAGATTTTGTAGCCCCCAAGTTTTTATTTTCACAAGGGTAACAAGAGAAATTGGACCCCAGAAGTTGTTGTCCAATTTATCCCGAGTACGCTGATGCCCCATATGTGGGGGTAACCCACTGTTTGGGCGCATGGCAGAGCTCAGAAGGGTGGGAGCACCATTTGACTTTTTGAGCGCAAAATTGGCTGTCGTGTTTGGAGACCCCCTGATGTACCTAAACAGTGGAAACCCCCCAATTCTAGCTCCAACCCCTAACCCTAATCCCAACCTGATCCATAATCCTAATCACTAACCCTAACCATAATCACAACCCTTACCCCAAAACAACCCTAATGTCAACCCTAACCATAACCCTATTCAAAACCCTAAATCCAACACACCCCTAATCCTAATCTCAACCCTAACCTCAAACCTAACCCTAATCCCAATACACCCCTAATCACAACCCTAACCTTAACCCTAATCCCAAACCTAACCCTAATCCCAAGCGTAACCCTAATGCCAACCCTAACCCTAATACCAACCCTAATCCAAACCCTAATCCCAGCTCTAACCCTAACTTTAGCCCCAACCCTAGCCCTAACTTTAGCCCCAACCCTAACCCTAGCCCTAAGGCTACTTTCACACTTGCGTTGTTTGGCATTCCGTCGCAATCCGTCGTTTTGGACAAGAAACGGATCCTGCAAATGTGCCCGCAAGATGCGTTTTTTGCCCATAGTATTGCCGACGGATCGTGACGGATGGCCACACGTCGCGTCCGTCGTGCACTGGATCAGTTGTGTTTTGGCGGAGCGTCGGCACAAAAAAACGTTCAATGAAACGTTTTTTTGTACGTCGCATCCGCCATTTCTGACCGCGCATGCGTGGCCGTAACTCCGCCCCCTCCTCCCCAGGACATAGATTGGGCAGCGGATGCGTTGAAAAACTACAGCTGCTGCCCACGTTGTGCACAATTTTCACAACGTGCGTCGGTATGTCGGGCCGACGCATTGCGACGGCCCCGTACCGACGTAAGTGTGAAAGAAGCCTAACCCTAAATTTAGCCCCAACCCTAACCCTAAATTTAGCCCCAACCCTAACCCTAAATTTAGCCCCAACCCTAGCCCTAACCCTAGCCCTAACCCTACCCCTAACCCTAGCCCTACCCCTAACCCTAACCTAACCCTACCCCTAACCTAAACCTACCCCTAACCCTACCCCTAACCTAACCCTACCCCTAACCCTAACCTAACCCTACCCCTAACCGTAACCCTACCCCTAACCCTAACCTAACCCTACCCCTAACCTAACCCTAGCCGTAACCCTACCCCTAACCTAACCCTAGCCCTAACCCTACCCCTACCCTAACCCTAACCCTACCCCTAACCCTACCCCTAACCCTAACCCTACCCCTAACCTAACCCTAGCCCTAACCCTACCCTACCCCTACCCCTAACCCTACACCTAACCCTACCCCTAACCCTACCCCTAACCCTACCCCTAATTTTAGCCCTAACCGCTGTTCTCCTGCCGGCCGGCAGATGGAGACAGATGGCGGGCGCACTGGGCATGCGTCCGCCATGTTCTTCTGCCGGCGGCCAGGAGGAGCAGCAAGAGGATCCAGGGACCTAGGTGAGTATGCTAGGGTCCCCGAATCCCCCTATTTCTCTGTCCTCTGATGTGCGATCACATCAGAGGACAGAGAATTACACTTTACTTTTTTTTTTTTTTTTTTTTGCGGTCGCCGGTAAACAGTTAATTACCGGCGATCGCAAAACAGGGGTCGCTAAAACCGACCCCTGATCATGCTCTTTGGGGTCTCGGCTACCCCAGGCAGCCGAGACCCCAAAGATTCTCCCGGTGCCGGCCGGCGGGCGCACTGCGCATGCGCCCGCCATTTTGAAGATGGCGGCGCCCACCGGGAGACACGAGGAGCATCGGGGGAGCTAGGTGAGTATTGGGGGGCCACCTGGGACCCCTTTTCTCTGTCCTCCGATGTGCGATCACATCGGAGGACAGAGAAATTAAAAAGAGATCGCTTTTTTTTTTTTTTTTTTTTTTTTGCGATCGCCGGTAAACGGTTAATTACCGGTGATCGCAAATGCGGGGAGGGTTAAAAACCCCCCGAATCATGTTCTCTGGGGTCTCGGCTACCCTCGGCAGCCGAGACCCCGGAGAAAATCGGCCTGTGGGGGGCGCTATACACTTTTTCCACAGCGCCGTTAATTAACGGCGCTGTGGTTTAAGTACCCTTAGCGGCCGCCGTTAAAAGGCGTATCGGCGGTCGCTAAGGGGTTAAATAGAGGTGACCAGAAAAAATGCCAAAGAAAAATAGCCCGCAGCCATGATTGCCCACAAGGAAAGTTGCCCAAACAGAAAGTTGCACACACAGAAAATTGTCAGCACAGAAAATTGCCCACATGGACAAAATAACAATAGGTATCACCACCACCCCGACCTGTAATATGTTATATCGATCCAGAGCCTGTGTACAGTGTGACTCCAGCTGTACAGATATAACCTTATTATTACCTGCCCCCAACCTTTAATCTATATATATAATTGCCTAAGGGTTTTTCCGTCTGTCTGTCTGTCTGTCCTGGAAATCCCGCGTCTCTGATTGGTCGAGGCCACCAGCGACGATGATGTCATAAAGGACGTAGACATCCCGCGTCTGATTGGTCGAGGCCGCCAGGCCTCGACCAATCAGCAACGGGCACAGCGACGATGATGTCATAAAGGACGTAGAAATCCCACGTTTCTGATTCAGCGACGGGCACAGTATCGACGTTAATGTCATAATGGTTGCCATGGCGACGATGATGTCATAAAGGTTGCCTCGACCAATCAGCGACGGGCACAGTCTGCCGCGAATTCTGGAATCATCATTGTCCATATACTACGGGGACATGCATATTCTAGAATACCCGATGCATTAGAATCGGGCCACAATCTAGAATGTTATATTGCCCCAGAGTCTCTGTACACTGTGACCCCAGCTATACCAATATAACTTTAACACCCCTCTCCCGACCTGTAATATCTTATATTGCTCCGGAGTCTGTGTACAGTGTGACATAGTCTGTACCGATATAATGTTATCACACAACTACCTGTAATATGTTATATTGCTTGGAGCCTGTGTACATTGTGCGCCCAGTTGTACTGATACGTTATTATCACCCCCCAACCTGTATTAAGTTATGTCTCTCTGAAGACTGTACAGTGTGCCCTGGCTGTATCGATATAATGTTATTATCAATCCCCCCCACCTGTAATATGTTATATCGTTCAGAGCCTGTGTACAGTGTGACGCTGGCTATACCGATATAACGTTATCACCTCCCCCCAATCTGTAATATGTTTGATCACTCTGGAGCCTGTGTACAGTGTGACGCCGGCTGTACCGATATAACGTTATTATCACACAACTACCTTTGCTATGTTATACCGCTTGGAGCCTGTGTACATTGTGTCCCCGCCCCGGCTGTACTGAGTATGTTATTTTCACCACTCCGACCTGTATTATGTTATTAAATACTGTGTACAATGTGCCCTGGCTGTACCAACATAATGTTAATATCCATCCCCCGCCAGTAATACGTTATATCATTCCAAGCCTGTGTACAGCGTGACCCCGGTTATACTGGTATGTGCCAAATTTTCCATGTGTGAATACAGCCTTAGCCCTGTTTATAATAAACTGTTTTAACAAATTATTGTTATTTTGTCCATGTGGATAATTTTCTGCGTGGGTAACTTTCCTGTGTGAATTCATAACAGTAATAATTTTTATTTCTATAGCGCGAATATATTCTGCAGCATTTCACATTCATGACTGTGGGTTTTATTCCTGTGGGCATTTTTCATGCACCCGTAAATAGAGTATCAATTGTTTTCTACTATTATTATTATTTATTTATTATGCTTTGCCTATATAGCACTATTTTATTCAGCAGCGCTTTGCAAACATCATCATCACTGTCCCCAATGGGGCTCACAATCTAAATTCCCTACCAGTTTGTCTTTGGAATGTGGGAGGAAGCCAGTGGAAACCCACGCAAACACGGGGAGAACATACATAAGTGTACAATAAATCATTTTATACAGATGGCCATATAACAGTACGGTAAAGTAATACTGATCAACTATGTGAACACAATATTGCAGTATAAAGAAATATATTCTTACAGTGCAGATGATATCAAATTAAAACAGGCAATCATATTGGTAGATACATGTTATTCCCTGAATCAGGATGAATGACCAAGAAGAAGGATTGGTTTGCCACTGAATATATTTTGTCATAACCGGGGTGTAACTTTACGACTTTTGTTTCCAAATCATTGTGAATTGAGCATACATACATGAGCATACAGTAGACTGTGTAGACTAGTGTTTCCCAAACTCCAGTCCTCACGGAACCCACGGATCATGTTTTCAGGATTTCCATAGTGTTGCACAGGTGAGACAATTCCTGATGCCTTGATGATACTTCCACTACCTGCACAAAACTACGGAAATCCTGAAAACATGACCCCTGGGGTCTGTGAGGACTGGAGTTTGGGAAACACTGGTGTAGACCCTAAACACATCTTCTGAATATGTATGTGAGTATTACAAAGTTGTCGCATAGTGAGATAAATGAAAACTTTGAAAAATAGAGAACGTCTTACTATACATTGAAATATTTTTAAATAAAGACAAGCCAGAGACGGGTGAGGCTGCCAAGTTTAAGACTGCCTTAATTACAGTATGTTGTGTAGTAGCTGTAACTCCTGCCCGAGTACCATCAGTGGTGTTAGGGCATCAGTTACTGGAAACGGCAACATATCTACTTCTAGATTCTACTTTCTCTCCTTATTAAGTGTACGCTAGAAGTAAATTCTATATCGACATTTAGTTTATCAAGTTATCAAAGAAAACCTAGAATAATGCGAAATCTCATAACATACTGTAATTTCTTATGGTTGCCATAACACTGTAAAACCAAAATGACTATGAGGATTACCTGTTTCTCCATTCCGGCTCCTCAAGTAGATAGATCCAATATAGTCTTTACCATACGGGTTTGCAGTCAGTGCATGATGTAGGAGCACAGTCTCGGGAAGATTCCTTAATAATTCACACTCAGACAGAGCCTCAGCCTGTGGCTACATCCTTCTATAAAACTAGCCTGACTGCTATGTAGATAAGAAGCAGTAACTCTACCTTCTTCTCGATTGAGTTTCAACCACTCTTGATCCTTCATTAGGCCTGTTTCATTACAGAGTAATTAATCTAGTTTGGAAAGGAAAAAAAATACTTGCCACCTCAATAGGATTATGTCGCAAGAGGATCATATTCTAAAAGAAAATAACCAGCACAAGAGTTAATAAATATAATAATTAATACATTATCTGAATATAGGTTATTATTGATTTAACCAGCTAAATAAATCATTTTTTTTCCATCGCAGCTCAGTATGATATAGAAAATGTCCCGTATAGATTTCGCACTTCAATATAAACACCTTATGATGGCTATAAAAAAAAAATTGACATCAAGATATGACGTACAGAATCCTTACAGAAAATCTTAACTGAAAAACAAACACATTTTCACCAAATTATATACATATCTATATAATTTATTAAAAAAAAAAAAGATAAAAGCTTTTAACAATTTATTTCTGCTTTGTACATATTGGGGCATGGCTCTTCCTTTTTGGGCTGTGCATCTTGTCTATATAGCTTTCCACGGACAGGTTTAAAACAGTCAGGTCTGTTCCTGCTCTGTGCCCAAACTGTTGTGAGGTCTGCTGACATGTAGTGAGGTGATAAAGACAAAATGGTAATCTTCGGCACTCATAAAAAAAAATTCAAAAACGGTTCATAAGTTCATATCGTATTCCATTTATTGTACAGCCGACATAGGAAAATATAGACGTCAATCCATCCGACGTTTCGGCATATCGCATATCTGCCTTTATCAAGGAGGTCAGGGAGAGGGTGGAGCTCAGTCAGAAGAGGACATAAGAGGAGTCAATAAATTCAGAAAATGGTCTCAGATGCCCTTCTGAATTCATTGACTCCTCTTATGTCCTCTTCTGACTGAGCTCCACCCCCTCCCTGACCTCCTTGATAAAGGCAAATATGCCGAAACGTCGGATGGATTGATGTCTATATTTTCCTATGTCGGCTGTACAATAAATGGAATATGATATGAACTTATGAACCGTTTTTGAAAATTTATTTTTGAGTGCCAAAGATGACCATTTTGTCTTTATTACTACATTGTTCTTCAGGCACCTGTTCTTATAGTGTGCACCACTCTTGACTGTTTATATATGTAGTGAGCGAACGAAATATACAAGTGACCGACAGCACTCACTCATTCGGGTGCTCGTTCCATATCCAGGGAACCCTTCTGGATAAAACGTCAAAATCTGCACAGAGGAACAGCGCTCCACCGGGTGTATTGGTCCAAGAAAAGCTTTATTTAGCCATATAGCATAAGCAACGTTTCGACCATATGCTGGTCTTTTTCAAGCATACCATCTCTGACTACACCATAGCATTAGACAATATATAAAGTAAACCCAAATCAGATCATATACGAGAATCAAATAAAGTAACCTGCATAATAAATAAACAACACCCAAATCCCTGTGTGGTTGGTTTATGTCCAATATTGATTTGGGTGTTTATTTATTATGCAGGTTACTTTACTTGATTCTCGTATATGATCTGATTTGGGTTTACTTTATATATTGTCTAATGCTATGGTGTAGTCAGAGATGGTAAATAGCTGAGATATGCCCCTTTTGATGGATTACAGTGGGGCAAAAAAGTATTTAGTCAGTCAGCAATTGTGCAAGTTCCACCACTTAAAAAGATGAGAGGCGTCTGTAATTTACATCATAGGTAGACCTCAACTATGGGAGACAAACTGAGAAAAAAAATCCAGAAAATCACATTGTCTGTTTTTTTAACATTTTATTTGCAACAGTTGCAACACATGAAGGAATTGCCTGTTTGTTAGGCAATCCCTGAATGTATTGCGGCTGTCGAACAGCAAAGAGTCATGCAGCCACGGGGACTGGAACATATTTTTCAAGCATGGCAAGACATTTGGTCAGCACTCTAGCATGCTTGGACACCTTATCAGAGCACATTTGCTCATCACCAGTAGCTTGTGTGTTTATCATAGCTGAGCTAAAAGCTCAGTTGACGCACAGACATATAGGTTGAAAATTATCATTCAAGGATGGACAAAATGAGATGAAAGCTGTGGGAGATATTTTCTTCTAACAGAAAGTATACTAGCAGCAGAGCAGCACTTACACTCTGTAAGAATACATCTCCAACAGCCTGCATCTTGTCTCGTCCCTCCTCCTCTCTTTTCATAACTTCTTGCCCCAGTTGCCTGTGCTTCAGCTGAGATGTTCTCAACTTTGATATACACACATTTTATACTGTCTTTTTTCAGACCTTAGGGCCAGTGGAATTGTCAAAGCATTTTCTCCTTACACAACCTACTTAGCTGTAAGTTTAGTATGGGTTTTGTGCCCATAAATGTGAGAGCAGCCACTTTGAAAAATCTTATGATTGCCCCTAGTCAAAACTAGCGGAAGCAAATAATTAAAAGTATTTATTAATTTATTTATAATAGTGTCTTTTTTAATTAAGTAATTGTCTTTCTTTCCATGATAACCCTTTTAAGTTACAATATTTTATAAAAAAACTGTACACTTTACAATATAATGTAAATTTATAAACCCTTAGAGTTAATAGTCATAATAAAAGTTGCCCATCCTCTTTATATGCATCCATTATATCTTCAGTTCTTTCACAATCCCTCAGCTACTGATGTCGATAAAGTATAACAATGATGTAAGAGCAGGCCGCAAAAGCCTTTTGAGAAGATCATAATCTGCTAGGAAAACAAAGTTTTGGACCCATGAGGTTACACAAAAACGGATTATGATTATATTAGTAAGAGCATACTGTATGTTGGGAAGACAACAAAAGACAATGATGTTTAGAAAAGTTAAAGAAGGAAGAGGAAGAAAAAGGTCAATGCCAAGATATGTGTATACGATGAAAAAAACAAGAAATTGTAAAAGGCTGAAGATACCAACAGAAGATAAAACTTTCTGGAGATTCACTATTCAGATGGTTGCCACAGACTTGATTTGGGCTATAGTGTGACTGAAATTCCATTTTGTCTTGTGTTAAGGGGATCTTTCACACCTTCTTTAAAAGGAGCCAAAAGGAAGTCAACATAAGTTTTACTTTCCCCTCTGATCCAGATATCCTGTCCATATAGTCACCAGATCACTGTGGCCACTTTCCACTGAAAGAGATATTTATTTTAAAATGATCCATTCCCTCTGACCACTTTTGAAAAATGAGTGGAAATTCCTTAAGGCTATTAGTCATGCCATAGCCCTGTGATTTTCCAGTCAAGTAGAATACATCTCAAGAAAACAAACTGTATATACCCTAATGATTCCAAAAACTAAAATAAAGCTAACATACTGTATATTCCTCCTACATAACTCATAGCAGGAGGAATAAAGTTACTTTAGCTCAAACACACGTGAGGCTATAACGAACGGTGCCCATTATCCAACCAAATTTGTCAATTAGTAATTAACAGGAGATTTTGTTTATGTAGAAGATTTTCTGCAAAGAATACAGCAGCATGGGTGGGAAATGGGTCAGTGGATAAGGGTTTAGGTTCTTTCTTAAGTTAATAATGTATATTACTCGACATCCAATATCACTTGCCATGCCTTTGTTTGAGCACTGCATCAAAGTTTTAGGAAGCAGAAACAAAACAAGCAACGGACTTCATGCTTACAAGGCATCAGTTTAATATTTCATGGACAAATACAATTACTCTGTCTCGGGCCGTACATCATACAAGTTCCCTACATCACAAATTGGATTCTTCATTCTTACAATCAACCACACTTTTTAAAGCATTTTCACATTAATCTAAAACTCCAAAGACATACTGATATGGAATGTAGACTGGAGTCACAATGGGGACTGTGGAATATGTTGACATTATATAAGCTAGAAGAATAATAATAATAATATAATGATGCAGAGAAGATACCTATGTTGTCAAACGAGCAAGGATTCTGAGATGTAACCATAAACTTGCTTAAATGTGAGCAGTGCACCATAAGAAAAGGTGGCTTCTGAAGTAACTGAAGAGTAAAAAAAAAACTAAATAGGGAGAGCACAGAGTATTACAATTTGTACTTCACAAAGAAACGTAAACACAGTTCATCATCCCCTAAATTGCTTATTAAAAGGGCTATACAGTGTTGTAGGGGGCTTAGCCCCTATAACCATATTAGTACTGTATTTGGTACTGGTAAAGTGCTTTAGAAAATAACTTTTAATTCAAATGCAAATGAAGAGGCTCCTGTGCACCCTTGGTGTGACCAAGCATGTGGTGCAGGGTTGTGCCTCCTCATTTGCATAAGGGTGCCCTTTCCCCAAGTCTGATTGATTGCCCTTTCCCCAAGTCTGGCTTCCCAAAGCGAGTACTGTCTGAATGCTACCAACGCTTCTGATGTCACTTTTTGCACTTCCAAATGTATTAGCTTAGCGAGTGGTGGCAGAGGATAGGGAACAGGGAGGAGACCATGCGCGGACTCACACACACCTTCAGCGTATAGACAGTGCTTATTCTGGGAAACGAGCACTGTCAACCAGAAGCGGGGTAAGGGCCCCACTATACAAATGACAAGGCATAATTTGGCCACCAAGCTCTTGGCCATACCAAGGGTGCACAAAAGCCTCCTCATTTGCATATGAATTACAGGTTCTTCTCTCAGGCACGGTCCCAGTAACAGGTACAGTGCTGGTATGGTTGTTATATTATTCTTCCCTCTCCTAGTGTATCTTCCCTCTCCTAGTGTATCCTCACCCACCCCCTGCAGACTGTGAGCCCTCGCGGGCAGGGTCCTCCCTCCTTATGTACTCGTGTGCCTTGTTATCTGCTCATGTTTAATGTATTTGTCTATATTTGCCCCGTATTCACATGTAAAGCGCCATGGAATAAATGGCACTATAAAAATGTATAATAATAATAATAATTATAGAGACTAAGTCAACTATAACACTGTAAATCCCATTTAATTAATATGCATTTTGGAGGTGATTGACTCCCTTTAACCATAATCTCACGTAAATTATTGATAGACACACTGGATGAACATTGTCCTTGTGTTTTGCTCTATTAATGGTGGGGGTTAACTCACCATATGCAAATCAGGTTGTGAGTGCATGGGGGGAATGTCAGTGCATTTGGACTGCTCCTTCCAAGTATACTGGGAAACAAGTTTCTGTACAGCCATACCAATAGTTAAAGGGGATATCCAGGACTACTGGTGTCATGCTGATTGACAGCCGGCTCACCGCTGCCTAATTGGGAGAAGCCAGTCGTCAATCAGCATGACACCAGTAGTCCTGTCCTGTCAACAGGAAGACTAGCTGAATCTCTGGCAAGAGCAGTTAATGACCGGCGCCGGGTTCAACAGGTAGGCAGTTGCCTCCGTTAGCAACAGCATGCCTTTAAAAAAAAAAAAAAATAAATTCCCATATACCCCTTTACATATGTAAAAAGTTGCTGAGAGGTTCCATTTATGTAAGATTGTCAAAACCATTAGAATATATTTTCTTTAGATCACTATGGAATCTATTTTCACAATACTAGCAAACGATAATAATAATTCAGAACCTTGTTCTTGTTGTCTATTTTATTGCAGAATTGCACATTTCTTGGTCATTACTTGACAAATTCTCTTTCTCAGCTCCATAAAAAAAAATGAAAAAACAAGAGGTGTTTATGATAATATTAAATTTAGTGGCATTTTATATTAAAGGGAATCAGTCACCAGGTGTTTGCTATGTAATCGAAGAGCAGCATGATGTAGGGACAGAAACCCTGATTCTAGTGATGTGTCACTTACTGGGCTCCTTGTTGTCATTTTTATAAACTCACTGATTTAGCTTATGCAGGTGTGGCAGTTCTCTAAATGCAGAGCTCTATATAGTTCCCCACCGCCACTGATTGGCAGCATGCACCACTGCATGCAATGTACACTGCACATTGGCAGCTGCTTATCTATGGTAGGGGAGTGGTTACACAGAGCAGGAGGACTACATGGCATGAGAAAACTAGTCCTCTAACAATAATCTCCTACTGATAAAACACTTATTGTATTAAAACTGCAACAAGCAGCCCAGTAAGTAATACATCACTCGAATCAGGTTTTCTGCCCAACATCATGCTGCTCTCTGATTAAATAACAAAAAAACTGCAGACCGGTTCACTTAAAGGTGTTTGTCCTTCCATTTTCTATGTGTAAAAGCAACCCAACATGATCTTAAAAAAACAACAACAAACATACCCATAGATCCCTCTCCATTCCTCTCCTAGTGGTGTCCAAAGTTCCTCTGGTCTCCTTGCATCCTCTGGTTATAGGTCACGTGACTGCTACAGCCAATCACTGACTACAGAGGTCATATCCCTGTCCCCTCTGGAATATGAAACAAGGTGAACTCACTACTAGAAAATTATTATTTTTTTTGATCATGCTGGGCTGATTTTACACACAAAAAAGGGGCGAACAACAAACTTTTACAGGAATGCTTTCATAGTTTGTAGTACGTGAAAAACAGACCGATTAACCATAAACTGCCACTGGTAGCATGTTCCCATTAGAAATGTTCAGCAAGTGTGAGATTAAATGTTGCTATGGAATGTGTAACAATGCACAAGACAAGTCATCTCCAAAATGACACCTGTTCAATTCACACAGGCAGGTTACTTACTGTATCATGTGTCTCCTATTGTGATCCTGTATGTGAATGATCAACACAGTACAGTATCTGTTTCCCCTTGAAGGCTACATGACATTTTTTATTTCTCAAGATGTTCAAGATCTGAGGAATATAACGGCCATCTAAATGCAAGAAAATAGAAATTATTGGATCTCATTGGATGTAAGAATTCTACAATATCCAATTATTGCTATTTCTAGGTGTCACCACCAATAAAGGTGTAAATTAAGTTTTAACCTACGTTTCTAAAAGAATTGCTTACATGGCAATTCTCATTCATGGAATAACAAAAATAACAAACAGAAAATGTCATTCATTTCCTACAAAACTTTTGCAGTCACATTTACATGGAAATGAAGGGTCTAGAATTTAGAAATGTAACAAATACTGATTTTAGTTTTTGGCATGTGCTATATTTTCATAACATAAAAAGACTTGTAAAAAAAAGGTCAGATAATAAACCAAGAATATTGTTATATCTTGCATCAAACTCGTATGTTTTCCCTTAAAAAGATGGTTTATTTTGGACAATCCTTACTTAGAAGTGATATACATCTTCACACAGAATGTATTGTTTATTTGCTTTATAAACGCAAAGTTAACCCCTTAGTGACAGAGCCAATTTGGTACTTAATGACCGGGCCAATTTTTACAATTCTGACCACTGTCACTTTATGAGGTTATAACTCTGGAACGCTTCAACGGATCCCGCTGATTCTGAGATTGTTTTTTCATGACATATTGTACTTCATGTTAGTGGTAACATTTCTTCGATATTACTTGCGATTATTTATGAAAAAAATGGAAATATGGCGAAAATTTTTAAAATTTTGCAATTTTCAAACTTTGTATTTTTATGCCCTTAAATCAGAGAGATATGTCACAAAAAATAGTTAATAAATAACATTTCCCACATGTCTACTTTACATCAGCACAATTTTGGAAACAAAATTTTTTTTTGTTAGGGAGTTATAAGGGTTAAAAGTTGACCAGCAATTTCTCATTTTTACAACACCATTTTTTTTTTAGGGACCACATCACATTTGAAGTCATTTTGAGGGGTCTATATGATAGAAAATAATGAAGTGTGACACCATTCTAAAAACTACACCCCTCAAGGTTCTCAAAACCACATTCAAGAAGTTTATTAACCCTTTACGTGCTTCACAGGAACTGAAACAATGTGGAAGGAAAAAATGAACATATAACTTTTTTTTGCAAACATCTTAATTCAGAACCATTTTTTTTATTTTCACAAGTGTAAAAACAGAAACGTAACCATAAATTTTGTTATGCAATTTCTCCTGAATACGCCAATACCCCATATGTGGGGGTAAACCACTTTTTGGGCGCACCGCAGAACTTAGAAGTGAAGGAGCGCCGTTTGACTTTTTCAATGCAGAATTGGCTGGAATTGAGATCGGACGCCATGTCACGTTTAGAGAGCCCCTGATGTGCCTAAACAGTGGAAACTCCCCACAAGTGACACCATTTTGGAAACTAGACCCCTTACGGAACTTATCTAGATGTGTGGTGAGCACTTTGAACCCCCAAGTGCTTCACAGAAGTTTATAACGTAGAGCCGTGAAAATAAAAAATCGCTTTTGTTTACACAAAAATGATCTTTTCGCCCACAAATTCTTATTTTCACAAGGGTAACAGGAGAAATTAGACCACAAAAGTTGTTGTGCGATTTCTCCTGAATACGTCGATACCCCATATGTGAGGGTAAACCACTGTTTGGGCGCACCGCAGAGCTTGGAAGTGAAGGAGCGCCGTTTTACTTTTTCAATGTTGAATTGGCTGGAATTGAGATTGGACGCCATGTCGCGTTTAGAGAGCCCCTGATGTGCCTAAACAGTGGAAACCCCCCACAAGTGACACCATTTTGGAAACTAGACCCCTTAAGGAACTTATCTAGATGTGTGGCGAGCACTTTGAACCCCCATGTGCTTCACAGAAGTTTATAACGTAGAGCCGTGAAAAAAAAAAAAAAAAAAAAAAATCGCATTTTTTCTACAAAAATGATCTTTTTGCCCACAAATTTTTATTTTCACAAGGGTAACAGGAGAAATTAGACCACAAAAGTAGTTGTGCAATTTCTCCTGAGTACGCTGATACCCAATATGTGGGGGTAAACAACTGTTAGGGCGCACCGCAGAGCTTAGAAGAGAAAGAGTGCCGTTTTACTTTTTCAATGTAGAATTGGCTGGAATTGAGATCGGACGCCATGTCGCGTTTGTAGAGCCCCTGATGTGCCTAAACAGTAGAAATCCCCCACAAGTGACCCCATTTTGGAAACTAGACCCCCCATGGAACTTATCTAGATGTGTAGTGAGAACCTTGAATGCCCAAGTGCTTCACAGAAGTTTATAATGCAGAGCCGTGAAAATAAAAAATATTTTTTTTTTCCAAAAAAAAGATTTTTTAGCCCCCAAGTTTTTATTTTCACTAGGGTAACAAGAGAAATTGGACCCCAGAAGTTGTTGTCCAATTTATCCCGAGTACGCTGATGCCCCATATGTGGGGGTAAACCACTGTTTGGGCGCACGGCAGAGCTCGGAAGGGAAGGAGCGCCTTTTTGGAATGCAGACTTTGATAGAATGGTCTGTGGGCATTATGTTGCGATTGCAGAGCCCCTGATGTCCCTAAACTGTAGTAACCCCCCACAAGTGACCCCATTTTGGAAACTAGACCCCCCAAGGAACTTATCTAGATGTGTGGTGAGAACTTTGAATGCCCAATTGCTTCACAGAAGTTTAGAATGCAGAGTCGTGAAAATAAAAAATATTTTTTTTTTCACAAAAAAGATTTTGTAGCCCCCAAGTTTTTATTTTCACAAGGGTAACAAGAGAAATTGGACCCCAGAAGTTGTTGTCCAATTTATCCCGAGTACGCTGATGCCCCATATGTGGGGGTAACCCACTGTTTGGGCGCACGGCAGAGCTCAGAAGGGAGGGAGCACCATTTGACTTTTTGAGCGCAAAATTGGCTGTCGTGTTTGGAGACCCCCTGATGTACCTAAACAGTGGAAACCCCCCAATTCTAGCTCCAACCCTAACCCCAACACACCCCTAACCCTAATCCCAACCTGATCCATAATCCTAATCACTAACCCTAACCATAATCACAACCCTTACCCCAAAACAACCCTAATGTCAACCCTAACCATAACCCTAATCAAAACCCTAAATCCAACACACCCCTAATCCTAATCTCAACCCTAACCTCAAACCTAACCCTAATCCCAATACACCCCTAATCACAACCCTAACCTTAACCCTAATCCCAAACCTAACCCTAATCCCAAGCGTAACCCTAATGCCAACCCTAACCCTAATACCAACTCTAATCCAAACCGTAATCCTAATCCCAGCTCTAACCCTAACTTTAGCCCCAACCCTAACCCTAGCCCTAAGGCTACTTTCACACTTGCGTCGTTTGGCATTCCGTCGCAATCCGTCGTTTTGGACAAGAAACGGATCCTGCAAATGTGCCCGCAGGATGCGTTTTTTGCCCATAGACTTGTATTGCCAACGGATCGTGACGGATGGCCACACGTCGCGTCCGTCGTGCACTGGATCAGTTGTGTTTTGGCGGAGCGTCGGCACAAAAAAGTTCAATGAAACGTTTTTTTGTACGTCGCATCCGCCATTTCTGACCGCGCATGCGTGGCCGTAACTCCGCCCCCTCCTCCTCAGGACATAGATTGGGCAGCGGATGCGTTGAAAAACTACAGCTGCTGCCCACGTTGTGCACAATTTTCACAACGTGCGTCGGTATGTCGGGCCGACGCATTGCGACGGCCCCGTACCGACGTAAGTGTGAAAGAAGCCTAACCCTAGATTTAGCCCCAACCCTAACTTTAGCCCCAACCCTAGCCCTAACCCTACCCCTAATTTTAGCCCCAACTGCTGTTCTCCTGCCGGCCGGCAGATGGAGACAGATGCAGCAAGAGGATCCAGGGACCTAGGTGAGTATGCTAGGGTCCCCGAATCCCCCTATTTCTCTGTCCTCTGATGTGCGATCACATCAGAGGACAGAGAATTACACTTTACTTTTTTTTTTTTGCGGTCGCCGGTAAACAGTTAATTACCGGCGATCGCAAAACAGGGGTCGGTAATACCGACCCCGATCATGCTCTTTGGGGTCTCGGTTACCCCCGGCAGCCGAGACCCCAAAGATTCTCCCGGTGCCGGCCGGCGGGCGCACTGCGCATGCGCCCGCCATTTTGAAGATGGCGGCGCCCACCGGGAGACACGAGGAGCATCGGGGGAGCTAGGTGAGTATTGGGGGGCCACCTGGGACCCCTTTTCTCTGTCCTCCGATGTGCGATCACATCGGAGGACAGAGAAATTAAAAAGAGATCGCTTTTTTTTTTTTGCGATCGCCGGTAAACGGTTAATTACCGGCGATCGCAAATGCGGGGAGGGTTAAAACCCCCCCGAATCATGTTCTCTGGGGTCTCGGCTACCCTCGGCAGCCGAGACCCCGGAGAAAATCGGCCTCTGGGGGGCGCTATGGACTTTTTCCACAACGCCGTTAATTAACGGCGCTGTGGTTTAAGTACCCTTAGCGGCCGCCGTTAAAAGGCGTATCGGCGGTCGCTAAGGGGTTAAGCAACTTTTTTTAAATAGTCTGCATTATAAGCTATCTACCATTTTGTTGCTGCATAGTTTTTCTTTGTCCTGTATCTTGCAAAAATGTTACAAATCCTTTGGTGACTCCTGTTCCTGAAGGTTTTCTCTGATCTCTCTCTTCCTTCTCTCAGTGACAGTGACAGCAGCAGATAGGGGAAGGGGGCTGCACATAGCTCTTTACACATTTCTTGGGGGAAGAATGCAGCAATAGGACGGCAGAGAAAACAGACTACAGAAAAGGAGGAAAGCTCATGAAGAGGAAATAGGGGTAGGATAGAAGCTGTGCTGACATATGAGCACTGACACCAATTCCCTGAATACACATAAAGCTAATTTCCAGCATGTATTACTGGGAATAACACTCCTACAAGAGAAAAATCAGAAACCTGAATGAGGCTGAAAAGTGAGTATCAGGTGGTCTAGAAATAAATGAAAGAATGAATATTGCACAGTGAAACTTAGTGAAAACATACTAAAAGGTTGTTTTTTTCACTTTGAAGAAAGTGGACTCCATGTTCTCTAAAATAACATAAGTAATAAATCAAACTGGTATCGGTGATGCAACCAAATCACCAAGATCCACACAGCAGCAGGGATCCAACACTGGTAAGGGTGAGTACCCATTCTGTTTATTACTTTAGGTGTCCTGAAAGTGGAAAACTACTTTAACTAAAGCTAACTACTTAGGCTAGGTTCAGATTGCGTTAGTGCAATCCGTTTAGCGCCTAGCGCTAGCGTATTACGCTAACGCAATGTGTTGTAAAGGGGTCGGGTTAAACGTCCCCGCTCTCGCAGACCTCTGATCTGCGAGAGCGGGGAACGGACCGCGGGCGCGCCTCGGACGCTGCAAGCAGCGTCCGCGGCGCGCCACAAAACACCGGCACATCGCTAGCGCGTGCCGAAAATGGCACGCGCTAGTGATGCGCGTCCCCATTGCTGTTAATGGGCGCGCTAACGGACGCGTTGCACGGCATTAATTTCGCCGTGCAACGCTGTCCGTTAGCCCGGTCCCATTAACGCAATGGGAACCTAGCCTAACAAATGTAGAAAATAATTTTTTTCCATGTGAAAGATGTCCATAGACACACTTTGCAACAAGCTGGTCAGAAAGTTATTAATTGTACGGTCTACTAGTGATCATCTGAATACAGGTGCTTCTCACAAATTTAAAATATCATCAAAAAGTTAATTTATTTCAGTTCTTAAATACAAAAATTGAAACTCATATAAAATGTGGAGCCCAAAACTGGATCCCATATTCTAGATGTGGCCTCATCAGTGATTTATAAAGCGGTAATAATATGTTGGGATTGCAGGATTTTATCTACTATATAATTGTCTAAGGGTCACTTCCATCTGTCTGTCTTTGTCTGTCTGTCACTGATATTCATTGGTCGTGGCCTCTGTCTGTCATGGAAATCCAAGTCGCTGATCGTTTTGCCACGACCAATCAGCAACGGGCACAGTCCGGCGGCAAAATGGCTGCTCCTTCCTCCCTGCAGTCAGTGCCCGCTCCATACTCCCCTCCAGTCAGCCCTCACACAGGGTTAATGGCAGCGTTAATGGACCGCGTTATGCCACGGTGTAACGTAATTCATTAACGCAGCTATTAACCCTGTGTGACCAACTTACTATTGATGCTGCGCATGCAGCATCAATAGTAAGACGATCTAATGTTAAAAATAATAATACAAAAAAAAAAGGTTATTCTCACCCTCCGACGTGGCGTGCTGTCCTCGGCAGTGCAAGCGGCAGGTTCCGGTGCCAAGGATGCTATGTGAGGACCTTCCATGACGTCATGGTCATGTGACTGCGACGTCATCACAGGTCCTCCGCTCATACCAACCCTGGGACCGGAAGCTGCCGCATACACCGCACACAGGGCCAGGACTTCAAGGGGACTTCGGAAGGTGAGTATATGTTTATTTTTTATTTTAAGTCTTTTTTAACCACGCATATAGTGCCCACATTGCTATATACTACGTGTGCTGTTACATACTACATGGCTGCTACGTACTACGTGGGCAGTGTTATATACTATGTGGGCAATGTTATATACTGCATGGGCTGCGTTATATACTACATGGCTGCTGTATACTATGTGGGCAGTGTTATATACTATGTGGGCAATGTTATATACTGTGTGGGCTGCGTTATATACTACATGGCTGCTATATACTATGTGGGCAGTGTTATATACTGTGTGGGCTGCGTTATATACTGCATGGCTGCTATATACTACGTGGCCAGTGTTATATACTATGTGGGCAATGTTATATACTGCGTGGGCTGTTATATACTGTTTGGGCTGTGTTATATGCTGCGTGGCCACTGTTATATACTGCGTGGCCTGTATTAACGCATCAGGTATTCAAGAATATGTCGTGGCCTGCGCTATATACTATATGGCTGCTATATACATACATATTCTAGAATACCCGATGCGTTAGAATCCGGCCACCAACTAGTCTTTTTATACACCCTAAAATCTTGTTTGGTTTTGCAGCTGCTGCTTGACATTGAGTACTGTTGCTCAGCTTACTTTGAAACGAAAATGCCTTTCGTTACAAGTAAAAAGAGAAAAAGTCCTTCTCCTGTTCTGTAGTCCCATCCCGAATATAATATGCAGCAATAGGATTACTCCGTCCTAGGTGCATTACCCTACATTTATCTACATTAAACCTCATTTGCCAAGTGTTTGCCCATTCAGTCATCTTATTCAAATCGTTTTGCAATATTGTAATGTCAAGGTCAGATTTTAATATCCTACATAGGTTGGTGTCGTCAGCAAAGACTGACACTTTACTCTCAATCCCATCCACAAGGTCATTAATAAAGAGGTTAAAAAGAATCAGTCCTAGCACAAATCCCTTCGGTACCCCACTGCTGACTTTATCCTACTTAGAGAAAGTACAATTCATGACAACTCTTTGCTTCCTATCATTTATCCAATTCCTTACCCATCTGCATATAGTTGCCACCAGTCCTTGCTTCTGTAGCTTCACTATAAGGCTGTTATGTGGAGCAGTATCAAATGCCTTTGCAAAGTTCAGATAAATCACATCAGTTGCATTACCTACATCCAGATTTGAACTTACCTCCTCATAGAAACCCAGCATGTTAGTTAGACACGACTTATTGTTCATGAATCTGTGCTTGCTGTCAGTCATATTTTTATCTATAATATATTTTTGCAGGTCATCTCTTTTACTGCCCTCAAAAATTTGCACACTACTGATGTCAGTCTTATCGGTCGATAGTTGACTGGATCCACCTTCTTACCTTTTTTAAATATTGGTACCAAGTGAGCCATCTTCCAATCTTGTGGCACCACCCCGTTACAAGAGAGTCTAAGAATATAAGATACAGCGGTTTGTCAATTATTGAGCTCAATTCCCTCAGTATCTGTGGATGAATGCCATCTGGGCCAGGAAATTTGTCAATGTTTAAATTACTCAGATGTAGATGTACTTCTTTTTGTGTTAAACTAGTTATATCAGGTTATGAATTTTGATGTTTGCCTTGTTGAATGATTCCTGTAACAGTTCATTGGTGAACACGGATAAAAAGTTCCTATTTCATATCTCAGCCTTTTCTTTATCCTCTGTAATTACCTTGTTATTGTCATTTGTTTTTGTTTTTTTGCATTGATGTATTTATAAAAAAAATGTGGGATTTATTTTAATGTCGTTGGCAATTTGTTTCTCTGTAGATAACTTGATTACATTTTTACATTTCTTATTTAGATCTTTATATTCCTGTAATGCTATTTCAGCATCATCGGATTTCATGATTTTGAATGCCCTTTGTTTTTATCTTATTAAACATTGTATTGTCTTATTTATCCATAATGGTTTCTTTTATTCCTTGACATTTTATTACCAGGGGGTATAAGTTTTATGCAGGATTCTAGTGGTATTTCCTTAAAAATGCCCCATTTATGTTCGGTATCCCCAGTTACCATGACGTTGTCCCAGACTTTAGGATTAATCTCTTCCCTTAATTTGTTGAAATCAGCTTTCTTAAAGTTCCAGGTTTTGGCATTTCCCCTTTTGAATTTTTGATTAAAAATTACATTGAAACATACCATGATATGGTCACTGCTTCCCAAATGCTCCCTGACCTGTAGATCTGAAAGTGTACCTGGTCTATTTGACAGAACCAGATCCAGCAGATTACCTCCCCTGGTTGGTTCATCTACCAGCTGAGAGAGGTAATTGTCCTGAACTGTGGATAAGAAATTGTAGCTTTTAGCACAACCAGAAGATTCTATGTTAAAATCCCCCACTATAAGAACCCTATTACTGTTTGCTGTTTTTTTATTTTGTTGCAACATTTCATCCTCTACCTGTTCAGCTATATTAGGTTAGTAGCAAACTCCAATTAGCAGTGTTCCATTATTGCCATCCCCGTGTACATTTACCCATAGTGATTCTACATTGCTGTAACTGCCCCCAATGTCTTCACTGAGAACAGGTTTTAATGTGGATTTTACAAAGATACACACCCCTCTACCTTTTTTATTTTTCCAGGGCTTTCTAAATGTAGTGTAACTCTCTACCTTTATTACCCAGTCATGGCTCTCTTCAAGCCAGGTTTACGTAATGCCCACCACATTGTATTCTGTGACCGTCATAAGTCTCCAGTTCATCCATTTTGTTTGCTAGACTTCTTGCATTTGCCAACAGACATTTAATATTACTAGAACATTTATTACTCCTGCTCAGCTCCGTTTTCCTTGCATAACCCATTTACCCCTACAGCCTCCCTCTCTGTCTCCTCTATCTATCCCCTTATTAGCACATTTACACTCTTCTACCCTCAACACTGCAATTTATACACAGCAAAATAGTTGGCTCCTTCAATCGTTTTACAGTTAATGTAAAAACAAAAACAATATTTTAAGTGTTTCAAATAATGGAACCAGACTTTTAATATAGTATTACTTTACCCTACTGGTGAATTCTATTATACTGTACAGTTTAAGTTAGTGGTAAAAGCAATGTGTGCATATACTTTCTACACGACAAGTGTGAAACCCAATTCCTAGTGAGGTAGTGTACAGCAGACTATGCTTTGATTACAGTGGATGAAATAATTCAAGAGAAGGTTGGGACTTAACGGCTATCGTGGTAATCGGAGCTCACAAGGAAAGAGCTTGCTATCATCTAGCCTAGCAACGGAGAGTAGCATCTGCTTGCAGCATTCCAATGCGGGCATCACTTATTGTATTATCCTGGCATGATACCTTCATTTGTATATTTGCATTTCAATGTTTTCAGCTGCAAAGGCAAAAGTACAAATTTGTAGTGGAAAGGAAACTGAGCATTACCATATTTATTACAGAGCTAATAGATATTATTTTATATAAATCAGCTACATTCTTATGTATCCTGTTTATGGACTCAGCTTCCAAAAGGGTATTACTGCCAAAACCAGGTCTTATCCAATGGATCACGAATAAATGTTAGATAGGTGAGGTATAACTATCGCTCTCTGCTGTTTTTGAGATTTTGGCAACTTCATCTCACCAACTGAAAGTTAAAATATACTATCTCATAAGCAGAAATAAGGTATTCCATGGGATTCTTGATATTCTACTTAGACTCTATGCTTTATCTGCTTTCTGGTCTATATAGATTATGTCACATGTATCCACTGAAAGATAAATGCAACTTGTGTGCAGTTAATTTTTCTGGCCCAATTAAAATTAATGAGGACTGTCTCTGGCTGTCAGTTCTTATTAGGGGTAATGGGAAGTGATAAGGTTTGGATAACATGCAGATTTTGTCAGGAAGGAGAAGTGGAGCCAGTGACCAAGCAGGACGTATCTAACAGACAAAGGCCTTAAATCAGTGGCTTGTGTGTCTTTCCATGTATATGGACATTTAAACAATCAGCAGTGCCATAGTTCAAGCCAGTCGATCACTAAATTAAAAACAGAATGAGTGTAACTGTTAAACCTTTGTACATACCTGAAAGTTATTTGATGGGTTCTAGAGTTTTAATCTAGTAGTAAAAAGATTCTTGTAATATAAGTATTATTATAAAAACTAGTTGCCATGTTTGTAGGTATGCGTTCACCATCACCTGGGGGAAATGTTTCAATCTTTCTCCTAGTTCTGACTCTAAATATAATGGCCAAGGTAGAGCGACATGTCAGCACACAGCACCCAGGTATATATCCCACTAGCCCACCCCTAAGCTATTCCCTACATAGGGGCTAGCAATTACATGACTTTGGAGGATGGCTCATCCTTATCTGCTTCCTCCATCAGGAGTCTAGTCAACAGCATCTTCTTTTCTGAAGAACTTTTATATATTTATTTGATAATTATGTACAAGATTTACCAGTTTACCCTATTAAAACAAACTACAATACTTGAAGAAAAGTGCGCAACATTGAGTCCATATTGTGTTACTTATCTTTTATTAATCCTGTATGTGTTAGTTACATCCCAAAGGTCCAGTAACAGTCCAGTTGGCTGCTTATGAAACCAGTTCACAGAAACATTACCCTAGCTAAGCAAATTGACTGTTGTTTCCTACATCAGACTACTGCACAAATGACCATATCCTTTAAAGGGGTTGTCCACCTTTTGCAACATTTTTTTTCATCTAAATGCATGTATTTGGGGATAGAAATCATTTTTGCATTTGGGTTTTATTAAAACTGCTGCACCAATTGCTTTCTGTAGCCTCTGCAATGCACTCTTTATTAATGGCTGCAGAATGACATAACTGGGAATCCATCAATGAGTTTGTTCTATGGGTCTGACAAGAGAGTCTGTAACGCTATTATCTGTCTTTTTCTGAGCACCTTTCAGCTGATTTATGATCAAAGACTGCCTCAAAGATGAATGTCCAGGGAAACAAAGAGCCTGTAAAAGCCATGCAAAAATTACTTTTCTGGTCGCCAACCTGAGGTTCTCCAGATGTGAAACTACAACTTCCAGCATGATCCGCTATCAGAGCATGCTGCCAGATAAAATTTCACAGCATCTTAAGAGTCACAAGTTTTAGATCCCCGCTCTGCTGAATCATGTCAATATGCTTCCTACTTTCTTTTCCATGTTATATTTAATTGGGAAGCAGCCCAATATTCGGTATAAAATGATGTAGTTCCTGGTCACACCTTTGTTTAGTATGTTGCACGATATGGTCTAATAACATTTTGACATACACATAATAGACTACAGAATTGATGTTATGAGCTCTGCTGGTAAAAATGAGCTTGCCAATGGAGTTCTGCCAGGCGCTAAATTTATGCATTGTCAAAGTTAATGTTGCACACTATCAACTGTTTACTTAATTGTGACTAATTCACAGCTAATGACATTTTCAAGTAGAGGGTGCATGATACCCAAACATCAGTGATTTATTGCAACTCTAGTTTCTTCCAGCAGAGGTATTCTGCACTACTAAAATGCACTACTAAAATGTAAAATCAAACTGTACAGAGGGATATGTCATAGCTTAAAGAGGTATTCCTATCTCCAAGATGTGTACAAGTGTATGGAGTGATGTCACACCCACTAGATGGGAGTATGTATAATGCATACACACCTTCGGGTCCCAGGTCTGAAACTGGCAAATCCCCTCAGAGCATAGTGCGTGCGCTGGGGGGGATTCATAAGGCTGCAGTCACACAGAGTGACTGCAGCCTTATCGGTTTTCACCGGACAACGCCTTTAATCGATAGGGAATAAACTTCACCACCATACCCCTATGTAATTCATATATTTTATATCATTTCATTAATATTAGTTGCTTCTGATTTAGAGAGGGGAAAAAAATACAAATTTGTCTTAGCTTATGTGTGGTAGTACATTTTCAATACTTGAACTTGAAAACAATGAAGATTTTATGCATTAGATCCAGCACCATGGAATTATTGGTGTTATATAAAAAAATAATAATTATAATAATAATACTACACAATAATTGACACTTTCTCCCAGAAATCCGTTTTATGGAGAGATTTTCCAGCTCCAAATTTAGGGTCATCACCACTGATTTCTATGGGGTTCCACGTTCAAGTTCAGGTACAGTTCTGATACCCAAACTGAACTTTGGACTAAAGTTCAGTCGAACCTGACAACCCTAACTTCCACGGGTTCCCTCATCCCTAATGGCTATGCTATCTGTGCAGAGCGTGCTGTCAATGAAAGTGCCAGGTCATGCTTACAACCGCCGCTCACTGTGTACTTAATTGTGAATGCAATCACTCCCGACACACCTCTATGGCTGAAAGCTGGTGGCTCCTGCGAGAAATAAGGCTCATTTCCTCCAGATAGCCTTTTTTCAGTAAAGTGGCCAGACAGCTTTGTAATGCTATTAAACAGCATATTAACCGTGTATCTGCAAGTTGATAGCGCTTGGAAACCTTTGAACTGGTGAAATGTAATAAATTTACATTAACTCCTATAATGTCATGGGTCATTCTAAATAAAGTCGTGAACTCTTCTTCATCCACCTTCACCATGAAAGGGGTTCTTTCTACACAGAATGAGTGTTCAACCAAGCAACAGCGCTCAGTACATCCTTGGTGCGGCCAAACATTTACGTACACCTTCCCACCTTTTGCATCTATCTTTGCCAATCTCTGGCTTTATCAAGCCAGAGCTGTCAATGAAAGAAGGTAGGGGGTGGAACTAGAAGAAAAAAAGCAGATGGGAAGGTGCACTTAAATGTTTGGCCACACCAAGGGTGCACATAGCACCTGTACTTGGTTTTGAACAGTCATTCTGTGCTCACAAACTCCCTTTAAACCTAGATACCACTGAAGGTTTGTTGAACACTCTCTGTTTTCAATTATTTATTATTTATGTTGTTAAGAATAATACTTTTTTGGCTTATTTTCACTTTCTTTGCAATGACTCTTTGATTTAATCTTTATTTTTCTCCTTACAGTTTGTTATTGTCTTGTCAATACCTTCTTGCTTCAGTGGATTAATCACTGTCTATAGTTATCTCAGCTCCTGGACAAACATGTTAATTTGTAATCACTAGTAATCACTGCATTGTTATAAAAATTGTTTGAAATCTTATTTCCTTACAAGTGTTACCGTGTAATGATTAGATGAATATAATACATCACACTTATTGTAACATAAATGTATATATAAGACTTTCTTCCTCTCTTTTCCTTCACAGATTCGTTCAACCTTATCAGTGGACAAATCAGATTGTTCTTGTCTGGAAATAGCCCATAAAAAGCTGATCCATTCATTGGGTTTTGTGAACCTCAAGGCCCTGTAGGTCACTGAGCAAATCCTATCCCGCTGAATTGTTGACAGGTCTTTGCAGGGTTCCTTACTAAACACCAACACTTAATTGACTGTCTTCCCTCTTACCGTGAAATGATTCAGAAAATGTTCGTTTTTAAGCCTATTATCCATCACAATGAATAACTCAGTCTGTCCCCATGACGGTGTCTCAGTTATGATTACTATAAAGAGTTAAACGGGATGAACAGATTTAAATGTTATCATGCAGGAACACACTGGTACTTGCTTTACATAAGCCTCTTTTTTGTGTAGGGGGTCTGCAAATATGGTAGTTAAGTTTTCTTTTTACCTGCATTTTAATAATAGCTTGAATAGCTGGAACCATTGTAATTTATATAATGTATAGAAATAGGCAAATTTTGATGATCTGTTATAACCAATGGAAAATTCAAAATGATCTTGGAGCCGTTCCACCAAGAGAGAATATTAACAGAAATGAACAATAAAAATGCAACTAAAGCATTTATTGTTGCTGTATTCTAACATCTTCATTTCTGAGGGAAGGACGATAATTTATGTGCATAACATATATGCTGTCATTAAAGTTAGCACACCTACTTTGTTTTCCATGTTTATATATATATACAGTGGGGCAAAAAAGTATTTAGTCAGTCAGCAATAGCGCAAGTTCCACCACTTAAAAAGATGAGAGGCGTCTGTAATTTACATCATAGGTAGACCTCAACTATGGGATACAAACTGAGAAAAAAAAATCCAGAAAATCACATTGTCTGTTTTTTTAACATTTTATTTGCATATTATGGTGGAAAATAAGTATTTGGTCAGAAACAAAATTTCATCTCAATACTTTGTAATATATCCTTTGTTGGCAATGACAGAGGTCAAACGTTTTCAGTAAGTCTTCACAAGGTTGCCACACACTGTTGTTGGTATGTTGGCCCATTCCTCCATGCAGATCTCCTCTAGAACAGTGATGTTTTTGGCTTTTCGCTTGGCAACACGGACTTTTAACTCCCTCCAAAGGTTTTCTATAGGGT
The DNA here is from genome assembly GCF_032444005.1 of Ranitomeya imitator. Lineage (NCBI taxonomy): Eukaryota > Metazoa > Chordata > Amphibia > Anura > Dendrobatidae > Ranitomeya > Ranitomeya imitator. The sequence goes on from NC_091282.1 coordinate 337,093,466, forward strand.
TGAGATCTGGAGACTGGCTAGGCCACTCCAGGACCTTGAAATGCTTCTTACGAAGCCACTCCTTCGTTGCCCTGGTGGTGTGCTTTGGATCATTGTCATGTTGAAAGACCCAGCCACGTTTCATCTTCAATGCCCTTGCTGATGGAAGGAGGTTTGCACTCAAAATCTCACGATACATGGCCCCATTCATTCTTTCATGTACCCGGATCAGTCGTCCTGGCCCCTTTGCAGAGAAACAGCCCCAAAGCATGATGTTTCCACCACCATGCTTTACAGTAGGTATGGTGTTTGATGGATGCAACTCAGTATTCTTTTTCCTCCAAACATGACAAGTTGTGTTTCTACCAAACAGTTCCAGTTTGGTTTCATCAGACCATAGGACATTCTCCCAAAACTCCTCTGGATCATCCAAATGCTCTCTAGCAAACTTCAGACGGGCCCGGACATGTACTGGCTTAAACATTGGGACACGTCTGGCACTGCAGGATCTGAGTCCATGGTGGCGTAGTGTGTTACTTATGGTAGGCCTTGTTACATTGGTCCCAGCTCTCTGCAGTTCATTCACTAGGTCCCCCCGCGTGGTTCTGGGATTTTGGCTCACCGTTCTTGTGATCATTCTGACCCCACGGGGTGGGATTTTGCGTGGAGCCCCAGATCGAGGGAGATTATCAGTGGTCTTGTATGTCTTCCATTTTCTAATTATTGCTCCCACTGTTGATTTCTTCACTCCAAGCTGGTTGGCTATTGCAGACCCAGTCTTCCCAGCCTGGTGCAGGGCTACAATTTTGTTTCTGGTGTCCTTTGACAGCTCTTTGGTCTTCACTATAGTGGAGTTTGGAGTCAGACTGTTTGAGGGTGTGCACAGGTGTCTTTTTATACTGATAACAAGTTTAAACAGGTGCCATTACTACAGGTAATGAGTGGAGGAAAAAGGAGACTCTTAAAGAAGAAGTTACAGGTCTGTGAGAGCCAGAAATCTTGATTGTTTGTTTCTGACCAAATACTTATTTTCCACCATAATATGCAAATAAAATGTTAAAAAAACAGACAATGTGATTTTCTGGATTTTTTTTTCTCAGTTTGTCTCCCATAGTTGAGGTCTACCTATGATGTAAATTACAGACGCCTCTCATCTTTTTAAGTGGTGGAACTTGCACTATTGCTGACTGACTAAATACTTTTTTGCCCCACTGTATATATATATCTATATATATCTATATAGATATATATATATGGACATACTACTACTACTAATAAATCTGGTACTTTGAAGGTTTAAAATTAGGTACTAGAAAAAATGCAAAACAAACAACCAGTATGTCTTAACAGAGTAAAGCAAGTGTGAACAGGTGCAAACTGCTATGGCTGCACATTATACAAACAAAAGAATACATCAGCACTCTGTAAGCCAGTGGTGGGGAACCTTTTTTTCTTCTAGGGACCATTTGGATATTTATACCATCGGGGGCTGAACAAAATTATCAACTGAAAATTTATCCTGTGTAGCGTTTCCCTTACTTCGGGTCTTGGGGGACACTCGCTTTGCACGGGAATAACGCGTACAGGCACGATATCTCACATAAATCAATCCATACGGTTTATTGTCATAAACCGCACCGTAAGTCAGGTTGTACATCACCAGCTTACACATAGTCTGTTGCTTTAACACATGTGGTTTTACAAAGCACTCAGTAGACACGCCTGGAACTCTCCAGCCATCAGGTGACTGCACAGTTCCGCAACTGTCGTATGTTAGCGCACAGTTTTTCCCCATACCAGGGGTTACCTCTCAGGAGCTCCTGCTCCACAGGTTGACTCCACGTCAGTCCCAAGTCCTCCACACGGACTTTCCAGGTCGACGGTCTCTCAGTGCTTCCAGGACATCTCCACTGCCAGGAGACTCCAACACTGACCGTCCAGGTCGACGGTCTCTCAGTGCTTCCAGGACATCTCCACTGCCAGGAGACTCCAACACTGACCGTCCAGGTCCACAGGTCTCTCAGGTGCTTCCAGGACGTCTCCTCTGCCAGGAGACTCCAACACACAGACCACTCAGTGCCAAAACCCAACCACATGCTATTCAGGAATCCTATTCCCCAGGACTTCCAACACAAGTTTCCAGGGCCTTGCACTTGGACCATTCGGGTTCACCCACAGGAACACACATGACCCACATTACATACCTGTAACCACTCCCCTGGGTGGGAGTGTGGGTGAGTGTGGCTAGTTTGACCCTCCCATCTCTCATAACTAGCCCTGCTATATGGTGATCTTAACCCCTTTCTGACCTCGGACGGGATAGTATGTCCGAGGTCAGATCCCCTGCTTTGATGCAGGGCTCCGCGGTGAGCCCGCATCACAGCCGGGACATGTCAGCTGTTTTGAACAGCTGACATGTGCCCGTAATAGGCGCGGGCAGAATCGCGATCTGCCCGCACCTATTAACTAGTTAAATGCCGCTGTCAAACGCAGACAGGGGCATTTAACTACCGCTTCCGGCCGGGCGGCCGTAAATGACGTCATCGCCGACCCCCGTCAAATGATCGGGGGTCGGCGATGCGTCAGGATGGTAACCATGGAGGTCCTAGAGACCTCTATGGTTACTGATCACCGGTGGCTGTGAGCGCCACCCTGTGGTCGGCGCTCACAGCACACCTCCATTTCTGCTACATAGCAGCGATCAGCAGATCGTTGCTATGTAGCAGAGGCGATCGAGTTGTGCCTGCTTCTAGCCTCCCATGGAGGCTATTGAAGCATGGCAAAAGTTAAAAAAAATGTGAAAAAAATAAAAAAAATAGAAAAGTTTAAATCACCCCCCTTTCGCCCCAATCAAAATAAATCAATAAAAAAAAATCAAATCTACACATATTTGGTATCGCCGCGCTCAGAATCGCCCAATCTATCAATTAAAAAAAAGCATTAACCTGATCGCTAAACGGCGTAGTGAGAAAAAAATTTGAAACGCCAGAATTACGTTTTTTAGGTCGCCGCAACATTGCATTAAAATGCAATAACGGGTGATCAAAAGAACGTATCTGCACCAAAATGCTATCATTAAAAACGTCATCTCGGCACGCAAAAAATAAGCCCTCAACCGACCCCAGATCACGAAAAATGGAGACGCTACGAGTATCGGAAAATGGCGCAATTTTTTTTTTTTTTTTGCAAAGTTTGCAATTTTTTTTCACCACTTAGATAAAAAATAACCTAGTCATGTTAGGTGTCTATGAACTCATACTGACCTGGAGAATCATAATGGCAGGTCAGTTTTAGCATTTAGTGAACCTAGCAAAAAAGCCAAACAAAAAACAAGTGTGGGATTGCACTTTTTTTGCAATTTCACCGCACTTGGAATTTTTTTCCCGTTTTCCAGTACACGACATGCTAAAACCAATGATGTCGTTCAAAAGTACAACTCGTCCCGCAAAAAATAAGCCCTCACATGGCCAAATTGACGGAAAAATAAAAAAGTTATGGCTCTGGGAAGGAGGGGAGTGAAAAACGAACATGGAAAAACGAAAAATCCCAAGGTCATGAAGGGGTTAATGCCAACCCGGACAAATTCCCGGAATATACCAGGATCTCTCAAGAGACTTCTCAGGATTTGCTTGGTCGTGTCCAAGGAGCCTTCCGGAGACAGGACACACAGATCCGTAGAGCGATTCCTGCAGAGGAACGTCTCTTGGTTACACTAAGGTACGTAATAATTCTAAACAAATGCCTGACATAATTATAATTGTTCTGCCATGTATTCTTTGTATTTTCCTTTATGTGTTTAGCAAAATCCCACCATAAATAGAATTGTTCGTAATTTTTTCTTTCTTTCAGATTCCTGGCTACCGGAGAGAGCTTATCATCGCTCCACTTTCAGTACCGGCTTGGAATTTCCACCTTGTCTGGAATAGTTGCGGACACATGATGGGCTTTGTGGAACGTTCTCCGAGATGAATTTATCCCCCTACCCACCGTGGACATGTGGATGGAAATTGCCGACAAATTCTGGAGAGTGTGTAATTTCCCCAACTGTTTGGGAGCGGTGGATAGAAAGCACATACGGATGGTCAAACCCACCAGATCTGACTCGGAGTACTTTAACTACAAGAAATATTTTTTCTGTAGTGCTTATGGCAATAGCAGATGCGGACTGTCGCTTTATCGCCGTGGACATTGGAGCTTTTGGCCGTGGCAATGACTCCCAGACTTTCAGGAACTCGGATATGGGCCTATGTTTGTATGGCAAAAATTTTAATTTTCCCCTGCCACGACCTCTCCCCAACACTCAAGACCCACCGATGCCATTTGTTATGGTTGGGGTTGAGGCCTTTCAGATGTGTGAAAACCTACTGAAGCCATTTTCCAGTCAGGCCTTGAACCACACTAAAAGGATTTATAACTACAGACTGACCAGGGCCCGAAGAACAGTTGAGTGTACCTTTGGGATTCTTGTCTCAAAATGGCGCATTCTTGGGACAGCCATTAATCTAAAAATGGAGACAGTCGATGAGATTGTTAAAGCCTGTGTGGTTCTCCACAATTACATAATGGCTACGGAGCGACCCAACATTGAACTGGATGAACAAGTTGCAAACCCATTGCCAAATTACCAGCATCACCCTCTGCGGTCAACTGTTGAAGTTGCCCACATGCGGGACCAATTTGCTGCCTATTTTGTTTCTGACATCGGACATGTGGCATGGCAAGATGATATTGTGTAAAATGTGCTGTTGGGTTTGGGTCTGTACCAGTTATGTTTTAAATGTTACTAATATTTTTTGTTAATAAACAACGTGTTTTGATACCTGTACTGAGTCTCCTATGTCTTTCCTTTAAAAACCACTTATGTTGTTAGTGGTAAGGTAGTTGACGTCATTACCTCCTGAATCTGTTCTGCAGTGTCTATTGGATGCAGACTGCAGAGACGATGGAGGTATAATACAAAGCAGATCTATACTCACCAGTTCATGTGTGAGAAATAATGACTTCATGATGCACAAAACCCAGCCTCATGAATTCACTATTTCTGACACCTGTCCAGGTGAGTATAGATATGCCTTGTATGACCTCCATTGTCTCTTCAGTTTGTGTGAAATAGATTACGCAGACTGAAGAGAAAATGGAGGTTATAAAAGGCAGTTCTCTACTCACCAGGTCAGGTGTCATAAATAATGAGTTCAAGACGCAGAGTTTTGTGCATCATGAACTCACTATTTATGACACATGACCTGTTGTATATAGATCTGCTTTGTATTATCGCCATTGTCTCTACAGTCTGCGTCACATCACATAGATTAAGCAGACTGAAGAGATTATGGAGAAAATACAAGTAATATTAGTTTTTGAAAACTCAGTTATATATACCAAACACACAAAGCTGCAGTGTTCTACTTAATAACTCCTGGAGCTACGAGGTGGCAAAAAAACGAAGTGTACGGGGCAGTGTGTTTATTCGACGCACGGTGTGTGTTGCCGGCGGCGAAATACACAAATGACCAAACAGTATTGGGGCAAAAAACAGTTACATTTATTAAAAAAAAAAAATTAACTGCGCCGGCTTGGGGTAGAGTGACGGAACTGGGGGGTGTGTAGCTGTGAGGCCTGGCTGGCTGAAGATGATGCAGGGGTTGCAAGAGAAGGGGCAATTAAACTAGTGGGGTCAGGGAGTTCAGGGATGGTGCTATAGGCATGGGAAGGCAGAGACACACTGGAAGGATGAGACAAACCTGACATCACAGACACATTGGGAGGTGAGGGGGGAGGGATAGCGATAGTCCGCTGCTTTTTCTTTTTCCCTTTTTGGGATTGGCGCTGCAGTTTGGGGAGCCTCGGTGGGCTAATTTCTTGCGGCCCGGTCATGGTGGCCGACCTGTCATGGTCCGTGTGTTGCTGCTGCATGGTGGTGAAGGCCATGCCAGGATCCAGCTGCTGCTGCATGGCGGTGGTGTTGAAGGCCGCGCCAGGGTCTGTGTGCTGCTGCTGCATGCTGGTGGTGGTGAAAGCCATGGCAGGGTCCTGGTGCTGCTGCTGCAGCAGCTGGGACCTCGTGATGGTGGCCGACTTGTCCTGATCCGGGTGCTGCTGCTGCATGGTGGTGGCAGTGGAGAATGTCCAAGCAGGAGCAGCAGTTGGCATGGTGGTGGCGGTAGGCTGTCCAACGCCACTCGGCATGATGGTGGCGCTGTAGTGGTGTCCGGCAGTGCTTGGAATGGTGGTGGCCATGCAGTGGTATGCAGCAGAGCTCGGCATTGAGGTCAAGCGTGACAGTGTTGGCACAGGTGGAGATGCCACCACTGGCTGCTGAAAATACCGAGTCTGCTGCATAGCCTGCACGTAAGCAGCATTGCAGGCCTGCATGACACTAAGCTGTAGATCAGGAGTAAGGTGTTCTGACATGCCCTTTTCTATTTGATTAAAAAAATGATGTGCTGGCCTCTGGAGGTCGGCTTTCGCTTGGTCAAGGCTTCTGGTGACATCCTGGATAAGTGTATTCATATGGTTTAAGTCACTATCCAGTCTGTCTCCCATCGCCTTGAGTCCATCATGAAAGATCGAGCTCAAGTGCAAAGACTCGGGCGTGAGTGACCTGTCCGAGGCCCTCTGCCGGGGAGAGCCCAAAGAAAAAGAGGCAGAGGACTGGGACAGGGGAACACCTGATGGACCAGCTTCCTGGTTTCCAGTCTGTGTTGCAGGCCCACTTGCTGCTGCGCTGCTGGATGGCTGGGATGGGACCACGGCTGTTTGATGAAGGACCGCTCCAGAACCGGGGTCAAGAGTGCTGCTCCAGGTGCTGTGAACAAAAAAAACAAAAAAACATTAGTACAAAACAATTATAATAGTAAAAGCGCCAACTCCTGTAGAATTTAAAAATACAGATTAGGCTATACAACACAATCCAATGCAACACAAAAATACTTACGTTCTCTGGGTAAGGAACGGTCTCAAAAATGCCAGCATGCGGTGATGCTTTTATTTTCTGATCCTTTCTCCAGAAACACTAGGAACCCGGCTCTCTTGACGAAGGTCCTTGTTGAAGTGATCCTTCATCAAATGCCAACGTGTTCTGACTTTGAGCACTGTTTAAAAAAAAAAATGGTTAGACAATGCACTTTTGGCCGGGATCTCTCAGGAGTTTCTCTCATCACACACAGTTGTGTGATCCTGACCAAGGTCACTGCTGCATCACACCGCATTGCAATACTTACGAAATGCCTTCTGGACCCGAGCTGGGGCGTTGTCCCAGCCATCCCACATCGCTTGGGCCATGGTCGCCGGATCGTCACGTTGTCCGAGTGCTACGGAACCCAGATGTCCCACAACGGGACTCGTTCATGGACCAGGGAGATAAGGATGTCATTGTCAATGGGGTCCTCATCCCGTTCTGGAACCTAGAAAATAAATAAATACATTAATGTTTGAGATATTAACATAAGGAAAAGAAAGAAAACAACAGAGACAGAAAACAGGCAAGAATATTCAAAGTCAAGAAAAAAAAAGGAGTCAAGGAGAAAAAGGTAAAGAAAGAGCAAAGTAAAGAAATGAACAGTCAAGAATAGTAAAGTCAGGATACAATAAACAGAGTCCAATCAGTCAGGTATACTTACACGCTGCCTTGCCACATGACCGTGTCCACGCTGCTCCTGCTCGGCCTCTGCTGCAGTTGAAGAAGTGTTCTGAAAAAGAAAAAAAAAGAAAAATTTGTCACATGTGTAGACGTGACAGAGAATACTTTCAATCTGAAGAGGTGAGTACTCCACTTTAATTTCCACCTTGCTCAAGCCCAAAACGCTCCTCAGAAGAAGACAATGACATTCTGATGCATGCAGCAAGAAAAAAAAAGACAGAAATTATTAGGACATAGGACATATAGGACAAGAAAATACAGACATTGGCTTTGATGCTCACATTGTTCAAATTGTAGATTCCCTACAGCTTCAGAGCTTGTTCTCTTGTTCCCAGTCTGCTGAGTAGTGACCTGCAAATGCCCACTCCCTCCTTTTATCAGTTTGTATGTGGGGGGTGGCTAATCAGTGTCTAGACAGGTTTTCCTGTAGTAAAACGCATGCGTTCACAAACGCAAACAAACGCATGTGCTTGTGAACGCATGCGTTCTCATAGACTGAAATGCGTTTTTTCGCCGCATTCCTTCTGCAAACAACCGCATACGTTTCTAGGCGGCAAATTCACGCCTCTGAGATTACAACATGTAGCGTTTACCATGCCAAGCCGCAGACAACGAAACGACGCATGCATCGTCAAACGCGGCTAAACGCATCCAATCGCAGGCACCTGCATCCCTAATGTTAAAGATAGGAATACACAACGCATCCGGAAAAATGCATAAACGCTGCGGACACAACCGCAAATGTGAAACCAGCCTTACATCTTGTTTTCCTACTGCACCTTTCTTACACCATCCTCTTGTTGACAGACCATTTTTCCTTGAAGTGGATGTTGCTGCTATTGGTGTAGGCACAGATCTTTCACAAGACCACTGGAGACATAGATGACCCCTCCAGATTCTTATTCAAGAAATTTTCTCCAACAAAACAGAATTATTCCATTGGTGACCATCAGCCATAAAATTAGCTCTTGAGAAATGGCAATATATTCTTGAAGGAGCTAAGTTCTCAGAAACCATTTTTACTGACCACAACATTTGGAATATCTTCAGTCATCCCATAGGCTGAATCCCACCCAAGCTTGATGGTCTCTCATGGTTTGCTTTCAACCTCATATACTGTCAAGTCAAGACAACAGCAGGGATGACGCCCTATTTAGATCTGTTGACTCATGTGATACCTTTGAATATCCTCCCTCACATGTAATTCTCTGGTCTCAAAATCACTCTGCTGGTAAATCTTATCTTGGCCCCATTCTTCTTTTCTCTCTGGTCACCCAGGAAGCAATTTACTAAACTCCTTTCTCATTTGTACTCTTGGCCCAAATGGAAACAAATCAGACAAACTTGTAATATCTTGCCCAGTGTGTGCACAGATCAAACCCTCAGGTCAAGGGTCTATCACAGGGGTGGAAATATCATTGTTAAAACCTGTATGGCCGCACAAGTACCTAAGAGGTGTGGGGGTGCATTTCCACATCCAAAGCAGAAGGAATTGTGCATTATGATGAGCTATTCGACTGCAAAGGGCTCATATACTGTTCTTGCACAAGGGACCTTTTCTGTCTGTGTCTACCAGTGGTATCTCAGTCCTCTTCGGTCTCTTCCCATACCACAAAAACCCTGGAATGAGATTTCCATGGACTTTGTTACTGATCTTCTTAACTACTATCTGAGTCGTAGTGAACAACTTCTAAATGATGTATCATTTTGCATCATTTCGAGGACTTCCATTTGCTCTCCAGTTAGCCCAAGTACTTTTTTAAATACGTTTTTCAGTTCTACGATCTCCCAGCTTGCATAGTCTCTGACCATGGTGTACAATTTTTGACAAGTTCTGGAGGACACTTTGCATGAACTTAAGCCCTTTCTGCCATCGGACGAAATAGTACGTCCCATGGCAGAACCCCCGCTTTCACGCGGGCTCCAGCAGTGAGCCTGCATCAAAGCTAGGATATGTCAGCTGTTTTGAACAGCTGACATGTGCCCGCAATAGGTGCGGGTGGAATCGCGATCCGCCTGCACCTATTAACTAGTTAAATACTGCTGTCAAACAGTGGCATTTAACAAGCGATTCCGGCCATCGGGCCAGGAATGCGCGCACTGGTGACCCCGTCACATGATCGGGGGTCATCGGTGCATTGGTATAACAACCAGAGGTCTCCTGTAGACCTCTATGGTTGTTGTTGCCAGATTGCTGTGAGCGCCACCCTGTGGTCGGCGCTCATAGCAATGCTGTATTTCAACTACACAGGGGCAATCTATGGCACAGGCTATGCCAGCTTCTAGCCTCCCATGGAAGCTATTGAAGCATGGCAAAAGTAAAAAAAAATGTTTTTAAAAATATGAAAAAAATAAAAAAAATATAAAAGTTCAAATCACCCCCCTTTCACCCCATTTAAAATAAAACAATAATAAAAAAACCTACACATATTTAGTATCGCCGAGTTCAGAATCGCCCAATCTATCAAGAATAAAATGAATTAACCTGATCGCTAAATGGCGTAGCGAGAAAAATATTCAAAACACCAGAATTACGTTTTTTGGTCACCGTGACACCGCAATAAAGTGCAATAACAGGCGATTAAAACAACTTATCTGCACTAAAATGGTATCATTAAAAACATCAGCTCGGCATGCAAAAAATAAGCCCTCACCCAACCCGAGATCACAAAAAATGGATACGCTACGGGTCTCGGAAAATTGTGCAATTCCGCACTTGGAATTTTGTATCCCGTTTTCTAGTACACAGACATGGTAAAACCAATGGTGTTGTTCAAAAGTACAACTCGTCCTGCAAAAAATAAGCCCTCTCATGGCCATATTGACGAAAAAATAAAAAAGCTATGGCTCCGGGAAGAAGGGGAGCGAAAAACGAAAACGCAATACAGGAAAAAGCTCCGGGGGTTAAGGGGCTAAAGATCTCCTGTGACTTCTCCTCAGCTTATCATGCCCAAAGTGATGGACAGACTGATTGAGTCTCTTGGAGCAATATTTGCAAATTTTTGGCTTAATTTGCTCCCTTGAGCTCAATTTGCCCACAACAACTCAGTTTGAGTGTTCAAGAAATATCCATTTGTTACATGGTATGGCTAATCTAAAAATCTACTTCCTTCTGTTAGCAATGACTCTCAGGGCATTTATTACATGTGGACTGAAGTACAAGCAAATTTGGCTTCCGTCACAGCAAAAAAAGTCTTATAGACACTGTTGACCCATTCCCAACATTACTCTCAGATATAAAGTTTGCATTTCCACCAAAAACATTTGAGCTGTACATTTCTGGGCTGTGAGCATAGGTCTCACTAGTGGACATGGGTGCCTCATGTAGTCTGTTTCTGTCAGTTTGGTCAGAGTTATGCACATCCGTAGCCTACTGAAGGTAATTTCACAGCTCCTCCTTGGACAAAGGAGCAGATACCTATCTTGTTGCTGGATTGATGCCCTTCTACAGCTTCTATGACTCTCCTTATGTAATAGCCTATGCCTTGTATCTGCTCAATGAAACTGAGACTGTCTTGTGAGACACAACAAATCTTCTTGTGGCGGCTTGCAAGAATGTCCCATCCTTAAGGAGCTGAACTACCTCTGCAATATGAATGAGCATCAGGTACCACCTCATGTTACTAGTAATGACAAGTATACTAGGTAAACTAGAATATTCAGTCTGGAGGGATAAGGAAACAGTAATTGTCTGTAACAATCACCTGCAAAACCATTCTCTTTTGTGAGTTGTCTGGCAGGCACGGTACCGCATAGGGAATGTGTCTCTGACTGCGGAGCCCCAAAGGGAAAGCTAGTAGGAAACACTGTGCAGTGCCCAATTCCCTCCTCCCACTACTCCCCCGGGTGATGCACTAATTGGGAAGCCCAGCTGACCAATGGGAAGAAAGAGGAAGGGGCGTCTGGTCACACTCACAAGAGTTAAATTCAGGTGCCCGGGGTCAGTACCTTCCTCTTTCTCCCTGGCTGACCATTGGAACTGTACTGAGGTGCAAAAAAGCAGAAACCCCCAAAAGTGACATTATTTTGGGAAACCATTTTTAATAAACAAACTACATCACAGAATTTTGTAAGTTTGAAAATTGAAAAGAAAAACATTTCGTTTTTTCCAATAAAATGTTACTTTAGCTTCAAGGTTTTAATTCGAACAATGAGTAACAGAAAAAATGGGCACCACAATTTGTCATGCAATTTTTTCTGAACATGGCAATACCCCATATGTGGTTGCACACTACTGTTTGAGCACACAGGGAGTATCAAAAGGGAAAAAGATCTATTTGGCTTTTTGAAATGCCAGTAGCAGAGACCCTGAGGTGCAAACTAGCAAAAGAAAACAAACAAAAGTGTCAGTGTCATCATTTTGGAAACTTCAGAGCTCAAGAAATTTGGATGTACCATAATTTAGCAGTATAGTAAGTATGATATTTTAAACCCAGATGTCATGGAAATATAACATTTTAGTGGTAAATTTTCCATTTTTTTATTAGCTGCAAAAGTTTCACTTAGGCCAGTCTCACACGTCCAGATAATTCCGATACCGGAAAAATCGGTAACGGAATTATCTGTGTCCGTGTGCCGGTGCGTTTCTGTGGCACATCAGTGTGGCACACGTGTGGCACATCAGTGTGGCACACGTGTGCCGCACGTGTGCCCACTGGGTACCACACGCACCGTGCCGGAGACAGCGCTAAAGTTTAGCGCTGTCCCCTGCATCGTGCTGGAGCCCCATTCATATCTTCCCTGCAGCAGCATTTGCTGTAGAGAAGATATGAATAATAGTGTGTAAAATCCAGATCCCTATGGGAGGTGGAGCCGCATATTCATTACTGTAAATGAGCGGCCCCACGTGACCGCTCATACAGTACAAGGTGCGGCCAGCACAGGAAGCAGCGAGGGAGCCGGGTGAGTATTTTAATCACAGCGGGGGGGGGGGGAAGGGGGGCACACGGGGTGGGACCTGGTTCTGGATTTTACACACTATTATTCATATCTTCTCTACAGCAAACGCTGCTGCAGGGAAGATATGAATGGCGGATTCAGCACCAGTGGGGGGGCAGCGCTTAATGTAGCGCTGTCTCCTGCACGGCACACGGACTGCACACGGACAACGTCCGTGTGCGGTACGTGTTTTACACGGACCCGTTGACTTTAATGGGTCCGTGTAATCCGTGCGCTCCCACGAACACTGACATGTCTCCGTGTTTGGCACACGGAGACACGGTCCGCAAAAAATCAATGACATCTGCACAGATGCATTGATTTTAATGTGTGTACGTGTGTCAGTGGCTCCGGTACGTGAGGAAACTGTCACCTCACATACCGGAGCCACTGACGTGTGAAACCGGCCTTAGGCTACTTTCACACTAGCGTCGGAATCTCGCGTCTCGCGTCGCAATGCGTCAGGGAAGAGATTCCGACGCTAGCGTTTAACGCACTGCACAACGGGTGCAGCGGATGCATTCTCCGGCGCATCCGCTGCCCCATTGTGAGGTGCGGGCGGTCCGTCCGGAGCAAAAAACGTTACATGTAGCGTTTTTTGCTCCCGACGGTCCGCCAAAGCACGACGCATCCGTCGCACGACGGATGCGACGTGTGGCAATCCGTCGCAATGCGTCGTCAATACAAGTCTATGGGGAAAAAACGCATCCTGCAAGCACTTTTGCAGGATGCGTTTTTTCTGCAAAACGACGCATTGTGACGGATTGCAGTTAACGCTAGTGTGAAAGTAGTGTAATAGGTAAAAATGAATCCCACTACTTGTTATGTAATTTCTCCCGAACACTCCATATGTCATCGAAAATAACTGTTTGGACACAAGGAAGGGCTTAGAATGAAGGGGCGCTATTTGCCTTTTGAAGGGCAAATTTTGCTTGAATAGTTTGGGGGTGACGTCTGCAGAGCTCCTTAGGTGCCAGAACAACAGAAAACCCAAAAAGTAACGGCATTTTAGAAATTACACATCTTGATGAATTAATTCATTGCTACAGTGACTATTTTGGCCCAACAGATGCTTTCAGTCTGCACTATCCAGTCGCCTTTTTCTGGAAAATTGCAAATATGCCAGCTTAGTGCCCATACATTGCGCCCATTGTCCCTATGTACCTCACAAATTGTTAACTGGATTCTCCCTACTACAGCTACATCAACTGTGGAGTGGACATTAACTTCTGTTTAAGAACACTGTGGCTTAAAAAAAAGGAGGTCATTTGGATTTGGGTATGCAGATGTCACAGGATTTTATTCGGAGTGGGAGCCATGTCGCTTTTTTGCATTGCCATTTATGATACTGAGGATGTGCGAGAGTAAGACTTGTTTTTGAGAGATAAGTTGAAGTTTTTATTGGTACCATTTTGGGGTGCCTAACATTTTTTCCTTGGTTTTAATTCAGGTTTTTCAGATGCAAAATTTAAAAAAAAGCAATTCAGTAGCTTTAATTTTTTTATATAGTTCGCTGTGCAGTAAAAGTGACAAGTCGGGTTTATTCTTTGGGTCAGTACAATTATAGTGATACCAGATTTATATAGTTCTTTTTATGCTTTGCTACTTTTGCATACTACAGTAAAAACAATACGTTATAAAAATAATTCGTTTTTGCATCGCTGTACTGCTGTAACATTTGTATTTTTTATCTGATAAAACCATATGAGGGCTTATCTTTGAGGAACAAATTGCCAGTTTTTATTGATACTCTTTTTTTTACATATATTACTTATTAATCACTGATTATTCAATTTTTTGTGTGTAAGCAGGATGAGAAAGAGTAATTTTTGGCTTATTTTTTACGGTGTTTGCCACATGGAATACATATCATGATAGTTTTATAGATGGGGTTGATCTGGATGCGGAGCTACCAACTATGTTTATGCTTGTTTATTTTATATAAAAGCTGCTTTTTTAGTGAGCAAAACATTTTTCTATGATTTTTTTCAAGCTTTTTTTGGGACATGAATATTCTCGACTTTTTTAGCAGTTCTCATACACTATAGTTCTCATGTAATGGAGTGAATGAGAAAGGGTCTAACAAGCCACCATACACCTAGGATATTACTGGACCCCATGGTAGGATAGGAGTTCTAGGCACTCATGATCACAGAGTGCTGATAGGGTAATTTCAGCTCTATTCACCACCCATTGCCACCTCCTCCTGTTTGACTAATGGCTCCTTTGCCTTAAGTCACATGGCTTACAAGCTGTCAAACAGGATGAGGCGACGCTTGTTGGGGAATACAGCTGGTGTGGCAGAGGCTTCAGATCTATATTACAGCCTCATCTGCATATCAATTCTCAGTAACAGAGGATTGGACTTGCCATGTAAAGTGATATTGCTGGACTTGTATGTGAAAGAGCTACATGTGCATACAGTTTGATGAAATCCAGCTGATAGAGTCCCTTTAACAACATAATAAACATGCCATGTGGTATATCAGCATTATTTGCATATCAAATTAATCACAGATCTCTCAGTAACAAACTGGTGAAGTAAAGGTATTGGTGGCCTTTGAATGAGCTACATGTGAAGACAAATAGTTCAGGGAGAGAAATTATGCTGAGAGATTATTTTTAATGTTTCACATTTACAATCAATAAATTAGATTTGTGCTAAATGACTAGAAAAACATGGACGTTAGAATATCATTCAAAAGATTAATCCACGTATCAAGATATAGAAGCTGTAATCCAGTGTTGACCGATCGTAATTGTCAAATTACAGAAACATTTAAGAAGGATACAAGGTCATACCACAATTCCCATGAGGTGGTACAGATGGTGCCTGTTACTCCTACAATAGACACAATCAGATGATTAAATATATGGACGTAACGGAACAACGTGAAGAGGGAAGGAAGGTATTAAACCACTGAAGGCACAGCTTCAAAAGATGCACTTATCCCTGACTTGATGATTATTAGTCTGGATTTTTTGGAGTGTGCTGCCTGTAGCTTAAACAAATGCTCTTATTCTACTAATGGTATCTGTTCAATCACAAATGAAAAATGACCAAGCCCATATGTAGAGTTTGTACACGCATTATGTTTTGCATGTTGAACTATTTTGCAGAGATGACACTATAGCAACTCTGCAGTGCAGTGTTCATCATTTCATCAAAGATTTATTTGGTGGTACACAGCATTGTCATTATCATTTGTACGAAGAAATCACTTAATTCAGATAGAGTGCTGCCTGTTATTACAAAGCTGATGTGCTGCTTGATATTTGTGGGCTTTTCTTTACCATGTAAAGGCTACATAGCTATCTTAAAGGAGGTATCCCCTTTCAGAGAATCTTAGTCCCTGGGAGCAGTTTGTTATAAAAAACCTGATCTCCACGTCCATCACTGAGTCTCTGCAGCTGCTCCCAGTGTCCAGTATTGAGTGCGGTACCCAATTAGTGAGCTCAGCGACTCTGCCCGTATAGTCAGAATGCCCTGCTCAGAGTTGATCGACAGACGCGTTTTTGTCGTGACGTTGGCACTGCAGCCAAAACTGAAAATTGGGAGAAGCAGCAGAGACTCAGTGCTGGACCCAGGGATGGTGAATAATGCTCAGAATGTTTTAAACAAAACACAATATTTTCTGAAAGGGGAAAACCTCTTTTAGGCAATTTGTATCATACAGTTAGTACGTACAGTAAACAGAAATCATAATAATTGCCTAATGGGCCACACAGCACAGGCAGTTTTTGGTAATAGCTTGCAAAATCCTCATTATGGATGCATTAATGCAGTAGAAAAGTTTTATGTCTGTTAAAAGACTGCAACTACTTGAGGTTTAGGGCATAACTTACCTCCAAACCTGTAACAAGACACACCATTTTTTATCTTTTACAACTTTAAATATACAGCATATAACTTTTGCATTCTTTAAAATTAACAGCAAATTATTGTGTATGATGTAAACCTCTTTTGGGAAATTGTGTTTCCAGATTATTATCTGTACTTTTATTTTAACTATATACGGTATATACTGTATATACTCGAGTATCAGCTGACCCGAGTATAAGCCGACCCCCCTAATTTTGCCACAAAAAACTGGGAAAACTTAATGACTCGAGTATAAGCCTAGGGAGGGAAATGCAGCAGCTACCGGTAAATGTCAAAAGTAAAAATAGATACCAATAAAAGTAAAATGAATTGAGACATCAGTAGGTTAAGTGTTTTTGAATATCCATATTGAATCAGGAGCCCCATATAATGCTCCATAAAGTTTATGATGGCCCCATAAGATGCTCCATATTAAAATATGCCCCATATAATCCTGCATAAAGGTTAATAATGGCCCCATAAGATGCTCCATAGACACATTTGCCCAATATAATGCTGCACAAATGTTGATTATGGCCCCATAAGATGCTCCATAAAGATATTTGCCCCATATAGTGCTGAACAAACATTGATTATGGCCCTATAAAGACACTTGCCCAATATAGTGCTGCACAAACGTTATGGCCCCATAAGAGGCTCTATACAGACACTTGCCCCATTATAGTGCTGCACAAACGTTATGGCCCCATAAGATGATCCATACAGTCACTTGCCCCATTATAGTGCTGCACAAACGTTATGGCCCCATAAGAGGCTCTATACAGGCACTTGCCCCATTATAGTGCTGCACAAACGTTATGGCCCCATAAGATGCTCTATACAGACACTTGCCCCATTATAGTGCTGCACAAACGTTATGGCCCCATAAGATGCTCTATACAGACACTTGCCCCATATAGTGCTGCACAAACATTATGGCCCCATAAGATACTCTATACAGACACTTGCCCCATATAGTGCTGCACAAACGTTGATTATGGCCCCATAGATACTCCATAAGGACACTTGCCCCATTTGCTGTTGCTGCGATAAAAAAAAAAAAATCACATACTCACCTCTCCATCGCTCAGGCCTCCGGCACTTTCAATATTCACCTGACTTCGTTCCGGCGCCGCTCAGCACTGACGTTCAGGCAGAGGGCGCACTAACCATGTCACCGCGCCCTCTGACCTGAGCATCACTGCTGAAGACAGAGCGGCGGCTGGAACGAGGAGCAGGTGAATATCGCGCAGCGCTCCCCTCCCCGTTATACTCACCTGCTCCTGGTGTTGTGCAGTCCCTGCTTCCCTGGCGCTGCTGCTTCTTCCTCTACTGAGCTGTCACCGTTACCGCTCATTACAGTAATGAATATGCGGCTCCACCCTTATGGGAGGTGGAGCCGCATATTCATTACTGTAATGAGTGGTACCATGTGACCGCTCAGTACAGGAAGTAGCTGCCGGCCCCGGGGGAAAGACGTGCAGGGACCGCACCAGGAGCAGGTGAGTATAATTAGACAGCCCCCGCTCCCCCTCCGACCCCTGGGTATGACTCGAGTATAAGCCGAGAGGGGGACTTTCAGCCCCAAAAAATGGGCTGAAAATCTCGGCTTATACTCGAGTATATACGGTATTTATATTTTAAGCTTTCGTATAATGAAAGTCATCTTTTAAACATATATGTGGTCATTTTTATAGGTTTATTATCTTTATTTTCGTGTACTCAGGTAGAGTCTTGCTGGAACAGAAAAGTTCCTTCCCAAACTGTTTCTACATGGAAGCCATGAGAAGAATACACCCCCAATACTGGCGGTCATATTTGTCACTAAAAGATAAGGTCATCAGCACATTTACATCTACAATCTGCTGCTTCATGACTGAAAAAATAGCTCTTTTAATTCATATGCAAATGAGGTTTAAGTTCACTTCCCAAACTACTCGATTCTTGTCCCTATTTCCCACCCAGCCCCACTTCTGCTAATAGTCCACTCTGGTTGTGTGGTCAAGAAAATGAGCTGTCAGTCAAGCAGAACAAGGTGGTGCTGAGCAGGGAAATAGAGCCAAGGATGCAGAGACTTGGGAAATGAACGTAAAGATCATTTGCATGTGAATTACATTTTCCAATCATGAAGCAACAGATTGCAGAAGTAAAATTGCTGATGACGTCTTGCAGAGAACAAAATTGACTATTCAAACATTTTGGGGGGGAGGATCATTCTGACAGCTTCCCTTTCATTGGAACAAAGTAAAATAAGCCAAAAGATAACTCCATAGCATTATACTTCCTTCACCAAATTTTACAGATGGCACAATGCAGTCAGGCAGGAAAAGTTCTCCTGACATCTGGAAAATATCCAGACTCTCCAGATAGAGAAATGTTATTCATCACTCCACAGAACATGTTCCTATTGCTTTTCAGTGCAGTGTTGCAGTGCTTTGTAACACTCAATTGGACACCAGGCATTGTGCTTGGTGATGTAAGGCTGGCATGCAGATGCTTGGCCATGAAATCCCATTCCACAATGCTCCCAGCATAGTTTTTTGTGCTGATCTTAATATCTGAGGAGATTTATACACTACGCATCTTAGCACTCATCTAATACACTCTGTAGCTTTATGTTGTCTGTCACTTCTTGGCGGAGTTGCTGTTGCTCTCAAATACTTTCACTTTTCAGTAACAGCATTCACAGTTGATAGTTTAACCCCTTCCCGACCTTTGACGCCACGTAGGCGTCATGAAAGTCGGTGCCAATCCGACCCATGACGCCTATGTGGCGTCATGGAAAGATCGCGTCCCTGCAGATCGGGTGAAAGGGTTAACTCCCATTTCACCCGATCTGCAGGGACAGGGGGAGTGGTAGTTTAGCCCAGGGGGGGTGGCTTCACCCCCTCGTGGCTACGATCGCTCTGATTGGCTGTTGAAAGTGAAACTGCCAATCAGAGCGATTTGTAATATTTCACCTATTATAACGGGTGAAATATTACAATCCAGCCATGGCCGATGCTGCAATATCATCGGCCATGGCTGGAAATACTAATGTGCCCCCACCCCACCGATCGCCCCACCAGCCCCCCGATCTGTCCGGTACACTGCTCTGGCTCCCCTCCGTCCTGTGCTCCGCTCCCCCCGTGCTCTTGTCCGCTCACCCCCGTGCTCCAATCACCCCCCCGTGCTCCAACCACCCCCCCTGCACTCCGATCCACCCCCCTGCAGTCCGATCCACCCCCCCTGCAGTCCGATCCACCCCCCGATGCTCCAATGCACCCCCCGTGCTCCGATCCACCCCCGTGCTCCGATTTACCCCCCCATGCTCCGATCCACCCCCGTGCTCCCCCCCACCCCATCATACTTACCGATCCTGCCGTGGTCCGTCCGTCTTCTCCCTGGGCGCCGCCATCTTCCAAAATGGCGGGCGCATGCGCAGTGCGCCCGCCGAATCTGCCGGCCGGCAGATTCGTTCCAAAGTGCATTTTGATCACTGAGATATAATCTATCTCAGTGATCAAAATAAAAAAAATAATAAATGACCCCCCCCCTTTGTCACCCCCATAGGTAGGGACAATAAAAAAAATAAAGAATTTTTTTTCCCCACTAATGTTAGAATAGGGTTAGGGGTAGGGTTAGGGGTAGGGCTAGGGTTAGGGGTAGGGTTAGGGCTAGGGTTAGAGTTAGGGGTAGGGTTAGGGTTTGGGTTTCGGTATGTGCACACGTATTCTGGTCCTCTGCGGATTTTTCCGCTGCGGATTTGATAAATCCGCAGTGCTAAACCGCTGCGGATTTATGGCAGATTTACCGCGTTTTTTCTGCGCATTTCACTGCGGTTTTACAACTGCGATTTTCTATTTGAGCAGTTGTAAAACCGCTGCGGAATCCGCACAAAGAAGTGACATGCTGCGGAATGTAAACCGCTGCGTTTCCGTGCAGTTTTTCCGCAGCGTGTGTACAGCGATTTTTGTTTCCCATAGGTTTACATTGAACTGTAAACTCATGGGAAACTGCTGCGGATCCGCCCCGTTTTCCGCAGCGTGTGCACATACCTTTAGAATTAGGCCATGTGCACACGGTGCGGATTTGGCTGCGGATCCGCAGTGGATTGGCCGCTGCGGATTCGCAGCAGTGTTCCATCAGGTTTACAGTACCATGTAAACATATGGAAACCAAATCCGCTGTGCATGGTGCGGAAAATACAGCGCGGAAACGCTGCGTTGTATTTTCCGCAGCATGTCAATTCTTTGTGCGGATTCCGCAGCGTTTTACACCTGTTCCTCAATAGGAATCCGCAGGTGAAATCCGCACAAAAAACACTGGAAATCCGCGGAAAATCCGCAGGTAAAACGCAGTGCCTTTTACCTGCGGATTTTTAAAAAATGATGCTGAAAAATCTCACACGAATCCGCAACGTGGGCACATAACCTTAGGGTTAGGGTTGGAATTAGGGTTGTGGTTAGGGGTGTGTTGTGGTTAGGGTTGTGATTAGGGTTATGGCTACAGTTGGGATTAGGGTTAGGGGTGTGTTGGGGTTAGGGTTAGGGCTGTGATTAGGGTTATGGCTACAGTTGGGATTAGGGTTAGGGATGTGTTGGGGTTAGGATTAGGGCTGTGATTAGGGTTATGGCTACAGTTGGAATTAGGGTTGTGGTTAGGGTTGGAAATAGGGTTGTGGTTAGGGGTGTGTTGGGGTTAGGGTTGTGGTTAGGGGTGTGTTGGGGTTAGGGTTGTGATTAGGGTTATGGCTACAGTTGGGATTAGGGTTAGGGGTGTGTTGGGGTTAGTGTTGGAGGTAGAATTGAGGGGTTACCACTGTTTAGGCACATCAGGGGTCTCCAAACGCAACATGGCGCCACCATTGATTCCAGCCAATCTCGTATTCAAAAAGTCAAATGGTGCTCCCTCAATTCCGAGCCCTGACGTGTGCCCAAACAGTGGTTTACCCCCACATATGGGGTACCAGCATACTCAGGATAAACTGCGCAACAATTACTGGGGTCCAATTTCTCCTGTTACCCTTGTGAAAATAAAAAAATGCTTGCTAAAACATCATTTTTGAGGAAAGAAAAATGATTTATTATTTTCACGGCTCTACGTTGTAAACGTCTGTGAAGCACTTGGGGGTTCAAAGTGCTCACCACATATCTAGATAAGTTCCTTGGGGGGTCTAGTTTCCAAAATGGGGTCACTTGTGGGGGAGCGCCAATGTTTAGGTACACAGGAGCTTTCCAAACGCGACATGGTGTCCGCTAACGATGGAGATAATTTTTCATTCAAAAAGTCAAATGGCGCTCCTTCCCTTCCGAGCCTTACCATGTGCCCAGCTCTTAGGCTGTGACGAGATGCATAGGGAGAGTTAGGAGCATTCCACGGCTGCTTCTAGCGTTGTGTTGAGCTTAGGGACTGCGGTCAGTACAGTTACCACTTCCTTCAGAGCTCGTTCCATGTTGCTCCTAGACCACCGCATCATAACAGTACAAGTGGCCAAAAATGAATTAAATGCAGCTCAAAAGAAGGAAAAGAAAGTTCTGAACCATTTTTTTTTCTGTGCTCTAGTTTGTCTTTTTTTTTCCTCTTGATATCTGGGTGGTTCAGGATATATGCTCTGGCATGGATGTTCAGGGTTTGCTTTCTCGTGTGGATCGACTTGCTGCAAGAGTACAGAAAATCCAAGATTATGTTGTTCAGACTCCGGCTTTAGAGCCTAGAATTCCTACTCCTGATTTGTTTTTTGGTTCCATTGTTTTTTCAGCATGTGGTTCGTTTGCATGGCATTCCTGGAGAATATTGTGTTTGACAGAGGTTCTCAGTTTGTCTCTAGATTTTGGCGGTCCTTTTGTGCTAGGATGGGCATTGATTTGTCTTTTTCTTCGGCGTTTCATCCTCAGACTAATGGCCAAACTGAGCGAACTAATCAGACCTTGGAGACCTATTTGAGATGCTTTGTGTCTGCTGATCAGGATGATTGGGTGTCTTTCTTGCCTTTGGCCGAATTTGCCCTTAATAATCGGGCTAGTTCGGCTACTTTGGTTTCTCCTTTCTTTTGTAATTTTGGTTTTCATCCTCGCTTTTCTTCTGGGCAGGTTGAGCCTTCTGATTGTCCTCGTGTTGATTCTGTGGTGGACAGGCTGCAGCAGATTTGGACTCATGTGGTGGACAATTTGACGTTGTCTCAGGAAAGGGCTCAACGTTTTGCTAACCGCCGTCGGTGTGTTGGTCCCCGGCTTCGTGTGGGGGATTTGGTTTGGTTGTCTTCTCGTCATGTTCCTATGAAGGTTTCGTCCCCTAAGTTTAAGCCTCGGTTTATTGGTCCTTATAAAATTTCTGAAATTATTAATCCGGTGTCATTTCGTTTGGCTCTTCCAGCCTCTTTTGCCATTCATAATGTTTTCCATAGATCTTTGTTGCGGAGATATGTGGTGCCCGTTGTTCCCTCGGTTGACCCTCCTGCCCCGGTGTTGGTTGAGGGAGAGTTGGAATTTGAGGTTGAGAAGATTTTGGATTCTCGTTTTTCAAGGCGGAGGCTTCAGTATCTTGTCAAGTAGAGGGGTTATGGCCAGGAGGATAATTCTTGGGTTGTTGCCTCCGATGTCCATGCCGCCGATTTGGTTCGTGCTTTTCATTTGGCTCATCCTGATCGGCCTGGGGGCTCTGGTGAGGGTTCGGTGACCCCTCCTCAAGGGGGGGGTACTGTTGTGAATTCCGCTCTTGGGCTCCCTCCGGTGGTTGTAAGTGGCACTTTTGTGAGTTCTGCTCTTGGGCTCCCTCTTGTGGTTTCAAGTGGTATGGCTGCTCTTTGGAGTTAGCTGTCATCAGCTGCCTCCACTTATCTTCTCTTCTGTTCGGCTATTTAGGTCTGGCTGTTCCTTCAGCTAGTGCCACTTGTAAATGGTTTCTGGTTGGATTCACATCTCTTTGGATTTCCCTGTTTTCCTGACCAGTTCAGCAAAGCTAAGTTCTTACTTGCTCTGTTCTGTTCAGAGATTGTGGACTTATCCGTTCAGTGCTTTCTATGTTTGTCCAGCTTATCAGTATGAATTAATTTTGTCTTGCTGGAAGCTCTGGGAAGCAGATTTACCCTCCACACCTTTAGTCAGGTGTGATTTTTAGTAAACTCTGCGTGGATTTTTGTAGTGTTTTATACTGACCGCACAGTATTCCATCCTGTCCTATCTATCAAGCTAGACTGGCCTCCTGTGCTCATCCTGGTTTCATTCTGTGTATGCCTTTTCCCTCTCCACTCACAGTCATTATTTGTGGGGGGCTAATCTATCCTTTGGGGATTTTCTCTGAGGCAAGATAGTTTTCCTGCTTCTGTCTTTAGGGGTAGTTAGCTCTTAGGCTGTGACGAGATGCATAGGGAGAGTTAGGAGCATTCCACGGCTGCTTCTAGTGTTGTGTTGAGCTTAGGGACTGCGGTCAGTACAGTTACCACTTCCTTCAGAGCTCGTTCCATGTTGCTCCTAGCCCACCGCATCATAACAATTGGCTCCCCCCAGCTACAAACACCAACACACAGTCGCCCCAGAAATGGTGCATCTCTAAGATGCGCCAATTCCAGCACTTAGCCTCTCTCTTCCCACTGCCCTGTAGTGGTGGCATGAGGTAATAAAGGGTTAATGTCACCTTTGTATTGTAAGGTGACATCAAGCTGGCTTAGTAATGAAGAGGCATTAATAAGACACCTATCCATTACTAATCCTATAGATGTTAAAGGGTTAAATAAAGACACAGCCAGAAAAAAGTGTTTTAATCCCTTCCTGACATTAGACATACTATCCCGTCGAGGTGGGGTGGGCCCGTATACCCACCGACGGGATAGACTATCGCAGCTGACATCCTGCACTATGTGCCAGGAGCGGTCACGGACCGCCCCTGGCACATTAACCCCCGGCACACTGCGATCAAACATGATCACAGTGTTCCGGCGGTACAGGAAAGCATCGAGCAGGGAGGGGGCTCCCTGCGTGCTTCCCTGTGACCCCCGGAGCAAAGCGATATGATTGCGTTGCTGCGAGGGTCTCTTACCTCCTCCTCCCTGCAGCAGGCCCGGATCCAAAATGGCCACGGGGCTGCATCTGGGTCCTGCAGGGAGGTGGCTTACCAGCACCTGCTCAGGGCAAACGCTGGTAAGCCTGCAGGAGTGCACGTCAGATCGCTGATCTGACACAGTGCACAGCAAAGTGTCAGATCAGCGATCTTACACTATAACATGATGCCCCCCCTGGGGCAATGTTATAGTGTGAAAAAAAAATTTTCACATGTGTAAAAAAAAGTTTTAAAAAATTCCTAAAAAAAAAATATATATATTGTTCCTATAAATACATTTATTTATCTAAATAAAAAAAAACAATAAAAGTACACATATTTAGTATCGCCACGTCCGTAACGACCCGACCTGTAAACTGTCCCACTAGTTAACCCCTTCAGTGAACACCGTAAAAACAACCTGAGGCAAAAAAATAACGCTTTGTTATCATACCGCCAAACAAAAAGTAGAATAACACGCGATCAAAAAGATGGATATAAATAACAATGGTACTGCTGAAAACGTCATCTTGTCCCACAAAAATCGAGCCGCCATACAGCGTCATTAAAGAAAAAAAAGAAAAAAGTTATAGTCCCCAGAATAAAGCGATGCAAAAATAATTATTTTTTCTATAAAATAGTTTTTATCGTATAAAAGCGCCAAAACATAAAAAAAATATAAATGAGGTATCGCTGTAATTGTACTGACCCGGAGAATAAAACTGCTTTATCCATTTTACCAAATGTAGAACAGTATAAACGCCCCCCCCCCCCCAAAAGAAATTCATGAATAGCTGGTTTTTGGTCATTCTGCCTCACAAAAATCGGAATAAAAGGCGATCAATTTTTTGCAATAAAAAGCATCTTTCATTGTGTGACGGCTGTCATTCATAAAAATTTGCTAAAAAACTCGCTATAAAAGTAAATTAAACCCCCCCTTCATCACCCTCAACACCCTTGGTTAGGGAAAAATAAAAAAAAATGTATTTATTTCCATTTTCCCATAAGGGTTAGGGCTAGGGTTAAGGCTACAGTTAGGGTTGGGGCTAAAGTTAGGGTTGGGGCTAAAGTTAGGGTTTGGATTACATTTACGGTTGGGAATAGGGTTGTGATTAGGGTTAGGGGTGTGTCAGGGTTTGGGTGTGGTTAGGGTGACCGTTGGGATTAGGGTTGTGTTTGGATTAGGGTTTCAGTTATAATTGGGGGGTTTCCACTGTTTAGGCACATCAGGGGCTCTCCAAACGCGACATGGCATCCGATCTCAATTCCAGCCAATTCTGCGTTGAAAAACAGTGCTCCATCCCTTCCGAGCTCTCCCATGCGCCCAAACAGGGGTTTACCCCAACATATGGGGTATCAGCGTACTCAGGACACATTGCACAACAACTTTTGGGGTCCAATTTCTCCTGTTACCCTTGGGAAAATACAAAACTGGGGGCTAAAATATAATTTTTGTGGAAATTTTTATTTTTTATTTTCACGACTCTGCGTTATAAACTGTTGTGAAACACTTGGGGGTTCAAAGTTCTCACAACACATCTAGATAAGTTCCTTGGGGGGTCTAGTTTCCAATATGGGGTAACTTGTGGGGGGTTTCTACTGTTTAGGTACATTAGCGGCTCTGCAAACGCAATGTGATGCCTGCAGACCAATCCATCTAAGTCTGCATTCGAAACGACGCTCCTTCCCTTCCGAGCTCTGCCATGCACTCAAACGGTGGTTCCCCCCCCACATATGGGGTATCAGCGTACTCAGGACAAATTGGACAACAACTTTTGGGGTCCAATTTCAACTGTTACCCTTGGAAAAATACAAAACTGGGGGCTAAAAAATACTTTTTGTGGAAAAAAAAGTTTTATTTTCACGGCTCTGCTTTATAAACTGTAGTGAAACACTTGGGGGCTCAAAGCTCTCACAACACATCTAGATGAGTTCCTTAGGGGGTCTACTTTCCAAAATGGTGTCACTTGTGGGGGGTTTCAATGTTTAGGCACATCAGTGGCTCTCTAAACGCAACATGGCGTCCCATCTCAATTCCAGTCAATTTTGCATTGAAAAGTCAAATGGCGCTATTCCCTTCCGAGCTCTGCCATGCGCCCAAACAGTGGTTTACCCCTACATATGGGGTATCAGCGTACTCAGGACAAATTGTACAACAAATTTTGTGGTCCAATTTCTTCTCTTACCCTTGGGAAAATAAAAAATTGGGGGCGAAATGATCATTTTTGTGAAAAAATATGATATTTTATTTGTACGGCTCTGCATTATTAGCTTCTGTGAAGCACTTGGTGAGTCAAAGTGCTCACCACACATCTAGATAAGTTCCTTAGGGGGTCTACTTTCCAAAATGGTGTCAATTGTGGGGGGCTTCAATGTTTAGGCACGTCAGGGGCTCTCCAAACGCAACATGGCATCCCATCTCAATTCCAATTTTGCATTGAAAAGTCAAATGGCGCTCCTTCGCCTCCGAGCTCCGCCATGTACCCAAACAGTGGTTTACCCCCACATATGGGGTATCGGCGTACTCAGGACAAATTGTACAACAACTTTTGGGGTCCATTTTCTCCTGTTACCCTTGGTAAAATAAAACAAATTGGAGCTGAAGTAATTTTTTTGTGAAAAAAAGTTAGATGTTCATTTTTATTTAAACATTCTAAAAATTCCTGTGAAACACCTGAAGGGTTAATAACCTTCTTGAATGTGGTTTTGAGCACCTTGAGGGGTGCAGTTTTTAGAATGGTGTCACACTTGGGTATTTTCTATCATATAGACCCCTCAAAATGACTTCAAATGAGATGTGGTCCCTAAAAAAAAATGGTGTAAAAATGAGAAATTGCTGGTCAACTTTTAACCCTTATAACTCCCTAACAAAAAAAAATTTTGGTTCCAAAATTGTGCTGATGTAAAGTAGACATGTGGGAAATGTTACTTATTAAGCATTTTGTGTGACATATCTCTGTGATTTAATTGCATAAAAATTCAAAGTTGGAAAATTGCAAAATTTTCAAAATTTTCGCCAAATTTCCGTTTTTTTCACAAATAAACGCATGTAATATCAAAGAAATTTTACCACTACCATGAAGTACAATATGTCACAAGAAAACATTGTCAGAATCACCGGGATCCGTTAAAGCGTTCCTGAGTTAGGCCGGTTTCACACTTGCGTTCCCCTGATGTGCGGCGGGCTGCGGACTTCCTCCGTGAAGCCCCGCCCTAGGCCGCACCTCCGCTGTTATCTCCGCCTACATCTGTATGCGGCCCGCATTCGACCTGTGTACCTATATTTAACATTAGGTACGCAGGTCGTGCGGGTGTATGCGGATGGTTCCGCATGCGTCATTCTGACGATGCGGCGACCAGCAGAGACGCAGCCATGTAGCATTTTTTGTAGTTGCCGCATTTGGGGCTATAAGTTGGCACCATTTTGAGCCCAGACATGCGCCCAAACAGTATTTGTCCCTCCCATATGGGGTATTGGCGTACTCAGGAGAAATTGCACAACAAATATTTCGGTCCATTTTCTCCTGTTTACCCTTATAAAAATAAAAGTACATTTTTTAGGAAAAATTTCATTTTTTTTAAATTATTTTCACGGGTCTACGTTATAAACTTCAGTGAAGCATCTAGGGGTTCAAGGTGCTCATCGCACATCTAGATACATTCCTTTCGGGGTCTAGTTTCCAAAATGGGATCAGTTACGTTTTTTTTTTCACTTTTTAGGCACATCAGGGGCTCTCAAAACTCGCTATGGCATACGTTCTCGATTACAGACATGTTTGTGTTCAAGAAGTCAAACGGTGCTCCTTCCCTTCCGAGCCCTGTGTCCAAACAATTTTTTTGCCCCACATATGGAGTATCAGCATACTCAGGGGTAATTTCACAATTAATTTTAGGGTCCATTTTATCCTGTTATCCTTGTGAAAATAAAAAATGGGGGCCTGCGCACTGCAGTACTTTACTCTGCCCTCAACAGGGCAAAGTACGCCTGCACAGGAGCCGTGACAGGAAGCAGAGGATGACATCGTATGAAGATGGGAGGCGCCGGACCCGGACCGTGACGCCCATCAGACCGGACTGCACCGGGAGTTTAATCTAACTTGTTTTTCTTATCTTTCAGGTAACATCGGGGGCTTATTTACAGCATTACAGAATGCTGTAGATAAGCCCCTGATGGTGGTGGCTGCAGCTTATAGGCCAAAAATGGGGTGACAGCTTCCCTTTAAGTTCCTGTGAAGCACCTGAAGGGTCAATAAACTTCTTGAATGTGGTTTTGAGCACCTTGAGAGGTGCAATTTTTAGAATGGTGTCACTTTTGGGTATTTTCTGTTATATAGGAAACTCAAAGTCACTTCAAATGTGATGTGGTGATCTCTCACTGCTACTCACTGATGCTGCGGTCGCAGCAGCTCATTCATCAGTGGTTCTCAGCCTGGACGGTCCTATTTTGGCACTGTCCACACTGAAAACTATTTATCCCCAGACATGGATTATGGAGTGGGACAGAAGGTCAGACAATCCTGAAGTGTTGTGCACATGATCAGTAAATTTCCTTAAGTATTTGCAGTGTGTTTTTTCTGCAGCATGTCAATTCTTTGTGCCTTTCTGAAGGGCTTTTCACCCATTGACTTCAATTGAGTTAGTCAAATCCGCAGCAAAAACGCAGGTATAAAGATGTTTGCGGATTTGCTGAATTTTTGTTTTGCGTTTTACCGGCTTCCTATGGCGTTTCCCACTCTGTCACACCGGCGCGGAGGTTCTTATCGGTGGCAATGCTACTGCCGGTAAGACTGTCGGTCACAGTGCTGCGGAGTCATGCTGTCAGCGTCACCCCGCAGCTCTGTCATCGGCGGTAACAATACTGAAGACTGACGGTCAGAGCGCTGCAGGATCATGCTATTAGATGTCAGCGTGACCCCGCAGCTGTAACTGTGACCCGCAGCGGTGACCAGCAGTAAGAAGCTTATCGAAGGTCAGCAGGCGTGGGCTGATGAGATTACTGCTCCCATCAGGCTACGTCTGCTGTCACTGATAACTGTGACAGCAAGTGCCGCTGATGGGAGTCTCATTTGCTGGCACCTGTACTCACAGTTGAAAAGTAAAATAATGACATACACATTCAAAAACCCATTATACTCACCCAACACCAAAGCCCCGATGCTCTCGTCTCCTGGAAATAATATAAAATAATAAACCAACATATACTCACCTGTCTGCCGTAGTCCACGTAATCCTGAGTGTCCCAAGGCGATCTCACGTGTAGAACACTCTCATCGGAGATATGACTGCTTTACCCGGCCGCCGGCGATACACTGACAGGAGGTAATCGCTCCCGCAGTGTATCACTGAGCTGCCGTGAGAGTTCACCGAAGTTCATCAGCTCCGTTGCTTTCACATACGGGACCACTGCGTGAGAACCTTCTCACGTAGCAGTGGTGCCATAAGGGAGATCACAGGAGCTGATGAACTCCGGTGAACTCTCTCACGGCAGCTCAGTGATACACTGCGGGAGCGATTACCTCCTGTCAGTGTACCGCCGGCTGTCTTTAAGAGCAGTCAGATCAGTGACTACTCTCAAAGTGATAAGGATCATCGTGGAACATTATGGATTACCTTCTCTGCGGACAGGTGAGGAATATTGTGGTTTATTATTTTATTGTGGGAGACGTTGGCTTTGTTGGATTAGGCGTTAGGTTTAATTAAGATTCATTAAAGGAGTCTGTGTCATTATTTCAAATAAAGGACTTTATTCTGGGTGTCTTGTGTTTTTATACAATATTACTATGGGGTTACTAATCAATACGTGTGTTATAGACACCTCTCCATTACTAACCTGTGGGCTTCATGTCACCTGACAATACAAAAGTGACATCAGCCCCACAAATATGAACCCCACTTGCCACCGCTACAGAGCAAGTAGGAAGAGCGAGACTAAGTGCCAGATTTGGTGCATTTTATAGATGCACCTTTTCTGGGGTGGCTGAGAGCTAATGTTTTTAGTCTGGGAGGGGCCAATATCCATAGCCCCTTTCTAGGCTATTAATATCAGCCCGTAGTTGTCTGCCTAGCCTTTGCTGGTTAGATTTTTTAGGGGGACCTATAAAAATATTAATAGCCTGGGAACCTTTATGACTATTGGCTGCTTCCCAGAATATTAACATCAACCCTCAGCCGTCGGCTTTCCCTCTGCTGGTTATTAAAATTACGTGGGAGCCCATGCAATTTTTTTTTTTCATGTTTTTTTTCTTTAAAATTAACAGTTGCTGTCTGGTTACAGCCAATGTATGTTCATTCTGTTAATGCTCCTACATAGGCTGGTGACAATGTGTGTGTGTTTGTGTGTGCGTTTATGTTTACTTATCAACTTAAGGTACCGTCACACTCAGCGACGCTGCAGCGATATAGACAACGAGCCAACCTAAACTAGATTGCTGGAGCGTCGCTGTTTAGGTCGCTGTAGAGACGTCAAACACAGCAACTCCAGAACGATGCAGGAGCGATCCAGTGACGTAACGGCGACTCACTTCTCGTTCTCGCTGGTTGTTAGCTCCATGTCAAACAGCCGGAGTGTACCGATCCGACACACATCTAGGGGTCCTATGCTCGTTGCTGGCATCGTTGCTTTTGCTGTCAAACATGACGATACACGCCGACCTGGCGACGAAATAAAGTTCTGGACTTCTAGCTCCGACCAGCGATGGCACAGCGGGATCCAGATCGCTGCTGCGTGTCAAACACAACGAGATCGCTATCCAGGATGCTGCAACGTCACGGATTGTTGTCGTTCTCTTTGCAAAGTTGCTGAGAGTGACGGTACCTTAAGTGATGAGGGTGTCTGGCTGACACCTTTTCATTACTAAACCTAGAGCATTACTAACCTCCTTACCCTGATGCCACACTGCATCAGCATGAAAAAGGTGGGGTTGAACCAAGAAATTACATCGCAAAACTTTTTTTTCTAAATATCTTTATTTAGCTAAAAAAAAGCATTCATTGCTGTATAAAAACACATGCAAAAAATGCAGCATTTTTCCTGCCAAGAGATGCAGAAACCTTGCAGAAATTTCTGCAAATACTCAATGTGCACACATAGCCTTACACACACGGACACTGATACAGGTGCATGTCACAAAATTAGAATATCATCAAAAAGTATTCTAATTTAATGAGATAATGATGTTTGAGTTCTTTATTGGCTGCAAGCCATAATCATCAACATTAACAAAAATAATCACTTGAAACTTGAAATAGATCACTCTGCTTATAGTTACTCTATCTAATATATGAGCTTCACTTTTTGTACTGAAGAACTGAAATAAATTAACTTTTTGATGAAATTCTAATTTTGTGAGATGCACCTGTATCTCAAGTACTGTTTTTTCCGGTACTGGAAATATCAGGAAGTGGGAAACCAGCCTTAGAATCAGTGGGACCTGTTGAAGCGTTCCAGCGTTATTATCACTTAAAGTGACAGTGATCAGATTTAAAAAATTTAGCCTGGTCACCAAACCCTTAGCGATTGCCGATACGCCTTTTAATGGCGGTAGGTAAGGGTACTTATTCCTCAGCGCTGCATTTTTTAACGGTGCTGAGAAATAGGGTTATAGCGCCCCCCAGCGTCAGAAAATCTCTAGGGTCTCGGCTATTGGGGGTAGACGAGATCCCAAAAAAACATAGCTCGGGTCAGTTTTTACTGTCCCCAGTCTCGTGATCACTGTCATTCATGGAATAACAGCGATCGCAAAAAGAAAAAAAGTCATATTTCCCATTCATTTCTCTCTCCTCTGATATGACTTAGCATACCGGAGGAGAAATGGGGTCCCCCTAGCCCCCCAGTATCCCTGGACCCTCCGGCTCTGTTCCCTGACATCTTCTTCTGGGAAGAAAATGGTTGGCGCATGTGCAGTGCGTGCGCCCGCC
Source organism: Ranitomeya imitator (assembly GCF_032444005.1). Lineage (NCBI taxonomy): Eukaryota > Metazoa > Chordata > Amphibia > Anura > Dendrobatidae > Ranitomeya > Ranitomeya imitator. The sequence continues at coordinate 337,125,817 of NC_091282.1, forward strand.
GAGATCTGCTGGCTGGCACCTGGCAACAATAGGGGAGTTTTCGTATTGGACCCTATCACAGTGATCAAAATGAAAAAATAGCAAATCAAACCACCTTTATCACCCTTTATCAAATTCCAAGTGAAGTGAAATTGCAAAAAAGTGCAGTCCCACACTTGTTTTTTGTTTGGCTTTTTTGCTAGGTTCACTAAATGCTAAAACTGCCATTATGATTCTCCAGGTCACTACGAGTTCATAGACACCTAACATGTCTAGGTTATTTTTTACCTAACTGGTGAAAAAAAATTCCAAACTTTGCTAAAAAAAAATTGCGCCATTTTCCGATACTCATAGCGTCTCCATTTTTCATGATCTGGGGTCAGTTGAGAGCTTATTTTTTGCGTGCCGAGTTGGCATTTTTAATGATTCCAATTCGGTGCAGATACGTTCATTTGATCGCCCGTTATTGCATTTTAATGCAATGTCGCGGCGACCAAAAAAACGTAATTCTAGCGTTTCGATTTTTTTCTCGTTACGCCGTTTAGCGATCAGGTTAATGCTTTTTTTATTGATAGATCGGGCGATTCTGAATGCAGCGATACCAAATATGTCTAGGTTTGATTTTTTTTTTATTGATTTATTTTGATTGGGGCGAAAGGGGGGTGATTTAAACTTTTATATTTTTTTCACATTTTTTTTAAAACTTTTGCCATGCTATAGCCTCCATGGGAGGCTAGAAGCTGGCACAACTCGATCGCCTCTGCTACATAGCAGCGATCTGCTGTTCGCTGCTATGTAGTAGAAAATCAGGTGTGCTGTGAGCGCCGACCACAGGGTGGCGCTCACAGCTACCGGCGATCAGTAACCATAGAGGTCTCAAGGACCTCTATGGTTACAATGGAGAAGCATCGCCGACCTCCGATCATGTGACGGGGGTCGGCGATGCGCTCATATCCGGCAGCCCAGCCGGATGCGGTAGTTAAATGCCGCTGTCTGCGTTTGACAGCGGCATTTAACTAGGTAATAGCGGCGGGTGAATAGCGATTTCACCCGCCACTATTGCGGGCACATGTCAGCTGTTCAAAACAGCTGACATGTCCCGGCTTTGATGCGGGCTCACCGCGGAGCCCTGCATCAAAGCAGGGGAGCTGACCTCGGACGTACTATCCCATCCGAGGTCAGTAAGGGGTTAATATGGAGCATCTTATGGGGCCCACCTTGAACTGTATGGAGCATTATATGGGGCTCCTGATTCAATATGGATATTCAAAAACACAACCTACTGATGTCTCAATTAATTTTACTTTTATTGGTATCTATTTTTATTTTTGACATTTACTGGTAGCTGCTGCATTTTCCACCCTAGGCTTATACTCGAGTCATGTTTTCCCAGTATTTGTGGCAAAATTAGGGGGTCGGCTTATACTCGGGTCGGCTTATACTCGAGTACATACGGTATTTATTAACTATTTTGTGCGACATGACTCTGTTAAGGGCAGAAAAATTGAAAGTTTGAAAAATGCTAAATTTTTGCCAAATTTCCGTTTTCTTTTTCATAAATAAACGAAAATCATATCGAAGAAATTTTACCACTAACATGAAGTACAATATGTCACGAAAAAACAATCTCAGAATCAGTGGGATTCGTTGAAGCATTACAGAGCTATAACTTCATAAAGTGACAGTGGTCAGAATTGTAAAAATTGGCCTGGTCATTAAGGTCAAAATTGACTGTCACTAAGGAGTTAAGGTCAAAATTGGCTCAATCACGGAGGGGTTAATGGGAACCTTTCACATAGAAATAAACAATATTAAAGGGAACCTGTCACATGAATTTGGCAGGACAGGTTTTGGGTCATATGGGTGGAGTTTTCGGGTGTTTGATTCACCCTTTCCTTACCCGCTGGCTGCATGCTGGCTGCAATATTGGATTGAAGTTCACTCTCTGTCCTCCATAGTACACGCCTGCACAAGGCAATCTTACCCTGCGCAGGCATGTACTATGGAGGACAGAGAATGAACTTCAATCCAATATTGCAGCCAGCAGGTAAGGAAAGGGTGAATCAAACACCCGAAAACTCCACCCATATGACCCAAAACCAGTCCCGCCAAATTCAGGTGACAGGTTCCCTTTAACCTGCAGATGTGGGGGTTGTCTGTAGGTTAATAGTGTTCTGAACCTGCCCAGCATCTGCACTTAGAAACTCGCTGCAGTGAGGAAATTAACTTTATTCCTCGGGCAACGTTTGGGTATCAGTCATGGGGGCCGGCACGGGTTCAGTCACTGCTCTGTGTATAGAGTGGTGACTGTAATTGTAACCCCCGCACTGACTGATAGTTGGTCGTAATGGTAAACTGCTGTCAGTTGGTGCCTGCGCTGCCCCCATGACTGAATGCTTCCAGAAGTAATGCTCATTTCATCCTGGTAGCGGGGCTCTCAGTGCAGGAGCCTGGCAGGCTCAAACGCTATTAACCTGGGGGTTAAACCCATATCTACAGGTTAATGACATTTCTTCACGTGACAGGTTCCCTCTGACACTTCTAGTTTGGAGACCATTCTTACCTTACTGCATTTGTACATAGCCACCTAATACTTTTGCACAGTAGTATATGTATATGTAACACCCCAGGTAACCGGGTGTTACAGTGATGTTGCCTTCCTTTCGGGAAGGGTGATGTCATGCCGGGAGGCAAGGAGGATTCCCTTTAAAGGGAACTGGTCACTCCCAAAATCGAAGGTGAGCTAAGCCCACCAGCATCAGGGACTTATCTACAGCGTTCTGTAGATAAGCCCCGATGTATCCTGAAAGATGAGAAAAAGAGGTTAGATTATACTCACCTGGGCGGGTGGTCCGATCGGCGTCGTGGTCCGGGGCCTCCCATCTTCATAAGATGACGTCCTCTTCTTGTCTTCACGCTGCGGCTACGGTGTACTTTGCCCTGTTGAGGGCAGAGCAAAGTACTGCTGTGTGCATCAGATGGGCCTCTCTGACCTTTCCCGGCACCTGCGCACTGCAGTACTTTGCTCTGCCCTCACCAGGGCAAAGTACACCTGCGCCGGAGCGTGAAGACAAGAAGAGGACGTCATCGTAAGAAGATAGAAGGCCCCTGACCGCCCTGACCGGACCGCAGCGGGACCGTTGCTGGGTGAGTATAATCTAACCTCTTTTTCTCATCTTTCAGGTTACATCGGGGGCTTATCTACAGCATTCCAGAATGCTATAGATAATCCTCTGATGCCGGTGGGCTTAGCTCACCTTCGATTTTGGGGGTGACAGGTGCCCTTTAACAGGTAATACACCTACATGCAACACATTCTGAATCCAGGCCAGAAGGGGGGAGCTCTGAACCCGGATTCAGGGGAGCTTCCCCCAGATATATGTATTCTGGTCTGGAGGAGGAGTTAGTGAGTTGTTCAGAGACAGTGAAGGAGAGAGGAGTGTGAGGGGAGTGGGGCCGTGCAGCCACGTGTGGTGCTGCAGCTCCAGGACAGAAGAGAACCAGACGGGTTGCATTGATAGCAAGTGTGGGAGGGGAGAAGCAAAGGAGAACAAAGGAGTTCGGAGGGGAACTGTGACTGGGCACCCTCTGAGCTGAAGCGCAGGAAGCAGACTCTGCGAGCCCGAGGCTGTGTAGTACTTTACGCCCCACAGCAGAACCGGAGGGTAGAAGACTTAAGGCTAGGTTCACATTGCGTTAACGGGTGTCCGCTAACGGACTCGCAATTGTCGCAATTAACGCTATGTAACGGATCCGTTAGCGCACCCATTGACTGCAATGTGCTAACGTATCACTAAAGCATCGCTAACGTATGCCTTTTTCGGCATGCGTCAGCGATGTGCCGTTAGCTTCGGATGGACCTCGAACGCTGCTTGCAGCGTTCAGGGTCCATTCTTCGCTAGCGCAGATCGGGCATCTGCGCTAGCGGGATTGCCAAACGCAATCCCTTTTTGGACATTGTGTTAGCGCAATCCGTTAGCGTATCCGCTAAACGGATTGCACTAACGCAACGTGAACTTAGCCTTATGTAGTCTGTCCGCACCCACACCCGAAGGTGCAGCAGTACACAGAGCCAGGGTTGTGATAGAGACCCTGTAAAAAGGCTCGCATTGCACACCACATGGGTACTGTCCCAGGACAGGAGACGACCTTGTAAGGGAGCCGCAGGCAGCAAGGACCTCGCATAAGAGCGCGAGCAGGAAGGATTACAAACCTCACCTGGGAGAGGGATCCACCATTGCCTCCAGGCCGGCTGGACCACACCAACACCTGTTGCTGGTGCCCTGGACTGAGACTGTTTACATCAGTAAACCAGGTAAAGAGACTGCGACCCTGTGTCCTCCATTTATTCCCGGGACCACACCATCCTTGCCAAATACATCGGGAGCCCTGGGGACCCAGCTTCACCTGTGGGAAGCCATCCCTGCTGCCATAACATCACCCCAAAGGACCCCTTTAACCCCTTTCTGCCATTAGACGTACTATTGCGTCCATGTGGGGTGGGCTTTACTTCCCAAGGACGCAATAGTACGTCATGTGCGATCGGCAGCGCTCACGGGGGGAGCGCCGCCGATCGCGGCCGGGTGTCAGCTGTTTATCGCAGCTGACATCCGGCACTATGTGCCAGGAGCGGTCACGGACCGCCCCCGGCACATTAACCCCCGGCACACCGCGATCAAAGATGATCGCGATGTGCCGGCGGTACAGGGAAGCACCGCGCAGGGAGGGGGCTCCCTGCGGGCTTCCCTGAGCCCCCCGCAGCAACGCGATGTGATCGCGTTGCTGCGAGGGTCTCACCTCCCTCCCTGCTCCCTCCAGCCCCGGATCCAAGATGGCCGCGGATCCGGGTCCTGCAGGGAGGGAGGTGGCTTCACAGAGCCTGCTCAGAGCAGGCACTGTGAAGCAGCCTGCACTCCTATCAGATCAGTGATCTGACAGAGTGCTGTGCAAACTGTCAGATCACTGATCTGTGATGTCCCCCCCTGGGACAAAGTAAAAAAGTAAAAAAAAAAATTTCAAATGTGTAAAAAAAAATAAAAAAAAATATTCCAAAATAATGAAAAAAAAAATAAAAATATTATTCCCATAAATACATTTCTTTATCTAAATAAAAAAAACAAAACAATAAAAGTACACATATTTAGTATCGCCGCGTCCGTAACGGCCCGACCTATAAAACTGGCCCACTAGTTAACCCCTTCAGTAAACACCGTAAGAAAAAAAAAAAAAAAACGAGGCAAAAAACAACGCTTGATAATCATACCGCCGAACAAAAAGTGGAATAACACGCGATCAAAAAGACAGATATAACTAACCATGGTACCGCTGAAAACGTCATCTTGTCCCGCAAAAAACGAGCCGCCATACAGCATCATCAGCAAAAAAATAAAAAAGTTATAGTCCTGAGAATAAAGCGATGCAAAAATAATTATTTTTTCTATAAAATAGTTTTTATCGTATAAAAGCGCCAAAACATAAAAAAATGATATAAATGAGGTGTCGCTGTAATCGTACTGACCCGAAGAATAAAACTGCTTCATCAATTTTACCAAACGCGGAACGGTATAAACGCCTCCCCCAAAAGAAATTCATGAATAGCTGGTTTTTGGTCATTCTGCCTCACAAAAATCGGAATAAAAAGCGATCAAAAAATGTCACGTGCCCGAAAATGTTACCAATAAAAACATCAACTCGTCCCGCAAAAACCAAGACCTCACATGACTCTGTGGACCAGAATATAGAAAAATTATAGCTCTCAAAATGTGGTAACGCAAAAAATATTTTTTGCAATAAAAAGCGTCTTTCAGTGTGTGACGGCTGCCAATCATAAAAATCCGCTAAAAAACCCGCTATAAAAGTAAATCAAACCCCCCTTCATCACCCCCTTAGTTAGGGAAAAATTAAAAAAATGTATTTATTTCCATTTTCCCATTAGGGCTAGGGTTAGAGTTAGGGCTAGGGTTAGGGCTAGGGTTAGGGCTAGGGTTAGGGCTAGGGTTAGGGCTAGGGTTAGGGTTAGGGCTAGGGTTAGGGCTAAGGTTAGGGCTAGGGTTAGGGCTAGGGTTAGGGTTAGGGCTAGGGTTAGGGCTAGGGTTAGGGTTAGGGTTAGGGCTAGGGTTAGGGCTAGGGCTACAGTTTGGGTTGGGGCTAAAGTTACAGTTAGGGTTTAGATTACATTTACGGTTGGGAATAGGGTTGGGATTAGGGTTAGGGGTGTGTCAGGGTTAGAGGTGTGGTTAGGGTTACTGTTGGGATTAGGGTTAGGGATGTGTTTGGATTAGGGTTTCAGTTATAATTGGGGGGTTTCCACTGTTTAGGCACATCAGGGGCTCTCCAAACGCGACATGGCGTCTGATCTCAATTCCAGCCAATTCTGCGTTGAAAAAGTAAAACAGTGCTTCTTCCCTTCCGAGCTCTCCCGTGTGCCCAAGCAGGGGTTTACCCCAACATATGGGGTATCAGCGTACTCAGGACAAATAGGACAACAACTTTTGGGGTCCAATTTCTCCTGCTACCCTTGGGAAAATACAAAACTCGGGGCTAAAACATATTTTTTGTGGGAAAAAAAAGATTTTTTATTTTCACGGCTCTGCGTTATAAACTGTAGTGAAACACTTGGGGGTTCAAAGTTCTCACAACACATCTAGATTAGTTCCCTGGGGGGTCTAGTTTCCAATATGGGGTCACTTGTGGGGGGTTTCTACTGTTTAGGTACATTAGGGGTTCTGCAAATGCAATGTGACGTCTGCAGACCATTCCATCTAAGTCTGCATTCCAAATGGCGCTCCTTCCCTTCCGAGCTCTGCCATGCGCTCAAACGTTGGTTTCCCCCAACATACGGGGTATCAGCGTACTCAGGACAAATTGGACAACAACTTTTGGGGTCGAATTTCTCCTCTTACCCTCGGGAAAATACAAAACTGGGGGCTAAAAAATAATTTTGGGGGGAAAGATTTTTTTTTTTAATTTTCACGGCTCTGCGTTACAAACTGTAGTGAAACACTTGGGGGTTCAAAGCTATCACAACACATCTAGATGAGTTCCTTAGGGGGTCTAGTTTCCAAAATGGTGTCACTTGTGGGAGGTTTCTACTGTTTAGGTACATTAGGGGCTCTGCAAATGCAATGTGACACCTGCAGACCATTCCATCTAAGTCCTCATTCCAAATGGAGCTCCTTCCCTTCCGAGCCCTCCCATGCGCCCAAACAGTGGTTCCCCCCCACATATGGGGTATCAGCGCACTCAGGACAAATTGGACAACAAATTGTGGGGTCGAATTTCTCCTTTTACCCTCGGAAAAATACAAAACTGGGGGCTAAAAAATAATTTTTGTGGGAAAAAATTTTTGTTTTATTTTTACGGCTCTCCATTATAAACTTCTGTGAAGCCCTTGGTGGGTCAAAGCGCTCAGCACACATCTAGATAAGTTCCTAAGGGGGTCTACTTTCCAAAATGGTGTCACTTGTGGGGGGTTTCTACTGTTTAGGTACATTAGGGGCTCTGCAAACGCAATGTGACACCTGCAGACCATTCCATCTAAGTCTGCATTCAAATGGCACTCCTTCCCTTCTGAGCCCTCCCATGTGCCCAAACAGTGGTTCCCCCCACATATGGTGTATCATCGCACTCAGGACAAATTGGGCAACAAATTTTGGGGTCCAATTTCTCCTGTTACCCTCAGGAAAATACAAAACTGGGGGCTAAAAAAATAATTTTTGTGGGAAAAAAATTTTGTTTTATTTTTACGGCTCTGCATTATAAACTTCTGTGAAGCACTTGGTGGGTCAAAGTGCTCACCACACCTCTAGATAAGTTCCTTAGGGGGTCTACTTTCCAAAATGGTGTCATTTGTGGGGGGTTTCAATGTTTAGGCACATCAGTGGCTCTTCAAACGCAACATGGCGTCCCATCTCAATTCCTGTCAATTTTGCTTTGAAAAGTCAAACGGCGCTCCTTCCCTTCCGAGCTCTCCCATCCACCCAAACAGTGGTTTACCCCCACATATGGGGTATCCGCGTACTCAGGACAAATTGTACAACAACTTTTGGGGTCCAATTTCTTCTCTTACCCTTGGGAAAATAAAAAATTGGGGGCAAAAAGATAATTTTTGTGAAAAAATATGATTTTTTATTTTTACGGTTCTACATTATAAACTTCTGTGAAGCACTTGGTGGGTCAAAGTGCTCACCACACCTCTAGATAAGTTCCTTAGGGGGTCTACTTTCCAAAATGGTGTCACTTGTGGGGGGTTTCAATGTTTAGGCACATCAGTGGCTCTTCAAACGCAACATGATGTCCCATCTCAATTGCTGTCAATTTTGCATTGAAAAGTCAAACGGCGCTCCTTCCCTTCCGAGCTCTCCCATCCGCCCAAACAGTGGTTTACCCCCACATATGGGCTATCAGCGTACTCAGGACAAATTGTACAACAACTTTTGGGGTCCAATTTCTTCTCTTACCCTTGGGAAAATAAAAAATTGGGGGCGAAAAGATAATTTTTGTGAAAAAATATGATTTTTTATTTTTACGGTTCTACATTATAAACTTCTGTGAAGCACTTGTTGGGTCAAAGTGCTCACCACACCTCTAGATAAGTTCCTTAGGGGGTCTACTTTCCAAAATGGTGTCACTTGTGGGGGGTTTCAATGTTTAGCCACATCAGGGGCTCTCCAAACGAAACATGGCGTCCCATCTCAATTCCAGTCAATTTTGCATTGAAAAGTCAAATGGCACTCCTTCGCTTCCGAGCTCTGCCATGCGCCCAAACAGTGGTTTACCCCCACATGTGGGGTATTGGCATACTCAGGACAAATTGTACAACAATGTTTGGGGTCCATTTTCTCCTGTTACCCTTGGTAAAATAAAACAAATTGGAGCTGAATTACATTTTTTGTGAAAAAAAGTTAAATGTTCATTTTTATTTAAACATTCAAAAAATTCCTGTGAAGCACCAGAAGGGTTAATAAACTTCTTGAATATGGTTTTGAGCACCTTGAGGGGTGTAGTTTTTAGAATGGTGTCACACTTGGGTATTTTCTATCATATAGACCCCTCAAAATGACTTCAAATGAGATGTGGTCCCTAAAATAAAATGGTGTTGTAGATATGAGAAATTGCTGGTCAACTTTTAACCCTTATAACTCCCTAACAAAAAAAAATTTTGGTTCCAAAATTGTGCTGATGTAAAGTAGACATGTGGGAAATGTTACTTATTAAGTATTTTGTGTGACATATCTCTGTGATTTAATTGCATAAAAATTCAAAGTTGGAAAATTGCGAAATTTTCATAATTTTCGCCAAATTTCCGTTTTTTTCACAAATAAACGCAGGTACTATCAAATAATTTTTACCATTGTCATGAAGTACAATATGTCACGAGAAAACAATGTCAGAATCACCAGGATCCATTGAAGCGTTCCAGAGTTATAACCTCATAAAGGGACAGTGGTCAGAATTGTAAAAATTGGCCCGGTCATTAACGTGCAAACCACCCTTGGGGGTAAAGGGGTTAAGCAGGGTTGGTCACCTATGACCGAGCACCACAGGAGGTGTCACAAACTTTTATTAGTTCACAAATCCTTTTAAAGACTATCCCTTTTACCTGGCCACCTAGGGCCACGGACCGGCTCACCGCTGCCGTGACACATCCCTTTAAGTACTGGACCCGGTAGCGAGCGTTCCATATACCTATAGGTAGCATAATATATATGTGGAACACCTTCCTCCTCTCAGGGCTGCTATGCTGGGGGTAGTAGTCCCCGGCCGGAGTAATACGTGTATTATGTTGTCGTCCCTGTGGTGTGAGCGCCTCCGGTCCCTCCCCCTCCTGCTGCCGCTCTCCCACCTGCCTTTCCCGGGCTGCGGCGCGGGTCTTGCGGCGGGCATGGCCAGCGCGGGCCGGGCGGGCTCACTGACTCGCCAACGGCAGAGCACAGGCTGTGGGGAGGCAGAGGCGGGCGGCACACACCTGCACTGCGGACACACCGGACCAGACCACGAGCACTAACCCCCCCCCCCGAATAAGCCGGGCTCAACTCAACTTTCAAAATCGTAACCGCTGAGTGACTGGGCACCTACCATCGCCAGCACCACCGGGGGGTGTACGCCCCGTGTCGGAAGGGAACAGGGAACACGTCCCGGGCAGAAGTGCTTATGACAGCAGCTGCCGACCACTACGCCCCGTGTGGTGCCCACGTTACTAAGTGCTGTATGGAAGCACAAACGCTGTCTCCTCGTACAGATAAGAATAACAGCGGCATGAACTGATGACAAGACGGAGGGGCCAAAGGCGACCTTGTCGGGGACAGAGGGTGAGCGGCGCACGGAGCACAGCTCGCTATGAGACACAAGTGGCCTCGCCTGCCCTGCTAGTGACCCAGGGCCGCAGTGCGCATGCGCCGTGCTGGACAGCTCCTGAGAGGGAAATTTAAACGGTTTGTGGATCAGATAGAAATCACATTACAAAGAAGGAGAGCGGCCAGAGCCCGAGCCTGCCACCACCGCCGCCAGCACCACCGGTGGGTATGAGGGCATAGCCCCCGACACTGTGCTCAGCACCAGCCCTCACATGGGGGTCCTGTGTATAGCCAGGGTCTGCCGAACATGGGGGCTATCTACCGAGCTCTGTCATCTGGCTACATCTGCTCTCTGCCATGTATCTATCCTCTAACATCCATCTCATATCTATTATTTATCTATTTATCATTTATCTCATATCTATCTATTATCTCTATCCCATATTTATCTATCTATTATCTCTATTTATCTATCCCATATCTATCTATCTAATATCTATCTGTCCATATATCTATCTATCTATCTATCTCATATCTATCTATCTATCTCATATCTATCTATCTCATATCTATCTATCTCATATCTATCTATCTATCTATCTATCTCATATCTATCTATCTATCTCATATCTATCTATCTATCTATCTATCCCATATCTATCTATCTCATATCTATCTATCTCATATCTATCTATCTATCTCATATCTATCTATCTCATATCTATCTATCTATCTCATATCTATCTATCTCATATCTATCTATCTATCTATCTCATATCTATCTATCTATCTATCTATCTCATATCTATCTATCTATCTATCTCATATCTATCTATCTATCTATCTCATATCTATCTATCTAATATCTATCTATCTATCTATCTCATATCTATCTATCCATCTCATATCTATCTATCCATCTCATATCTATCTATCTATCTGTCCATATATCTATCTATCTATCTGTCCATATATCTATCTATCTATCTATCTATTATCTCTATTTATCTATCCCATATCTATCTATCTATCTATTATCTCTATTTATCTATCTATCTATCTATCCTTTATCTATTTTATCTATCATCTATCTGTCCATATATCTATCTATCATTTAGTCCACTCATTCCTCTAACAGCAAATTTTCACTCTTAAAGGAGATGATAGACAGTGACATCTCAGGAATTATGTCTGGAATAATCAGGACATCAGAAGAAAATTGCCCCCCCAGTCAGGAATACAGGTAAATGTTACTTACTAGCGTCAGTGTTGTAACCACATAGTATCCGCTTGTATGTATTTATGTTGTAGAAAGAAATGAAAATACATTGTGTGTATCTGATTTCTAACACGCACATAGTTTCTTTGCTGATATAATTTCCCAGGGCAGCATTGCACGGCCTATAAGTCTCCTTACACTGGCACGTCAGTGATGTCACTCTCCACAAGGAGAAACGTTACCCCTTCGATTTCTAAAATCACACGCTCAAAATAAAGAAATATTTTCATTTCATTATATATGTAGTTTTGTCATTACAAGTCTGTGAGCGCTATAAATGGCATGTCTTTAAATATCCATGACAGTGTCATTGTTTTGTTTGTTCAGTTATTTTACTGCAAGATTAATATGATTTGCAAGGACGTGCTACTAATGTTAGGATCCCGTGTGCCATACATAGGGGATAGGACCTTTGAATTGCAAGCACAAAATAACATTTGCATTATTGATCTTCCAACTGCTGTGGTCAGAATTCAGTGTGTTTAGCATAGTATAATGTCCTATAGTATCATACAATATAGTATAATCACTACTGCGTCCCTAATGTTTCTAAAATGTCACCATACTCGCTAGCAAATGAGGAATTAATAATAGATGGAATGAGAGAAAAATGAAAGCAGGAATTACCATAACGGCAATCACCCAGAACGTATGAATAGACAACAAAGCTAAAGTAAAATACTCAATCGTGTACTGCCGAAAGGAATGGCACTCTAATGAGTTCTGTACGGTAAATCACATTTCTTCATCGCTATTTCCAACCGAAACTGACCAGTTTTTAGTTTAAGATAAATATTTTAGCACCCCCTAGAGCACACAAAGTGGAGTGCCGTAGACTGGGGGTCTTGCGTGTGGAGCTCTAATATAAGGGCAGTGGATCCAAGTTATATAGGAACTGATTATGGAATACATTTTCCCACATAGGGCTACGGTCACACCATCAGTATTTGGTCAGTGTTTTGCATCAGTATTTGTAAGCCAAAACCAGGAGTGGGTGATAAATACAGAAGTGGTGCAGATGTTTCTATTATACTTTTCCTCTGACTGTTCCTATTCTGGTTTTGGCTTACAAATACTGATGTAAAATACTGACCAAATACTGAACGTGTGAACGTGGCCTCATACTTTGCTCCTGTTTATAGATTGTTTATACCTGACTCCCTTTATAAGCATCAAAAGAAGCAGTTTATTTTTTATTATATATTTTTTTTATTCATTTACCTCCTTTTTGGTATTAATGCAAACGGCACTGACTATATCATCTTTATATTTCACATTTGGTACTTTATCACTTACATTACACACAGAAAAGTGTTGATATGAAATGATATTGAAAAAAAAACAAGTTTGGAAATTTTAAAGAAAGTTTGGCTTTAACTAATATTTGCGATAGTTAGAAAGTTTTTTTTTTTAGTATTTTTCTTTTTTAACTGATATTTTTGATACTCATCATGTATGATTTGCAGTTTGGTTCGTTAGTTCAGCCACCAAATTGAATCAATAAATTTATTCTAGTAATAGTTTTGCAGACTAGAAATAAGTTTTCGAATCCGTAGTCGGCTCACTGTAAACCGGTAGCCGCCATTGTACTTCTCTTCCAGTAGTTGTGATTGCTCCTGAGAGGGCTGCGTAAATAATGGCGAGTTTTTTTCATGAGTCCTGACAGTGGAAAGAATGGAGCTGTCACTTTGTATGAGTGCTGTTTACACTTGCCCTGTCACTATGGCACATAACGGGATCCGAGGATCACTGCGGGGTAGCTCTGCAGTCCCACATAACAGGGGAAGAGAATGGCTCCCAATTAAAGCGAAGGCCTGTGTGAATTTGCCTCTGTGCGGGGAACTCTAGGAGAGCATCTTTTGGAGCAGTCAAAGCATATTTGGGGTATGACTATTCAAGCTTTAAATGATGCACGAGTGGTTTGTCCTGATAACTGCAATAACAAGCTCTAAATATCTTAAGTGGCATGAAAAGAGACTTGGTCTTTGTCCAACTGCAGCAAAATTGCTGGAATGGGAAAATACGCTGTACAGATGTTCATGGTCTGCCATTTACTATACAAAGCTAAAAGGGGAAGGCTGACAAACTGAATGCACTGGATTAAATAAGTAAGCCTTAGATAAATGAATATTCGACTCAAAATGTTATGTTGCATGTGACATTCTGCAGAAGTATCATTTAAATTCGGCAGTACTTTCAAAAAGACATCAACGAAAGGTTCTGATAATGATGTGGTGTGTCTCCTTCATGTTTTCTCTTTAGAAGTGACCGTGGATTTGTTTTAGCATACGTATTCATTGAAATGAATGGCAGTTATGACAATCCACAATTTAGGGTAAGTTCACCCAGGGCGGTTTTGCTGCTTTTTTTTTCTGCAGCGAAACCTGATCTCGGCAGGAAAAAAGCTGCGGCAAAAACGCAGGTTTAGGTGTGTTTTTTGGTGCGGATTTGGTGCGTTTTTGTGACTCTTTGTCCATGCTAATGCCCATTGACTTTGCTGCAAATAATGGTACCTGCGTTTTTGCAGCGTTTTTTCAACACCCATTCAAGCCAATGGGTGCAAAACTTTTAAAGAAGTGACATGCTGTATGTCCAAAAAAAGCAGCAAAGTACAAAATACTGCTGGCACAAAAAACCAGTGTGTGTGCATGAGATTTCTGAACTCTCATAGGCTTTGCAGGTACTGTAAAAAGCAGCTGAAAATTAGCATAAATTACGCAGCAAAAATGCCCTGTGTGAACTTACCCTAAGAGTGCATGCGTTGATCTGTTATTCCCATTCATGTCACTGGAGTAAAAATGTATACGTGAGATATACAACCTTCTATGACCTCTCCATTTGTAATGTCATTTCTATTGAAAGGGGTATAAAGGTCCACCATACTGCAGCCAAATTCATGTAATCTCACTATTATGACATTTCTGATTGATGTCGCTTGGTTTTGTGACAGTTAAGGCATCACTCCATACTCTTGTGTATACTTGTATTTTTGTTTATATGCCATTTCTGGGGTCACCAATTGCAAATTATATTTCCAGTGATGAATTTGTCTCTGCAGAGAGTCACGGTCTTATCAAACTGCAGTTACTACAGTTAATCTAATCTTTGTGCTTCAAGTACTGGATTACTAGAATAGAATTGCTGTCCCCTAACTGCAGAGTCTCAATGTATCTAATGTCATGCAGTTTTAGCCCGTCTCCCTGCCTCCAGTTTGTGATAGGTTTCTCCCTGTCAGCTCTTACAAGCAGGAGACATAGTGAAGCAGCATCTCATAGGAAATATTGCAGCTTCTGCACACAGTATTCACAGATAGTCTAGACAGTTAAGCTGGTCATACACATATGTATGATGATCAAACTCAGCTGTATGTTGGTTGGACTGTATGTGAACCTCTCAACTCTTTGTCTACAGCAGATGTTGAGGAGATAAGAATTAAGCAGTTGAATTTGCTTTTGGGGAGATCAGACACTGCCAGTGGTTCCTGTTTGAAACTTACTCTTGTCCAACTGAGAGAGCACATGCTTGCTGAGTCAAGTTCGGAGTGCTATTTTAAATATCACCTATCTATTTAATACATTTCTGATTTGTCATAGAAAAATCGCAGTTTTGATCAGTGAGGGTCCAAGTGCTGAACCCTCAAAGATTCCTAAAATGAAAGGGAAAAAACCTTAGCTGAGCAACTGTTTCTGTTTCTGCAACTGTTGGCTCTGTTCAAAAGGCAGAGTGAGCATTACATAGATTCAAAGAAATCTATAGACTATTCATTAGCAGTGCCTACTACTTTCTATAAGTCCTTATATCTCTCGCTTCACTCTCTGAGGAGATCGTGCCTACACAGACTGGCAGTGTGAGCAATTATTGTTAGGAGAACTGACATGTCCACTTTTAAAACCATTTTAAAAATTCAGTGACCTCATATAATCTTCTTATCTGAATATTTAAAGCTTTTCCTTAAATTATTTTAGGTACAGTGAAATAAGTATTGAACGCATCACCAATTTTCTAAGTACCGGTAAATATATTTCTAAAAGTTCTCTTGACATGAAATTCTCTCACAGGTAAACAAATCAAACCATAGGTTTCCATAAATTAAGTTATGTCTACTATTGAGAAACGACACAGGGAAACAGTATTGAACACATGTAGCAAGAGAGGTACAAAAAGCCATGGAAAGTCATGACACCATCTGAAATCCATCAGTAATTAGAAAGCAATCCTGTCACATAGTGAAAAATGATATTACCTAGTTCAACTGATGGCCTATAAAAAAGTGTCTCAATACGAAGGTGCCACACAAAAAAACATCTCATGATGGGTAAAACCAGTGAGCTGCCTCAATACCTTTGCAACCTTGTTACAAAATATACTGATAACATTGGTTAGAGAAGGATTTTCTAATCTAGTAAAGATTCCAGTGAGCACTGTTGGGACTATAATCCGGAAAGGGAAAGAACATAATTTCATCACTTAAACCGGTCATGACCAAGTGCTCCGCGCAATATTTCAGACAGAGTAGTGAAAAGAATTATCAGAAGAGTTGTCCAAGATCCAAGAACCACCTGTGGAGAGCTACAGAAAGACCTGGAATCAGGAGGCACAATTGTTTCAAATAAACCAATAAGTAATGCACTCCACCTCCATGGCCTGTCTGCACACGCACCACGCAAGACTCCATTGCTGAACAAAAAGCATGTACAAGTTTGCTCAACAACATTTAGGAGACAAGTCTGTGAAATACTGGGAGAATATAGTCTGGTCAGATGAGACCAAAATTGAACTATTTGGATGCCATAATACACACCATGTAAAAACAACATACCAAAAGTGAAGTTTGGAGGTGGGAACATCATGGTGTGGAGCTATTTCTCAGCATACTGCACTGAATAATAATAATTGAAGGAACGATGAATGGACAAATGTACCGAGACGTTCTTGATAAAAATGTGCAACCATCTACCAGGATGATGAAGGTGAAACTGGTGGAAATTTCAGCTAGACAATGATCCTTAACACCCCACCAAGGAAATTCTAAATTGGTTTCAGAGAGAGAAAATAAAGCTGCTAGAATGGCCCAGTAAGGCTATGTGCACACGTTGCAGATTTGCCTGTGCAATTTTTTGTGCAGATTATTCCTCTCTTGCCAGAAAATGCAGGTGCTGATTTGATGCGTTTTTTTCATGCAGATTTGTTTACGTTTTTGAAAGCTAAAAAAAGATCTATTATTGAACAGAAAAAAGAATCGTGATGTCATTTCTTGTCCAACCTCTTCATTACATACTCCATTGAAGTATGTTTACAAACACAGAAAGATACACAGATAGATCGATAGATAGATAGATCGATCTATCTATAGATCTATCTATTTATCTATTTATAGATATATCTATTTATCTATAGATCTATCTATAGATATATGTAGCCATCTAGCTATAGATCTATCTATTTATAGATATATCTATCTATTTATCTATAGTCCAATAAATGAAGGCAGCACTCCAATAGGAAAAAAAAGTGATTTATTGGCTCATGTGCGACGTTTCAGCCAGGATGTGGACCTTTCTCAGTGCTTGAGAAAGGTCCACATCCTGGACTGAAACGTCGCACATGGGCCAATAAATCACTTTCTTTTTTCCTATTGGAGTGCTGCCTTCATTTTTTGGACTATAGTATGAGGTTTGGTATATACCTGGAAGGATTTTTTGCACCCTTTGTTTTCTTTTGGTGCTGCTTTTTGTTTTCTTTTTCTCTATTTATCTATAGATATATCTATCTATTTATCTATAAATATTCATATCTATCTATAGATATATCCATCTGTCTATAGATTGATATATCTACAGATAGATATATCGATAGATATTTCAATAGATAGATAGATAAAACCAAGCCCGATGTTTAGTAATAAACATAATAAAATAGTACATAAAGAGTTAAATAAAGACACACACAAAATCTGCATTAGGCCGGGGTCACACTTGCGAGAAACTCGCACCTCAATACTCGGCAATGCTGCTGGCACTCAGACTGGAGCGTTTAGCTACATAGAAATACATGCAGCCGCACACTCCGGTCCCGAGTGCTGGCGTCAGTGCCGGGTATTGAGGTGCGAGACTCCTGCGAGTTACTCGCAAGTGTGACCCTGGCCTTACACGCAATATCTGTTTAATTTTAAAAAAATGGGGGGAAAAAATTGTGTGTGCTCCCGATCAATTTTCAAGTCCAGAGTGGGAAAGCCAACGACTAGAGGCTGATGTTTATAGCCTGGGAAGGGGTTAATATCCATGGGGCTTCCCAGGCTATGAATATCAGCCCGCAGCTGTATATGTAGCCTTTACTGGCTATTAAAATAGGGGGACTCAAAAAAAGGGGGTCCCCCCTAAAATTTATAGCCAGAAAGGCTATGCAGACAGCTGTGGTCTGATATTCATCGCCTAAATACCAGCTCCCAGACGCCCCAGAAATGGCGCATCTGTAAGACGCACCAATTTCGGCACTTATCCTCTCTCTTCCCATTGCCTTGTAGCGGTGGCATATGGGGTAATAAGGAGTTAATGTCACCTTTATATTGTAAGGTGACATCAAGCCCGGTTAGTAATGGAGAGGCATCAATAAGACACATCCATTACTAATCCTATTGTAGTGAAAGAGTTAAAAAACGACAGCCAGAAAAAAAGTATTTTAATATTCTTAATTTCACCTTACTTACAACCACGCCTAATTCCCCGAAGCTATCAATCACCTGCAAAAAATAATAAACCAACCGTATACTCCCTGTCCAACGCAGTCCAATTAATAATGAGTGTCCCACGACCATCTCCCCTATAAAACAGTGACATCGGGTGATGTCACTGCTCTATAGGCCTCCCACGATGCACTGACAGGAGACAATGGCTCCTGCAATGCATCACTGAAGAGGTTACCTTAGGTAATTCTCTTGCTTTACGGCAATGCTGTGTGGGAATTTTCTGGGTGCAGAAATGCTGCAGATCCGCCAAAAGAATGGACATGCTGTGGAAAAAAAAGCCGCGATTGCGCGTGTTTTTTCCCCAGAATATGCGCAACAAATGTCAATTTCACATAGACTAACATTGGCTGTGCACTACACTGCGGATTTGATGCGAATCCGTGCTGCCAAAAACGCCACGTGTTGTGAATTCTGCTTTTGGGCTCCCTCCGGTGGTTGTAGGTGGTAATGCAGTTGTCTCCGGGCTGCAGTCCTGGACAGGTGTGTCTGCTGATTGCAATTCTGACAGGGGTATTTAGGTTTGCAGGACTCATTAGTCCTTGCCAGTTGTCAATGTTTCTTGGGAAGTGTTGGATCTCTGTCTGGCTTCTCCTGCTAAGCTGCCAATTCAGCAAAGATAAGTGTCTGTTTCTTTTTCTTTGGCATACAAGCTGTGTGCTTGTTTTTTGATTGTATTCCTGCTCTGAGTGTAGGATTCTGTTATGATCTGGTGACCTTGGAGCTGCATGAGAACTTTCACTGGAGGAAGTGGCCACTATACTGACCGCAAACCTAAACTTAACACCGCAACTAGAAGTAGCCGTGGAGTGTACCTAACACACCTAGACACCTCGTCACAGCCGGAGGAATAAATACCCCTAAAGATGGAAATCGGAATACTGTCTTGCCTCAGAGAAAATCCCCAAAGGATAGACAGCCCCCCACAAATATTGGCGGTGAGTCGGAGAGGAAAAAACATACACAGGCAGAAAAAACAGGATTTAGCACAGGAGGCCACTCTAGCTAGATAGGACAGAGTTCTGTGCGGTCAGTATTAAAACCCTTCAAAAAATCCACAGCAGAATATACAAAAAAACTTCCCACATCTAACTAAAGATGTAGGAGCGTATATCTGCAACTCCAGTGAAACCAACCAGACTGAGAAAACACAGACACAGTCTAATCTGGACAAAAGAAAAACAAACGAACAGTACTGAAAATAAGCACACTGCATGTGTGCCACAGGAAAAGAAACAGACACTTATCTTTGCTGAACTGGCAGATAAGCAGGAGAGGCCAGGCAGAGATCCAACACTTCCAGAGAAACATTGACAACTGCAAGGGCTAAAGGATCCTGCACACCTAAATATCCCAGTCAGAATTGTAATTATCCGATACATCTGGCCAGGAACAACTGCATTCCCACCAACAACCAATGGAGGGAACCCAAGAGCAGAATTCACAACAGGATTCTCTGGAGTTGCAGATATACGTTCCACGTCTTTAGTTTGATGGAGGAATTTTTTGTATAATCTGCTGTGGATATTTTTGGAAGGGTTTTAATACTGACCGCATAGTACGCTGTCCTATCCTTTCCTATTTTAGCTAGAGTGGCCTCTTGTGCTAAATCCTGTTTTCTGCCTGTGTTTGTCTTTCCTCTCCTACTCACAGCCAATATTTGTGGGGGGCTGCCTATCCTTTGGGGTTCTGCTTTGAGGCAAGGTAGTATTCCTATTTCTATCTATAGGGGTATCTAGTCCTCCGGCTGTGACGAGGTGTCTAGGGTTTGTTAGGTACACCCCACGGCTACTTCTAGTTGCGGTGTTAAGATCAGGATTTGCGGTCAGTATACCACCTACTCCAGTGAAAGTTTTCATGCTGCTCCAAGGTCACTGGATAATAACAGCCACGGAAACGCATCAAAATCCGCAACATAGCCTTAATCACCTGCCAAAAATCTAATAGAAAATTTATGGAAGGAACTAAAGCTCAAATTTCATAGAAGGAGTCCACAGAAACTTCAGGATTTGAAGAGTGTCTGTGTGGAAGAATAGGCCAAAATTACACCTGAGCAATGTATGCTTCTAGTTGAAGATGTCGTCACCAACAAAGGCTTTTGTACAAAGTATTAAATACATTTCAGAAAGCGTGTTCAATACGTTTTGCCTGTGTCAGTTTCATTATTACACAAAACTTATTTTATGGACATCTATGGTTTGATTTCTTTGTGTGGATTGGATGGGTTGTTACTGACATCTGGTAAGAATCTCATGTCAAGAGCAACTTTAGAAATATATGTGATGCGTTCAATACTTATTTCACCCTCTGTATGTTGTAGTAATCCAAGTGGCAAAATAAAAACTAGAACCATGTATTTAAGAGAATATGACCATTTTCTTAAAGTAATAAAACTGCTGTTTTTTTTATCCCATGTGTAATGTGTGTGGTGTATTATGGTCATGTTTAACTAGCCTAAAGCTGGGCCAGCCTTCAATTTAAAGAAGTCATCCACAACTTGGACAGCTCTTTCTTACACCCCGCCCTTGGCCCGATAAAATATAAAAGCTTATACTCGCCTCCCGTGCCGGTGCCATTTTAACAGTGTCGGCACTCGTTCTCCTGGGGCTCCTGTGCAGTTGTTGTGACACGTGGTGCCCGGCGCCCAATCAGCGCCGGCGTCTTTGTCCCTGCCCTCGGACAAATTGAACATGAAGAGGAAGTCAGAGATCTAATGCAGCCCGAACTTCTTCATGTTCAATTTGTCCAAAGGTGGGGATAGTGACCCCAGCACTGATTGGGCGCCAGGCACCACATGTCACGCACCTGCACGAGAGCCTCGGGACTGCGGGAACGGCATGGGGGGTGAGTATAGGCTTTTTTATTTTATCAGGGCCAAATGTGGGGTATGAGAAGGGGATGTCCTAGTAGTGGACAACCCCCTTAAGTAATATTTGGTAGATGGCTCCCTCCTTTATCTTCCTCCTAACTATGTGTGCTCAGATCAGCCAAGCATTCATAGCTATCACTACCTTGAGCAGAACATGTCTGGTGCCGCTTATCTTACTGGTATTAAAGGACTTGGCATGTTTAAAATACAAAATGATGATCTTTGATTTCTCCAACCTTAGACAGCATGAGTCAGAACTAATAATGTTCCACCAAACCACCAGTCAGTGCTTACATTGTTTCACCCCCGCATATTAATTTCATCAGGACCACCCTGATATAAACTTCCACAAAGCGGCCGAATTGCCCAAGAGCAGCATAGTACCATGGGAATGCTGGCATGTCAGATTGGATTAGGATTGTGTTTTGGACAGGGTGGGGACAGACCCTATGTGAATCACAATGTTTTAGGCTTGATGGTGGCAGGTCCAAACCCCACCCCAGTTATTAATGGATCTAATTAATGGCAATTAATTACTGTATGCTTAAATTGATACATTGACCATGTCTGGTTTCATTTATGCTGCCTGGTGATTTTGAATGTCTTTGATGTTTGATGTGAAAATATATTTGGTGAAAGATTTTCCTTACATCAAGTTTGTATAGTTTGTGTTAATATATGCAGAACCGATGAGATGGTATTGTAATGTGTTCCCTAGTTTTGGCTTCCAGTTGCTCCATTTAGGGATCCTCCAGTATTGTCTCAAAGTACTTTTACCTAAAGCACTTGTATCTAAACCTCCAACAAATGAATGAAAAGTGTAAAAAATCAACTATGAATAATTTGAAAATGGTTTGTCATTAGCCCATATGTTAGAAGAGTGCCCCTACCTATTACTAATCCAGCTAGCAGTTAGTGATCACATGGACTTGTACATATCTTATCAGCTATAATTAATAGTTACGGTATATGATTTATTATCGAATCATTTGTGCATGGAGACTTGTTATTAAGTCACAAGGAGATACAATGTTAGAATGAGTTTCATCTATTTGTAAATGCAGAAATCGGACAAACTATTGCTCCATGTAAAGGGGCTTTAACCTGGCTGCTCTTCCAGCATTTCTCAGGGGGAGCATTTCTCATGTAACTCTTCATGGTCTGCATTATACACAATGCACAGCTTGAGGAGGTGTCACAGAAAGCTCCCCTGAGGCCTCCTCCAAGTGCCACTAGGTTTGGCGCTGGTTGGCCGACTAGCTATGAGACACTGCTGGTGAATCTTAGAACAGGAACCGCAGGACAGGGTTAAGCAGCTGGACAAGGAGATGGAGCAGTAGTCCGGGCAAAACTCAAAAACTGAGGAAGTTTAACCCAAAGTATTACACTGCATAACAAGAAAAACAGATAAGTATTTACTTGGTGAATATGAAAGCGTTTTTCTGGTTTAGATAACATTTCAAACACTGGAATAGAGTTTGTTGTGTTATATAAATGAGAAAGGTATAGAGTTCTCTATGCTTGTCCAAACCATATGAAGCTGAGAATACTGCATTCATGGGGGCCAAATCCTGCTGGTGCGAAACGGCAGACCAAAACGAAAATAGAGGAATTTTGCTGCACTTCCATCCAATGAATAAAAAATACTTTATAGTAAATCCATAAAAATGAGCAAATCTGTGTGGATCACCAGCATGTGGATTTTAATAGTTTGATACTTATGAAAAAAATGTGAATATTTGATCTATTTTTTGGATGTGCCAATCAACTTTATTTTTCTTGAATTAATTTCCTGATGGTCAGCAGCATTTGAAACGGCACCCATTGCGTACAAAGGACAGATCTAATCATTCACTGCACGGTAAGCAATTTATTTACTACATTTTGGAATAAAAAATACTTTATTATAAATCTATAAAAATGAGCAAATCAATGTAGAAGTGAATTAAAAAACTGACGCATTTCTGGTGCAAACAGGCGCCCTTATTATTAGTACGTACTATGACTAAGGGCATCCGTTTGCACCACAAACGCGTTCATTTTTAATTCACTTGGATTTGCTCATTTTTTTATGGGTTTATAATAAAGTATTTTTTATTCATTGGATGCAAGTGCAGCAGAATTCCTCTATTTTTGTTTTGTTGTGTAATTTGGTATGATTTCCAATTTTTACAATTTGCTTTGAGCTATACGGTATATGTAAATTGCCTATATCTATAGATACAGAAGGTACCTTATAGTTTCGGCATACTTCATACTATTATATACACTGATGGGAATCTCTGATAAGTTTGTTTTATGTTCACGAAGGGACAAGCAATAGCTAAAAAATAACGGCATTGGAGTTATTGTCAAATTCTGAAGCTTACCATTAAAATGTAACAATATTGTATAGTGTTTGCTATTGCAAGCTGTTATATGAATGCTTTATCAATATTTCATATCTGTCAGAGATTCTTGATGTGCAGGATAATATACTGTTATTAGGATGACTAGATGGTGGCCCGATTCTAACGCATCGGGTATTCTAGAATATGCATGTCCACGTAGTATATTGCACAGCCACGTAGTATATTGCCCAGCCACGTAGTATATTGCCCAGCCACATAGTATATTGTCCAGCCACGTAGTATAATGCACAGCCACGTAGTATATTGCACAGCCACGTAGTATATTGCCCAGCCACGTAGTATACAGCACAGAGCCACGTAGTATATTGCCCAGCCACGTAGTATATTGCCCAGCCACATAGTATATTGCACAGCCACGTAGTATATTGCCCAGCCACGTAGTATATTGCCCAGCCACATAGTATATTGCACAGCCACGTAGTATATTGCCCAGCCACATAGTATATTGCACAGCCACGTAGTATATTGCCCAGACACGTAGTATATTGCCCAGCCACGTAGTATATTGCCCAGACATGTAGTATATTGCAGAGCCACGTAGTATATCGCCCAATCACGTAGTATATTGTCCAGCCACGTAGTATATCGCCCAAACACGTAGTATATTGCCCAGTGACGTAGTATATTGCTCAGCCACATAGTATATTGCCCAGCCATGTAGTATATTGCCCAGTCACGTAGTATATTGGCCAGTTACGTAGTATATTGCCCAGCCATGTAGTATATTGCCCAGTCACGTAGTATATTGGCCAGTTACGTAGTATATTGCCCAGTCATGTAGTATATTGCCCACTTACGTAGTATATTGCCCAGTCACGTAGTATAATGCCCAGCCACGTAGTATATCGCACAGCGACGTAGTATACAGCACAGAGCCACGTAGTATATTGGCCAGTAACGTAGTATATTGCCCAGTGACGTAGTATATTGCGGGGATTCCGTGTCTGGACACAAGCACAGCACCTATCAGCATGAATAAGTCCAGTCTGTGTGCCTAAACCTATCTGCGCAAATACCAGACGCAGACCATGCTGTGCTTATATGACACTACAGTCATTCACTTTTTTCATCATAGTACGTAACTGATGAAGGTCTAGATATAGGACCGAAACGTTTTTTGGCTACTACGATTAAAATCTCACGAGCATTGAGTGCCAGGTTCTTTCTTTTAGTAGTATATTGCCCAGTCACGTAGTATATTGCACAGCGACGTAGTATATTGCCGAGTGACGTAGTATACAGCACAGAGCCACGTAGTATATTGCACAGCGAAGTAGTATACAGCACAGAGTCACATAGTATATTGCCCAGCTACGTAGTATATTGCCCAGCCAGGTTTGTCACAGGTGAAAAAATTAAAAATAAACATATACTCACCTTTCCGAAGACCCCTTGTAGTCCACGGCAGCTTGCGGTCCCAGGGTTGGTATCAGAGTGCAGGACCTGTGATGACGTCGCAGTCACATGACCGTGACGTCATGGCAGGTCTTTCTAGCGCATGGCCTGTGATGACGTTGCGGTCACATGACCGTGACGTCATGGCAGGTCCTTGTCGCGCAGGGCCTGTGATGACGTCGCGGTCACATGACCGTGACGTCATGGTAGGTCCTTCTGCCATGCCATCTTTGCCACCGGAAACTGCAGCGGAAGATGGCGGCCGGCGGGAGCGGCTCAGCGGACTATGGAGGGTGAGTATAGCAGGTTTATTTTTTTAAAATTATTTTTAACATTACATTTTTTTCTATTGATGCCGCATAGGCAGCGTCAATAGTAAAAAGTTGGGGACACACAGGGTTAATAGCGGCGGTAAAGGAGTGCGTTACCCGCGGCATAACGCGGTCCATTACCGCCGGCATTAACCCTGTGTTAGCGGTGACCGGAGGGGAGTATGCGGGCGACAGGCACTGACTGCGGGGAGTAAGGAGCGGCCATTTTGTTCCGGACTGTGCCCGTCGCTGATTGGTCGCGGCAGCCATGACAGTCAGCTGGCAAGACCAATCAGCGAATGAATAACCGTGACAGAAGGACAGACGGAAGTGACCCTTAGACAATTATATAGTAGATTCTTTTATTACTATGTATTATTAGGATATTTCCTTTATTACCATGTATTGTTAGCAGGAACATTTTGTTGATCTGTAGCATTTATTTGTTCAGTGGGTGATATAAAAATCAAATGAGACCGCGGAATTAATGTTTGTAATGTCGTGGATGAACACTTATCATATGTATGATGTAATGTACTTGAATGATATAAAGTCAAGGCTTGAGTAACATGATTCTTTGATATCTGTAATCTGATGTCTTATTCTAGAGAAATCCACATTTTTCTTAATACGTAAATGAACTGTTAAGATCTATGGGCTGGGCATAGATCTCCCTGAGAATCTGCCTCCTGAGCTTATTTTAAATAATGGGGGGCATTACCAGTGTGATAAGTAATGTCCCTCTTTGCTCTCCTGAACTCACTGCAGAGCTGTGTGTGACTTACTGACACAGTATAGCATTAAAAGGAATCTGTCACCAGGATTTTGCAGCCGCACTTGAGCATGATGTAGGGGAAGAGATCTTGATAGAAGTGTTGTGTCACTGAGCTCCTTGCTGTCATTTTGATAAAATCACTGTTTTATCTGTTACCAGTTCTCTGAATGTTGAGCTCTTTAATAACCCTGCCTACACCAGTGATTGGCAGATTTCTTCCCATGTACAGTTTACACAGAAAGTTGCCAATCAGTGGTGAGGGGCGGGGTTATGCAGAGTTCATGACTATGGAGGGATACATGGCAGGAGATTTACTAGTCCTTTAGTTATAATCCCCTGCTGTTAAAACAGTGATTTTATAAAAAAAAACTACACCAAGCAGCTCAGTAAGTGACACATCACTGGAATCAGTGTCTCTGTCTCTACATTATGCTGCTCTCAGATAAGGTGGCAAAACTTGGGGACAGATTCCCTTTAAACACATCTGCAGGTGTCCTCTCAGTTCTTCAGCTGTCACAGGCAGGCAGTGTTGCAGTACAGCAGACCTGTGAGAGCTGTAGTAAATGTGTTTGTAAGGAGAAAATGTACAGTTCTACTGTCCTGTGTTAGTTCAAGGGAATCTACATCTGAGAGCGGCATCATGTAGGAAAATAGACCCTGTTTCCAACAATATATTACTTAGTTTACCAGGTGCAGTGGTTCTGACAAAATCAGAGTTTTAGATGTATATTGAAGCATAGCGGAGAAAGCTAACCCCGCCCACACCAGGGTCTGTATGTACATTATCTATTGATAATGAGCTACTTTTTGGAGGAGGGGGCGTGGGTGGACATCATGGCACCAGGCATATAGTTATGGCAATGATAATGACCTAGTGATAAAACCTTCACTGCAAGTAAACAAGAGCACACAGCCTAATAAGTGACACATCACTGAAATACCCGTAACTTATGTCAGATTCCTGCTGACGGATTCCCTTTAAATGTCTCCCACTGGTAACTCCCCATTTTACTTGAAACAAGGTCTGGAGGCATAATCTCAAGTAGATCAGTGTACGGCCCATAGATCTTAACAGCTCATTTGCATATAAGAAAACGATAGCCATCTCAGACATCAATGTATCACTTTATTCATCTTCCTACGGCCTACATGCCCATATAGACGGCTTAGGAGGATTTATCCCCCTGATAGAATTTTGTAATGGAAAGACATGGTTGTAGTGGTGCTGTAATCCAGTTTGATACATACCTTTGTTGTTGTCACTATTTACAGTTTTCTGGGCCTGGACTGTGCACTGGGTCTTCCCTCTGTAAGGTCTGTGAATGACAGGTCACTGCTGAGAGGTCTAACAGAGGAGGTCATTCACAGACCGGAGGCAGCAGAGACAAACTTGCCTATGCTTTCTGCGTTGGAGAGCACACAGTTCTGACATGCGACTCAATGACGCACTTGGTACTCAATCAGAAGCGCACCATCCACTGGCAAAAAGGAAGATGTAAGACAGGGGCGCTCCTGAAGATCAATGATGAAAACATTTCTTTGAATAAGAAAAAAATTGAGTAATACACTGTGTGCAGAATTGATGTTTCAGCTTGTTTAGTGCTAGTCAGGTTTCAGCCTTCCTTACCTTGACCATGTCTGTGAGGCTCATTAAAGGGTCTATATCGATTTTTATAGTTGCAACATCAAATAGGTGGCACTAGAGGTTTAGTTTCTTCCTCTGTGAAGAGGAAATTTACATATGTAAATGATCCTGTCACATTGAAATCACAGTCCGAAGTGCAGGCAGAATGATATAGAGCAGAAGGAGCTGAGCAGATTGATATATAGTTTTGAAGGGAAACACTTGGGGTACGCTTATGGGATGATCTGGGGCACTTAAACCACCTTCAATCCTCTGCTCGTTAGCTGATTAGTGGTCATTTACTACTACACAGGCCACACCTGCTTCAGATACGCACTGATCAATCTGTAATAGGTCGTTGAGTGCGCATAGGCGGCCATTGTTTCCAGCAGAACAAGTCCTGTTTACACAGGTCCTGTTTCCACGGGTCGATGTGCTGCAGAGATCTCACATTCACGATAATCAGGCAATGTTTATAGACCCTTAGAATAGATGTCCTCTTATTGTTAGCTTTTGCTCAGTGTTTAGGACTGCCCACTAAAGCCTGGAATGAGCATAGATTTAAATCAATAAATCACAGTATTTTTTTTTTTAAGGCAGGATGGCCTTAAATAGAGTTACTCTACACTGTAACTTTGTAATGTGGTGTCTTTAAACTTGTTTATATACCGGTAACCTTTTTGTAATTATTTTTATTTCAAAGTATTTTCTTCAATCTGTAGAACAAACCATAATACACATGGTCCAGACAAATCTCACAAGCTATTAGAATATGTTTCCTTCTGTATATGTAATGCAACCTTAGTTTTGGAATTTCTTATGATATTTATGGATTCTATTTCTAGATGTGATGGTTATTATATATTATTAAGTAAAGCAATGGATTTATTTTATGCCTGTTCTGGTCTATGCATCGAACTCATTCCTAATTTCTACCTTGCCTCTAAACCTCCCTCACAAACACCTTTTTTATTTCTCTAATTCGCTTTACCTTCTTATCTATATACAGTGCCTCCAGCAATCCTTACTGCCTTCCCTTTTACTAAACCTCCTCATGTAGTACACTTTGCCCCTGCCTTTTTTGCTTGTCCATTTATGATTCTCATACCAATAATCTTACATATCCCCATCACTTGCGGGTCGCTACATCCTATTCTCTGCATTGATACAACACACACAGGTCGCTAGTAAATGTCTAAATTGTGCATCTTGTCTCTGTGCAATACTCTTCTTCATACTTGTAATACTCATCTACCATTCCTATTTTTCTACTCCCTGGGCTATATTCCCACGTAGCGTAAACGCTGCATTTTTTCCATTGTGCTTTTTTGTGCAGAAAATCTGTTGTTTTAATAGTTCAATCAAAGTTTTTCCTATAGACTAATATGAGGTGCTTGAAAAATGCAATATAAGGTGCTGACTTCCTGTATTTTTAGTCTACAAACCTAGACACTTAAGGAAAAAACAAGTAGTTCTTCAGTTTTTAGAACTACAGCTCAGCTCCTATTTAATTCAATAGACACTAAACAGATCGCGGCAGTGGCTACTCCACAGTGACCAAACTTGTACTGTTCCGATCCGTCCACTGTCTACATCCGACTGTCCTCGCTGATAACAGCTGAGCTGTGGGTGTGCCAGGTTTATGCCCCCCCCCACTGTTCTGATATTAATGATCAATATCGTAACCCACAGCCCTGAGATGGCCATGGACATATAAAATAGCTTACAATTAACAGCTATAACCCTCCACATTAGCAAACCATTATCTTTATAACTAAACACATTTTTGGGAGATCCCAACCGGTCTGACCCTTGTCTCTACACTCTATAGACTTTGGCAGGATCTGTCCAAAAAACGTGGCCAACGTGAGACTAAGGCTGCCGTCACACTATCAGTATTTGGTCAGTATTATACATCAGTATTTGTAAGCCAAAACCAGGAGTGGAACAATCAGAGGAAAAGTATAATAGAAACATATGCACCACTTCTGTATTTATCACCCACTCCTGGTTCTGACTTACAAATACTGATGTGATGATCTTTATGAGTAACAAGCTTGTAGTTTGTGGGTGTCATTAGAGTAGCTGGGATATATATATATATATATATATATATATATATATATATATATATATATATATATATATAATGTGGGCATGATGAAGGGCAGGGGGCACATGTGTGTAACCTGTTAGACTGCCCATTAACAGGTATAATAAATGAAATCCAATTCAATGTTCATTCAGAACTGACCAGCTGCCCTTCTTACCCTGATCTCGGGGCCAGGGGCTGCGGACACCTGGGCCATTTGTGTTCCTGATGAAAAGTCCTCACTGCAGAATAGGAATCTTATAAACGGCAAAGAGCGGCTGATAGCGGACTATTGCTATAGTGCGATCACACATTAGTATAGCTGCGGTTCCAGGAGCTGCCCAGGGAGCTAGGTGGGAAGTGTTAACACGTTGCTCCGTAGTGTTTTACAACCCTGGAAGGAGGTTTGCCACATGACAGGAGGCATTTGCACAGGGTTTTGACTCTTAACACCCCTCATCCGACCTTTCGATTTAAAATAAGGAAAAATCACAAGCCTCTTCTTTCAGGCCAGTAGGCACCAGGCGGGTGGCAGATGGCATGTTTTTGTGCGTTGCTTGTCTGCTGTCATTCAGCTAGATTAATGCAGGGTCTGTGTTGAGGGGTAAAGGAGAGGGGGAGGAAAATGAAAAAGAGAAACAATTAACCTAAAAACAAAACAATGGAGACACGTGTCAGTCGGCTCTAGCCGTTTGTGGACACAATAGGCAATCATCTTTCAATAACAGAACCAACTGTTGCGACCCAGCCGGGCCTGCCCAGCTTTCAAATGACTTCGTTTGATCTTGTTTGTTTACGACTCGGCCAATCGGAGAGCTGGAATAAAGGTCAGCCGGGCCCGCTCTCCCCTTCACCTTCTATAATTGCAAAGGGATATTATGAGCATGAATGGCACGGCATGCTGTTCTCATACAAAGGCTGCGTCAGGGCAGACTGTTCACTGTGCGGCGTTCTGCACCATAGATAAGTGCATCCTCGGTTTATCTATTCATCTGTGTATTTCAGCTGATTTTACCTGCAGTACACTGGTGCACGCATTAGAAATCAGTGCATGAAATGGATTTATCACTACAAGTCATACTAATCAATTGTATACAGTCTAAAGCTCTAAAGTAAATATGTTACATATAGAGCTGGGTGTTTTCATATTCTACAATTCAATTACAAATAAATACCATTTTTTACAATAAATGCATTCATTTCAGTGGGACCTACTTACCTGTTACCTTTGTCTATTCAGTGTATACAGTAATGTTACTGCTTTTTCTTACCTGTACTGTCAATGCTTGCAGGCTCGTGCCCTCTGACCCCTCCCAAATACGAGATGATGATCTTCCTAGTGACTTACAGTCTCTGTCATGGCTGACCTCTGTGGATGTGCCCAGGTTACAGCAAATGACCAGTGGAAGGATGGAGTACAGTATGAACTCGCAGAACATAGTGATACAGCAGCAAGGTAGGGGACATGTTCTATGTCTATAGACTTGTACTCAGCAGTGCATTCATGTTCTCGGAATGTGTGTTCTTTCTACTTCATATTTGTTCTCATTCATAGGACAACTCTCAAATACCTTGCCTGGACAAATGATTCACATACCAGCGAGCATGCAACAAGGCATTCTGGGTCTGAACACCATGACCTCCCATGTTTCCAATGTAAGTGGGTAGCTAAACTATGCATATAGACCTGGATGCACAACCTTTTCTGGTCCTAGCTGTCAGACCAAATTAATACCAATAAATGCAATAAAACTTAAACGGGACCTGTCACCCCCCTCAGGCGTTTGTAACTAAAAGAGCCACATTGTGCTGCACTAATGCTGCATTCTGACAAGGTGGCTCTTTTAGTTCGGGTCCCTGGCACTGCTGCAATAATCGCTTTTCAAGTTTGTCCCTCATACCTGTGAAATCGCCAGGGAGGCAGGTCTTTCCCCCCTAATCCAAACACCTCACAGCCATCAATCATGGCCTCTGCGGGCCAGGCGCCGCCTCCTCTCCTTCATTAGCGTCCCCGGCGCCTGTGCTGTTGTTTTTTTTTTTTTCGGGCATGCGCAGTTGCACTGCCCTTCGAACTTACAGCGCAGGAGCCGGGGATGATAATGCAGCAAGAGGAGGCGGCGCCTGGCGCGCAGAGGCCATGATTGACGACTGTGAAGTGTTTGGATTAGGGGGGAAAGACCTGCCTCCCTGGCGATTTAACAGGTATGAGGGACAAACTTGAAAAGCGATTATTGCAGCAGTGCCAGGGACCCGAACTAAAAGAGCCACCTTGTCAGAATACAGCATTAGTGCAGCACAATGTGGCTCTTTTAGTTACAAACGCCTGGGGGGGTGACAGGTTCCCTTTAAAGGGGTATGGCCATTTGAGGCATTTATGGAATATTGAAAAAGCATATGCCATAAATGTATGAAAAGTTCCATTTCCAGGAATCCCACCTATGGGGAGTTCCCTTTCTTCCACATTCACAACAGGAAGAGACTATGCATGCAATTCTCTCTGTGGTGAAATGGCCGAGTGCTTTACTACTGCCATGAAACTAAAATGAACATAGCCACACACATGCAATGCAACATTTCCACTACATCTACCCCTTACTGAAATGCCATCAGAAGACCCCCATTCTGCCATCATTTCTGCCTCCTAACGCTGGCCACACAGTGCACCATTAGTACTTACCCATCCCTGCTCCCACCTACACCCATTACTTGTCTCTTCCATCTACCTTATATACAGGAACACGTCACGGAGATGGTTTAGCTGAGTTATCTAATGTGTATAGGGGTCTTAATGCATTTCTGATATAGACTTCTCATTAATGGGTCACAGGCAAAGACACTAACCTGTTTGTTTCTTCTCGACAGATCAGCCAGTACACCATGGGTGGACATCAGTCGCCGAGCCTTCACTCACCGCAGCCTTTATATCAGTCTCATTCCCAGCAGGTCTATGCACTATCTCAGGGTTCCCAGCAGGTAAACCACTTAATACTTTGCTTATGAGGCCCTGCTGTAGTGTTATTAAATCTAACATTAACCCCTTTATGATCAGAGCAAATTTTAACCTTTAGGAATGCCGCATTCATATGAGTGGGAAATAATTATAGCGGGGTGGAAGCGGTTATCGTGTCCTTACAGCTGCCAGCCATATATGAATAGCGTTGCTGCTTTATGGGATCTATAATAATCTGTGTGAGGTTTTCCTTATCCTATGGGTCTTATGTTCTTTTCACTGTAGTGTTCTCCTGCTGGAATATTTAATAATTCCTACAGAGCGCAGCCTCCGTATTCTCAATCACGCCTGGCAGCTCATTCTACACAGGACTTACACCCTAAGAATTATCCAAAGCCTATATATTCATACAGGTACGTTTCTCATTTCTCTGCAGATATACATTTAAAAAAATAGTATTTTGTGAAATTGCTGTCATAGTCACTACTTGCTACTTCGTTACAGCTGCCTTATTGCAATGGCCTTAAAAAACAGCAAGACTGGCAGTCTGCCAGTAAGTGAGATCTACAGTTTTATGAAGGAACATTTCCCATATTTCAAGGTAAGAGAGCTGATAACATAACTATGGATGATAACATATGTAGGATAGCATCCCTTAATGTACATGGTGAACTTCCAACAGAACAGATAATAGTTACAGACCATGCCAGGTTACCATTCATCTACAGGAGGCCTAAACTCATGAAAACTAACCATTTAAAGATTAAAAATGCATTGCCCATCTCACAAGCCTTCATTTCGACTACATCCAAAAATCATTGTATCTATCTTTAGAGACAATTATTATTTTTATTGGCTGGTGTGAGGAGTTTTTTTTTGTCACACACAGGGAGTCTCACGTTCCGATGTCTGTCACGTCCCCCGGCGTCTGCTTCCCTGCACTGTGTAAGCGCCGGCCGTAAAGCAGAGCGGTGATGTCACCGCTGTGCTCTGCTTTACGGCCGGCCGGCGCTGACACAGTGCAGGGAAGCTGACGCCGCAGGACGTGACAGACATCGGAACGTGAGTATGTACTGTTTTTTTTTTTTACTCTTACAATGGTAACCAGGGTAAATATCGGGTTACTAAGCGCGACCCTGCACTTAGTAACCCGATGTTTACCCTGGTTACAGGTGAACACATCGCTAGATCGGCGTCACAGACGCCGATCTAGCGATGACAGCGGGGTGATCAGCGACCAAAAAAGGTCCTGATCATTCCCCAGCGACCAACGATCTCCCAGCAGGGGCCTGATCGTTGGTCGCTGTCACACATAAAGATATCGTTAGCGGGATCGTTGCTACGTCACAAAAAGCGTGACGTTGCAACGATATCCTTAACGATATCGTTATGTGTGAAGGTACCTTTAGTATAGTGGTTGACCATTTACATCCCTTTATGACTCATCTTACAATGGCCGCTGCCAGCACAATCAAGCTTTATCCTACAAAGCACACATCATATATAGCTGGCATCACAGCATGAACACTAAACCCATCACCAGATTGCAACCCCCAACTTCCCATATTTTTAATCAATAAAGGTAGGAGGTGCAGTAAGACCATGGCTTCTTCACGCTGTGCCTCACCTTTGATCATTAAATGTTATTTGTAGGCTTTTCTTTAGTAGCCTGCATAGTCTCCAGGTCTCAGACTGAACTGGTTTTAAAGGGCTAAGAATAAAAGTGTGCAGTCACTCTATGTGACTTCACACTAAAGAATCATGGCAGTGTGTGATAAGCACACTGTCACAATTGCCCTGTATTCCCTGTGCAAGTGTGCCCACCTGTATGCAATCTGCATAGTAGTGGCCATGGGCCGACTAGATCCTCTCCAGCTTCTCTCAATGTTCTATTAAGAGAAGAGCAGGAAAATCTAATAGGTATGTGACCACGACTATGCCAATCACATACATGCTGTCACACAGCTGCCCACTCGCACAGGGAATATGGGGAAATTGTGACAGTGTGAGCAATGCATACTGCCGTGATTCCGCAGTCTCGGAGTGACTGTAGACTTCTATTTTCCTCCCAAAAAAGTCAGATCATGGACGCAATATTCCTACTGCACCAGGCAAACAGTTTGCAGTCACATCCATTTTCTATTGTAATATTTAGTATCGTTAAAGTAAACTAAAGTCCCTTAATTATAACACCAGACTGCCTACTGGGACATCTACACTTCAGCAGTTTGTGGTTTGCCTTTACAGACAGCACCTGATGGCTGGAAGAATTCAGTACGACATAACCTGTCCCTAAACAAATGCTTTGAAAAGGTGGAGAATAAGTTGAGTGGATCTTCTCGCAAAGGGTGTTTGTGGGCACTAAATCCTGCTAAGATAGAGAAGATGGAAGAAGAGATGCAGAAGTGGAAGAGGAAAGATCTACCAGCTATTCGAAGGAGCATGGCTAACCCGGGTAAGTAGGGACTTGCACATCGGAACTTGCATATAAAAACACATATTTGACTCTAAACTTGCAAAAATCATGTTTTAATTACAGATGAACTGGACAAGCTGATTATGGATAGACCCGAAAACTGCAAAGCTCCAAGCAAGTTAGCCACCTCTGAACCACCAGTAATGACAAATATTGGAAATATCCCCATCCAGCAAGTTCAGACCCATCCTGTCATGACACTGTCTTTACAGTCCATACCTCTACACCATCAAATTCAGACTCAGGCTAGAATTGCATCAAGTTCTCCTGCGCCAGCCCAAAGCCCTCCTCTCCATGTGCTTCCAAACATGACTCATAGTCCGCTGCACCAGCATATTATAAGTAGGGGGGCTTCGGACTTCCTCAGCATTACCTCAGACATGAACACGGAGGTGGATTCCATTGATCCTAGCATCATGGATTTTGCTCTTCAAGGTAGGATATCAGTGTTAATACATTCTAAGGACGGACGTGAAATGGTATAGAACTTATAATATTATTTACACACAAGATTGAGATTCTCAACGTTCACAGTGTTCTAGTTGCTAAGAGGAGAACATCGGAAAGTCCTTTACGATTTGCTTTGTATAGTATGTCCCGTGATCAGAGTAAAAATAAAAGGTTTCTATGAAGCCAAATTACCAGAAAAGAACCAATTCATAATGATCATATCGATGGGCAGCCATTTACATGCAGGGAAGGGTCTGGCAAGGATAAAGTGCGGCTGTAACTGGCATTTGCCCAAGGACAGGATTGTCTGTGTCTGGTTTATTACATCGAAGGTGATTCTTGTGGGACTGTATCCTTGTATAGCTCTGTACTCAATGGATATACAGTAATAATCTCCACATTTATTGGCCCCCTAAGCATTGTGTACACATGGCAAGTCTAGGCCTTTGGATCAATAGGCAAAGCTTATCATTATATACATAGTGCCCCCTTAGATTTCCATCATTTGGAGTACTTGATGAATATCCAAAGCTGAAGCGCTCTGTAGATATATAATCTTACCATTGTACTTGGTTAAAATACTACACGTCCATATGCGCATTACATATAATCCCTAAAATATTATTTTCTTTTTTGAAGGTAATATCTGGGAAGACATGAAGGATGACAGCTTCAGTCTGGACACATTGGCAGCATTCAGCAACTCTCCCCTGCAGTTGTCAGACTGTGATCTGGGAACCATAGGCCTGACACCAGTGTCTAGTAGCAGTGACCATTCCTTCACAGACTTCCAAATGACCAGCCTATATACTACATATGCCAATTTGGACAATGCAACACCCTCCCAGTGTGTGACTGGACAGGGCAATAAACCCATTGCTCTGTTGTAGATCTATCAGAGACATTATATGCACCAGAACCAAAACGATTGGGAACAGAATGTGAAAGTGACACACAATTTACATGATGACTGTCCACATTTCCAGTGCTGCCTTGTTTATTTGGTTTTGCATTTTTGGTAAGCAATTTGCATATATTATCTATTTTCTTATACCGTTTCTTCTTGGTTTAAATAACAGGAAAGAAACCACTTATTTTTGGGTACAAAGTTTTTTTTTTAATAAAAATTGGGATCTATTTTCTCTACTGTAAGAAAAAATGTTCCACTATAGACATTTCTTCCGGTCTACTACTGTGAAAGTCGCTATAGTATTCACTACAGACGTGACATTGCATCCTGCACTGAGCCTAAGCTGCTTCCATGTTGCCAGTTATTACACAGAATGACTATGATACCAATAGCACTGTATTGAAGCTTATTAAGTGTTTCCATTTCATCTCAAGCTCTGAGGACCCTGGGATGTGTCACTAAACAGCTAAGATTTCCGCTCGGCAGCAAACTATTAATTGTATCAGATCCATCAAACGGGCTACTCACAGTGAAGGGAAAACTGTGAGTAGCCCGTACACTACCATACCCTATGAAGAAGGAATCAGTACAACCACAAAAATAGAATTACTCCAGAGGAAAATGTGGCATTTTTTTACTGCGTTACTATTGCACTCAATCACGATTATACTGTTGTTGTGGTTTTTTTTTTTTGCTGCAATTAGTGATTATTTGATTAATTAATTAATTGTACAAGTGTTGTTTGCAGGAAAGAAAAACAGATCAAACATTGGGGAGGCTTTAAAACAAAACTGCAGGGAGAAGTTTGTTCTTTGTTGTCTACTTGTTCATCCTTTTTTTCATATTCACAAAGTTTGTTACAGAAAATTAATTAGAGATAACTACTGATATAACGGCCACATTCCAGTGCTATGTATTGGGCCCAGCGACTAGACAATATTTTTGGGAAACATTTAAATACTCCATTACTTCCGATAGTAGAATGTCAGCAGATTTGGTCCTAAATCCTGTGTAAACTTTGCCTTATAACACATAAAATATCCAAGTATAACTTTGCCACAATGTTCATGAACCTGGTTTTATATCCTTATCAAAATCACTGTACAAAATGTCCTCCAGCCAAAATGTTCATGAGCCTGGTTTTGTATCCTTATCAAAATCAATGTACAAAATGTCCTCCAGCCAAAATGTTCATGAGCCTGGTTTTATATCCTTATCAAAATCAATGTACAAAATGTCCTCCAGCCAAAATGTTCATGAGCCTGGTTTTGTATCCTTATCAAAATCAATGTACAAAATGTCCTCCAGCCAAAATGTTCATGAGCCTGGTTTTATATCCTTATCAAAATCAATGTACAAAATGTCCTCCAGCCAAAATGTTCATGAGCCTGGTTTTGTATCCTTATCAAAATCACTGAACAAAATGTCCTTCAGCCAAAATGTTCATGAGCCTGGTTTTTATATGCTTGTCAAAATCACTGTATAAAAATGTCCTCCAGCCAAAATGTTCATGAGCCTGGTTTTGTATCCTTATCAAAATCACTGAACAAAATGTCCTTCAGCCAAAATGTTCATGAGCCTGGTTTTTATATGCTTGTCAAAATCACTGTATAAAAATGTCATCCAGCCAAAATGTTCATGAGCCTGGTTTTATATCCTTATCAAAATCACTGTACAAAATGTCCTCCAGCCAAAATGTTCATGAGCCTGGTTTTATATCATTATCAAAATCACTGTACAAAATGTCCTCCAGCCAAAATGTTCATGAGCCTGGTTTTACATCCTTATCAAAATCACTGAACAAAATGTCCTTCAGCCAAAATGTTCATGAGCCTGGTTTTTATATGCTTGTCAAAATCACTGTATAAAAATGTCATCCAGCCAAAATGTTCATGAGCCTGGTTTTATATCCTTATCAAAATCACTGTACAAAATGTCCTCCAGCCAAAATGTTCATGAGCCTGGTTTTGTATCTTTGTCAAAATCACAGTACAAACTGTCCTGCAGCCAAAACGTTCATGAGCCTGGCTTTGCACCCTTGTCAAAATCACTGTACAAAATGTCCTCAAGCTGTTCCTCAGCTTGATCCAAGGCTCGTAGAATAGGTTAACTTGTTTTTGTTTTTTTCTATGTGTAATAATATTGTACTAGGCAGTATTATGTGTAAATGTATTTATATTTATTTTTAACAGAACTATGTAAATTAAGCAGTTAATTATTTCTGTGAAAAGTCTTATGTTTTTGTATTTTTTATGTCTTCTACTATTAGTAAATACTTCATTCAGAAATGACTTTGATTTATTGTTTGGGGTACAAAGAAATATTGCGCTTAATTTATCTGAAGATTAACAAACGGAATCATGCAAAAATCTTCATAACAATACTAAGAAACACTATCAAAGATACTTATCCCCGTGCAAGAAGGTGCAGATGCTAAGATCATTAAAATAATTGAAACTTTATTATTATTTCAGATCTATAAAATCAAATTTAAAAGAAAGCAGAGATATCCCAAATGTAGCAAGACAAAAATCACAGATCATCAAGTAGAAAAGAGTAAATCTGCTCACAGTATTTGTAATAATAAGTAAACAGAAGTGGAATTCCTTTGATCAAAAATAAAGTGCAATTGTCAGTACCAAAGTTCCACTGCCTATTTGTCCAAACACATTAATTAGGCAGTGGACCTTGGAATTGAAAATTGCACAATTTAAAAAATATATTAGATAGATAGATAGATATGAAAGGCCGGCTATTCATCTGCCTCATACAACAAAATCACAGTGTGACAGGTTAGAATAGAATAAATATATATATATATGTACACACACACATAGAGCAGATATAAAGTTGTCAGTGACATAGTAGATGGATAGATGGCGTGGGCTCCCGCTTAATTTTCTTAACCAGCAGAGGGAAAGCCGACGGCTGAGAGCTGATGTTTTCAGTCTGGGGAGCCTAGTATCCATGGACCCTTCCTTGGCTATTAATATCAGGTTTGAAGGTATCAAGCTTATTCGGTGCTTATTTGACAGGCATAATACTCCTAAATGTCCCCAACCTCTCTTTACCCTCCCATCCCCACCAACATATAAACCCCTTAATCGACTCTGCATTTGATTAGCAATCAGCAAGCTCAAGGAATAGGGTTATGTTCGCTAATCTTCTGGAGAAGATACCACTGGGTGGTGTTTTCAAAATGTGTCCTTAGTTTGTCCCTGGTGTCTTGAGTGATGGGATGAATAATGACCATGCACTTAAAAACTTCCCAGTCAATTTCTCTTTATTTGTCAGAGTGTCTAGTAACATAGTAATTAAGGTTGAAGGAAGACTTTAAGTCCATCTCGTTCAACCCATAGCCTAACCTAACATGCCCTAACATGTTGATCCAGAGGAAGGCAAAAAAAAACCCATGTGGCAAATAGTAAGCTCCACTTTGGGGAAAAAAATTCCTTCCCGACTCCACATACGTCAATCAGACTAGTTCCCTGGATCAACGCCCTATCAAGGAATCTAGTATATATACCCTGTATCATACTTTTCCAGAAAGGTATCCAGTCCCCTCTTAAATTTAAGTAATGACTCACTCATTACAACATCATACGGCAGAGAGTTCCATAGTCTCACTGCTCTTACAGTAAAGAACCCGCGCCTGTTTTTATGCTTAAACCTTCTTTCCTCCAGACATAGAGGATGCCCCCTTGTCCCTGTCTCAGGTCTATGATTAAAAAGATCATCATAAAGGTCTTTGTACTGTCCCCTCATATATTTATACATTAAAATAAGATCACCCCTTAGTCTTCGTTTTTCCAAACTAAATAGCCCCAAGTGTAATAACCTATCTTGGTATTGCAGACCCCCCAGTCCTCTAATAACCTTGGTCGCTCTTCTCTGTACCCGCTCTAGTACAGTTATGTCTTATACACCGGAGACTAGAACTGTGCACAGTATTCTAAGTGTGGTCGAACTAGTGACTTGTATAGAGGTAAAATTATGTTCTCATGTGCATCTATGCCTCTTTTGATGCATCCCATTATTTTGTAGCAGCTGCCTGACACTGACCACTGAATATGAGTTTGTCATCCACCCATACACCCAGGTCTTTTTGATTGATGGTTTTGCCCAGAGTTTTAGAATTAAGCACATAGTTATTCATCTTATTACTTCTACCCAAGTGCATGACCTTACATTTATCCCCATTAAAGCTCATTTGCCATTTATCAGCCCAAGCTTCTAGTTTACATAAATCATCCTGTAATATTAAATTGTCCTCCTCTGTATTGATTACCCTGCAGAGTTTAGTGTCATCTGCAAATATTGAAATTCTGCTCTGAATGCCCCCTACAAGGTCATTAATAAATATGTTAAAAAGAAGAGGGCCCAATACTGACCCCTGTGGTACCCCACTGCTAACCGCGACCCAGTCCGAGTGTGCTCCATTAATAACCACCCGTTGTTTCCTATCCCTGAGCCAGCTGTTAACCCACTTACACATATTTTCCCCTATCCCCTAACCAGTCCATTTGAAAAATACACATTATTTTGGAGTATATGAGAGATTTGGGTGGTGGCAATGGATTTAGTCAGTGCTGCAAAATACTTTTCTCTCTCGCTTCATTGGGGGACACAGGAAACCATGGGTGTATGCTGCTGCCACTAGGAGGTTGACACTATGCAAAAAAAGAGTTAGCTCCTCCCCAGCAGTATATACCCACCAACTGGCAGAAAGCTAATCAGTTTAAGCTTAATGTCAGTAGTAGGTGGACACGGGCTACCTCAGCCCCGTATCTACCTTATGCTTTGTTGTTTTTTATTAATGATGTCTATTTTTCAGATACAGCTTGGGATTCTGTGCGATGGAGTGTAATGGGTCACTCCGCTCTCCCCCCTAGAGACCTGGAGCACAGTGTGGGAATGCGTCACTACTGTACCCTCTCGTGTCTGGCAGGCAGGACCCCATGCCTCCTAACACTGTAAGCATGTTTGGGGCATCCGCCAGGCCGAAGATGCGGACTGGGCCTTGCCACTACCCCCCTATGCCGCCCGCCCTCCATAGCCGGTAGCTCAGGGGAGGAAGATGGAATCGTTACCTGACGGCTACTAGACGTCCAGTGGAAGAGGTCTACAGTGGAATGGCATCCA
Source organism: Ranitomeya imitator (assembly GCF_032444005.1). NCBI lineage: Eukaryota > Metazoa > Chordata > Amphibia > Anura > Dendrobatidae > Ranitomeya > Ranitomeya imitator. The sequence goes on from NC_091282.1 coordinate 337,167,517, forward strand.
AACAAGCGTACAGATCGGTCTTCCAGCGCCACTTCTGCGAAGAAGGATACGGGATCTTCTGGACAGGTATACATGCGGCAGCAGGGGGCTCCTTTTTTCTTAAAAAAAAAAAAAAAAAGATATATATACAGTATATATATATATATATTTAGTCATTTCTAGAGGTCTTGACCAGAGGGGGGAGAACATCCATGTGGTATCTCATAGTAACATACATAGTTAGTAAGGCCGAAAAAAGACATTTGTCCATCCAGTTCAGCCTATATTCCATCATAATAAATACCCAGATCTACGTCCTTCTACAGAACCTAATAATTGTATGATACAATATTGTTCTGCTCCAGGAAGACATCCAGGCCTCTCTTGAACCCCTCGACTGAGTTCGCCATCACCACCTCCTCAGGCAAGCAATTCCAGATTCTCACTGCCCTAACAGTAAAGAATCCTCTTCTATGTTGGTGGAAAAACCTTCTCTCCTCCAGACGCAAAGAATGCCCCCTTGTGCCCGTCACCTTCCTTGGTATAAACAGATCCTCAGCGAGATATTTGTATTGTCCCCTTATATACTTATACATGGTTATTAGATCGCCCCTCAGTCGTCTTTTTTCTAGACTAAATAATCCTAATTTCGCTAATCTATCTGGGTATTGTAGTTCTCCCATCCCCTTTATTAATTTTGTTGCCCTCCTTTGTACTCTCTCTAGTTCCATTATATCCTTCCTGAGCACCGGTGCCCAAAACTGGACACAGTACTCCATGTGCGGTCTAACTAGGGATTTGTACAGAGGCAGTATAATGCTCTCATCATGTGTATCCAGACCTCTTTTAATGCACCCCATGATCCTGTTTGCCTTGGCAGCTGCTGCCTGGCACTGGCTGCTCCAGGTAAGTTTATCATTAACTAGGATCCCCAAGTCCTTCTCCCTGTCAGATTTACCCAGTGGTTTCCCGTTCAGTGTGTAATGGTGATATTGATTCCCTCTTCCCATGTGTATAACCTTACATTTATCATTGTTAAACCTCATCTGCCACCTTTCAGCCCAAGTTTCCAACTTATCCAGATCCATCTGTAGCAGAATACTATCTTCTCTTGTATTAACTGCTTTACATAGTTTTGTATCATCTGCAAATATCGATATTTTACTGTGTAAACCTTTTACCAGATCATTAATGAATATGTTGAAGAGAACAGGTCCCAATACTGACCCCTGCGGTACCCCACTGGTCACAGCGACCCAGTTAGAGACTATACCATTTATAACCACCCTCTGCTTTCTATCACTAAGCCAGTTACTAACCCATTTACACACATGTTCCCCCAGACCAAGCATTCTCATTTTGTGTACCAATCTCTTGTGCGGCACGGTATCAAACGCTTTGGAAAAATCGAGATATACCACGTCCAATGACTCACCGTGGTCCAGCCTATAGCTTACCTCTTCATAAAAACTGATTAGATTGGTTTGACAAGAGCGATTTCTCATAAACCCATGCTGATATGGAGTTAAACAGTTATTCTCATTGAGATAATCCAGAATAACATCCCTCAGAAACCCTTCAAATATTTTACCAACAATAGAGGTTAGACTTACTGGCCTATAATTTCCAGGTTCACTTTTAGAGCCCTTTTTGAATATTGGCACCACATTTGCTATGCGCCAGTCCTGCGGAACAGACCCTGTCGCTATAGAGTCACTAAAAATAAGAAATAATGGTTTATCTATTACATTACTTAGTTCTCTTAGTACTCGTGGGTGTATGCCATCCGGACCCGGAGATTTATCTATTTTAATCTTATTTAGCCGGTTTCGCACCTCTTCTTGGGTTAGATTGGTGACCCTTAATATAGGGTTTTCATTGTTTCTTGGGATTTCACCTAGCATTTCATTTTCCACCGTGAATACCGTGGAGAAGAAGGTGTTTAATATGTTAGCTTTTTCCTCGTCATCTACAACCATTCTTTCCTCACTATTTTTTAAGGGGCCTACATTTTCAGTTTTTATTCTTTTACTATTGATATAGTTGAAGAACAGTTTGGGATTAGTTTTACTCTCCTTAGCAATGTGCTTCTCTGTTTCCTTTTTGGCAGCTTTAATTAGTTTTTTAGATAAAGTATTTTTCTCCCTATAGTTTTTTAGAGCTTCAATGGTGCCATCCTGCTTTAGTAGTGCAAATGCTTTCTTTTTACTGTTAATTGCCTGTCTTACTTCTTTGTTTAGCCACATTGGGTTTTTCCTATTTCTAGTCCTTTTATTCCCACAAGGTATAAACCGCTTACACTGCCTATTTAGGATGTTCTTAAACATTTCCCATTTATTATCTGTATTCTTATTTCTGAGGATATTGTCCCAGTCTACCAGATTAAGGGCATCTTTAAGCTGTTCAAACTTTGCCTTCCTAAAGTTCAATGTTTTTGTGACTCCCTGACAAGTCCCCCTAGTGAAAGACAGGTGAAACTGCACAATATTGTGGTCGCTATTTCCTAAATGCCCGACCACCTGCAGATTTGTTATTCTGTCAGGTCTATTAGATAGTATTAGGTCTAAAAGTGCTGCTCCTCTGGTTGGATTCTGCACCAATTGTGAAAGATAATTTTTCTTGGTTATTAGCAGAAACCTGTTGCCTTTATGGGTTTCACAGGTTTCTGTTTCCCAGTTAATATCCGGGTAGTTAAAGTCCCCCATAACCAGGACCTCATTATGGGTTGCAGCTTCATCTATCTGCTTTAGAAGTAGACTTTCCATGCTTTCTGTTATATTTGGGGGTTTGTAACAGACCCCAATGAGAATTTTGTTACCATTTTTCCCTCCATGAATTTCAACCCATATGGACTCGACATCCTCATTCCCTTCGCTAATATCCTCCCTTAAAGTGGACTTTAGACAAGACTTTACATAGAGACAAACCCATAATTTTTTCATCTTTAAAGAGACCATCTACCTCCAGAAGCAAGGCACCGCAATGGGTGCAGCATTTGCATCTTCATACGCAAACTTGTTTTTGGGTATGTGGGAGAGGGGGCTGTTTCTCACGAAACCGGTGGCATACATCGAGGGGGTCCTGTTCTGGACCCGCTACATAGATGACATTTTGTTCATCTGGCAGGGTTCAGAGCAGGACCTCCTTGAATTTGTTAAAATTTTAAATGACAACAATTTGAATATCAGGCTAACTGTGAAATATAGTCAAACTACTATTGATTTTTTAGATATTCAAATTTCAGGTATAGTGGGAAAAACCCTGGAAACAGATGTTTTCAGGAAGGAAACTGCAGTTAATAGCTTGCTCCATGCCTCTTCTTCTCATCCCAAACCCCTCATAAACAGTATCCCTACGGGACAATTTTTGAGAGCGAGACGAATCTGCTCTAATGATGTTATGTTTCAAGAACAAGCCAGTGCGCTTGCAACCAGATTTGAAGAGCGAGGTTATTCAAAAAGAAGCATAAAAAGAGGCTACAGGAAAGCCAGAGGAGCAAATCGTATGGATCTACTGCAACCCCATGGTAATGAAAAAACCACTGCTGAGTCGACGGTGCGCTTTATTTCAACATACAACAGTAAATGGTTTGAAATGAGGGAGGCTTTGAAAAAATACTGGCCTATTTTATTGACTGATCGTACCCTTACTAAGCATCTACCACGAAATCCAGCCATCACATACCGTCGATCCCCGAATCTAAAAGACCAACTGGTGCATAGTTACTATCGCGGACCACAAATAGAGAAAAGCTTCACATCTAGAGGCCCTAAATGGGGATTCTACCCATGTGGGGAATGCATAGCTTGCCCCAATATGCGGCATGCAACAAAATTCAAATCATGCGATGGTAGCAATATATTCACCATCACGCAGCACATTACCTGTAACACAACTGGGGTTGTATATATAGCTACATGCACGTGCCCCAAGATATATGTGGGACTTACTTCTAGGGCGCTTAAAACCAGGGCGAGGGAGCATTATCGAGACATCGTAAATGCCCCTAAGATAGATGATCCCGCACTCTTAAAGCCCATCCCCAGGCATTTTAGAAAATTCCACAATTGTGATGCTACACTCCTATCTGTCACTGGTATTGATAAAGTCTACGTTGACACTCGGGGAGGTAACTGGAAGAAGAAACTAGCGCAACTAGAGGCCCAGTGGATTTTTAGGGTGGGTTCCATCCAACCGTCAGGTTTAAATGAAGTTCTCAGTTTTGCCCCATTTTTGTGAAAACTTTCTGTTATGTTTTTGTGTTTTTATATTTTTAGGTATGCTTTTATTGCTTATTTAGTATTGTTTTTTTGTTTTTAACTCTTGTTTTTTATTCATCTTTCTAGTTATTGATGTGGTGAAGTACCGGTCTAATCACGATTTTTTTATCCATGGGGTCTGACGCCGCTATGAATTTTACCTCTAAACTAGGATGACCGTATCAAGAAGGACCTGTTCTTTATCTCTCAACAGCCCATGGACACTTTCTGCACATGTTCTAATATTTGCAATTATATTACCTGTGACTGTATTCACAGCTATTTCTATGTACTAGTATTTATTGTATATGCATATTTTTGTTAATGTGGTATTTATAATAGCTTTTCTTATTAAGCTTTAATATTTTATTCTACACTTTGCACTTTGATATTGGAGAGCATCTTTTAGGTGCTCCTTTTAGATTCTAGACACGCACTTTTGACACTTTTCCCATTAGTTGGAGGTTGTTTCCTCTCAACTAAATTAGTTATTGTCCTTCCTGTTACAATTTCTTTTATGGCCTTATGTGGCCTCTATAGATGGCACCTTCATCCTGTAAAATCCTTCAGAACCCCTTTGTAGGATAGTCTCCGATATTACGAACCTTACTTATCCTGAGGGCGCACCTGCACGTATATATTTTTTCATTAGCGCAGTATGCGCGTATGCGGGCTCTTGATTTCTGTGGCTGCCATGGAGACGCATCCTAGTTGGCGTCTGTGCCTCCTACTACCTTTGGTGCAGTGTGCGCTTGCGTGGGCTCCCTGTTCTTGTGGTCGCTGTGGAGACGCGTCTTTGCTGGCGTTTGGCCCGCCCCCCGCCCTGACGCGTCGGGCCGGGGGTATGGCCACGCGTCACATGACGCCGATCAGCAGCGGCGGCGTGCGGGAACGCCCGCGGAAGCGCCGCAATTTTACTGCAACCAATCATGATTAGTCCTCTACTATTTAAGCGTCTGGCAATGCACATTTAGTATGCACTCATCCCCGGACGAAGCTACACGCGAAACGCGCGTCGGGTTGCTGCTACCACCGCTAGGTAATTACTATGGCTGCTTATTTCCCATCGGTTGCACTGCTGCACGTTTAGCCTATGTGACTCTAAACTTAGACGGGTCTTTATCCCATCATCCCTCCAAATTCTCTGCTTAGTTGCATACACTGGTTTAGCCATCTGGTTGCATTATAGGCATAGGTTTATCGCTATGTTCATTTGCTGCGCATACTAAGTTCTTACAGTTAATAAACATTTTTTGATATTTTTTGAGGATGGCTCCATTTTACTTAAGAACTTTTTTCTTATTATATATTTAGATATTCTGTTTGCAGTGTACTATTTAACCAATTTTGGTTTGCCGTAGGGATTTACTACATTTTTTGTATTACATGTGAACACTGTCTGATGGGACTATGTAGCATGCCGGTCTTTCTTTTGTTTTCACTTTTGCACGGCATAGGCTATTGCCATGTCTGACATTTGTCTGGTGCGTACAATTTAACATATTGAAGTCATTATATATATATTTTTTTCATTGATTACCTCGGTACATTTAGTATTTGCATTATATTTTTCCTTACGGTGGTTTTTCTTTTTGCATATTTTCTGCCCCAGTTTTTATAAACTTTTTTGTCTTATGTATTGATATGTGTTCTAATAAAATTTGACTTATTTTATGGCTATGTTGCTTCATATTTGCTCTTTTGGATGATGATTATACCTATTTGGAGCATTGCCACTTGACTAGGCAGGTACTTTTTCTGATTTGAGCTCACCATGTAGGTTGTCACATCTGCCATGTTGCTCCTAGATCCTGCTGACTTGCTGTGTTTTCCTTCTTGTGTAATCTACTCAGCCAAGCTCTCTTGCAATAATGTCCTACAGGCAAAAATTCGCGCGCCTTACGGCGCGCGGTTTGGTGATGCTTTCGAAGCAGCTGGTCCCGGCTGTACCCAACGATCTTCTAGCTTAGGGAGACTTCGCTTCTCCCAGAAGGCACCTGGAATATGCAAATTAGCCTCCTGAAGCTTGAATCCCTGGTTTGGTGATGCTTTCGAAGCAGCTGGTCCCGGCTGTACCCAACGATCTTCTAGCTTAGGGAGACTACGCTTCTCCCAGAAGGCACCTGGAATATGCAAATTAGCCTCCTGAAGCTTGAATCCCTGGTTTGGTGATGCTTTCGAAGCAGCTGGTCCCGGCTGTACCCAACGATCTTCTAGCTTAGGGAGACTTCGCTTCTCCCAGAAGGCACCTGGAATATGCAAATTAGCCTCCTGAAGCTTGAATCCCTGGTTTGTGCCACCTTCCGGTACCATCCCTGGTTTTTTCGGCGCTCCACAATGCATACTGCGCTCCCCCTCGTCCCCTGCGGTCTCCCATTTCTACTTTAGCCCCTGACTTCTATCTGGGCCTACTGCAGCGTTTTGCCACGCCCCCTGCCAGCCGTCCAATCACGGGTGCTGACTCTCCTGGCTCCGCACCCACCATCCCGGCCTATCCGCACAGCTCTCTCTCCCCCCTTGCCCTGCAGAGCTGCGTGCCTACATTTCAGCAGCCCAGGATTTCTGCAGGCCCTACAGACTCCACCCATCTGCAGCCTCCAGCAGTAGCTCCCAGTCGGCTACTACTGCAGCAGCAGCCTCACAGCAGCAATGCCAACAATTTGCTCCTGGCCAGGATCCAGGTCTGTAAGCTCTGTCTATACCTAGGGAGCCTCACTCCCATCCTTCTCCCATTGCAGTACACTTTGCATGTTCCTCCTGTAACAAGAAGTTACCCTCTGGTCAGGCCTCACCTCTCTGCCTTAATTGCAGACCATCAAACATGTCTTCCCAGGAACCCCCACTGCTCGCAACGAGAGTGCGCCCCCTCCTGAGTGGGTCACATCTCTATCTGTTATGAACAGGTGATTCAGAACCACAATGGACCTAGTGGTTAAGAGCACACAAAGTGACCTGATAGTTACTAACATAGGACGGGCTCTGAGACGTGGGAACTCTGCTGACCGCAATCCCTAATCCTATCATACCACACTATAGGTAGCCGTGGATTGCGCCTAACGCTCCCTATGCAACTCGGCACAGCCTGAGAAACTAGCTAGCCCTGAAGATAGAAAAATAAGCCTACCTTGCCTCAGAGAAATTCCCCAAAGGAAAAGGCAGCCCCCCACATATAATGACTGTGAGTTAAGATGAAAATACAAACACAGAGATGAAATAGATTTTAGCAAAGTGAGGCCCGACTTACTGAATAGACCGAGGATAGTAAAGATAGCTTTGCGGTCAGCACAAAAACCTACAAACAACCACGCAGAGGGACAAAAAGACCCTCCGCACCGACTAACGGTACGGAGGTGCTCCCTCTGCGTCTCAGAGCTTCCAGCAAGCAAGAAAAACCAATATAGCAAGCTGGACAGAAAATATAGCAAACAAAAGTAACACAAGCAAAACTTAGCTTATGCAGGGCAGACAGGCCACAAGAACGATCCAGGAGAAAGCAAGACCAATACTGGAACATAGACTGGAGGCCAGAAACAAAGAACTAGGTGGAGTTAAATAGAGCAGCACCTAACGACTTAACCTCGTCACCTGAGGAAGGAAACTCAGAAGCCGCAGCCCCACTCACATCCACCAGAGGAAGCTCATAGACAGAACCAGCCGAAGTACCACCACTCATGACCACAGGAGGGAGCTTGACCACAGAATTCACAACAGTACCCCCCCCTTGAGGAGGGGTCACCGAACCCTCACCAGAGCATCCAGGCTGACCAGGATGAGCCAAATGAAAGGCACGAACCAGATCGGCAGCATGAACATCAGAGGCAAAGACCCAGGAATTATCTTCCTGACCATAACCCTTCCACTTAACCAGGTACTGGAGTTTCCGTCTCGAAATACGAGAATCCAAAATCTTCTCCACTATATACTCCAACTCCCCCTCAACCAAAACCGGGGCAGGAGGATCAACGGATGGAACCACAGGTGCCACGTATCTCCGCAACAATGACCTATGGAATACGTTATGGATGGAAAAAGAAGCTGGAAGGGTCAAACGAAAAGACACAGGATTAAGAACCTCAGAAATCCTATACGGACCAATGAAACGAGGCTTAAACTTAGGAGAGGAAACTTTCATAGGAATATAACGAGATGACAACCAAACCAAATCCCCAACACGAAGTCGGGGACCCACACAGCGCCTGCGGTTAGCGAAACGTTGAGCCTTCTCCTGAGACAATGTCAAATTGTCTACCACATGAGTCCAAATCTGCTGCAACCTAGCCACCACAGTATCCACACCAGGACAGTCAGAAGACTCAACCTGCCCTGAAGAGAAACGAGGATGGAAACCAGAATTGCAGAAAAACGGCGAAACCAAAGTAGCCGAGCTGGCCCAATTATTAAGGGCGAACTCAGCCAAAGGCAAAAAGGACACCCAATCATCCTGATCGGCAGAAACAAAACATCTCAGATATGTTTCCAAGGTCTGATTGGTTCGTTCAGTCTGGCCATTTGTCTGAGGATGGAAAGCCGAGGAAAAAACAAATCAATAGCACAAAAGGGTCGCCAAAACCTCGAAACAAACTGGGAACCTCTGTCAGAAATGATGTTCTCCGGAATGCCATGTAAACAAACCACATGCTGGAAGAACAATGGCCCCAAATCAGAGGAAGAAGGCAATTTAGACAAGGGTACCAAATGGACCATCTTAGAGAAGCGATCACAAACAACCCAAATGACCGACATTTTTTGAGAGACTGGGAGATCCGAAATAAAATCCATAGATATGTGTCCAGGGCCTCTTCGGGACTGGCAAGGGCAAAAGCAACCCACTGGCACGAGAACAGCAGGGCTTAGCCCGAGCACAAATCCCACAGGACTGCACAAACGAACGCACATCCCGCGACAGAGACGGCCACCAAAAGGATCTAGCCACCAAATCTCTGGTACCAAAGATTCCAGGATGACCAGCCAACACCGAACAATGAACCTCAGAGATAACTCTACTCGTCCATTTATCAGGGACAAACAGTTTCTCCGCTGGGCAACGGTCAGGTCTATTAGCCTGAAATTTTTGCAGCACCTGCCGCAAATCAGGGGAGATGGCAGACAAAATTACCCCCTCTTTGAGAATACCCGCCGGCTCAGACAAACCCAGAGAGTCGGGCACAAAACTCCTAGACAGGGCATCCGCCTTCACATTTTTAGAGCCCGGAAGGTACGAAACCACAAAGTCAAAACGGGAGAAAAACAGCGACCAACGAGCCTGTCTAGCAGAGCCGGCTCCAGGTTTTTGAGGGCCCCGGGCGAAAAAGTCTCAGTGGGCCCCCCCTTTAACACATACCACGATTCATGATTGCATATAACACAGCCATGTAGTATATAACACAGCCCACGCAGTATATAGCACAGCCACATAGCATATAACACAGCCATGTAGTATATAACAGCCCACATAGCATATAACACAGCCATGTAGTATATAGCACAGCCCATGTAGCATATAACAGCCCATATAGTATATAGAACAGCCACATATTATATAACACAGCCCACATAGTATATAGAACAGCCATGTAGTATATAGCACAGCCCACGTAGCATATAACTGCCCACGTAGCATATAACACAGCCACGTAGTATATAGCACAGCTCACGTAGCATATAACAGCCCATATAGTATATAGCACAGCCACATATTATATAACACAGCCCACGTAGTATATAGAACAGCCATGTAGTATATAGCACAGCCCACGTAGCATATAACAGCCCACGTAGTATATAACACAGCCCACGTTGTATACAAAAAAACAAACACTCCTCACCTCTCAACGTTCCCGCGCCACGCTGCTCCCTCCCTGCTCCGGTCTCGGCGGCTGCTGCTGCACTGCCTGGCACACAGCGAGTGCGCGATGACATCATTGCACACCCGCAGTGGCAGTGTCAGAGTGGGGAATGATGGGAGAGGGAGCGTCAGGTGACGCTCTCTCCTCCATTATTTGCTTTGAACTTTACCGGCAGACGCCAGTAAAGTTCAAAGCAGCGGCGGGGGAGTTGGCACTCGCGACAGTGGGGGCCTGAGAAACTGGCAGCTGCCTGCCCCTAACGCCGGCCCTGAATGGGCCCCCGTCTCGCCAGGGCCCTGGCACTTGCCCAGGTACGCCGGGTGCTGACGCCGGCCCTGCTGTCTAGGATTCAACTGTTTAGCAGACTCGAGATAAGTCAAGTTCTTGTGATTAGTCAAGACCACCACGCGATGCTTAGCTCCTTCAAGCCAATGACGCCACTCCTCGAATGCCCACTTCATGGCCAGCAACTCTCGATTGCCAACATCATAATTACGTTCAGCAGGCGAAAACTTCCTGGAAAAGAAGGCGCATGGTTTCATCACCGAGCCATCAGAACTTCTTTGCGACAAAACAGCCCCTGCTCCAATCTCAGAAGCATCAACCTAGACCTGGAACGGGAGCGAAACATCTGGTTGGCACAACACAGGGGCAGAAGAAAAACGACGCTTCAACTCTTGAAAAGCTTCCACAGCAGCAGAAGACCAATTGACCACATCAGCACCCTTCTTGGTTAACTCAGTCAACGGTTTAGCAATACTAGAAAAATTATTGATGAAGCGACGATAAAAATTAGCAAAGCCCAGGAACTTTTGCAGACTCTTCAGAGATGTCGGCTGAGTCCAATCATAAATGGCCTGAACTTTAACAGGGTCCATCTCGATAGTAGAAGGGGAAAAAATGAACCCCCAAAATGAAACCTTCTGAACACCAAAGAGACACTTTGACCCCTTCACAAACAAAGAATTCGCACGCAGAACCTGGAACACCATTCTGACCTGCTTCACGTGAGACTCCCAATCATCCGAGAAGATCAAAATATCATCCAAGTATACAATCAGGAATTTATCCAGGTACTCTCGGAAGATGTCATGCATAAAGGACTGAAACACTGATGGAGCATTAGAAAGCCCGAATGGCATAACCAGGTACTCAAAATGGCCCTCGGGCGTATTAAATGCTGTTTTCCATTCATCGCCCTGTTTAATACGCACAAGATTATACGCACCACGAAGATCTATCCTGGTGAACCAACTAGCCCCCTTAATCCGAGCAAACAAATCAGACAGCAGCCGCAAGGGGTACTGAAATTTGACCGTGATTTTATTTAGAAGGCGGTAATCAATACAAGGTCTCAGCGAACCATCCTTCTTGGCCACAAAAAAAACCCTCTGCTCCCAATGGCGACGACGACGGACGAATATGACCCTTCTCCAAGGATTCCTTTACGTAACTCCGCATAGCGGCGTGCTCAGGCACAGACAAATTAAACAGTCGACCTTTAGGAAACTTACTACCAGGAATCAAATTGATAGCACAATCACAATCCCCATGCGGAGGTAGGGCACTGGACTTGGGCTCATCAAATACATCCCGGTAATCCGACAAGAACTCTGGGACCTCAGAAGGGGTGGATGATGAAATAGACAGAAAAGGAACATCACCATGTACCCCCTGACAACCCCAGCTGGACACAGACATTGATTTCCAATCCAATACTGGGTTATGGACTTGTAGCCATGGCAACCCCAACACGACCACATCATGCAGATTATGCAACACCAAAAAGCGAATATCCTCCTGATGCGCAGGAGCCATGCACATGGTCAGCTGGGTCCAGTACTGAGGCTTATTCTTGGCCAAAGGCGTAGCATCAATTCCTCTCAATGGAATAGGATACTGCAAGGGCTCCAAGAAAAACCCACAGCGCCTAGCAAACTCCAAGTCCATCAAATTCAGGGCAGCGCCTGAATCCACAAATGCCATGACAGAATAGGATGACAAAGAGCAGATCAAAGTAACGGACAAAAGAAATTTCGACTGTACCATACCAATGGTGGCAGACCTAGCGAACCGCTTAATGCGCTTAGGACAATCGGAGATAGCATGAGTGGAATCACCACAGTAAAAACACAGCCCATTCTGACGTCTGTGTTCTTGACGTTCAGCTCTGGTCAAAGTCCTATCGCACTGCATAGGCTCAGGTCCATGCTCAGATAATACCGCCAAATGGTGCACAGTTTTACGCTCACGCAAGCGTCGACCGATCTGAATGGCCAAAGACAGACTCATTCAGACCAGCAGGCATAGGAAATCCCACCATGACATCCTTAAGGGCTTCAGAGAGACCTTTTCTGAAAATTGCTGCCAGCGCACATTCATTCCATTGAGTGAGCACAGACCACTTCCTAAACTTCTGACAATATATCTCTACCTCATCCTGACCCTGAGACAGAGCCAGCAAATTTTTCTCTGCCTGATCCACTGAATTAGGTTCATCATACAGCAATCCGAGCGCCAGAAAAAACGCATCAATATTACATAATGCAGGATCTCCTGGCGCAAGGGAAAATGCCCAGTCTTGAGGGTCGCCACGTAATAAAGAAATAATGATCTTAACTTGTTGAACTGGGTCACCAGAGGAGCGGGGTTTCAAAGCCAGAAACAGTTTACAATTATTCTTAAAACTCAGAAACTTAGCTCTATCTCCAGAAAACAAATCAGGAATAGGAATTCTTGGCTCTAACATAGAATTCTGAACCACAAAGTCTTGAATATTTTGTACTCTTGCAGTGAGATGATCCATACAAGAAGACAGACCTTTAATGTCCATCACTACACCTGTGTCCTGAACCACCCAAATGTCTAGGGGAAAAGAAAGACAAAACACAGTACAGAGAAAAAAAAAATGGTCTCAGAGCTTCTCTTTTCCCTCTATTGAGAAGCATTAGTACTTTGGGCCTCCAGTACTGTTATGAACAGGTGATTCAGAACCACAATGGACCTAGTAGTTAAGAGCACACAAAGTGACCTGATAGTTACTAACATAGGACGAGCTCTGAGACGTGGGAACTCTGCTGACCGCAATCCCTAATCCTATCATACCACACTAGAGGTAGCCGTGGATTGCGCCTAACGCTCCCTATGCAACTCGGCACAGCCTGAGAAACTAGCTAGCCCTGAAGATAGAAAAATAAGCCTATCTTGCCTCAGAGAAATTCCCCAAAGGAAAAGGCAGCCCCCCACATATAATGACTGTGAGTTAAGATGAAAATACAAACACAGAGATGAAATAGATTTTAGCAAAGTGAGGCCCGACTTACTGAATAGACCGAGGATAGTAAAGATAGCTTTGCGGTCAGCACAAAAACCTACAAACAACCACGCAGAGGAGCAAAAAGACCCTCCGCACCGACTAACGGTACGGAGGTGCTCCCTCTGCGTCTCAGAGCTTCCAGCAAGCAAGAAAAACCAATATAGCAAGCTGGACAGAAAATATAGCAAACAAAAGTAACACAAGCAAAACTTAGCTTATGCAGGGCAGACAGGCCACAAGAACGATCCAGGAGAAAGCAAGACCAATACTGGAACATAGACTGGAGGCCAGGAACAAAGAACTAGGTGGAGTTAAATAGAGCAGCACCTAACGACTTAACCTCGTCACCTGAGGAAGAAAACTCAGAAGCCGCAGCCCCACTCACATCCACCAGAGGAAGCTCATAGACAGAACCAGCCGAAGTACCACTCATGACCACAGGAGGGAGCTTGACCACAGAATTCACAACATCTATCTCAGTCGGTAGCTGACCTAACCAAAGCATTGCACACTTTGGTCTCGGTTTTGGAATGACTTCCTAATCCTGCTCTTGCTAGCGGGTCTCAGCTTCCCCCCGCGGATGCATCGGCTATTAACCCCTCGCATACCCAAAGGGATTCCCCTCACAGGAAGTCCAGAGCTTCAAAAAAGTGTACCCACATTAGCTCATCGTCCAGTTCATAGTCCCCATCACCGCCTGCCAGGACTCCAGCTCCCTCCCTGTCTCCTCCATCAGACGCTATAGAGGCGCTATAGTCAGACTCTCGTTCTGAGTCAGCTTCAGATCTGGACTCAGCACAGGTCTCAAAACTGCGTGACACGGTGGATAGTTTGATTGTCGCTATTAATGAGACTCTTGACATTAAAGACTATGAGGTTTCTCCTTTTGAACAGACTGTCTTTCAGAAAAACGAAGCGCCCTTCTCGTGTCTCTGCCAACCGCGAGGAGTTCAACAGGACCGTCGCAGTGGAATGGCAGCATCCAAGCGTTTCAGGAGGAAAAAACGCATGAGCGTCCTGTATCCTTTTCAGCCTGACCTGCTTAACAAGTGGGCCAGTGTCTCCTTTGGTGGACCCTCCGCTCTCCCGGCTGGCCACAAAGACGTTACTCCCTCTGTCTGACAGTTCCTCTCTAAAGGAACCCTCTGACAGACATATTGAGTCTCTTGCTAAGTCCGCCTTTGAAGCAGCGGGCTCTTTCCTCTGCCCGTCCTTTGCCGCTACCTGGATGACCAAGGCTGTCTTCGCCTGGGCGAAGCATCTCCGCAGAGGTATCATCGCCAGTGCCCAGGCCTACGACCTGGCAGATCTGGCAGACCAGATCGGCCACGCGGGAAAATACCTGTTGTCCACATCTTTAGATGCAGCCACCTGTTCATCCATAGCAGCTGGAAACATCATCTCTATCCGCAGGGTCCTATGGCTTAAAGCCTGGAATGTGGACTCTGCATCAAAAAGTCCCTCACAGTTCTTCCCTTCCATGGTTCTCGCCTATTTGGAGAAGAACTAGACAAGCTAATTTCCAATGCCACGGGTGGTAAAAGTACGTTTCTACCACAACAAAAGGCTAAGCGTACGCCCCGTCGCACAGTTCCTTTTCGCTCCTTTTGGAGGTTTCAACCACAAAGTAACCCCCGCCAGGACAAATCCCCAACGCGTCAACAAAGGAAAGGACCCTCCTTTAAGCCCGCTCCAACCTGGCGTTCAAGACCTACACAACGCCGGCCCTCCAGGCCAGGCTCCAACAGATTCTCTTCAGCAGGATGGCTCACCCCCACCTGGGAAGTCTCCCAGGGTGGGCGGTCGTCTCCTTCAGTTTCAGGACGAGTGGCTATCCGTAGTCGACGATGCTTGAGTCCAAGACGTCATCTCCTACAGTTACAAAATAGAATTTTCTACTCTCCCTCAATCTTGCTTCTTCGAGTCCAGTCCACCAAAAAATCCCTCTCTCATTCTGGGTTTTTTCAAGGTTATCGACTCCCTCCTCCAGACCAGCGTCATAGTCTCCATCCCCACACGAGAACGCTTCTCAGGTTTTTATTCCAACCTGTTCGTCGTTCCAAAGAAGGACGGTTCAGTTCATCCCATTCTGGACCTCAAACTCCTAAACAGATATGTACGACTGTGACACTTCAAGATGGAGTCCCTCCGATCTATGATAGCCTCCATTGAACCAGAGGAATTCCTCTGCTCGGTGGACATTCAAGATGCCTACCTGCACATTCCCATTTTTCAACCGCACCAGAAATTCCTTCGTTTCGCCATTCAGGGGTTTCACTTCCAGTTCACGGCACTGCCGTTCGGATGGGCCACCGCCCCCAGAGTTTTTACCAAAGTGATAGCGACAGTGATGGCCATTCTACGCAGCAGGGGAATCCTCGTCGTTCCCTATTTAGACGACATACTCATCAAATCCGCAACCTTCTCGGAATGTCAAGAAAGTCTGTAGATCACCCTGGACGCTCTTGCTCGGCTGGGCTGGATTGTCAACACCGCAAAGTCCTCTCTGATCCCGGTCCAACGTCTTGTGTTTTTGGGAATGCTCTTCGACACCGCCCAAGCAAAGATCTTCCTACCAAAGGAAAAATCCCTACCTCTCAGGCACGGAATACGGTCTCTCAGAAGCTCCTCTACCCGCTCCCTCCGCGTCTGCATGAGCATACTAGGCAAGATGGTTGCTTCAAAGGAAGCAGTTACATTTGCACAGTTTCACACGCGCCCTCTCCAATTCTTCCTTCTGGCGAGATGGGACAATTCGATACGTTCCCTGGATCGGATGGTCTCGATTCCACCACGGATAAAACAGTCCCTGATATAGTGGGAGCGCTCTCAGTCGATTTATCTTGGGAGGTCCTTCCTTCCCTTGCACTGGAAGATCATAACAATGGATGCCAGCCTTCTCGGCTGGGGAGCAGTGTTCCAAGACTTGACGGTCCAGTGTCGGTAGTCAGCTCAGGAATCTTCCCTACCCATCAACATTCTAGAACTCCGAGCAATATTCCTGCTGCATTGGCAGGAGCTCCTTTGCGGATGTCAGATTCGAGTCCAATCTGACAATGCCACAGCGGTGGCATACATCAACCACCAAGAAGGAACTCTAAGTCGGGCAGTGATGTCAGAGGTCACTCGGATCCTGTCTTGGGCCTAGCAGAATGTTCCAGCAATTTCCGCTGTGCACATACCGGGAGTTGAAAATTGGGTGGCAGATTTCCTCAACCGAGAAGGGCTTGCTGCAGGCAAATGGTCCCTGAACCCGTCAGTCTTTCACAGGATCTGCCTCAAATGGGGATCTCCAGATGTCGACCTAATGGTGTCCAAACTCAACTACAAGGTTCCGCAGTGTGTGTCCAGGTCCCGCGACCCGCTGGCAATTGGATTCGATGCGCTAGAGATATCTTGGGCACGGTTCTCCCTTCCATACCTGTTTCCACCTCTACCGCTGATCCCCAGGGTAGTCAAAAGGATGAAGGCAAAGGGTATTCCCGTGATTCTCATCGCGCCGGATTGGCCACGGAGACCCTCGTACGCGGAGTTGGTCAACCTTCTAGCGGACATGCCATGGAGACTCCTGGATCATCCGGATCTTTTGTCGCAGGGGCCCCTCTGTCACCAGAGTTCACAGTCGCACATGTTAACGGCGTGGCCATTGAAGCCGCGGTTTTGAAATCACCTGGTTTCTCCGATCAGGTCCTTCGTCTTCCCGAACTTACCACCGAACATGGAAAGCATACTTCCGCTGGTGTGAAGCTCACCAAACCGCTCCAATGGCGTTTCATCTCCCATCCATCTTCTTTTCTACAATGAGGTCTGGAGTCTGAACTGTCCCTTCGTACTATTAAGGGACAGGTTTCGGCTCTGTCAGTCCTGATTCAAAGGAATTTGGTCGTTCGCAGACAGCTCAAAACCTTCTTCCAGGGTGTTGCTCACTCCATTCCCCCCTACCAGCCCCCAGTAGGTCCCTGGGATCTTAATTTGGTATTTGACTTATTACAGCAGTCTCTGTTTGAACCACTGCGTGAGATCTCTATAACATTCCTTTCCTGGAAGGTCTCCGAGTTAGCAGTGCTTTCGTTTCGTTCCCCTTACATGATTTTTCACCAGGATAAGGTGGTCCTACATCTGGTTCCATCCTTTCTTCCCAAGGTGGTCTCCGGTTTTCATTTGAATGAGGACATTGTGCTTCCATCTTTTTGTCCGTCTCCGTCTCACTATTTTGGGAGCTTTACTGGTCCTGGTTACATTACAGGTTCCTATCCCATAATCTTGCAGGTTCCGCCTTATTGACATATATCCTAGACAAACACTGCAAACTACTTCCCTAGGTAATACATTTTTCCATTATCTCTCTTATTTACACTGAGAACATTGTCTAATTCCTACACTGTTTCCCACAGCAAACAGATTGAACATAGTTCTTTCTCCCTTTTGGGTGTGTACGTGTACCACTCATTCTTTCACTAAAGGTAATCGTATATTTGCTCTCTCCTCACTCATGTGTGGTTTTGGGTGATATATGCATACACGGCTTTAGATTGGTGTTATCTCCTTCTTCTAGGTTCTGGAATTTGGGGCTATGGTTTTTAGGTTCTTTTACCTGTTGTGTACTCGATACGGAGAATGTGCTATTGTCTGTAATTTGTAAATTTGTATATATATGGTGTATTTTCTTTTTTCTTTCCACAGCGGTAAATGATTAAGGACCCCTTGTGTTCGAAACGTCATTGGTTCATAACGCTTAGTGGTTGCATTTGTATGATGATGCTTATTTTGTTTCTGTACACAATAAATTGTTCACAATTTGCATGATATTCCACTTGTGAGTGCGGTATATTCTTCAAAATTACATGATCTGAGATATGCACGTCCAGAATTTTGGTATGTGTGATTATTGAAAAGAGTGAGGGGCCCAGCAACCAATAGTCAATTCTAGCATGAGAGTTGTGAACATGTGAATAGTGAGAGTAATCTCTCTCAACAGGGTGTTGCACTCTCCAAACATCCAGCAGTCCCAGGTGATCTAAAAAAGATTGCATTAGTCTCCCTTGTGTGGGCATATGAGGATATTGAGAATTAGATTTATCTATATCGATGTCATGCACCTCAATAAAATCGCCACCCACAATCATATGGGAGGTGTCCCAACCCGCGATTTGTTTTAGCACATTAGTTCGAAAGAGCGGATCTGACGAATTTGACACATAAATAAGCCTACAGCCTGCAGTGATCCTCAACCTACTGAACAGCCGTACAGCCAGCTCTTCCCTCTCCTAGTGTATCCTCACCCACCCCCTGCAGACTGTGAGCCCTCGCGGGCAGGGTCCTCCCTCCTTATGTACTCGTGCGCCTTGTTATCTGCTCATGTTTAATGTATTTGTCTATATTTGCCCCGTATTCACATGTAAAGCGCCATGGAATAAATGGCTCTATAAAAATGTATAATAATAATAATAATAAATATTACCATGTAGGTCGTCCCCTCTATAACCAGCTTAACGCAGACAAACTTCCCTGAAGGATCTTCTAACACATCCACTATCTCGTGGACAATATCCTCTGTTTTTTAGTAAAAGAAGCTTCTGCACATAAAAATTTTTTTGATTGAGAATACAGGATGATTACCCTTCACCCAATGTGTTTCCTGCAAAAATACAATATGAAAATTTTCTTGATGTAGATAATTTAAAATTTTTTTCCTTTTGACCGGGGAATTTAGGCCATTGACATTCCAGGAACACCAAAGGAGAGATGTCATAACAGACTTTTTTTTGCCTATTGATAACTACCATTAACCCACTCCAGTGTGGGAAATATGATTAGATGTAACTGTTACATAATAATGGGATCCCTGCCCATCTCAGCGAGTAGGCATTAGAATCCCTGGGCTGTTGATTACCTGAAATCGAATGCAGAGACCCTCCCCCCCCAAAAAAAAACCCCTCCCCCTCCCACAAAATTTGTAACTGTGGCCAAATTCAACCTTTTCCTTAAACTCGCATCCCAATGTTAGACGCAGAAGTAAAAAAAAAACAGCAAAAAACACATCACCTTGTGTGATACATGGTATTGTCACTGAGTAAGCCACTCTGGATCTTGCTCATGGTGGCTGGGCAATTTCCCAGACAACCTCTAGAGCTCTCACCGAGTCCTTGATGGTCCAGCTTTTCCCGGATAGGTTAAAGCGCAGTATTGCCGGATATTGTACACCAAACCTGATGTTTTTGTCAGCCAGCAGCTTACACACCGGGTTGAAGACCCTGCGTCTGGTCATCACCATGGCCGAATAGTCCTGGAACATCAGAACTTTGTGCCCTTCGTAGGAAAGATGCACTTTCTTCCTGTAGGCAGTGAGTAGATGTATTTTGTCTTGAAAGTATTGGCATCAATCTTGTTACAGATAGTGCTGCAAGAAAGTGCTCATGGGTCGGTCTCTTTCGTCCATGTCCATAGTGTATTAGTGGCGGGATAACACTCAAGCTTGCTTCCTCCATCTCCTGGCAACCACAGACAGCAGAGGGAATCATTAGCCTCTTCTCCTAACTTGCTTGTCCATCACCTCTTCCTTCTCGTCCTTTTCCTGGTCCTTCTCCATTTGCTCCTCCCACGGCAACCGCTTGTGAGACGACAGGCCTGAACTTAGAGATATTGTTAACCCTAAAGGCATCTTCCTCTGCTTCCTCCTCCCAGACTATTTAAAGTGTGCTCCAGCATTTAGATGACAGTAATAGTGATGCTGATGACGGCATTGAAGCGCTAACCATTTTATCAGCCATTTTGAAAATGTGCAGAAGGGTGCAGAGGTCCTTCATCTGTGTCCACTCCGCAAGTGTGAATTGAACCACATCCATACTGCGTTGTGCCAGGCTATACAAAATATCATACTGTACCAGGTCTCGGCGCTGCTACCACAGTCGTTGCAACATGTGTAGAGTTGAATACCATGGTGTAGTCACATCGCATATCAACCGGTTAACCGGTAGTACGAAAGATCTCTATACCAACTTAAGTGGAATGGTGGAAGTGAGCACACAACAGCGGTTTCTGCTGCAGTATGACATAAAAGCTGGGACACAGTGGTGGAAAAATTGCTGTGCCATCAGATTGAGAATGCGAGCCATGCAAGGCACATGTGTGAAGTTTCCCCGGCAGAGGGCTGCCACCAGGTTTGCACCGTTATCGCACACGGCCTTCCCTGGCTCCAGGTTGAGGGGAGATAGCCATTGCTAAAACTCGGCATTGATAGCTGTCCACAACTCTTGATCTGTATGACTGCTATCTCCAAGGCATATTAATTTAAAGGGAATCTGTCACCCCATTTTAGGCCTATAAGCTAAGGCCACCGCCATCAGGGGCTTATCTACAGCATTGTATAATGCTGTAGATAATCCCCTGATGTAACCTGAAAGATATAAGTTAGATTATACTCACCCAGGGGTGGTCCTGATGCGGTCCGGTTCGATGGGCGTCGTGGTCCAGGTCCAGTCCCTTCCATCTTCATACGATGACGTCCTCTTCTTTGCTTCCTGTCGTGGCTCCTGCGCAGGCGTACTTTGTCTGCCCTGTTGAGGGCAGAGCAAAGTACTGCAGTGCGCAGGCCATCTCTGACCTTTCCCGGCGCCTGCTATTTTGTTAGTTTGCCTTGCATGCTTGGCAGTTGTCAGGTTCCCCAAGTCTGCCTGTCTGCTTGTTTTCCCTGTACCCATCTGCTCGTATCTGTCTGTGCTCTTCTGTCCATCAGCGGGTCCAGATCGCACCTGCCAGAGCCCATCTGTCTAACACCTGATCCAGCCAGCACCTGCCACTGCTTTTGTTCCTCAGCCGGTCCCATCTGCACCTGTGGTTACAGTGTCCCAACAGTGCCTGCATTCTTCATCCCTTCTTTAGGCCGTAGCAGCCTACCTGCTCTAGGGGGTCAGCTGCCACCCACTGTAGGTCAGCCCTAAGGTAGGACCTGGTGCCACCTCTTTGGGTCACAGTTTTCACTTGCTGCCACTTATTCAAGTTGGCATTTGGTAGGCCACCTAGTTACACCCATTCAGGCTTTCTTAGGGATACAAGTGGTTCCACAACCTTACCCGTTACAGTCTCATCTGCTGGGTTGGCTGTAGTGGAAGAGGTGTCTATCCCGACTACACTAGTTCTATTCTGTTGCAATTGATGCCAGTTTGTTGGAGTCTTGCACTAATTTTTGGAAATGTGAACACTCCTGGTTGGGTGTTCAGCTGCTGGGTTGGGTGTAGCGGAAGACCTGTTATACCAATAATACTATTTCTACTGTGGTGAAATAGATACCACTTTGGTGGTGTCTGCCAATTTTTGAAGACTCCTGGTTGGGTCTCCTTCATAAGTGTTGCCTGTAGTGTTGAGGGAGGATCTAAAGTGATCCTTCATGGTTGACTCAGTGATTTTCAAATTGATCTACAGAGCGTTGCCGGCAACTGAAAATGACCAGACGGAGACGTGTGTCTGTTTGGGGGGTATCGAGCAGATCTCTGGCCTCCCGTTTATTGTGTATCACTTTTCATAATCATAGAAGTCATACTTCAACCAATCAGCATAAGAACACGCTCACAGTTCTTAACCTATAAGAATGCAAGAACAGTCTGTACGTCAAAGTCTCGTAGAACAATACACCCTCAGTCTCATGTCCTGTCCAGGTTTGAAACAATCAAGGTCTCATAACAGCTGTGAACTTTACCTAGTAACAAAATTTATCTCAAAAGAGTAAAATGGAGTGGAAAAGCACAAAATGAAGCCTGCTTTAATTTTGATCTTAGTTTAACCCTTAACAGTAGCAGTAGGCGTCCAAGACCAGCAGGCCTCCACAACCTTTGAGTTAACAACCCGTGTTACTATCCTTAGATTTTTCTGACAATAGTATTCTACGAAACTGATATTTGTGCCACCTGAGTGTAACTGAGCATGAAAGCAAGTTGGTGTTGCATGTGGTATCAGGGATCCCAGCACAGGCCTACATCGATCCCCTCCCCCCACTTCGTCTTAATTTGACATTCAATTTAAAGATGTAAATGATGGCCCAGACCCCGATACCTCATGCATTGCTGCCGTGCCTTGCAAAAATTTGTACTGTGGGTGAAAGGAGGCCACTTTTCTTGCATCTGCCCTTAATTTGATGCGTTTTGGCAGCTTTTGGGCCCGTTTTGAAGGTGCTGTGTATGCGTTTGTTTTTGCTTCCCATTGACTTGAATGGCGAATATTGCAAATTCAGCAATCGTAATCCGAACCGAATATTGAAATATTCGCTCATCTCTACTCAGGAGACCCGCAGTCAGTTCATGCATCACGGTCCATACTCGATGAGTGAATCCAGCCATTTACTAACAGGTGGCCTAATAGATCATGCCTCTGACATGGTCTATTAGGCTTTGGTTGGTCTACCGTACACCTGAAGGTCATTGTTAGGCCTCCAGCTAACAGCCAGTGAAGTGACAGAACGAATGACCTCTCTGTCAAACTTATTACTTGTGACAGTCGCTATTAACCGTATAACGGAAATGTTCATGTTCTTGTAGAAACTGGCATATTTTATTAGGAAGCAAAAAGTCAGTACAGTGACGGAAAGCAGTTAAAGGAAATCTTACTCAAGGTTTATGCTTCTCAATCTCTGGGAAAAATACAATATGGCACAGCAAATCCAACAAATGTTATCAGTGGCGTGCTCCTCGCCAGAAAACTTCTGTTAGTAAGGCTAGATTCACATTGTGTTAGTGAAGTCCGTTCAACACATGCGTTAAACGGACTGCGTAACGCAAGTGCCGAAAAAGATCACGTTATGCAATTGTGCTAGCGCAGATGCTCTATCTACGCTAGTGGTGATGGACCCCGAAACGCTGCAGACCGTGTCAGAGGGTCCGTCACAGAATGACGGCACATCGCTAGCGCACGCCGATTATGGCATGAGTTGGCGATGCGCCCGATAATAGGGGTTAATGGCAGCATTAACGGACTGCGTTACACCGCGTTATGCCATGGTGTAAAGCAGTCCGTCTAATGGACTGCCATAACGCAGTGTGACCCCAGTCTTAGTGAAGAAATGCCCGGTCCCTCCCCTGGTCCACCCATTTTGATAGAGCTGCGACAAAAAATGTTGCGACTTTTCAAAGTGTTTTATGTTAGTTTTCTGGTGTTTACCTTTTTATCAATCAGGGCCATAATTTATTATTCTAGTCAGGAACTGCAGGCAGAAACGAGACAATGCTGGCACCAACCCTGGCCAGCTTCATCCCACATATTTTTGGGTAATTGACAAGTTTCTCTCTGTCTCTACACAGGGAGAGACCTGTTAACTGAATAAAGTAGAGCGGGTGGTAGAAGATGGTTGGGGACAGCACCCAACAAACTAGTCTCATCTCTGCCTATAGTCTCCAACTGGATTTTTAAACTATGGTTTTCTCTGAATAGCTGGAGCATTTCAGAAAACACATACCTGGCTGAAATTGTGCAGCCAAGCTCAGATTCATACCGACGGTGTTTTTAATAGCATGAATTTGGTGCCAGGTTCCCTTTATTTATACTAAGGAAACATTCTCAGTAAAGAAGAAAACATGGATTTTTGTGTACTCACCGTAAACTCCTTTTCTCCGAGCCACTCATTGCGGGACACAGGACCATGGGTGTATGCTGCTGGCACTAAATAAATACAAAAAGAGTTAGCTGCTCCTCTGCCGTATACACCACCCACTGGATCCAGACAGAACCAGTTCAGGGACCAATCAGTAGGAGATTATAATCCCTAACAATAGATACAAGATGTCAAACCAAAGAACAATAATAGCCATCAGGCCAACAGGGTGGGTGCTGTATCCCCCAATGAGTGGATCAGACAAAAGGATTTTACGATGAGTACACAAAAATCCCTGTTTCTCCTTCACCACATTGGGGGACAAAGGGCCGTGGGCCATCCCAAAGCAGTCCCTGGGTGGGAAATAACACCATAAGGGTACGTTCAGACTAGCGTTGTGCTAGTGTGCGTCGGCGCCGCGTCGGGCGACGCAGCGGCGACGCACGCGTCATGCGCCCCTATGTTTAACATGGGGGACGCATGCGTTTTTGCTTGTTGCGTTTTGCAACAAATGCGTCTTTTTTGCCGCAAGCGTCGGACCAAGAAAACGCAACAAGTTGCATTTTTCTTGCGTCCGATTTTCGGCAAAAAACGGCGCACGCGTCGCAAAACGCAGCGTTTTTGCGTGCGTTTTGCCGCGTTTTTCGGTGCGTTGTGCGTCGCCGACGCACAACGCTAGTCTGAACGTAGCCTTACAGAGTAAACTCCCAGCATCCACTGTCTAAAGACGCGGTACCGCTGCCTGCAAAATTCGTCTACCCAGGCTCACATCTGCTGGTGCCTGAGTATGGACATTGTAATGCACTGAGAAAGTGTGCAGGCTAGACCAAGGTCGCCGCTTTGGAACCTGTTCCGCAGATGCTTGATGCCAAATAGCCCACGAAAAACCCCCACCGATCAAGTGGAGTGTGCCTTGAGCCCTGGTGGGAAAGGCTGACCTCTGACACGGAAGGGCTCCTGGATGGTGGAAGGAATTTACCAGGCTATCATAGCCAACAAAGCGGTTAATCCCTTCCTGTGACTATCAGAAGGCCCGAATAAAGCATCCGACCTTCGGAAGGACACAATCCTCGATACATACCTTCTCAGAGCTCTCACCTCATCCAGAGCATGGAGAATCCATTCCACCTTGTGAGATGGAGCTGAATAAGACGAGGAAAAAGCAATGTCCTCGTAACAGTGCAAGGTGATACCACCTTGGCAACAAGGGACAGGTATGGCCCGAGGACAACTATGCCTTGACGGAAATAAGGACAGAGCGGCCAGCTCCGAAAACTCGCCTGAAAGATGTGACCGCCGCAAAAAAGGCGACCCTCCATGCCATTAAATGTCATCATGAAAGGGATCAAAAGGAGTCTTCTGTAAGACTCCAGGAACCGTTAAGGTCCCAAACTTCTAGAGGTATGTGATAGGGAAGGTGCGTGAAAACCTTAGTTGCCGCTTTGCTGCAATAAGAGCGCAAAAGCCAAAATCTGGACTTTCAACGAGCAAAGCGCCAGGCTTAAATCTAGATTGCTTTGAAGAAAAAAATATAAGATGGGGAAGGCGTCCGAGATTCCTGCCCCAAGCAAAAAGCATACTGAAGCGGAGTTACAAGCACAAGTTGCTGACAACTAGTTATGAGAGTGCCACCTGTGTTAGAACCCAGGATTCAACGGCCAAGTTGAGAAAGATAGGACCCCGGAGATCTGGTGACAAACCGGTCCCTGGAGAGCGGATCTAGACAATCCGACAATCGCCAAAAAAATGGCAACAAATGGTACTACTAAAGCAACAACGCCTGACGTGGTCAGTTTGGATCGCTCAGAATCACTGGGATCCTTTCCACACCTAAAGGCTCTCGGAGGGAAACAGAACTAGCACGACAGAGAACCAGAGCATACACTGCGATGGATTTTGGGTCTCGAGATTCAACTATGAGCTCGAGAACTTTGGCATTCAGTCTGGATGCCATATGATCTACCTCCGGGGATCCCCAGCAAAAGCAGATTTGTTGGAGAACCTCTGAAAGGAAATCCTACGCGCCTGAGGCGAGACCCAGGCAGCTGAGGAAGCCTACCGTCCAGTTTTCTTGTACCGCCAAAAACAGCGAGTGATCGACCTCTTCCCATCAGGGAATGTGAGTGGCCTAAGCTATGGCCTCCCAGCTACGGGTACCCCCTTGATTGATGTACGCCGCAGCCGTGGCGTTATCCGATAGACTTCAAATGGGGTGACCGCCAGCAGACAGTTACAGACTGCTGTACGGCTAACCGTATCTCTCGAATCTCCAAAAAACATTGATTGGGAGTTCCCGAGATGACCGGTGGCTTAAAACATTGTGGTGATGCTCCCCAGCCCAAAGACTGGAATCGGTAGCCACTACTAGCCATTAAACCGAAAGAAAGGATCTCCCTTGGTTGAGGGAGGATCTCAGCATTCACCATCTGAAACCTGACTGACCTGCAGAGATAAGTGGAGCGAAAGGGAGTACTTTGATTGCTGCCACCATTTTCTGCAGAATCTTCAAAACAAATTGGATGGATTGAGGATACGAGGGCCAGGACCATCCTCCAAAGGGATATCTGTTGGGCTGGAAATGGGGAAAACTTGTTTAAGTTTATCTGCCAGCCTAGACGAGGAAGGGTAACGCAAGTGATAGAGACGGACTCAGCACAGTTCTGGAAGGACGGTCGCTAAACTAGAAAATAGGGATTTTTGTGTGTACTCACCGTAAAATCCTTTTCTCCGAGCCACTCATTGGGGGACACAGGACCATGGGTTATGCTGCTGTCACTAGGAGGCTGACACTAAGCTGAGACAAAAAAAGGTTAGCTCCTCCCCTGCAGTATACACCCTCATGCTGGTTTCCAGAGACCCAGTTCAGTGCAAAAGCAGTAGGATAATAACAACAATATATCAAGTAACATTAGAATATAACATGTCAAACAAACAGTCAAAGACCAAAAAAGGTAACGAGCCGTAAGGCTACCAGGGTGGGTGCTGTGTCCCCCAATGAGTGACTCGGAGAAAAGGATTTTACGGTGAGTACACACAAAAATCCCTATTTCTCCTTCGCCTCATTGGGGGACACAGGACCATGGGACGTCCCAAAGCAGTCCCTGGGAGGGAAAACAATACAACCAAATAACTCCGTGTACCATCTGACTACAAATGCGCAACGGCCGCTTGCAGGATACGCCTGCCAAGGGCCGCGTCCACAGAGGAGAGAATGTGGACATTGTAATGCTTTGTGAAAGTATGCAGGCTGGACCACGTTGCGGCCTTGCAAACCTGCTCCGCTGTTGCCTGGTGCCGGATGGCCCAGGAAGCCCCCATCGACCGAGTGGAGTGTGCTCTAATCCCCGCCGGGATAGGACTGCCCCTGACCCGATAGGATTCCTGGATAGCAGATCGGATCCATCTGGCTATCGTGGCTTCAGGCGCAGCCAAACCCTTTCTGTGACCCTCCAGGAGCACGAAAAGGGCGTACAATTTTCTGAAATGAGCCGTTCTGGAAATGTACCTCCTGAGGGCCCGTACCACGTCCAGAGTATGGGGAGCCTTCTCGACCCTATGTTTGGGCTGCGGGCAAAAGGAGGGAAGAATGATGTCCTCATTAAGGTGGAAAGATGAGACCACCTTCGGAAGAAACGCCGGGGAAGGGCGTAGGACTACCTTGTCCTGATGAAAGGCAAGGAAAGGAGCCCGGCAGGATAAAGCGGCGAGCTCTGAAACCC
Source organism: Ranitomeya imitator (assembly GCF_032444005.1). Lineage (NCBI taxonomy): Eukaryota > Metazoa > Chordata > Amphibia > Anura > Dendrobatidae > Ranitomeya > Ranitomeya imitator. The sequence continues at coordinate 337,195,215 of NC_091282.1, forward strand.
TTCTGATGGACGTCACCGCTACCAGGAAGGCAACCTTCCAAGAGAGGACAGAGAGAGGAACGTCTTGAAGGGGTTCGAACGGAGGTTCCTGAAGAACCCCCAGGACCAAGTTGAGATCCCAGGTCTCTAACGGCATCCTGTAGGGAGGAACCACATGGGAGACTCCCTGGATGAAAGTCTTGACCTGAAGGTTGGAGGCGATCCTACGCTGGAACAGCACGGATAACGCTGAAATCTGACCTTTGAGGGAACTCAGGGCCAAACCGGAGTCCAGACCAGACTGAAGGAAATTCAGGACACAAGGGATAGAGAAAATGAGCGGAGGGTGCCCTCAGAGCCTGCACCATGAGAAGAAGGTTTTCCAGACGCGATGGTAGATGGAGGCGGAAGACGCCTTGCGAGCACTTAACATGGTGGGAATGGCCTGCTGAGAGAAACCGGCACGAGTTAGAATCCAGGTCTCAACAGCCACGCCGTTAAACGTAGGGCCCCTGAGCTCTGATGGTAGATCGGTCCTTGGCGAAGCAGGTCTGGGCGGTCTGGCAACCGCAAGGGGACGTCGGCTACGAGCTGAACGAGTTCCGCGTACCAAGCGCGACGAGGCCAGTCTGGGGCGACCAGGATGACCGGAACTCCCTCCGACTTGATCTTTCAGATCACCTTCGGCAGTAAGGGAAGGGGAGGGAACACGTATGGGAGCTGAAACTGATGCCACGGAGATATCAGCGCGTCCACTCCTATGGCCTGTGGATCCCGAGAACGTGAAATGAAGTTGTGGACTTTGGCGTTCAATCTGGACGCCATCAGATCCACGTCCGGGGTCCCCCAGCGAAGACAGATCTGGTGAAAAACCTCTGGGTGGAGTTCCCACTCCCCCGAGGCAAGGCCCTGGCGGCCCAGGAAGTCCGCCGCCCAGTTCTCGACTCCCGGAATGTGCACCGCAGAGATGATGGAATGGTTGGTTTCGGCCCAACGAAGGATGCGAGAGACTTCCTGCATCGCCGCCCTGCTGCGGGTACCCCCCTGGTGGTTGATGTAAGCCACCGCCGTGACGTCCGATTGGACTCGTATTGGGTGACCCGCGAGCAGGGCGTGAAAGCGACTCAGTGCAAGTCTGATAGCACGGATCTCCAGGATGTTGATGGGGAGTCTGGATTCCCGAACTGTCCAACGGCCCTGGGCAGAGTGGTGGAGAAACATCGCCCCCCAGCCAAGAAGACTGGCGTCGGTGGTTACCACTAACCAGCGGATCGGGAGGAATGACTTCCCCTGGAGAAGAGATGGACCCAGGGTCCACCATACGAGGGATTGTCTGACCCGCGGGGGCAGGGGACAAGGGCGGTCGAGAGTTGAGGGACTCCTGTCCCAATTGTCCAGCAAAGCCTGTTGCAAGGGACGGAGATGGAGTTGAGCGAACGGAACCGCTTCGATTGCTGCCACCATCTTTCCCAGGATCTTCATGGCGAACCGAATGGTTCGCGGGCGAGGATGACAGAGCGTTCGGGCTCCTTGCTGAAGCGCTTGGGCCTTGGAAGCAAGACCAGCCCCCTCGAAGTGTCCAGGATCATTCCCAGAAAGGAGATCCGACGGGCAGGGACGGGAGAGGACTTGTCCAAGTTGATCAACCAACCCAGGCGCGAAAGAGAATCCAGGGTAATGTGGACGCTTGACTCGCAGGCTTGAAAAGACGGGCCCTTTATGAGGAAATCGTCTAAGTAAGGTAAGACGACGACTCCTCGAGAATGAAGGATGGCAATGACAGCCGCCATGACCTTGGTAAATACCCTGGGCGCCGTGGCAAGACCGAAGGGTAAGGCCGTGAACTGGAAGTGATCCTCCAGAACGGCAAAGCGTAGGAACCTCTGATGAGGCGGGAAAATCGGGATGTGAAGATAGGCATCCTTGATGTCTATCGAGGCCAAAAATTCCCCTCTTTCCATCGAAGAGATGACCGATCTGAGCGATTCCATCCTGAAGTGCCGTACTCTTACGCACTTGTTCAGGAGCTTCAGATCCAAAATGGGACGCACTTTTCCGTCCTTCTTTGGCACGACGAAGAGGTTTGAGTAGAAGCCTTTGAATCTCTCGTGTTCCGGGACTGGGACAATGACCCCGCTCTGGCGGAGGGAGTGAATGGCGCAAAGAAGGGCGCGAGACTGAGCTCCCGAACTGGGGAGACGAGAGGGGAAAAACCGAGTTGGAGGAGGAGAGGAGAACTCTATTTTGTAGCCAGACGATACCAGATCCCTGACCCATTCGTCGTGAACGACGGAGAGCCAGGCTTGCTGAAAAAGGAGTAGACGTCCGCCTACTCTGATGGTATCGACTGGCGCCGTTCCCGAGTCATTGAGACGGGAATCTGGGAGGTCTGGAACCTCGGGTTCTGGGCTGCCTCGGTTTCCCGCGCCAGGAAGGATTCGGCCTGAAGGAGGGACGAGCGTCTCTGTCTGTGCGGGCGGAACGGTCCGATCTGGGAAGACCGGAGGGATTGGACCAGGCTGGGCTGGTACGAAAAGGCCGAAAGCGAAAGTAAGGCTGGCGCTGGAAAGCCGCCTTGGGCCTCTGTTGGGGAAGGAACTTGCTCTTTCCCCCTGTGGCGTCAGAAATAAGCTGGTCAAGCTTTTCGCCGAAAAGACGCCCGCTTTGAAAAGGGAGAGAGATCAGAGATTTTTTAGAGGAGGAATCTGCGTGCCACTCTCTGAGCCAAAGAGCTCTTCTGACAGCGATGGCGTTGGAAGCCGCCGATGCTGCGCAATTCGCCGCGTCGAGGGATGCGAACATCACGTAATCACTAGCCATGGCTAACTGCTTGGCTAGGTCCGCCATCTCAGACGGGAGGTCCTGTTCATTAATGGATTTCGCTAGAGCATCCGCCCAGGAAACCATTGCCTTGGTCACCCAAGCCGCGGCGAAGGAGGGGGACAGGGAAGAGCCAGAGGCTTCATACACTGAACGAGCTAGAGAGTCTAGCTGGCGTTCAGTGGGACTCTTAATTGAAGCGCCATCCGGAACTGAAAGAAGCGTTTTAGAAGCCAGGCGCGAGACCGGCGGATCTACTATAGGGGGATCCGTCCAGTCTTTCACGAGATCCGCTGAGAAGGGATACTTCGATGCCAGGTCCTTCTTACCCGTGAAACGCTTATCTGGACGCTCCCTGTGACGCCTGACTATATCCAGAAAGGCTGGATGAGAGGCAAAAGATTTGTGGGAACGTTTGGATCTGGTAAAAGAGACCGCGTGTTCCGGAGCGGAATTAGAGTCATCATCCACCTTAAGTGCGTGATTGACCGCTACAATGAGGGAGTCAACCGTAGCTCTGAACTCCGGAGCCTCCGGGTCCAATGATACCTCGGACTCATGTTCAGAGCCGTGAACGCTGGGAGCCCCCAAAGAGGGTGAGCGAGAGGTGGAGCTGCCAGAGTCTGAGTGGCGAGGTGAGCGCTCAGGAGAGGTAGTACGGATCCGTTTTCGGGATGACCGAGCCTCTTTATGGAGAGAGCGGCCCCTGCTGACCGACGATTCCCCTGCTATGGAGGGATCTCTTAACACCTGTAACGGATTACCCCGTTCCCCGGGAGGATTTTGAATGGATTTGATGGCGTTGGCAAAAAAATCCACGGACTGCGAGAGTGAAGCGACCCACGGGGGGGGACTAGGTACGCCAGAGTCGGTGGAGGGCTCCTGGGCACATGGAGCATCGCAGGCAGAGCAGAGGGGAGAACTTTGAGGCCTAGGAAGTGGGGCCTGGCAGGTGGTACACGCAGAAAAAAAGGTCGTATGCACCTTAGAGGATTTTTTAGACCTTGACTGCGACATGATTCTAATGCAAAAAAACCACAGGGTCTATAATCTATGACCGTGCCTGGGAAGCAGAGGGCGACGCTGCAGAGGAGAGGCTGACGATGTCTCCTTACCCCGGTCCTGTGTCCCGCTGTCCTGAGAAGACTAACTATGATGCCTGAGTTGAGGAAACTGGCTGCACGTGGGCGCTGAGACACACAGAGATGCGGCAGAGCTGGAGCTGCGGCGTGCAGTGAGGCCCAAGATGGCCGCCGAGATCAGGAGAGAGATCTCGGCGGCTGCGAGAAGCGCCAGGATCGGGGGACCCGCAGGGGTGGGCGGAGCCTATCGGCAGCGACCAGCGGCTAGGCCGAAGCCGGGGGCTAAATTTGCGGCCTTGGCCCGGCGCGCGGCCGCAAAGTGCCGAGAAAAAAAGGGGGAAACTGCGCCTCAGCCCACCTATGTGCCGCTACTCAGGAGGAGCCCTCCGGACCGCCGGCGACCCCCCCCATCCCCCACGAGACACTTACCCCGAGGAGGTGAGAGGAGCCTTGGAATGGCAGGGACGGTGCAGGGGTTGGGAAGCCTCTATCCACCAGCCCCCGACGGGGGGGTGGAGAGGAACCGTCCACCACCTGAGTCACGCAGAGCATTGGTGATGCAGTGTGGTCTGCACGGACGCCACGGGTACTAGTGCCTCTGTACAGCCGAGGGTAAAACCTGGTGGACAGGGCAGATGTCCGGCAATAAAAAAGCCAGGCTGCAGAGGAGGATACTGGAGGTAAAACACCAGTGCTCGTCTGTACAACGTGGGGAGATCGGGGCCCTTTTAAGAAAAAACCGGACGGTCAGCTCAGGCAGTGGCTCCCACGTCGCAGGAGAGGATACGGTGAGGTGAAACTCCCGTGCTCGCCTGTTGCTGGTTCGGGGGAGATCGGACCTTGAAAGAATCCGTCGCCCCCTTCGTCCGGAATAGAATAAAAGGAAAAAATCCGTGAGACTAAAAATCAGTGTGCCTCCTACGGACACTAAGCTTGAACTGGGTCTCTGGAAACCAGCATGAGGGTGTATACTGCAGGGGAGGAGCTAACCTTTTTTTGTCTCAGCTTAGTGTCAGCCTCATAGTGACAGCAGCATAACCCATGGTCCTGTGTCCCCCAATGAGGCGAAGGAGAAATGGAAATCAACAGCTCAAATGACAATGGATGCCAGTAACTCCACCTTTCCCCATTGAGGTAATGACCGAATGCAGGGGCTCCATCCAAAAAAGGGAGGCCTTGACAAAGTCGGTCAAACATTTCCCGTCCTTGTGCGTTGGGAACGTAACCGCCCACTCTGGTAAGAGGGTGACGTCAACGGCTTTTTGGACTCAGAGTCCGCTTTCCATCCTCTGAGTTACAATGCCCTTTTGAATGTAAGGGCATTTGCTGACAGCGCCGTGCAACTAACCGCGTCCAAAGATGTGTGGACTACATAGCCTCCTGCTCGAGATTTGATTGGCCAGTTGTACTGCCTCCGCTGAATCGAAGTAGTTAAGGTCTCTGAACAGAAGCCCATTACTTTAGCAACCCTTGAATGGTAAGGGGCAGCACGGTGGCTCATTGGATAGCACTGCAGTCTGGCAGCGCAGGGGTCCTGGGTTCAAATCCCACCAAATGACAAAATCTGCAAGGAGCCTGCACGTTCTCCCCGTGTCTGCGTGGGTTTCCTCCGGGCACTTGTCTCCCTCCACATTCCAAAGATATACTGATAGGGATTTCAGACCGCGAGCCCCATTGGGGACAGCGATAATGTGCACAAACTGCAAAGCGCTGCAGGAATATGTTAGCGCTATACAAATATAAAGATTATTTATTTAGAGGGGTTACTCGGAGAAAGCTGCTGGGCGGTAGAATGCACAGGACAGGATAAATATCTCTTGCTGTCTTTGGACAGTGTAGGATTAAAGTGATGAACCCTTCTCGATCCACCATTCCCTTAACAGGGAAGTGGAGAGGGACCGTCCGCCTCCTTGCATCATTCACAGAGTTCAGGCCCCGGATTGAACAGGGTTGGTTGTCCGGCATTAGATCTGGCTGCAGAAGAGGATACATGGAGGCGACACTCCATGTGCTTGTCTATCGATGGTGTGAGATCGGTGCCCTTTAAGGGACCTGTCGCCTTTAAAAAACAGCCCAGGCATGGCATCCTACGTCGCAGGAGAGAATATGTGAGGCGCCACTCCATGCGCTTGAATCTTGATGGTGTGGGGAGATCGGTGCCCTTTAAGAGACCCGTCGACTCTGAAAATCTGCCCAGGTATGTAATGTATCGCTTATCCAGACACTCCTTGTCCGGGTGACTGGCAAATGTTCTATGAGTGAATATAGTCCTTTGAAGGACGGCGTGATTCATAACAGAGTCAGAGTCCTTGTCAACCTACAGATTGTAGATGACTGCTTCATTAAGCCTTGTTCGCTAGAGCGAGGAGCGGTGCTCGCGTATGCCAAAACACATGATAGCTAAGTAGACGTACTACATGCCGTCTTCCAGACGCCTCCATGTTTCTGGAATTCTGCAGCCCCTACTAGACGATGGCCCCCTGGGGGGTTCCATCTGTCTTAGTCACAGGAGCCGTGCGATCCACAGAGGGATTCAGTCGCTTTGGCCAGACGAGCCATGGATTGCGACGGTGACGAAGTGGGGACTAGGTATACTGGCTCAGTGACAGTGGGGGACTCCTGAGCCTATTTGAGGTTGCAGGTTTTTCCTGACAGGAATTACATGTACCCTTCTATGAGCCCCTTAATAGGGGCTTCTACAGAAATTATAGCAGGGAAAACTGCGGAGGGGAATAATGCAGCGGACCCTTACCCTGAGCAGATGCGTCCCAGATCCTGTGTCCAGGTCTGGGCTCTGATCCTGTGGGCCAGTTCCAGTCCGTCCCCTGCAGATTGGGGGGGAGGGGGGTGGAGTGGATTGCGGTGTACAGATCCGGAAGCGGGGGAAGGAAGATGGCCCCCGAGAATACAAAAGGTGCTTCTCATCCTAAATGATAAGTGCCAGGATCGTGGGAGGGGCCGCCAGAACGCGTCATCGCGTGGGAGGCACCTCTGGGTTGCAGTCTACACACGGCCACAAGCCAGGGGTTAAATTTTTCGGTGCCTGCCAGAACAGTTACCGGCTTGTGGCCTAGTGCGGGCCGCAAGCCGGGGACTAAATTTTTCAGCGGCACCGACTCAGGAGCACGGCAGAGTTACCGGCTTGCGGCCTAGCACGGGCCGAAGCCGGGAACAAAATTACACAGCACCCGACTGGAAAAAAGGGGCTGTGATGGGGACTATCCCTGCTGGAGAAAAAATGCCCGGTCTTAAAAAAAAAAAAAGATTCCAAGGATCGCGCTGTAGGAGCCCCCATGGATCCCAAACTTACCGCCAGAGCTGGAGGGAAGGCAGAGCCGGCACTCTGATTGCAAGTGAGGGTTGGGATGCGGACGGTGCAGGAAACCTCCATCCACCATCCCCTTTTAGAGGGGAGGTGGAAAGGGACTGTCCAGCTCCTTGCAGCACCGCTATTCAATCAGTGGTGGTGCAGCGGGAGCAGCACGGATGCCATAAGGGCCTCTGTGTATCCTAAGAGTTCGCTCCCCTAGGATTTCACAGGGCTCTGTCCGGCTGTAGCCTGGCGCAGAAAGGGGTACATGGAGGGGACACTCAGTGTTCCCGTCTGTTGCTGGTGCAGGGATATCAGCGCCCTGAAGGGAACAGTTGCCCCTAGTATAGCTCAGGCATGGCATCCCACGTTGCAGGAGAGGGTACAGGGAGGCGACACTCGCAGTGCTCGCCTGTTGTTGGTTGGGAGAGATCGGCCACTTGAAAGGGTCCGTCACCCCAGTCTTCCTCTTGCGCAAAAGGGTTTAAAAAACTATTAAAAATATAAAAGGTATGGTCTGAATAGCAGACCCTAGTGTGCCTCCTACGGACACTAAGCATGAACTGGTTCTGTCTGGAGCCAGTGGGTAGTGTATACTGCAGAGGAGGAGCTAACCTTTTTGTATTCACCTAGTGTCAGCCTCCTAGTGGCAGCAGCATACACCCATGGTCCTGTGTCCCCCAATGTGGTGAAGGAGAAAAGGTCAACCTCACCTTGAATGTATTCGCCTACAACATCCATTTGGGGCAATCACTTTAACCACAAATTATCAGGTGCTGCATATAAGATTTGCAGAATGTTTAGGAGGAATTCTGGACCACTTTCTCATGCAAATTGAATTTCTGCTCATTAATACTTTTTGGATGCAATGCACATACAGCCCTCCTCAGGCATCTTGATTTTGTTATAAACAGGCCCTGAGGCAGCAAAGTAGGCACAAACTGTGACTCTTCTTCCACCATTCTCAGTTTGCATAAGGCTTTCGTATGCAGTACTTTTTTTTTTTATCAAAGTGTTCTGCTTTTGTTCAAAATGTTCTTTGTGTCTCACCTGCCCGTAGAGCTTTATCGCAGAAGCTATATGGAACATACAGGTGGTCTTGGGGAAATTTGAGATGGGGTGCAAGTTTTTTTTTTTTTTTCAGTCACTTCCTTTGTGGTGTACTACACAGAGTACCATTGGCTTTTGCCCCACCTCTTTCTGGATTGCCTGTTGTGCTTTCGGAATGATCTTAAAAGTGTCTGTCCTATTTCAGTAAACTTCTGTCTGCAGGTTCAGTTAGATGTTAAAATAAGAAAATTGAGCTTTACTCATGCTCTCTAGGTCCAGCGCTGTCTCTCCACTTTTGCCCCGCTTTCTGCTTGAATGAAGTGGTGACACCACGTCAACAGTGCAACTAAGTTTAGTGATTGACTGCAGCACAGTCAAGATGCCTTCACTGCTGCAGTCAAGAAACAAAGCTTGGTGCAGTGGAGATACAGTGGTGGACCCAAGGAGGATAAGTAAAGCTCAGTTTGTTTGTTTTTTTTACACCTAACAGCCTGCGAGCACAGGTTTGCTGAAAGACAACAAACCCTTTAACAAAATTTTCACTTCTAGACAGAGTCCTGATATTTCTCCATTTGTAGATAGTTTACCTAACTGTGGACTGATGTATACCCAAGTCTTTCCAGCTTCATTCATCTCTAACTTTGTCATCTTCAAATATATTTATTTATTTTTTAAAGAGAAACACAGATTTGACAGTAACCAGGCTTTGCAAGTTTTTTTTTTTTTTTTTAACAAGCAAAGCATAAAACTCATCATTTATACCCAATCTAATTACGAAGCCAAAGGAAACAGCTGTTTTTTTTCCAATTATTTGTTTTTTAAATATATTTTTCGGACCAGTCACCTTACAATTAGATGACGGTAAAGATAAGTGTGCAGAACGAGTAATGTTGGTAATACAGTAACATTTCATACACAAATTCAAGAGCAAATAATCCAATCTGAAAAGTATTCTTTTAAAATGTAACAAAATTACATCAGTAAGCTGAAAATACAGTGATTCCTTAGTGATTGTTATTTTGTTGTGTTAAAAAAATAATACATACACAATGCAAACCTACAGCATGGGTATTGCTTTTAGCAGTGCCCAGGCAGCAACCAAAGTGGTTTTCATCCTAACGCACTAGGTTGACCCTAATGTACTAAGCCACCTGACGGACAATGAGGCTTTCAATAGAGTTGCACAAGGTGATGGCATATTCCTGAGATTGCATGTGTTACTAGTATGCAAAATTAAACATAATATTTAAGTGATTTGTTCGGTCTCCTCATTTTTGATAATCTTGACACTTGTGGTTCACAGAATGACATTCATATAGCACCGACACATGATTACAACTGTGCGCATTCAGAGGTATTCACTGTATTCGTCACTACCACCCTGAATGGGTTGAATGATTAATCATCGGGGACATGTGATAAATGTACCGGTACTTATTCTGAAACAGCAGCTTTTTGTGAACCATTTACAGTCATGGCCAAAAGTATTAACACCCCGGCAATTCTGTCAGATAATACTCATTTTCTTCCTGAAAATGATTGCAAACACAAATTATTTGGTATTAATATCTTCATTTAATTTGTCTTAAATGAAAAAACACAAAAAGAATTGTCCTAAAGCCAAATTGGATATAATTCCACACCAAACATAAAAAAGGGGGTGGACAAAAGTATTGGCACTGTTCGAAAAATCATGTGATGCTTCTCTAATTTGTGTAATTAACAGCACCTGTAACTTACATGTGGCACCTAACAAGTGTTGGCAATAACTAAATCACACTTGCAGCCAGTTGACATGGATTAAAGTTGACTCAACCTCTGTCCTGTGTCCTTGTGTGTACCACATTGAGCATGGACAAAAGAAAGAAGACCGAAGAACTGTCTGAAGACTTGAGAAACCAAATTGTAAGGAAGCATGAGCAATCTCAAGGCTACAAGTCCATCTCCAAAGACCTGAATGTTCCTGTGTCTACCGTGCGCAGTGTCATCAAGAAGTTTAAAGCCCATGGCACTGTGGCTAACCTCCCTAGATGTGGATGGAAAAGAAAAACTGACAAAAGATTTCAACGCAAGATTGTGCGGATGTTGGATAAAGAACCTCGACTAACATCCAAACAAGTTCAATCTGCCCTGCAGTCCGAGGGTACAAACAGTGTCAACCCGTACTATCCGTCGGCGTCTGAATGAAAAGGGACTGTATGGTAGGAGACCCAGGAAGACCCCACTTCTTACCCCGAGACATAAAAAAGCCAGGCTGGAGTTTGCCAAAACTTACCTGAAAAAGCCTAAAACATTTTGGAAGAATGTTCTCTGGTCAGATGAGACAAAAGTAGAGCTTTTTGGGCAAAGTCATCAACATAGAGTTTACAGGAGAAAAAAAAGAGGCATTAAAAAAAAAGAACACAGTCCCTACAGTCAAACATGGCGGGGGTTCCCTGATGTTTTGGGGTTGCTTTGCTGCCTCTGGCACTGGACTGCTTGACCGTGTGCATGGGATTATTAAGTTTGAAGACTACCAACAAATTTTGCAGCATAATGTAGGGCCCAGTGTGAGAAAGCTGGGTCTCCCTCAGAGGCCATGGGTCTTCCAGCAGGACAATGACCCAAAACACACTTCAAAAAGCACTAGAAAATGGTTTGAGAGAAAGCACTGGAGACTTCTAAGGTGGCCAGCAATGAGTCCAGACCTGAATCCCATAGAACACCTGTGGAGAGATCTAAAAATGGCAATTTGGAGAAGGCACCCTTCAAATATCAGGGACCTGGAGCAGTTTGGCAAAGAAGAATGGTCTAAAATTCCAGCAGAGCATTGTAAGAAACTCATTGATGGTTACCGGAAGTGGTTGGTCACAGTTATTTTGGCTAAAGGTTGTACAACCAAATATTAGGCTGAGGGTGCTAATACTTTTGTCTGGCCCATTTTTGAAGTTTTGTGTGAAATGATCAATGTTTTGCTTTTTGCTTCATTCTCTTTTGTGCTTTTTTCATTTAAGACAAATTAAATGAAGATAATACCAAATAATTTGTGTTTGCAATCATTTTCAGGAAGAAAATGAGTATTATCTGACAGAATTGCAGGGGTGTTAATACTTTTGGCCATGACTGTACTTCAGCTTATCTGTTTTGTGAAGAAAGCATAATAATAAACATAAAGGCATTAAAAATGAAAAGACATTTTTACAAGAATTACATTATTTAGCATAAAGCACAGTGTCAGAAGCTTGTAACCCTTACAAAATGCTGTGCACTTAGGACTAATACAAAAAGGGGTTGTGCGGATTTAGAAAAACGTGTCTGCTTTCTGCACTGCACTTGTCTGCGGGTTGTGGGCTTTACTGCAGCTTACCCCTATTAAAGTAAATGGGCTGAACTTCAATGACATACACAACCTGTAAACCTGTATTTGAAACAAAGAACAGCCAAGTTTTTCTACTTCTAGACAATGCCTTTAAGTCCATTCTTGAAAGGCACATATTGGCAAAGTTTGGTAGGGAGTCTCGAAATCAAACTGGACAGCAAGTCATGTGAGATCTGTGACAAGCGTAACAACAATGTCTTTTATTGCCATCCTCCCTTGAGGTCAACTGGCAGGTGTGTTCTCCATAGTTGATAAAAGTCTTGTCAACTGGGCTCGCTGTGCTGGTGTGATCTGCTGTGTCATGTGCACAATGCAGTCCATTGTTATTTCTGGATTAGCTAGGACCAGGCTGTAGAAAGTAAAAGACAGACAAGTGTTTACATCATATTTAGGGGAAAAAAACTCTAAGCTGTTGGTACCCCACCTTTATAAATTATTTAAAAAACCTGATAAGGCAGATTTAATATAATGGAGATCCCCCTCCCCAGATACATCATCAACAATGTCATTTAACTCATGCTTACCCTCGGATATGCTTCAAGGCATAATCCCTCTTCAGGTACTTTATGTTCTCACGGATAGCAGACTTTGCACCATCTTCCTCTTGCAGATGTTTCTCCAGCCATTCCACCACCTCTTGGTTATTGTCCCACAAATATGTCTTGAAAGTAATGGAAAAAATTTAATTAGCTAAATACTAAAATAAAGAAGAAATCTCACTCCATGCTGCAATGCAATTGTTTCATGCTCCAATACATAAAACTTAAAAAAACATTTACGGTAAGTATAGCCCATTGGAAAAAATGTTTGCACTTATTCTGCTACTAATATCTATACACAGAGGTTGGACAAAATAATGGAAACACCTGGAAACATCAACAAAAGTTAGTTTAATATGGTGTAGGTCCCCCTTTTGCGGCGATTATAGCCTCAATTCTCCGAGGTATGGATTCATACAAGATGTGAATTTTTTCCAAAGGAATTTTAGCCCATTCCGCAGTTAAAACACCCTCCAGTTCTTTGAGCGACGATGGCCGCGGAAATCAACGTCTAACTTGAATCTCTAAAATCGACCATAAATGCTCAATAATGTTGGGGTCTGGGGATTGTGGGGGCCAGATGAGATGCTCAACTTCATTAGAATGTTCTTCGTGCCATGCTTTAACGATTCTAGCTGCATTATCATCCTGAAAGATGGCGTTACCCTCCGGGAACAGTGCTTGAACCATTGGATGCATTTGGTCGCCCAAAATGCCTAAATAATCTCGGCTGTTAATTCTTCCATGAAGCGATATCATTGGCCCGGGGGATCTCCACGAAATAGCACCCCAGATCATCACAGAACCTCCACCATGTTTTACGGTTGGGAGAAGGCAGTCTGGATGGAATGCTTCTTTTGGCCGTCTCCAAACGTACACTCGGCCGGAGGTCGGAAATAGGGTAAACGATGATTCGTCTGAGAATATCACATGTTTCCACTGCTCGAGGGACCGATTCTGGAGGTTTCTACACCACTCTAAACGCTTGGAAACATTTTTCATTGAGAGCAGGGGTTTTCTAATTGCAGCTCTTACGTGGAATCCAGATTTGTGCAGCTCCCGACGAACAGTTTTCGTGGAAACTGGGTTCTGTAGGTGTTCATTAAGCTCACCAGTGATTTTCGGAGCCGTGGTCTTGCCATCCTCTCTCACAATTCGCTTTAGAGTCCAACGGTCTCTCTCAGTCAACTGTGACTTTCGGCCAGACCTGTGCTTTGCTGCGGACGTATTTCCTTCCCTTTCAAATGCAGTCATTACTTTGGAGACAGTACTTTTTGACACGCCAAGCATTCGGGCACTTTCTGTTACACTAGCGCCTGTCATACGAGCACCAACAATTTGGCCTCTTTGAAAATCCGAGAGGTCTGCCATTGGTATCAGGTTCTCATCAATGTTCTTACAATTATGCAAAACAAACAGTTAATTTACATACACATATCACGTAACACAAATAATCAACTACAAAACATTACCATATGTCACGGTTTGCATGTTTATCACATGTTCGAAGATTATGATGCCAAAACGTTAGGTGTTTCCATTATTTTGTCCAACCCCTGTATATAAATGCCTATGCAGCATCAATAGTAAAAAGATATAATGTTAAAAATAATTAAAAAAAAAATTAAAAAAAATGGTGCTATTCTCACCTTCCGCCGTCCATCGATGCGCACGAGCAGCGAGGCTGCCGCCAGCTTCCGTTCCCAGTGATGCATTGCGAAATTACCCAGATGACTTAGCGGTCTTGCTCCCCTCCTTCCCAGAGACATAACTTTTTTATTTTTCCGTCAATATGGCCACGTGAGGGCTTGTTTTTTGCAGGACAAGTTGCAGTTTTGAGCCACATCATTGGTTTTAGGACATTGTGTACTAGAAAACGGGAAAAAAATTCCAAGTGCGGTGAAATTGCAAAAAAAAGTGCAATCCCACACTTGTTTTTTGTTTGGCTTTATTGCTAGGTTCACTAAATGCTAACGTGACATGCCATTTTGATTCTCCAGGTCATTACGAGCTCAGACACCAAACATTTCTAGGTTACATTTTATCTAAGTGGTAAAAAATTTTTTCCAAACTTTGCTAAGAAAAAAAATAAAAATTGCGTAATTTTCCAATACCCATACCGTCTCCATTTTCGGGGGTCGGGTGAGGGCTTATTTTTTGTGTACCGAGCTGACGTTTTTAATGATACCATTTTGGTGCAGATCACCCATTATTGCATTTTAATGCAATGTCGCGGCGACCAAAAAAACGTAATTCTGGCGTTTCTAATTTTTTTCTCACTACGCTGTTTATCAGGTTAATGCTTTTTTTTAATTGATCGATCGGGTGATTCTGAATGCGGCGATACCAAATATGAAGGTTTGATTTTTTTTTATTGTTTTATTTTGAATGGGGTGAAAGGGGGGTGATTTAAACTTTTATACTTTTTTCATATTTTTTTAAACTTTTTATTTTTTTACTTTTGCTATGCTTCAATAGCCTCCATGGGAAGCTAGAAGCTGGCATAGCCTGATCGGCTCTGCTATATAGCAGCGATCATCAGATCGCTCCTATGCAGCTGAATTACAGGCTTGCTATGAGCGGCGATCATGTAACGGGGGTTTGGCGATGCGCTCATTTCCGGCCTAATGGCTGGAAGCACCGCTTAAATGCCGCTGTCAGCGTTTGATAGCGGCATTTAACTGGTTAATAGCGGCGGGTGGAACGCGATTCCACCCGTCGCTATTGCGGGCACATGTCAGCTGTTCAAAACAGCTGACATGTCCCGGCTTTGATGCGGGCTCACCGCCGCAGCCCGCATCAAAGCGGGGGTACCGACTTCCACAGTAATAGTACGGCGGAGGTCTGTAAGGGGTTAAGGATGTTAATCGCTTGCAAAAAATTTCAGATAAAACATTTATGACAATTGTTCAAAGATAGTCTGCCCTCAAAACCCAGTAGCCCCTGCCTTAAAGGTGTTGTCTGGTCCAAATCAATAAGTCTGCAGTCATTCTGTGTGACTGTAGACTTATGAATCCCCCCCCCCCCCCCCTGAACCCCTCTCCCTAGAACGCACACAAGCATTCGCCAGTTTCTGAGCCGGGACAGGAGGCTATGTATGAGATATACATAATCTCGGCCAGAGGGCATGGCCTCACTTCCATACATTTGTACGAGGTCAGGCAGCGCTCTCGTCAGTCACGTCACTAGACAGGGCGTGGCCTCGCTTAATGCAAGTGTATGGAGCGAAGCCAGGCCCATTAAACAGGCCCTGGCAGGGAGTATGTATAAAGCATACATACCTTCCAAAACCGGCGAATCCCCGCAGCACACAGTGTATGCCCTGGGGGGATTCATAAGTCTGCAATCGCAGAGTGACTGCAGACATATTGATTTGGCCTGGACAACAACTTTAATACCATCCTTTCTCCCAGTATAGTCTGTCTGTAACTGATGTTTAGAATTCTTGGTGCTGTGCTCAGTGGGAAAGAGTCATAGCAAGAATACAAAATATGACTGGGGAAAAGAGTGGTCACGGTAATGTGACCATAATAAAAATTGTCAAAAAAGAGAATTGTTGTAAGGTTCACTAATAATGATATGTGATTGAAATACCAATACATTTACAAAACTACGATATTTAGATTTTAAGTAGGGCACCTTGACAGCTCCTTCTGTCTCCATAAACCAACGGCGAAGCATGGACTGGATGTGTATGTCACTGAGCTCACTATTTGCATGAAGGATCTCCCTCTTTACCACTTCCTCCAGGAGAAGGCGTCGCAGTCTCCAATACATGAATGTCCTTGCCTCCTTCCACTCCAGAATATCCTAATGTTCAAGAAAGAAATGTTTGAAATCTGACCGATTCTATCACAGATATTACAATGATAGATACGAATTTGTACTGTCCAAACAACATCAAAAAGGTAGAAACATTTTTTGTTACGTGTGGCAAAGTAGAGATGTAGCCATTAGTAAGCAGACATCAATAAAAGCCAACCTGTAAATCTGAGATCTAATTTTTTTGCAGCCACAAAAGTTTTTAATTATGTATAAAAAAAAATTAAATCCGTTTTTCCCCAAAGACAACAAAAAACAATAACTATTGTGGTAAATCTTTCTTGCAGGGTTATATCTAATACAAGATTAAAATGTTTTTAACGTCTGGCAAAATAAAGATATCGATATGATCACATAGTTGCTTGTGGAGGGGCAAATCAGAACCTTTGAAATGCTAAGGTAAGAATATGACCTGCCAAATAGTAGATTTTATCAATATCTTCATTTGAGACATGCGTGTTCAACAGCCTATAATTCCGACGACAAATGCCTCCTCCTGTGTAACCATAATTGTAACAGAGGGTGGTAAAAAAGGGACATATCCTTATGTTATATCTAGCTGTCTTTTGGAAGGTGGCTTTAGAAAAAGGACAGATTTTCAGAGGGATACATGGAAAATATGGATTGGGGGACATAGGACGGTGGGTGTATGCTACTGCCGCCAGGAGGCTGA
Organism: Ranitomeya imitator; assembly: GCF_032444005.1. Classification (NCBI taxonomy): domain Eukaryota; kingdom Metazoa; phylum Chordata; class Amphibia; order Anura; family Dendrobatidae; genus Ranitomeya; species Ranitomeya imitator. The sequence continues at coordinate 337,211,848 of NC_091282.1, forward strand.
CACTAAGTAAACATAAAAAAAGTTAGCTCCTCCTCCCCCGCCGTATACACTGGCCGCAGGCTAATCCAGTTTGGTGCAGAAAAGCAGTAGGAGAACAACAAAACAATAAATCAGCTTTAACACAGGTGCAACAGGTCTAGAAACAAAAACACGAAGTAATAAAGAAGAAGCCATCTTGCTAATAGGGTGGGTGCTGTGTCCATAATGAGCATCTCACAGAAATGGATTTTACGGTGAGTAACACAAAAATCCGTATTTCTCCTTCGTCTCATTGGGGGACACAGGACTGTGGGACATCCTAAAGCAGTCCCTGAATGGGAAACCGACTCCACGGTATAATCCCTGAGCACCTACTGCCTATAGATGTGCTACCGCTGCCTGGAGAATTCTCCTACCCAGATTTGCATCCGCTGAAGCCTGAGTATGGATATTATAGTGTTTAGAGAAAGTGTGTAGACTCGACCAGGTCGCCGCCTTGCAAACCTGTTCCACTGATGCTAAAGAGCCCAGGAAGCGCCTACTGCCCGAGTGGAGTGTGCCCTGATCCTAGCCGCAACAACTGTGCCTCTGATGCGGTAGGACTCCTGGATAGTCAACCGTATCCACTTGGCTTTGGTCGATTTTGAGACCGCGAGTCCCTTCCTGTGACACTCGGGGAGGACGAACAGTGTGTCTGTCTGCCGAAACAATGCCGTCCGAGACACATACAGTACAGACCAAATGTTTGGACACACCTTCTCATTTAAAGATTTTTCTGTATTTTCATGACTATGAAAATTGTACATTCACACCGAAGGAAACAAAACTATGAATTAACACATGTGGAATTATATACTTAACAAAAAAGTTTGAAACAACTGAAAATATGTCTTATATTCTAGGTTCTTCAAAGTAGCCACCTTTTGCTTTGATGACTGCTTTGCACATTCTTGGCAATCTCTTGATGAGCTTGAAGAGGTAGTCACCAGGAATGGTTTTCACTTCACAGGTGTGCCCTGTCAGGTTTAATAATTGGGATTTTTTGCCTTATAAATGGGGTTCGGACCATCAGTTGTGTTAAGCAGAAGTCTGGTGGATACACAGCTGATAGTCCTACTGAATAGACTGTTAGAATTTGTATTATGGCAATCAAAAAGCAGCTAAGTAGCAAAAAATGAGTGGCCATCATTTAAGAATTGAAGGTCAGTCAGTCAGTCCGAAAAATTGGGAAAACTTTGAAAATGTCCCCAAGTGCAGTTGCAAAAACCATCAAGCGCTACAAAGAAACTGGCTCACATGAGGACCGCCCCAGGAAAGGAAGACCAAGAGTCACCTCTGCTTCTGAGGATCAGTTTATCCGAGTCACCAGTCTCAGAAATCGCAAGTTAACAGCAGCTCAGATTAGAGACCAGGTCAATGCCACACAGAGTTCTAGCAGCAGACACATCTCTGCAACAACTGTTAAGAGGAGACTTTGTGTAGCAGGCGTTCATGGTAAAATAACTGCTAGGAAACCACTGCTAAGGACAGGAAACAAGCAGAAGAGACTTGTTTGGGCTAAAGAACACAAGGAATGGACATTAGACCAGTGGCAATCTGTGCTTTGGTCTGATGAGTCCAAATTTGAGATCTTTCGTTCCAACCACCGTGTCTTTGTGCAAAGCAGAAAAGGTGAACGGATGGACTCTACATGCCTGGTTCCCACCGTGAAGCATGGAGGAGGAGGTGTGATGGTGTGGGGGTGCTTTGCTGGAGACACGGTTGGGGATTTATTCAAAATTGAAGGCACACTGACCCAGCATGGCTACCACAGCATCTTGCAGCGGCATGCTATTCCATCTGGTTTGCGTTTAGTTGGACCATCATTTATTTTTCAACGGGACAATGACCCCAAACACACTTCCAGGCTGAGTAAGGGCTATTTGACCAAGAAGGAGAGTGATGGGGTGCTACGCCAGATAACCTGGCCTCCACAGTCACCAGACCTGAACGCAATCGAGATGGTTTGGGGTGAGCTGGACCGCAGGGTGAAGTCAAAAGGGCCAACAAGTGCTAAGCATCTCTGGGAACTCCGTCAAGATTGTTGGAAGACCATTTCCGGTGACTACCTCTTGAAGCTCATCAAGAGAATGCCAAGAGTGTGCAAAGCAGTCATCAAAGCAAAAGGTGGCTACTTTGAAGAAACTAGAATATAAGACATATTTTTAGTTGTTTCACACTTTTTTGTTAAGTATATAATTCCACATGTGTTAATTCATAGTCTTGATGCTTTCAGTGTGAATTTACAATTTTCATAGTCAGGAAAATACAGAAAAATCTTTAAATGAGAAGGTGTGTCCAAACTTTTCGTCTGTACTATATCTCCTGAGAGCTCTCACTAGATCTAGCGTATGGAGAGCCCTTTCCACACGGTGCGTTGGCACCAGGCAAAACGAAGGCAAGACAATGTCCTCGTTCATGTGGAACGAGGAAACAAACTTTGGCATAAAGGGGGTGCTGGCCTAAGCACCACCTTATCCTGATGAAAAAGCAAAAAACTGAGCTCGGCAGGACAGAGCCGCCAGCTCAGAGACCAGACTGATGGATGTTATGGCCTCTAGAAATACTACCTTCCAGGAAAGGTATGTCAAGGAAATATCCTGAAGAGGCTCTAATGGAGATTCCTGCAGGACCCCTAGGACCAGGTTAAGGTCCCAAGCGTACAGGGGGGCTTTGTAAGGCGGTACCATGTAAGCAACGCCTTGTATGAAGGTCTTCACCTGTAAATTGATAGCGATCCTGCGCTGAAAAAGTCTCTTGAGGGTACTTGGTGCTAGACCCAAAACCAGGCCGGTTTGGAGGAACGCTAAAATGTTGCGGATAGAGAAACAAAGCAGGGAATAACCGCTCTCTCTGCATCATGCGAAGAAGACCTTCCAGGTGTGATGGTAGATACGTGCTGAGGCGGGCTTCCAGGCACTAATCATAGTAGCGGCCACCTTCTGGGAGAACCCAGCCTGGGTTAGAATCCAAGATTCAATGGCCGGGCCGTTAAACACAGGGCCCCTGAGCTCTGGTAGCAGATAGGCCCTGGGAGAGAATGTCCGCGCGCTCTGGCAGCCGCCAGGGAGTCTCGGTGAGCAGCTGTACTAGGTCTGTGTACCAAGACGGCCGAGGCCAATCTGGAGCGACCAGAATTGCTGGGACCCACTCTATCTTGATCTTTTTGATGACCCTTGGGAGCAGTGGTAGCGGAGCAAACAGGTATGGGAGGTAAAACTGGTTCCAAGGTAGGACTAACGCATCTATGGTGATTGTCTGTGGATCCCGGTATCGGGCAACAAACCTGGGCACTTTGGTGTTTACCCTGGAGGCCATCAGGTCCACGTTCGGGGTCCCCCAGCCTTGGCAAATCTGTTAAAAAACATTAGGGTGAAGCGACCACTCCCCGAATTCCAGACCCTGTCGGCTGAGGAAATCCGCCACCCAGTTCTCCTCACCCAGAATGTGGACTGCTGAGATCACAGAGTAGTACTTCTCGGCCCAGCAGAGGATCTGTTTTACCTCGTGCATGGCCGCCTTGCTGTGGGTACCCCCTTTATGATTTATGTACGCCACGGCTGTGGCATTGTCCGATTGGATCTGAACAGGGCTTTCTGCCAGGAGATAATGAAAGTGCTGTAGAGCCAGCCAAATAGCCTGAATCTCCAGAAGGTTGATCGGAAGGGCGAAACACCGCTCCCCATCTGAGGAGACTGGCATTGGTCGTGAGCACCAGCCATTGGACTGGGGGAAAAAGTTTCCCCTGTCGAAGTGAGGAACTCATTTGTCCATCATGTAAGCGCCTGTCTGATCTGATTGGACAGACGGCACCGGAGATTGAGAGAGAACGGGTTCCTGTCCCAAGCTGCCAAGAGGGCATGCTGAAGGGGACGAAGATGGAGTTGCGCAAAAGGAACTGCCTCTATCGCTGCCACCATCCTTCCTAAGACTCTCTCATGCAAAACCGGATGGTATGAGGGACCGGCTGGCGAAGGACCCGCACTTCCTGCCGGAGTGCTAGGACCTTGTCCCGGGGGAGTATTGTGAGCCCTGGGGAGGTGTCAAAGATCATGGGGAGGTGTCGAAGATCATCCCCAGAAAGGTGATCCTCAGAGATGGAACAGGAGGCAACTTTCTTAAATTCACCAGCAATCCCAGGCGAGCAAGAATATCTAGCGTGATGCTGACACTTTCCTTGCAGGCCCGAAAAGATGGACCCTTGACCAGGAGGCCGTCTAAATATGGCAAGATGACTATACCCTGGGAATGCATGATGGACACCACGGCCGCCATGACCTTTGTGAACACCCTGGTGGCAGAGGCCAGCCCGAAAGGCAAGGTTATGAACTGGAAATGCAGATTGCTGATGGCAAAACGAAGAAACCTCTGATGCAGGGGGAGGGGGGGAGAGGGAATATGGGGACGTGAAGATAGGTGTCTTGGATATCTATAGACACCAAATATTCTCCCTTTTCCATGGCAGCAATGACAGAGGGGAGAGATTCCATTCGGAAATGATGAATGCTGACAAACCTGTTCAGAAGTTTCAGGTCTAGAATGGGCCTTACCGCTCCGTCCTTTTTGGGGATTATGAACAGGTTGGAATAGAAACCTTGAAACTTCTCGTCCTACGGTACAGGGGCGATAATTTTTCTAAGCCATAGAGACTCGACAACCTTGAATAAGGCCCGTGCCCGTAATTTTGAACTGGGAAGACAAGACAGGAAAAAAAAAAAATCGATTCAGGGGCAGCTGATAAATTCTATCTTGTGCCCTGAGGACCCCAGCTCTCTTACCCATCAGTCGTGTATGAAGCCAGACTTGAGGAAACCAGAGTAGGTGGCCGCCCACTTTGCTGGCGACAACCGGAGACATCCAGTCATTTGGATGAGAATCTGGAGGGCCTAGATCCTGTAGATCTTGGCTGGTGGGAAAGCATCCTGCCCAACGGGTTGGTTCTGTATGAGATCTGATGATCCCTGTTCTGATTAGGCCGACCTGAGCTGATGGGATCGGCCGCCGCGGTCCACCTCAGGTTTTGAAAGGACCTAAACCGTGCCTGAAACCGGTGACGAAATGGCTGATAAATCCTTTGCTGCAGGAGGAAGTTGCTCTTCCCCCCTGTGGCGTCAGAAGTTAGTTGATCTAATTTTTCGCCGAATAACCGGCCACTCTGATAGAGCAAAGAAGTAAGGGACTTTTTTGAGGTTGAATCTGCCCACCATGTCCTCAACCATAAATTGAGTTTGCGGCAGTTAGTGCTGCGCAGTTTGCCGCATCCAAAGATGCATTAATCAAAGTCTCCCACTAGAGCGATCTGATTTGAGATTTCGGCCACCTCGGATAGCAGGTCCTTATCCTGCAGGGCTCTATTCAATGACTGACCAGGATATCATGGCCTTAGCTACCCAAGTCGCCGCAAAAGAGTGCGAAAGGGCTGAACCTGAAGCTTCAAAAACTGAGCGAGCCAGGCTCTCAATGAGCCGATCAGTTGGATCCTTAATAGAAGAACCATTAGGGAGGGATAACAATGTTTTAGAAGCCAATCGTGACACGGGAGGATCCACCGAAGCGGATTCTGCCCACTTCTTACGGAGTTCAGGAGCAAAAGGATATCTTGTGTTCAGGGACCTCTGACCAGAGAACCTTGTCTGGTCACTCCCTGTGATGTTGCACTATATCTTCAAACTCTGGGTGAGTGCAAAATACTCTATGAGACTGTTTTGTCCGTTTAAATGACCCCTTATAACCCGAGGCCAAGGTGGATTCATCGTCTATACTCAGGGGTTGGTTGATGGCCTCAATGAGGCTGTCGATTGTCTCCTGGTAATTAGGTGCCTCGAAATTGAGGGACCCTTCGTAATCGTAATCCGAGTTTTGTTCATTAACCTCTCCTGGAGAGGGAGAACGAGAGACTAAACTCATGGATGCCGAAGCACTAGACGGACCAGAGGACGCTGTGTGGGTTCGTTTCCCCAGCGTTTGCTTAGCAAGAGCGCGGCCCCTGCAGGCCAGAGGTTCCTGTGAGATGGAGGATTCCTCCAAGAGAGGCAAACCACTGTCCCTGCCCCTATCTGGGGCCTGAAGGGACTCAATTGCTCTAGTTAGCAACACCATAGATTGCGACAGGGCCCATTCTTGGGTACCCGACACACTGTGCTCAGTCGCAGGGGAGGGCTCCTAAGCGTGCTCGGAATCGCAGGCCTCACAGAACTGATTGCTCTGGGAATGCGGAAAAGCAGACCGACAGGTAAGACATGAGTTATATAATACCGTATGGGTCTTGGTCTTTCTAGACATGTTGGGCCTGCTGCCGAAAGAATCCCAAATCTAGAATAGATGCAGCAGGGAAAGAGAAAGCGAGAGAGAGAAGAGCTGCCAGACTGGGGGGAGTAACACTTATCCCAGTCCTGTGTCCCTGGATCCTGCGGAACAACGTAAAAGAAACAGATCCTCTGAGATGCCGACGCTCCCTATCTTCAAAAAAGCGCGCCCTGCTCATAGGGGCTGAACCGGAAGCAGACGCGCTCCAGAGGCGGGACTTTAACCCATGGTCTAGTACCCGCAAAACCCGAGGACCCACCGAAAGCCAAATTTCCACCCTTCGACCCGGACGATAGAGGGGGAGAGGTGTGCGTATGAAAGCGCCAGGAAGAGCGCTTTAGCAGGAGCCCTCCCAGCCCCCTACTCCTGCAAAGGATTCCAGGTTCAGATTAGAGAGGGGGCTGCGTAAAGGACGGTGCAGGCACCCTAGCTCCATCTTCCCTTCAGGGGATGAGGAGAGGGACCGTCCGCCTCCTTCCATTACCGCAGTCTTAGCATTGGTGATGCAGTGGGGGCAGCACAGACTGCACATATGCACCTGTACAGCCTAGGGTTTCAATACCTTAGTTTGGTCAGGGCTGAGTCCGGCATCTTATCCCACGTTGCAGGAGAGGATACGTGTCGTGGAGGCGACACTCCACGTGTTCGCCTGTTGTTGGTTTGGGGAGATCAGACCCCTTCAAAAGGGTCCGTCGCCCCTGTCTCATCTTTATGGTAAAAAAAAGAAAAGAGGTCTGACAAAACCAGACATGTGCCTCCTAAAGACACTAAGCATGAACTGGATTAGCCTGCGGCCAGTGTCAGGGTGTATACGGCGGAGGAGGAGCTAACTTTTTTTTATGTTTACTTAGTGTCAGCCTCCTGGCAGCAGTAGCATACACCCACAGTCCTGTGTCCCTCTAAGAGACAAAGGAGAAAGACTTAGGTCTGATAAATGAGAATATGTGGGAGAATGTCTCGCTCAGAAAGACGTTTAGACATTCACAACTATACTTATTTCAGAGGGTCTACAGAATTCCCCTACTCCTTTTCAAGATGGGGCACAAACAAGACTCTTACTGCTGGAAATGTGGTATGTCAGATGGAGATTTAATACACATAATGTGGTACTGTCCTCACCTACCTTGATATTATAAAGAAGTAGTGAAATTAATAAATACTCTATATGAGTGTCAGATAATTATTCTAGTCTATATGGCTGAGGAACAGCCATCTGCCACCTATCTGACACATCATGTATCAAGCCTGAAATACACAGATCTGCATTGGAAAAACCTTGAACCTCCTTCTATAAAGGCAATTGTTAGATAAGGTACATACCTCTTTGGCAAAACACCGTATATACATGAGTATAAGCCGAGAATTTCAGCCCATTTTTTTAGGCTGAAATTGCCCCTCTCTGCTTATACTCAAGTCATACCCAGGGGTCGGCAGGGGAGGTGGAGTGGCAGCTGTCTAAGCATACTCACCTGCTCTTGGCGCGATCCCTGGTTCCCCAGCGCCGGCAGCTTCTTCCTGTAGTGAGCGGTCACATGGTACCGCTCATTACAGTAATGAATATGGACCAGACTCCACTCCCATAGGGGTGGAGCTGCATATTGATTACTATAATGAGCGGTACCATGTGACCGCTCACTACATGAAGAAGCTGCCGGCGAAGCAGGGACCGTGCCAGGAGCAGGTGAGTATAAGCAGTGCGCTATATTCACCTGCCCCGCGTTCCACCGTCGCTGGCCGCCGCTGCGTCTTCTGCATCCTCTGCAGTGACGCTCAGGTCAGAGGGTGCGGTGACGCGATTATTGCGCCCTCTGCCTGAGCAGTCAGTGCAGTGGGGGAACGTAGCGGCGGCTGGCGGCGGTGGAATGGGGAGCAGGTGAGTATAGCAAATGCCGGGGGCCTGAGCGACAAGAGGCGAGTATGTGATTTTTTTTTTTTATCGCAGCAACAGCATATGGGGCAAATGACTGTATGGAGCATCTTATGGGGCAATGTGCAGCATTACATGGGACAAATATCTGTAGGGAGCATCTTATGTGGCCATAATCAGCATTTATGGAGCATTACATGGGGAAAATGACTGTATGGAGCATCTTATGGGGCCATAATAAGCATTTATGGAGCATTACATGGGGCAAACGACTGTATGGAGCATCTTATGGGGCCATAATCGGCATTTATGGGGCATTACATGGGGCAAATGACTTTATGGAGCATCTTATGGGGCCATAATCAGCATTTATGGAGTATTACATGGGGCAAATGAGTCTATGGAGCATCTTATGGGGCCATAATCCGCATTTATGGAGCATTACATGGGGCTAATGACTGTATGGAGCATCTTATGGGATCATAATCCGCATTTGTGGAGCATTATATGGGGTTTATTTTGTATGGAGCATCTTATGGGGCCCATGATGAACTGTATGGAGCATTATATGGGGCTCCTTATTCAATATGGATATTCAAAAACACTTAAAGGGACACTGTCACCTGAATTTGGAGGGAACAATCTTCAGCCATAGGGGCGGGGTTTTCGGGTGTTTGATCCACCCTTTCCTTACCCGCTGGCTGCATGCTGGCTGCAATATTGGATTGAAGTTCATTCTCTGTCCTCCATAGTACACGCCTGCGCAAGGCAATCTTGCCTTGAGCAGGCGTGTACTATGGAGGACAGAGAATGAACTGCAAACCAATATTGCAGCCAGCATGCAGCCAGCGGGTAAGGAAAGGGTGGATCAAACACCAGAAAACCCCGCCCCTATGGCTGAAGATTGTTCCCTCCAAATTCAGGTGACAGTGTCCCTTTAAACTACTGATGTCTCAATAAATTTTACTTTTATTGGTATCTATTTTTATTTTTGATATTTACCCGTAGCTGCTGCATTTTCCACCCTAGGCTTATACTCGAGTCATTAAGTTTTCCCAGTTTTTTTGTGGCAAAATTAGGGGTCTCGGCTTATACTCGGGTCGGCTTATACTCGAGTATATACGGTACTCAAATTTAGTTCTTCGACCTTCACTTGGTCCAGATTGTTTTCTATTGGACGTTTTTAGCTAAACGTGAGTGGAGGTTTGTCTGGTCAATCTCCTGCTTTCTATACAGGATGTGAGACCTTGGGAGGACATACATGAGTTAAAAAGATGGTATTTATTGGGTTTGATGATGACCTACCAGGGTGAATCCTCTGAGAAACTCTTCTACTATTTATCAACAAGGTTTCCTTCCTATGGATGTATATTAATTGGATGTCCAGACCTTTAATTTTTTTATACGGTCTCCTGAGCATACTTTCCTTGTTTGAACGATAGGTGGGTGGGAAGGGGCTAGGTGGGGTGTTCCTAATTTTTTTTAAACGTACAATTACATTTTTTTTATAAAAATGTATCAGATTTAAAAAAAAAATGTTCTTAACTGTAATGACTCCTTTCTCCTGCATTCTCCCAGGAGTATCATGCAAATCTGCAAACTTCACAGCAATCTGGTGGTAAATGGGAAGTAACTGATCCTCTCTCGCCTTCAGCTTTTTTTCTAAGCTCTTACGCTCCAACTCTGACAGCTCAGGAGTACCTAGAGAGGTTACAAACAAGTGGCATATTATACGCAACTCCGTGTTTGCCATAATGTGGTATATAATGCAAACTGGGCCTCTCAGCCTCTGGCCATCATACTCACCAAGCTGTTCTACAATCTGGGTATAAATTGGGTCTAGCCTCCTCATGGTTTTAATGAGGTCTTTCCTTCTGAAACGGATTTCCACTGTGCCCTCGGCTTCCAAGACACCACCTCTGCAAGGACAGAAAAGGTAGTTGATAAGACAATAGAACAGACGACAGTGCTCTACTTGTAACCCCCCTCCTCCCCCCTAAATACACTTGCAGGTAAACAGTTTGGAACAGAAATCAAACATGCTTGGGTACGATAAAACGTATCACAATTATTTTACAAAGCACAATATGGTACTAAATATATATATATACGCTTAAGCCTGTTATTTACCTTCCTGACAGCCCCATTTCTCAAACTGACATTTTTAGGTGGTAATCACTTTGGAATGATTCTTCCAATTCCAGCGATTTTGAGACAGTTTATCTTGACACATCAGACTTCATGTTAGTGGTGAATTTAGGTTGAGAACATTTGCTTTTAATTATGAAAATATCAGAAATCTGGCTAGAATTTTTTGAATTTTTATGCCCTTAAAAACAAAGTCATACCACACAAAATCATTAATACATTACATTTCTCCATCGATTCATTGGGGGACACAGGAAACCATGTATTGCTGCTGCTGCCACTAGGAGGTTGACATTATGCAAAAAAGTTAGCACCTCCCAGCAGTATAAACCCACCAACTGGCACAAAGCTATGTAGTTTTAGCTTAGTGTCAGAAAGAGGACACAAGACTGCTTTCAAACCAGTTTCTACCCTAGGTTTTGTTTTATTTTATTAATTATGTAATTTTTTGCAGATACAGCTTGTGATTTGGGGCGACAGAGTGGAATTGTGTCACTCTGTTCTGCCTCCTAGAGACCGAGAGCAGTGTGGGGTTGTGTCACTACTGTACCTGTAGCTTTAATTCCCAGCAAACTCACCTTGTATCTTTCGTCTTTTCATTCCCTCTGCACTCTATGTCTAACATCAGGGAGCCTACCCTTATTGTTCTTCACTTTGCATGTTAGAACGATGACCGATCCTTGTCTCTACCTCCGGGCCCCTGTTCGTTCCCCTTGGTTATGTTATATGGGTAACAGAAAAAAAATGATCTAAGGACCCCACCATAATTTCAAACCTGCAAAGGCTAAACAGACACCTGTGAACTGATTAATAGACAGGGAAGGGGCCATGGACATTGGCTCTCCTCCCAGGCTAAAAACATCAGCGCTCAGCAGTACCAGAAATTACGTATCACAAAGAAGATCCAAATCTGGCGCTTAGCCACACTCTTCCCACTTGCCCTGGTGCAGTGGCAGGTGGGGTAATATTTGTGGGGTTGATTTCAGCTCTGTATTGTCAATTGTCCTCAAGCCCAAGGGTTAGTAATGGAGAGGCGGCTATAAGACACCCCCATTACTAACCCCATAGTTAGATTGTAAAAAAAAACAAAAACACAGCCAGAATAAAATTCACAGTAATACTCACCTTATGCCTAATCCACCGATGCCCATGTCACCTGTAAAAAACAGAAAATAATGAACAACCATGTCCCTCACCTGTCCCCAACGTGAAGGTAATCCTCTGATATCCACGTCCCCTGGAAAAGAAAAATAAAACTATATCCCCTCACCTGCCCGATATGAAGATAATCCATACTGTTCCACAACGATCCAGATGACAGTGTGGTAAACAAAAGATGTTCGGGCCCCTCATTCATCTGAATGGGGTCCAGGTTTGGGTACTTTTTTTTTCCCAGATGTTTTGTTGAACCTGCCGGACCTGAACATCCATGGGTTCACCCATCACTAGTCACAAAAGTTACAGAATACTCAGGACACGTGTCATCTGGACTGGATCATCAACACCGCAAAGTCGTCTCTGATCCCGATCCAATGTATTATTTTTCTGGGAATGTTGTTCAACAGTGCTCGGGCAAAAGTTTTCCTGCCCGAAGAAAAGGACTTGACTAACACCACGGATTCCTTCTTTCAGAGGTTCATCACCTTTTTCTCTCCACTTGTGAATGAGCGTACTAGGTAAGATGATTGATTCTATGGAAGCAGTTCAGTTCTCTCAATTTCACACGTACCCTCTTAAACTCTTTCTTCTAGCAAAATTGTACAGGTCAATCTGCACTCTGGATCAGCTTGTCACATTTTCCCCATGGATAAAGAAGTCCCTGGAGTGGTGGGAGTGTTCTCCCATCTCGGAAGAGCATTTCTACTTCTTCTTTGGAAGATAGTAACAACAGATGCCAGCCTACTCGGTTGGGGAGCAGTCCTTCAAGACTTAACAGTCCAGGGCCGATGGACCGCTCAGGGATCATCTCTTCCAATGAACATTATGGAACTCAAGGCAATCTTTCTGCCTTTGCTCCACTGGCAGAACTTTCTCTACGGTCTTACAATTCGAGTCCAGTCCAACAACGCCACAGTGGTGGCATAAATCAATAGCCAAGCAGTTATGTCAAAGGTCGCTTGGATCCTGTTTTGGGCCAAGCAGAATGTTTCGGCAATCTCAGCTGTAAACATACCAGGAGTGGACAATTGGGCTGCAGACTTTCTCAGCTGAGAAGGCCTAGTTGCTGGCGAATGGTCACTGAATCAGTCAGTCCTTCACAGGATCTGCCTCAGATTGGGGACTCCAGATATCGTCTTGATGGCATCCAGACTGAATCACAAGGTTCTTCGGTTTGTAGCCAGATCCCATGTCCCTCTAGCAATCGAATCAGAAGCGAAAACAATTCCCCGAGCACAGTTCTCCCTCCCATACCTGTTTCTGTGAAGGATCAAATTAAGAAAGATTCTCCATTTTATGCTTTTGACTCCATTTTCTTGTTGCTTAAAGATAAATTCTGTTATTTAATTAGGTAAAAGGTTATAGTTGTCATGAAGTAACTTGATCTTGTTGTTCACAAGTCTTATTCAAGTTATTCAACTAGGCTATTGTTTATGTTCTGCTACAAGGCCAGAGTGTTCTAACTTGAACCAGATAATGGACTCGGGGGTGTATCGCTATACAGGACTCTGAGGCACCTGTTGGTATGCTTTTTCTATGCCAAGAAGACACGACCATATCTGTAGCTTCCGTTTTTTTGTATCCTCATGGGTTAAGTTTTTCCTGCATTCTTATAGGTTAAGAACCGTGAACGTGTTCTTATGCTGATTGGTTGAAGTATAATTTCTATGATTATGAAAAGTGATGCACAATAAACTGGTCATTTTCAGTTGCCGGCAACGTCCTGTAGATTAATTTGGAAATCACCGAGTCAACCGTGAAGGATCACTTTAGATCCTCCCTCAACATTTCTATCTGTAATGTTCATTCCCAGGATAGTCAAAGAGATGGCGGGCACTCTGTGGAAACTCCTGGATCTTTCAGATTTTTTTTTTCGCAGGGTCTCCTCTTCCACCAGAATTTGCAGTTGCTCAAATTAAAGGCATGGCTATTGAGGCCGCAGTTCTTAAGTCTGACTGTTTCTCTGATCTGGTCGTTCAGACCATGATCAATGCAAGAAAACCTTCCTCCTCTACCACCATATCTGGAAAACACCAAGGTTACTTACCGGTAGCCGTTTTTTCTGGAACCCATCACGGCACACCTGAGAGAGGGGATCTGCCCAGTCAGGACAGGAAACCCTACTGAAAATAAAAGGGCGGTACCTCTCTGTCGCTTCAGTTGGTTTTCAGAGCATGAGGCGCCCCCCTGGTTAGTACACATGGCAAATCTATCACATCATATGAACTAAAAACACCCCAAACTATAGTGCACACCGAAAAGGTGATAAAGGGGGGGAGGGGGAATATACAGGTGCCGTCATGGGTTCCAGAAAAACCGGCTACCGGTAAGTAACCTTGGTGTTTTCCCTTCCCCCATGATGGCACACCTAAGAGACTTTTGTAGAATGAAACCTTAGGGAGGGACCACCGCTTGAAGTATCCTTCTACCAAAGGTTAGGTCAGCAGAGGAGAAAAGGTCTAGCCGGTAGTGTTTGAAAAAAGTTGAGGGTGAGGACTAGGTAGCGGCCTTTTGGTCAATCGATACCTCAGCTTTCTCTGCCCAGGAGGTAGCCACGGCTCTGGTGGGGTGAGCCTTGATGCCATCAGGAACCGGAGTGACACTCGCAGAATAGGATAGACTAATGGCCTCCCTGATCCATCTAGCAATAGTACTTTTAGCTACCCCACACCCTTTTTTACTACCCTGAAAGGCTACAAATAGGGTATGGTCTTTCCTCCACTGACTAGTCATGGTCATGTATTGTAACATAGATCTTCTTACATGGTAAAGTAGTTTCCTGACTCCTATGGAATTTTAGGACCACTTTGGGGAGACACGCCGGTTCTGGTCTTAGAAATATCCTGTCGTCAAAAACCTGAGTATAAGGAGGGCATATCGACAGAGCTTATAAATCACCTACCCTACGGGCCGATGTTAGGGCTACCAGTAGGACTATATTCAGGGTGAGTAGTTTAGGTGACAACTCCTGCAAAGGCTCAAAAGGGTCTTTTGTTAAGGCTTCTAAGACTAAATTTAGATCCCAAGGAGGGATTTTTGGGATAATAACCGGCCTAGACCTGCCACAAGATTTTATGAATCGTGAAACACACCTATTTGATGCTCGGTTGCAGTTGTATAGGGCCCCCAATGCTGAAACTGGAACCTTAAGGGTGCTAGTTGCTAATCCGAGTTGCAACCCTGCCTGCAGGAACTCTAGGATGGGTCCCACTGGAGCTACATCCCCCAACGGTTCACCGCCGTGTTCAGCAAGAGGGTCCCTGTCAGGACAGGAAACCCAACTGAAGCGACAGAAAGGTACCGCCCTTTTATTTTCAGTAGGGTTTCCTGTCCTGACTAGGCGGATCCCAGCTCTCACGTGTGCCGTCATGGGGGAAGGGAAAAGTTTTCTTCCGCTGGTGTGAAACTAACAGGATCGCCCCAATTGTTTTTCAGCTGCCATTTTTTTTTACAGTCATGTCTGGAATCTGGACTGTCCCTTTGTTCTCTTAAGGGACAGGTGTCTACCCTGTCTATCCTTTTACAAAAGAATCTTGCTTCTCGCCAACAGATCAAGACCTTCATTCAAGGGGTTGCCCATTCCATTTCTCCCTATCTGCCTCCAGTAGAACCCTGGGATCTCAACCTCGTGCTCGACGTTCTCCAGGAGTTTCCAACTGAACCACTCCATGAAGTCTCTCCCAGATTTCTTTCTTGTTAACCATTTAAGTGCTTCATAGGAACTAATGCATATTGGAATGGAAAAATTAAAAATTACACTAAAATGTCACTTTAGTCAGAAGGGACGCCATTTTGGAAATTACACCACTAAATTAATTCATTCCACCACACCCCATTTTGAAATCTAAGGCCCTTGAGGAATTAATCTAGGGTTGTATTGACGTTTTTGAATATACAGATGCTTCTCAAAAGCTAACAACATTGAGAAGCTTTAGCCCAAAATTTTTATTTTTCACAAGTGGCAAAAAGAGAAAACGGGACACACTATATGTAAAACTAATTGTCCCAAATGTGCCAATAGACCACTATATTGGAATGGCATGGCATGGCTCAGAAATAAAGAAACACTATTTGGCTTTTGGAGTGCAAATTTGTCTGGCGCAGTTTTCAGGCGTTACTTGCAGAGCAATCAAAGTGCCAGAAATGCAGATAATACCCAAAGTGAACCCGGTTCAGAAACTATACTCAATAAATTAATCTATGGTTATGGTGAGCATTTAATGGTTGATGAATTTTGTGTCTGGTGTCTGCATATTGCCCATATTTTGGTGCTGTCCTAAATGGAAGCTCTTGGTAGCTGCTCTATGCTCTGGCTCACAAGATTCAATTTTGAAACAATACATTTCAAAACGAGGATTCCTTTTAAGTGCCTTTAAATTGAGGTCTACCCACCTGCTGTCCTTGTCTGCATAAAGCTCCATATAGAGAGGGTTGATTGTAGGATCAATGACAACCCATGATCCTCCTCTTAGCTCAGCAAACGGCGGGATGTATACTAAAACTGGTTGCTTGAATTCTCTTAGGCTGTCCACAATGTATGCTCCAAACTTTAGCACCTGATCGTACATATCTGCAAAATAAAATACAAGCTTAAAGAGGCATTCCCATCTCAAAGATCCTATCCCAATATGTACTATGTGTAATAATATTAGCGCATACCTCCAATTAGAAATGTAGTATAGTTCTTCTGATTTGCTATGTCGCTTACCCCATGTGCAGGGCATTGCAGTAGCTTGGATATCCAAGGTTAGAACCATGAACAACTGTCAATACATGAGTGGTCGTAACCATGGATACCTAAGCTACAGCAATGCCCTGCACATGGGGTAAGCGACATAGGCTATCAGGAAAACTATACTCCATTTCTTCCTGGAGGTATTTGCTAATATTATTATTACACCTACTACATATTGGGATGGCAGGATCTTGGAGATGGAAATACCCCTTTAAATGCTCTGCAAATAAGGTAGAAAGAACAGAGGCATGTTACCAGCTAGCTAGCAGATATCAAATACAATAGTGCACTACTAAGACTAGTTTTCTGGTTATACTTCAGTTACCAGCTCTATTTCATGTACATCTTTTTATCAGATCTAGTTTTTTTGTATTAATAGGATATTAGTGATACAATTGCTGTGCCTTAAGCTTACCCTTCATACCACCAGAGAACCCCCTCCAATTTGCAAAGATGATTATAGGCAGCCCCTCTCGGTTGAAATCTTTTATAGCCTGTGCAGTTTTAAATGCTGAATCTGGGAACCAAACTTGTCCAGCTTGCTGAATTATCTGTAGACAAAAACAAATTCAGAGGACCTTATCTTAATGACGGAAGCAGCAGATTTCTTTCTTCTTTGAATTTTTTTCCTCTTCGTCCAAGACACATAGCATTTTTTATCTTTTTAGTTGACACAGGCATATTAGGGTCTCTTTTTTGGTGGAGGGGGGTCAAATTGCAATATTGTATTACACATTTTACTATAACTATATGATGATTTGAAATGTTTTATTGTTCTTTGAAAATTTTAAAAACTTTTTTTTATATTTATATAATACACTTTACTTTTTATTTTCAATAGAGGACTTATACTGATGATTGTTTGATATTTGCACTATATACTTATTACAATATATAGTACAAATCACAGTCTCTTATGAACTCTGTGGCTGGGCTTCACTTAGAACAAATATGGTGGCGATGGGGCCTGAAGCCAGTGCTGGCTGCCATATCGACCTATCAGCACATTGTGATCACGTCACATGAGGGCAGATGGATGCCCAGATAGGATTGCACACTTTAAAAGCCACTGTGAGTGACATATATAAGAGGTTGCTGCTATTACAGTCAAATACTAGCTATAACACAGATGGCTCTTTGCTCTTTTGGAGTGGTAGCTCAGCTCCTAACAGATATAAATGTCAAAGAGCATGGCCGCCATCAGGGCATTACAGCCCTTACTGGTGTAAGGGGCCTGGGAGCAGAAAGAAAGTGGAGGGGCCCGGACTGGGTGAGACATGCTGACAAGAAAAAGTGCCTAATGTTGGCATCTGCGCTCTCAGGGGGTGGCACAATCCTCCTACAGTAGCAGACCTATACCCCCCCTGATATATAGCACTCGGCGCTGCAGTGCAGGCTGGGCAGGAGCAGGGACATGGGATAATCACTCACCCCAGCCTGCAGTCAGGAGCCGGGCTATCGATCCCTCCCCTCCAGCAGCGTCACAGCTATCAGGCTGTGGAATAACATGGATGGGCGGGGCTAAACAAAGGGGGTGGAGCCACAGACAACAAGTGAGACAATGCAGCAGGAAAGAAAGAAAAGAGCAGGGGATATTAGAAAAGATGGACAAAGTGTCAAGAAAGAGAGAGGCAGGAGACCGCAAAGATAAAGGCAGAAGACAAGAGAGAGGAATGGGACACAAGAGAGACAGGTGAGGGGGCTGAATATAAGACACTGGCTCTGGCTGTCTCCTCTCTGACTACTCCCTTTTTCCTTCACTGTCCTCCCTCTTGTCTGGTTACAGTATATTGGCATCACATGCCAGTGCTGCTTGTGATTTATGATAAATTCAATGTATTATTTTGTGTCCCTTTTCTACTGGCTGCAGCCTATGATTTTATAAGCTGTCAGAAAAGGACAAATCCAGGGGTGGGATTTGTCCGGTTTGGGGGGACCAATTGTTCAAATTGAAGCCGGTGCCCCGATCTGGTTCTGTGTGCCGCCTATTTGAACTGAATGTGCATCCTCAGTCTGGGCCCCTCTCCTCACCAGTCAGGGCCCCTCTCCTCACTGGACCCCAGGGTCAGGATTCAGCCCTTCGCTCAGTAACGGAATGTGCGTCCCCAGTCTGGGCCCTTCCCCTCACAAGTCAGGGCCCTTCTCCTCACCAGTCAGGGCCCTTCTCCTCACCAGTCAGGGCCCCTCTCCTCACCAGTCAGGGCCCCTCTCCTCACTGGACCCCAGGGTCAGGATTCAGCCCTTCGCTCAGTAACGGAATGTGCGTCCCCAGTCTGGGCCCTTCCCCTCACAAGTCAGGGCCCTTCTCCTCACCAGTCAGGGCCCTTCTCCTCACCAGTCAGGGCCCTTCTCCTCACCAGTCAGGGCCCCTCTCCTCATTGGACCCCAGGGTCAGTATTCAGCCGTTTGCTCAGTAACTCAACATGCGTCCTCCAACGCAAATTCAGTTTAAATCTATTGTCATGCAGGACCGCTTCCTGCATGACAATAGTACCCACTAGCCATTTAGGCTATGTTCCCACAATCAGGAAGTAGCAGCGCTTTGGACGCAGCTTATTTTCCAAAACGCTGCATTCTAATCACGTAGGTAAATCCACATGTGTTCACTGAACCATGTGGATTTACTGCATGCAAATAGATTTCTATTGTTGCAGAGACGAGCCTCTCCACAAGAAAAATTGACATGCTGCGGCTCATAAACCCGCGCAGCGCTGTCCGTAGGTGCACATACACGCATAGTGGCCATGGGATTTTAGAAAATCCCATCCACTATGCTGTAACATCTGGCCGCTGCAGTTTTGATTTTGCATAAGTAGGCAAAGTCAAAACCGTAGCAATTCCTGAACGTGGGCATATACCTTTAGAGGCCAGCAGCTCAAGGCACCGGCATGTAGCATCACTGTCATGCGCCAGTGCCTCAAATGGTTGAGGAAGAGTCCACCGCTAGGGCGTGGCCAGGTAAGGAGAAACTTTTTTTTTTCACTAAAATCCGTAATATGGAGAGACATATGGAGGGGCACGGTGAGAGGACAGACATGTGGGCAGGATGGAAATATATGGGGGACAGGATGTGGCGACATGTGGAGGCAGGATGGAGATATGTGGGGGACAGGATGATAGGACATATGTGTGGGAAGGATGGAGACATGTGGGGGAAGGATGAGGGGACATATATGGGGGGCAGGATGTGACGTGGGGGTACAGGATGAGGGGACATATATGGGGCAAGATGGAGACATGTGGGGAGACAGAATGAGGGGACATATATGGGGCAGGATGGTAACATGTGGGGGGACATTATGAGGGGACAAATATGGAGGCAGGATGGAGACATTGGGTCAGGATGAAGACATATGGGGGGGCAGGATGGGACGACATATATGGGGACAGGATGGAGACACATGGGGACCAGGATGGGGGTCGTTATTACAGGAAGGTACCAGAATATAGGACATTACTGCTGGGGCTAATTAAGGGCTATAATTACTGCGGTGGCATATTTTATTTCTGAGAATACAGTTGGAGAAACATTGGGGAATGCATTTTGGAAGCGGTGCTCTGGATAACTGTATTATGTTCTGCAGAGACGAGTCCTGGCTGGAAGAAGTGATGGTGGTCTGTGCTGGATGAAGATGAAAAGCGAAGATGAATATCTTCAACTAGAAACGTCACTGGTTAGTCAATGTGTACACTGTACACTTACGCTAAACAATGACACTATATACAGAGCTCCTGTGTATAATGTCACTGGTGATCCCTGTAATACCTGTACACTATATACAATGCCCCTGTGCATAAAGTCACTGGTGATCACTATATTACCTGTACACTGACACTATATACAGAGCTCCTGTGTATAATGTCACCAGTGATCACTGTATTACCTATACACTATGTACAGAACTCCTATGTATAATGTCACTGGTGACCATTGTATCATCTGTACACTGACAGTATTGTCAGAGCTCCTGAGTATAATGTCACCAGTGATCACTGTATTACCTGTACACTGACACAACATACAGAGGTCCTGTGTATAATGACACTGGTGATCACTGTATTACTTGTACACTGACACTGTACAGAGCTCTCTGTGTATAATGTCACTGGTGATCACTGTATTACTTGTACACTGACACTATATACAGAACTGCTGTATGTAATGTCACTGGTGAACACTGTATTACTTGTACACTGACAGTATATACAGAGCTCCTGTTCATAATGTCACCAGTGATCACTGTATTACCTATACACTATATACAGAACTCCTATGTATAATGTCACTGGTGATCATTGTATTATCTTTACACTATGTAGAGAGCTCCTGTGTATAATGTAATATTAGTGTTTTTTAATTATTTTTTTTTTTATTAATGATCAGTATTGTAGCATTCAGTCACTATGTGGTGGTAATATGTGGTCCGGCCATGGTGTGGTGGTGTTTATCCCTTGTATGTGGTATTATTCGGTCACTTGTAATTGTAATATGTGGTCTGGTCATGGTGTGGCGGTATTTGTCCCTTGTATGTGGTATTATTCAGTCACTTGTGATGGTATTGTGTGGTCAGGTCATGGTGTGGCGGTATTTGTCCCTTGTATATGGTATTATTCAGTCACTATGTGGTGGTAATATGTGGTCTGGTCATGGTGTGTCGGTATTTGTCCCTTGTATGTGGTATTATTCGGTCACTTGTGATGGTAATATGTGGTCTGAATCAAAAAAAGAATGATTTACAGCACCTCATGGCAACAGAGGGTTAACTTTACCCACGGTGGGCGTGCATGTAACATCCAAGGAGTCATACTTGGGAAAACGTCCAAACATCTCATAAAAAATAAAGCCAGCGCCTCAGCAATTGGTGAATTTACATCTCCTTTATTCTGTCTTCTGTGGCGACGTTTCGATCCATCATGATGTGCTTGATAAAGATCATGAAGGATCGAAACGTTGCCACAGAAGGCAGAATAAAGGAGATGTAAATTCACCAATTGGCGAGGCGCTGTCTTCATTTTTTTAGGTACTATGTGGTCTGGTCATGGTGTGGTGGTATTTGTCCCTTGTATGTGGTATTATTCGGTCACTATGTGATGGTAATATGTGGTTTGGCCACAGTGTAAAAAATGTATGTGATACATTCCCTTAAAGAAAAATAAATAAAAATATATTTAAAACGAGTATTGGATATTTCAAGAAATGTTTAATAGGTTAGAGTAGAGTATAACCCAGTTAGAAGAGTCTACCTTGTCATGATCGTGGCTTAAAACATCTTTTGGCCAAAACAAAAGCTGCTGACTACGTATATGATCTGGTGTTAAATGGGAACTGTTAATGTGCAATTGGTGAGGATGCGGTGCAGAAGTGAAGTTTTTCCAAGAGTGTGCGGTGGGACTGTGAAATGTTCGAGGTGTGGAGGCGGAGCTGGGGTGGAGTCTGGGCGGGGTCTCAAGGGGGCCCCGAAAATGTTGCCAGTATGGGGCCCTGAAAATCCTGGTGGCAGCCCTGTCAAAGAGGCAAGCATGAACAAATTAAGATTATAGGGGAAATATAACTTAAAATACCACATAAAGACTAAAAGCACCTTAGCTTCAGATTCAGGGTTTGCTGGATCAGCAGGTACTGCCGTCTCTACACTTCGGGTCTCCACAGCGATTACACCCAACGGTATTCCTCCTAATCTAAAATATAAATGATACAAAGCAGCATATCACCTTTAAAATCACACAAACTATTAATTCTATCAAATGTGACATGATAGCACTGCCACTGTGGACCTACCTTGCCCGCCCCACAATTACAGTCTGTGCCCAACGTTGCATGATCTCCTTGAAGCTTCCAAGATCAAAGAATCCAGTTTGCCATGTGCCTTTGATGGCTACAAAGATATGAGTTGTTTTAACAATAAAGACAATTTGAGGAAAAATGTGATATAGTCTATGGACTTACTGGGATGAGGTCTTCCAGCAAGCATCCAGCGGGGATCATAGGGAGCCTTTGTTGGAATAAACTCAATAAGACGGTCAATTGGGTCAGAAGGTGAGATGACAGGAACTGGACTGTGTTTGTCCTTCAGATGGGCAAACAAATACATGTAAATCAATGCATTTGCAACCAATTGTCATTAACAAAAATTAGGAAAAAGATTAATAAAATACAACAAGGAAACATACGGTAGAAATGGGTTTGGGAGCAGCCACTGTCTGCATCCTACTGACACCAAGATAAAACTGGTGAGCTCTTTACCAGTCAACGGGTGCATACGGTTTAGGAGGAGCTAACTTTTTATGCTTAGTGTCAGACTCCTTGTGGCAGCAGCATACATTCATGGTTGCCTGTTTCCAAACGAAGCTATAGAGAAATAACTACTTCCATTTTTCGTTAGTAAAATGTTCACATATAAAAACAATGGCAACTATAGTTAAACATAAAACTGAAAATTAGTACAATTTTTTTTTTTTTTTTTAAAGAAGATGATTAATAAAGTTAAAAGAAAAATAAAAAAAAATACACTTTTGGCAGAAACTGGTCTGGAGCTCTAGACCCGTGCCGGCCTAATAGTGACACTAGGCTAAACTGAATAGCTTGGTTGTCAGTAGGCATTTGTAGGCTGCTGGGGAGGAGCCAACATTTTTTCTCAGTTGTAATTCTTAGTGTCAGTTTCATGGCTGCAGCATACACCCATGGTCTTATGTCCCATAATGAAGCGACTGAGAAAAAATATCTTCTTGATAAAAGAGCATAGGTTACCCAATGTCACGTTGGAGCAATTAATCTGTGAGAAAGTAGCTTACCTTTGGCATATAGGAGAGCCACTGAAGAATGGTATACACTCCTTCAAAATCATCAGGGACCATAGTGTGAGACACCCCATTGTTACACATAATCTGCACTCCTCCTAACTGGTTATTAGACGTATATACTTCACGACCAAGAACCTACAGAACAAATCCGTTTCATAATAAACATTCTTAAACATCATCCTTTTTTATGGAAGTTATATTAGGCTTTTTTTTTTTTTTTAAATGATTTGAGGTATACTATATGCAGAAATATAACTACAAGTTTCTTAACATGATAGCTACAAAAATATCACACAATGCAGGGAATACAACTTTGATTTACCTTGTTCAGGGCACCTGCACCAGTCAAAATGATATGGGAATTCTCTACTTGAATAACACGCTGGCCCAGTCTCACCAAGTAGGCTCCTATCCCAATTGCACGACATGTGACCTTAGGAAACAAAGGAAATGTGAATGTTGAATGTTCCAACAAGAAGTCAGAATCATTGGTGCAGGACAGAAACAGGATTATCTGAGACAGGTAAACCATGCATTACGTAGAATTGCTTAAAAGCTATGGAAAAATATTTTCAGTAGTAGCTTTCAGATTTTTCTCTTGTGCGAGTGTCCCTCTCATTACTGGATTTAGTTCTGTCTATAGCTAGGGTGCTGCTGACTTCAGTAGCTTGTATAATAGCACAGCTGATATCCTGCATATATTTCTTCTTCATGTCCTTTCTTCGTTTTCTGGATTCTCTTGGCCCTCCACGAGATCATACATACTTTGTTGCCTATCCATATTGTAGAGGTCTGTGTACAACACTCTCTCTGCTACTATCTTTAATGCTGGTTTCTGTGCTTGGATCAGAAGACCAACCCTGGCCAGTGAATCAGCTGACATGAGCTAACTGTCTCATAGGAATATACAAGGCAGTTAGCTCAGTTCATTGGACCCAGTTGTCAGGCCAGTTCTTCCGATCCAAGCACGGTTTGCATTTCACAGATGTATGAAACTGAACTTCCATAGGAAAAAAAGGGTTAGATCAGAAAGAGCAATCAGAATCGGGAGTTCTATTGCATTCATAATATTTTTCAAAGCAGCCAGCTAGATAGGGGACTTAGACAATCTAAAATTATAGAAACATTTTTAATATTAAAAATGTGTTAATTTTGCCATCAGGAAACAAACATGTAAATACTAAATACAATTTCAGTTTGAAGGTGTACAAAGTCAAGCCAAACTCTTTACACCAAAGATGAAAATGCATGAAAGCACATACCATGCTGATGGTTATAATTTCATCATATGCCAGAGATGACTCGCCAGCAATTGTTCCTGATCCTCTTAGATTCTCTACACCAATTCCTTCCTCTTTTCCAATGATGTCAGTAAGCACATACCTGTGGAGAAGAACAATGCAATGAGATTTCTACGTCAAGAAAGTCTAAATGACAAACAGATCAAGACTGGTTAAATACCCTGCTTGCAAGTCACAAGTACCTGGATTCACCTTCATCCTCTACGTGTTCACAATGCACCGAATTCAAAGAGCTAATCCGGGTGTAGTCCTGGGGCGTCAGATACAAATACTTGAAGCCCTAAGAAAATAAAATTCCAGGTATTTTTTAAAAAAGGTAATCAGTTCTTTCTATTACCACTTTCTATAGGACTAAAAGGTAATTCATGGTTTGCCTCATATACTGGATAAAAAAAAACAAACTTACTGGTTGACAGCAAGTAAAATCAAATAAACGTACCGTATATACTCGAGTATAAGCTGACCCGAGTATAAGCCGACCCCCCCTAATTTTGCCACAAAAAACTGGGAAAACTTAATGACTCGAGTATAAGCCTAGGGTGGGAAATGCAGCAGCTACCGGTAAATTTCAAAAGTAAAAATAGATACCAATAAAAGTAAAATTAATTGAGACATCAGTAGAATAAGTGTTTTTGAATATCCATATTGAATCAGGAGCCCCATTTAATGCTCCATAAAGTTTGGTGGGCCCCATAAGATGCTCCATATTAAAATATGCCCCATATAATCCTGCATAAAGGGTAATAAGGGTCCCATAAGATGCTCCATACAGATATTTGCCCCATATAATGCTGCACATGGCCCCATAGGATGCTCCATACAGACACTTGCTCCATATAGTGCTACACAAACGTTTTGGCCCCATTAGATCATCCATACAGTCACTTGCCCCTTATAGTGCTGCACAAGCGTTATGGCCCCATAAGATGCTCCATACAGTCACTTGCCCCTTATAGTGCTGCACAAAGCGTTATGCCCCCATTAGATCATCCATACAGTCACTTGCCCCTTATAATGCTGCACAAACGTTATGACCCCATAAGATGTTCCATACAGTCACTTTCCCCTTGTAGTGCTGCACAAGAGTTATGCCCCATTAGATCATCCATACAGTCACTTGCCCCTTATAATGCTGCACAAACGTTATGGCCCCATTATATCATCCATACAGTCACTTGCCCCTTATAGTGCTGCACAAGCGTTATGGCCCCATAAGATCATCCATACAGTCACTGGCCCCTTATAATGCTGCACAAACGTTATGACCCCATAAGATCATCCATACAGTCACTTGCCCCTTATAGTGCTGCAGAAGCGTTATGGCCCCATAAGATCATCCATACAGTCACTTGCCCCTTATAGTGCTGCACAAGCGTTATGGCCCCATAAGATGCTCCATACAGTCACTTGCCCCATATGTTTTTGCTGTGATAAAAAAAAAAAAATCACATACTCACCTCTCGTCGCTCAGGACCCCGGCACTTCAATATTCACGGCTCCTCGTTCCGGTGCGGCTCCGTCTTCAGCACTGACGTTCACGCAGAGGGCGCACACTGACCACGTCACCGCGCCCTCTGACCTGAGCGTCACAGCCAGAGGACGCTGAAGACGGAGCCGCACAGGAACGAGGAGCGGTGAATATCACTCAGCGCAGCGCTCCCCTCCCCGCATACTCACCTACTCCTGGCGCGGTCCCTGCACGTCCCTGCTTCTTCCAGCGCTGCATCTTCTTCCTGTAGTGAACGGTCACAGTTACCGCTCATTACAGTAATGAATATGCGGCTCCACCTCTATGGGAGGTGGAGCCGCATATTCATTACTGTAATGAGCGGTACCATGTGACCGCTCAGTACAGGAAGAAGATGCAGCGCTGGAAGAAGTAGGGACGTGCAGGGACCGCGCCAGGAGTAGGTGAGTATAATTAGACAGCCCCCGCTCCCCCTCCCCTGCTGACCCCTGGGTATGACTCGAGTATAAACTGAGAGGGGGACTTTCAGCCCAAAAAAATGGGCTGAAAATCTCGGCTTATACTCGAGTATATACGGTACTTAAATTCTTAGTATGCTTTCACATAGCGTTTTGCCACCCGTTCATTGGTCCCATTATGGTTTGCATCTAAACCCCCTGCAAAATGGGATTCTGGTGTATGCGGCGATAGAGCCATAGACTATAATGGTGCCGGCAGAGAAAACGTGCGCTTGGATGTGCATCATTTCCAGGCGTATAAACCTACTGGAGAAGGAAACCCAGCCGTAGTAGATTGTGTCTGAGTGTCCGCCTCCAGTTGGCGCACATGCCCGAAAACGATCCGGACGTAAGCCCCGACAGGACCCACCAATGTGGATAAAAGCGCTCTGTGAAAGCACGTTTAAAAGCTGTCTAAGTAAAGACTTAACATGAAAATTCATGTACATGCAACATCCCTTAGGATAAGCTAGACACAACATGATGCATGCCCCTAAAACTCACTTTGTAAGGGTCAGAGGGGTCAATCCAAGCTACATTAAACATGTGTCTGAGTTCCTCTGCCAGTCCTATTCGAGCACCACTGTTAGCTGCGATGTATATCCGAGGGATTCCTTCTTTCCTAGCAAATTCTGAAGCTCGCAGAAAGAGCATGTCTTCCTGAGGCCCAAAGGAGCCAATCTTGTAAGTGATATCATTGCAAATCACAATTATGTCACGTCCCTTTGGATATTCAGGACTTTTAATCTTCATTTTGAAAGCAACCATTCCAACCTAATACAGAAAGGGATAAAACATGTAAAAAAGATAATTTCATACAAGATGATACTGGTATTACTCTTTATCATTTATAGACTCACATGCCACGCTAAAGGGGTTTTTCACTTTCAGAAAACTTCCTACTATAAGCTGTTGTAGTTATAAAAAAAAAAAAAAACTGAGCATTACTTACCCTTTTCAGGGTCAAAGGCTGATTTTTTGGCAGTGCGTAGGTCTTGTTTGTCTGCATCGCTGATGTCACGATGACAGCACTGCAGCCAATCAGGTCTGATGAGCTCAGTGACTGGTTGTAGCGCTGTCAACGCTTTAATATTTTCCTGTCAACTGATGTTGGTTAAAAAAAAGGATACCACTTCTGGAGGTACCTAAGGGTACCATGAATATTTATGTGTAGAAGTAATGACAGCCATCAGCAAGACAAGTCTTTCTCTAATGTGTACGGCCAGATTAATTACCTCATTTCCACCAGGTAATCTGTTCAGCTGAACCAACTGACCCTGGTTGTCAAGGACCAATTCCGTGTAGGTGAGCATATCTGATTCACGAGGTTCTCCTGGTCCCCACAATTTAAACAAAGCCTGCAAAAAACAAGCAAAATGTAATAAAAGGGATCATGCAGACGTCCATGCAAATTGGTCTGAGCATTGACTGCTAATAAAACAGACTGGCTGCATGTTTCCTGACCCGTGCGTGACAGATTAATTTACTTCTGTGAGGTTGTCACGCTCAGGTCAGGAGAGCTGTGGCAAGTCCGTGCATTCTGGTCCGATCTCAGACCGATCTGCACAGACCTCTGAATAAATCATAACTAGTAACAACCAAGCTGCATAAAAAAGTCACAAGTTCCACCTTCTACAAAGTTCCATGGAAAGTTCCTGCTTATTAATGTTAATGACAAAAAAGAGATTTTGGGTACTCACCGCAAAATCTCTTTCTAGATGCCTTCAATGGGGAACACAGGAAACCATGGGTGTATGTTGATGCCACTAGGAGGCTACCACTAGGCAGAAAAAATGGTTGATTACTCCTCATCAAGCTACACCTGCCATCTGACAAGGAGCTATTCAGTTAGGGAGAAAGCAGTAAAAGAAGCAGCCACAAGGAATAATCCTAATCGGCCTAATATAGGAACAAACACGGGGGTGTGCTGTGTCCCCCAATGAAGGCTCAGAGAAAGATTTTATAATGAGTACCCAAAACCTCCTTTTCTCTACCGCTTCATTAGGGAACATGGGAAACCATAGTGCGTCCTAAAGCAGTCCCTAGGGTGGGAAAAACAGCTACTCACAGATCTAAGACTGGTCCACTGTCCAGGTTGGCGCCAGTCGAAGCATATGAGTGAACCATGTAGAAGTAGGAGAAGGTATGAACCGAAGACCAGGAGGCGATCTTGCAGAGCTGTAAGCCAAAGGCTTGATGGCAAACAGCCCAGGAAGCCCCACTGCACATTGAGTGACAGTGACCCCAAGGGGAAGCTGTTTTATCTTCATCTTGAAAGTGGGAAGACCAATGTAAAAATCTTCAGGAACCCTGAAAAGAGAATTCGAACATCTGAAGGATGCTGTCCTGGAAATGTAAAGGCGTAGAGCTCTGACCAAATCCAGTTTGTTAAGAAACCTCTCCAGAGGATGAGAGGAAGGAAGCATGATATCTTTATCAAGAAAGGAAAAACCGCCTTAGGGAGGTGAGATGCCACTCATCGTAGGCTCACGGTATCCTCATGGAACACCAGGAAGGGCGAACAATAAGAAAGAGCTGAAAGTTCGGAGACACGCTTGATAGAGGTGATTGTTACAAGGAACGAAACCTTCCAGTAAGAGAGAGGAATGTCCCGAATTGGTTCAAAGGGTGGATCCTGAGGTACGGTCAAGACCAAATTGAGTTTCCACGGCTCCAGGAAGGGCGGTAAAGGAGGGACAGAGGGACTCCCTGTAGGAAAGTCTTGATTTGGGGACAAGAGGCCAAGTTCTTGTGGAAGAGGAAAGAAGGTGCGGGGACCTGACCCTTTATGGGGTCGAGAGACAGACCATACAATAGGCTTGACTGTAAGAAGGCCAAGAGAGAGGAAGAGAAAAGGACAGTGGCGCAATCTGACTAATCTCGCACCAAAAATCACAATCTCCCATGATTTGGGAGAAGTGATATCCCTGAAAGATGAGGACAGAGTCAAAGACATGGGGGCCGAGGCAGAGAAATCAAAGACCAAGCTGCGATCTGCCATGTTGGTTCATGGAAGTTGGTGGGTCTGACTTACTCTGGGTAGTGGACAGAGTACCAGGTGGTTGTGGGCATAGATAAACAGTCCATAGGTGCAGTAGAGGTCTGGATGCCTTGGTTGGGTCAGACAAAGATACAGAGTGGCTGTCCAAAAAGGAAGGCCACACTCTTGTGGCAGGTCGCCAGAAGCTCATGAGCCAGGGTGGAGGAACTGGGCAGTACAGGAGCAGAGATCATGTAGAAAGAACCTATGGAAAAAATGTATGCTCTGACCTGAATTACTGATGGCTGCATGACCTGGAGAATCCAGCCAGAGAGGGAAGATTAAAGGTTGAGAGCCTTGCGGACAGCAATATGTAACCTGAAGTCACGTAATGCTACGGGCATCATAAAGGCTATTTCCCATAGAGACCTGGAATGGAAGGGGGGCGCAGCTGAGGGTTTCCAGAAGAAGACAACCTACCTGAACCTGTGAAGGAGGATGAGGATCTGCTCGACCAGGACTCTAGGTAGAAGGATGGGCACCCAGGAACTGCTGTATGCGCAATAGCATGTGGAGAAAAAATATTGGTGCCCAACCGATAGAAAGGAGCGGACACAAACCTATCGTGGGAAGAAAGCCAATGCGCAAGCCTGATAGGCGGAAAAAATAGGGATTTTTGTGTACTCACCGTAAAATCCTTTTCTCCGAGCCATTCATTGGGGGACACAGACCGTGGGTGTATGCTGCTGCCACTAGGAGGCTGACACTAAGTGATACAAAGAAAGTTAGCTCCTCCCCTGCAGTATACACCCTCCTGCTTGCTCTCAGCTAACCAGTTGGGCGCAAAAGCAGTAGGAGATCAACAAACAATACATGAGCGTATAGCATGTCACATTATATATGAGAGTATATCATGATAAATTACAAAACAAGCACAAGCTAATAATAGGGTGGGAGCCGGGTCCCCCAATGAATGGCTCGGAGAAAAGGATTTTACGGAGCGTACACAAAAATCCCTATTTCTCCTACGCCTCATTGGGATGACCGTGGGACGTCCCAAAGCAGTCCCTGGGTGGGGACAACATCAGATCAGGCCCTGTGTAACCACTACTTACAAGTGCGACACCGCGGCCTGCAGAGTCCGCCTGTCCAGACTCACATCTGTGGAAGTGTGGGAATTATAGTGCTTCAAGAATGCATGCGGACTGGACGACCTCGCAAGCTTACAGGCATGCTGTGCCGACGCCTGGTGCCTAGAATCCAAGAAACCTCAATAGACAGGGAGATAGGCTGACATCTAACACGGAGGGACTCCTGGATGGTGTAACAAATCCACCAAGCGAACATGGCCGATGAAACAGATAAACCCTTCCTGTAACCGTCAGGATGCCGTCCTCTTACAGTGAGGTAGCCTAAATCAAGTGTCCAACCCTCGGAAGGACGCCGTTCACAAGACATACCTACTCAGGGCACTCACCACGTTCAGAATATGGGGAACCCAATCCGTTATGTGGACTGGTGCGGAAAGAGATGAGGGAAGAACGATGCCCTCATAACTGTGGGAATACAATACCACCTTGGTAACAAGAAACGGGGATAGCCTGAGGGCAAACTTGCCTTGATGGTAATAAGGGAAAAAGGTCTGAAAGAACAGAGTGGCTAGCTCCGAAGACTCGTCAGGATGAGGAGATTGCAGAGAAAAAAAGGAGCAACCTTCCCTGATAGTAAAGTCTGTTCGGATCAAAAGGAGTCTACTGTAAGACTCCCAGGATCATTAGGGTCACAAAGATCTAACGGTATGCGATAGGAAAGAACCACATGTGAAGACTCCTTGTGAGGAAGTCCATATTTGCAGTTTTGTTGCAATAAGACGGAAAAATACTAGTTCCGCAAACGAGAAAAACCTGACATGGTCAGTGGGAATCTCCCAGGATCATTGGGGCCCTTCCTGCTTCCAAAAAGATCTCGGAAGGAGTTGAAGAGGGGTGAAGGAAACTGGTACCATGGAAGGACCAGAGCATGCACTGCAATGGCTTTTGGACTTGGAGGCCGAACCATGAACTTAGAGTACATTGGTGTTCAGTTTGGACGCCATCCAACCTACATCTGGAGTGCTCCAGAGAAGACAGATCTGATGGAAGACTTCCGGGTGGAGTTCCCACTAACATGAGGCGGGACCCTGATGGCGTCCGCAGCCCAGAGTTCTACTCATGAGATGTGCAGATCACCAAATGATAGATCGTGGCCCAACAGAGAATGTGAGGTACCTCGGCCATGACTCCTGACTGTGGGTACCTGCTAGATGATTGACGAATAGGACAGACGCGGGATTGTCCGATTGAAACGGATGGGGTGACCCGCCAGAAAGCAGTGGACCTGCCGTAGAACTAGCCGTACCGTTTGGATGCACAGAACAATGATCAGGAGAAGAGGACTGGCACCGGTAGTCACTAATAACCATTGAACCGGGAAAAAGGATCTCCCCTGGACGGGGAAGGAGCTCAGAGACTACCCTCTGGAAGGGAAGCCTGACTGACCTGCAGAAAACGAGAGTAGCAAAGGAAAACGCTTCTATTGTCGTCACCAATTTTCCTCAGAACCCTACTAGCAAATCGAATGGAATGAGGGGGATGAGTGAACAAGTGCGCAAGCTTCCTGTTGAAGGGCCACGGCCTTGTCTCAAGGGAGAATCACCAACCTTCTGGAAGATCCCAGGATCATCCTCAAAAAAGGCTATCTGCTGGGCTGGAAATGAGGAAAAAACTTGTCTAAATTTAGCTGCCAGCCCAGGAGAGAGAGGGTATAGCAAAAGATATAGACGACTCAGCGCAGGGCTGGAAGAGCAGCTAGAAAGTCGACCAGATTGGGCAGGACGACCACGCCTCTAGGACAAGGTTGTGATTTGAAAATGCTGTTCGCGAAAGAGAAAGCAAAGGAATTTTTGAAGAGGGGAAAACATAGGAATGTGAAGGTAAGCATCCCGAATGTCGGTGGATGCCAGAAACTCCATCTTTTTCCGTTTAAGTAATGGCTGAGTGGAGGAACTCCATCCGAAGAATGGGGACCTTGTCAAGCTTGGTAGAAGTTTGAGGTTCATGGTCGGTCTTACTTTTTGGTCCCCTGTTGTGAATTCTGTGGCAGAGTTCACTCCTGTGGTCACAAGTGGTACTTCGGCTGATTCTCTCTGGGATCTTCCGTTTGTGGAGGAAAGTGGTACTGCAGCTTCTGAGTTTCCTCCCTCAGGTGATCTGGTGAGCTCGTTGGCTTCTTCTCTACTTAACTCCACCTGATGCTTTGATCTATGCTTCCTGTCAATGTTTCAGTGTGGGACTTGTTTTTTCCCTGGATCTTTCCTGTGGCCTGCTGCTCTGCAAAGCTAAGTTTTGCTTATGTTATTTTGTTGCTATTTTTCTGTCCAGCTTGCTTAATTGGTTTTTCTCGCCTGCTGGAAGCTCTGAGACGCAGAGGGACCACCTCCGTACCGTTAGTCGGTGCGGAGGGTCTTTTTGTCCCCTCTGCGTGGTTTTTTATAGGTTTTTGTGCTGACCGCAAAGTTATCTTCCCTATCCTCGTTCTGTTCAGCTAGTCGGGCCTCACTTTGCTAAATCTGTTTCATCTCTATGTTTGTGTTTTCATCTTACTCACAGTCATTATATGTGGGGGGCTGCCTTTTCCTTTGGGGAATTTCTCTGAGGCAAGGTAGGCTTTTTTTTTCTATCTTCAGGATTAGCTAGTTTCTCAGGCTGTGACGAGGCGCCTAGGTTCTGGTCAGGAGCGCTCCACGGCTACCTTTAGTTGTGGTTTGATAGGCTTAGGGATTGCGGTCTGCAGAGTTCCCACGTCTCAGAGCTCGTTCTATTATTTTGGGTTATTGTCAGTTCACTGTATGTGCTCTGACCTCCATGTCCATTGTGATTCTGAATTGCCTTTCATAACAGTACAGGAAGCCAAAAGTGCTAATGATTCTCAATAGAGGGAAAAAAGAAGTTCTGAGACCATTTTTTTTTCTTTGCACTGCGTTTTGTCTTTTTTTTCCCCTAGACATTTGGGTGGTTCAGGACACAGGTGTAGCAATGGTCATTAAAGGTCTGTCTTCATGTGTGGATCAGCTCACGGCAAGAGTTCAAAATATTCAAGATTTTGTGGTCCAGAATTCTTTGCTTGAACCGAGAATTCCTATTCCAGATTTGTTTTTTGGAGATAGAACTAAATTTCTGAGTTTCAAAAATAATTGTAAACTATTTCTGACTTTGAAACCTCGCTCTTCTGGTGACCCAATTCAACAGGTTAGGATCGTCATTTCTTTTTTGCGCGGCGACCCTCAGGACTGGGCGTTTTCTCTTGCGTCAGGAGATCCTGCATTGAGTAATATCGATGCGTTTTTCCTGGCGCTTGGGTTGCTGTACGATGAGCCTAATTCAGTGGATCAGGCAGAAAAAAATTTGCTGGCTCTTTGTCAGGCTCAGGATGAGATAGAGGTATATTGTCAGAAATTTAGAAAGTGGTCAGTGCTCACTCAATGGAATGAATCTGCGCTGGCAGCAATATTCAGAAAGGGTCTCTCTGAAGCCCTTAAGGATGTCATGGTGGGATTTCCTATGCCTGCTGGTTTGAATGAGTCTATGTCTTTGGCCATTCAGATCGGTCGACGCTTGCGTGAGCGTAAACCTGTGCACCATTTGGCGGTATTACCTGAGCTTAAACCTGAGCCTATGCAGTGTGATAGGACCTTGACCAGAGTTGAACGGCAAGAACATAGACGTCTGAATGGTCTGTGTTTCTACTGTGGTGATTCCACTCATGCTATCTCTGATTGTCCTAAGCGCACTAAGCGGTTCGCTAGGTCTGCCACCATTGGTACTGTACAGTCAAAATTTCTTCTGTCCGTTACCTTGATCTGCTCTTTGTCATCATATTCTGTCATGGCATTTGTGGATTCGGGCGCTGCCCTGAATTTGATGGACTTGGAATATGCTAAGCGTTGTGGGTTTTTCTTGGAGCCCTTGCAGTGTCCTATTCCATTGAGAGGAATTGATGCTACGCCTTTGGCCAAGAATAAGCCTCAATACTGGACCCAGCTGACCATGTGCATGGCTCCTGCACATCAGGAGGTTATTCGCTTTCTGGTGTTGCATAATCTGCATGATGTGGTCGTGTTGGGGTTGCCATGGCTACAAGCCCATAATCCAGTATTAGATTGGAAATCCATGTCGGTGTCCAGCTGGGGTTGTCAGGGGGTACATGGTGATGTTCCATTTCTGTCAATTTCGTCATCCACTCCTTCTGAGGTCCCAGAGTTCTTGTTTGATTACCGGGATGTATTTGATGAGCCCAAGTCCAATACCCTACCTCCGCATAGGGATTGTGATTGTGCTATCAATTTGATTCCTGGTAGTAAATTCCCAAAAGGTCGATTGTTTAATTTGTCCGTGCCTGAGCACACCGCTATGCGCAGTTATGTGAAGGAATGCCTGGAGAAGGGGCATATTCGCCCGTCATCGTCGCCATTAGGAGCAGGGTTCTTTTTTGTAGCCAAGAAGGATGGTTCGCTGAGACCTTGTATAGATTACCGCCTTCTTAATAAGATCACGGTTAAATTTCAGTACCCCTTGCCATTGTTATCTGATCTGTTTGCTCGGATTAAGGGGGCTAGTTGGTTCACAAAGATAGATCTTCGTGGTGAGTATAATCTGGTGCGAATTAAGCAAGGTGATGAATGGAAAACTGCATTTAATACGCCCGAGGGTCATTTTGAGTATCTCGTGATGCCGTTCGGACTTGCCAATGCTCCATCAGTGTTTCAGTCCTTTATGCATGACATCTTCCGAGAGTACCTGGATAAATTCCTGATTGTGTACTTGGATGACATTTTGATCTTCTCGGATGATTGGGAGTCTCATGTGAAGCAGGTCAGAACGGTTTTTCAGGTCCTGCGTGCTAATTCTTTGTTTGTGAAGGGATCAAAGTGTCTCTTTGGTGTGCAGAAGGTTTCATTTTTGGGGTTCATCTTTTCCCCTTCTACTATCGAGATGGATCCTGTTAAGGTCCAAGCCATCCATGATTGGACTCAGCCGACATCTCTGAAAAGTCTGCAAAAGTTCCTGGGCTTTGCTAATTTTTATCGTCGCTTCATCTGCAATTTTTCTAGTATTGCTAAACCATTGACCGATTTGACCAAGAAGGGTGCTGATGTGGTCAATTGGTCTTCTGCTGCTGTGGAAGCTTTTCAAGAGTTGAAGCGTCGTTTTTCTTCTGCCCCTGTGTTGTGTCAACCAGATGTTTCTCTTCCGTTCCAGGTCGAGGTTGATGCTTCTGAGATTGGAGCAGGGGCTGTTTTGTCGCAGAGAGGTTCTGGTTGCTCAGTGATGAAACCATGCGCTTTCATTTCCAGGAAGTTTTCGCCTGCTGAGCGTAATTATGATGTGGGCAACCGAGAGTTGCTGGCCATGAAGTGGGCATTCGAGGAGTGGCGTCATTGGCTTGAAGGGGCTAAGCATCGCGTGGTGGTCTTGACTGATCATAAGAACTTGACTTATCTCGAGTCTGCTAAGCGCTTGAATCCTAGACAAGCTCGTTGGTCGTTGTTTTTTGCCCGTTTTGACTTTGTGATTTCGTACCTTCCGGGCTCTAAAAATGTGAAGGCGGATGCTCTGTCTAGGAGTTTTGTACCCGACTCTCCGGGTTTGTCTGAGCCGGCGGGTATCCTCAAGGAAGGAGTAATTGTGTCTGCCATCTCCCCTGATTTGCGGCGGGTGCTGCAAAAATTTCAGGCTAATAAACCTGATCGTTGCCCAGCGGAGAAACTGTTTGTCCCTGATAGGTGGACGAATAGAGTTATCTCTGAACTTCATTGTTCGGTGTTGGCTGGTCATCCTGGAATCTTTGGTACCAGAGAGTTAGTGGCTAGATCCTTTTGGTGGCACTCTCTGTCGCGGGATGTGCGTGCTTTTGTGCAGTCCTGTGGGATTTGTGCTCGGGCTAAGCCCTGCTGTTCTCGTGCCAGTGGGTTGCTTTTGCCCTTGCCGGTCCCGAAGAGGCCTTGGACACATATCTCTATGGATTTTATTTCTGACCTTCCCGTTTCTCAAAAGATGTCGGTCATTTGGGTGGTCTGTGATCGCTTTTCTAAGATGGTCCATCTGGTACCCTTGTCTAAATTGCCTTCCTCCTCTGATTTGGTGCCTTTGTTCTTCCAGCATGTGGTTCGTTTGCATGGCATTCCAGAGAATATTATTTCTGACAGAGGTTCCCAGTTTGTTACGAGGTTTTGGCGGGCCTTTTGTGGTAGGATGGGCATTGACTTGTCTTTTTCCTCGGCTTTCCATCCTCAGACTAATGGCCAGACCGAGCGAACCAATCAGACCTTGGAAACATATCTGAGGTGCTTTGTTTCTGCTGATCAGGATGACTGGGTGTCCTTTTTGCCTTTGGCTGAGTTCGCCCTTAATAATCGGGCCAGCTCGGCTACCTTGGTTTCACCGTTTTTCTGCAATTCTGGGTTCCATCCTCGTTTCTCTTCTGGACAGGTTGAGTCTTCGGACTGTCCTGGTGTGGATACTGTGGTGGACAGGTTGCAGCAGATTTGGACTCAGGTAGTGGACAATTTGACCTTGTCCCAGGAGAAGGCTCAACTTTTCGCTAATCGCAGACGCCGTGTGGGTCCCCGACTTCGTGTTGGGGATCTGGTTTGGTTATCTTCTCGTCATATTCCTATGAAGGTTTCCTCTCCTAAGTTTAAACCTCGTTTTATTGGTCCGTATAGGATTTCTGAGGTTCTTAATCCTGTGTCTTTTCGTCTGACCCTTCCAGATTCTTTTTCCATACATAACGTATTCCATAGGTCATTGTTGCGGAGATACGTGGCACCTATGGTTCCATCTGTTGAGCCTCCTGCCCCGGTTTTGGTGGAGGGGGAATTGGAGTATATTGTGGAGAAGATTTTGGATTCTCGTGTTTCAAGACGGAAACTCCAGTATCTGGTTAAATGGAAGGGTTATGCTCAGGAGGATAATTCCTGGGTTTTTGCCTCTGATGTCCATGCTCCCGATCTTGTTCGTGCCATTCATGTGGCTCATCCTGGTCGGCCTGAGGGCTCTGGTGAGGGTTCGGTGACCCCTCCTCAAGGGGGGGGGGGGTACTGTTGTGAATTCTGTGGCAGAGTTCACTCCTGTGGTCACAAGTGGTACTTCGGCTGATTCTCTCTGGGATCTTCCGTTTGTGGAGGAAAGTGGTACTGCAGCTTCTGAGTTTCCTCCCTCAGGTGATCTGGTGAGCTCGTTGGCTTCTTCTCTACTTAACTCCACCTGATGCTTTGATCTATGCTTCCTGTCAATGTTTCAGTGTGGGACTTGTTTTTTCCCTGGATCTTTCCTGTGGCCTGCTGCTCTGCAAAGCTAAGTTTTGCTTATGTTATTTTGTTGCTATTTTTCTGTCCAGCTTGCTTAATTGGTTTTTCTCGCCTGCTGGAAGCTCTGAGACGCAGAGGGACCACCTCCGTACCGTTAGTCGGTGCGGAGGGTCTTTTTGTCCCCTCTGCGTGGTTTTTTATAGGTTTTTGTGCTGACCGCAAAGTTATCTTCCCTATCCTCGTTCTGTTCAGCTAGTCGGGCCTCACTTTGCTAAATCTGTTTCATCTCTATGTTTGTGTTTTCATCTTACTCACAGTCATTATATGTGGGGGGCTGCCTTTTCCTTTGGGGAATTTCTCTGAGGCAAGGTAGGCTTTTTTTTTCTATCTTCAGGATTAGCTAGTTTCTCAGGCTGTGACGAGGCGCCTAGGTTCTGGTCAGGAGCGCTCCACGGCTACCTTTAGTTGTGGTTTGATAGGCTTAGGGATTGCGGTCTGCAGAGTTCCCACGTCTCAGAGCTCGTTCTATTATTTTGGGTTATTGTCAGTTCACTGTATGTGCTCTGACCTCCATGTCCATTGTGATTCTGAATTGCCTTTCATAACAGTCCCCATTTTGGAATCAAGATCCCTTAGATCTAGACCGTCCTGGACAACTGATCCACTGCTGGTTGAGTCTTTAGGAAATCAAAATAGATGAGGTCTCTGACCAAGAGACCATTGCTGTAGCCACACATTTGGCGGCTAAGGAAGGGTAAAGCGCTGTATTGGAGGCCGCAAGACGGAACAAACTAGATTTGCCATCTGACAGTCCGTTGTATTTTCAATTGATGACCCATCGGGTAGGAATACTGGTAGGTATACCACAGGAGATTCTACCCGGTTAATATGCCAAGTGGCAGAATGGGCGGCTGCATGCAGAAGGTTCGGAAAAACCGTGTCTTACTATCGCCGCTCTCTTTTGACGGTGCAGAGATAAAATGATAAACCCTCGATCCACCATCCTCTTGACAGGGAAGTGGAGAGGGATCATCCGCCTTCTTGAATAATCTGCTAAATAGTGGAGATGCAGAGGGTGTGTTTAGACACCAAAAAGGGAGCCTCTGTACATCCACAGAGTTAAGGTCCCTGGGTGCACAGGGCTGGTTGTCCGGCGTTAGGCCTGGCTGTAGAACAGGATACATGGAGGCGACACTCCATGTGCTCGTATATCAATGGTGTGGTGATATCGGTGCCCTTTCAAAGGACCTGTCACCCTAAAGAATCAGACCAAGCATGGCATCTCACGTCTTAGGTGGGTATACGTGGAGTGGACACCCCCGCGTGTTTGCATATTGGCTGAAGAAAAAAGGATTCCGCGCTTGCAGAGGTTTCTGTCCAGTGCATCGCTTATCCAGACGCAACCTGTCCGGGTGAATGGCAAATGCTCTGTGAGGGAGTTTAGTTTCCTCATGAAGGACGCTGCGTGATCTAGAGTAGAACCGAAGTCCTCGTCAATCTACAGAGATTGGTTAATTATATAAATAGGCGAATCTATCCTTTTCTGAAGTTCTGGTGAGTCCAGAACCAAGGCAATATCGCAACCATATTCAGAGACTTGTTCTCAGCAAATCATTGGTGAGGGATCAGGAAATGAAACTTCCGTTTTCTAGGTGCGTGTATGTTTCTAGATGCCTGTACGTCTAGAAAACTTGCGGCTCCTGCTAGCCGACGGCTCTCATGAAGGAAAGGGACATCTATATTGGTCCTGCAAGCACTCCGAGCCACAGAGGGATCACGGAGCGATTCAATCTTTGTCAGAGAATCCATGGGTTGCGGCAGTGACGAAGCCCACTCAGGGAACTAGCTGCTCTGGGATAAGCTGGGATCGGCGGCGGAGGGCTCCTGAGCTCATTTAGGGTGACCAGCTACGGACTGGTCATGTGCCCTTAAGACCAGGGAATACTGGTCATGTGCCCTTAAGACCAGGGAATATTGGTCATGTGAATTTAAGACTAGGGAATACTGGTCATGTGCCTTTAAGACTAGGGAATACTGGTCATGTGCCTTTAAGACCAGGGAATACTGGTCATGTGCCTTTAAGACTAGGGAATACTGGTCATGTGCCTTTAAGACCAGGAACACTGGTCCTGTGCCTTTAAGAAAAGGGAATACGGGTCATGTGCCTTTAAGACTAGGGAATACTGGTCATCCAGGAGAGGATACATGGAGGCGACACTCCATGTGGTCGCCTGATGCTGGTGTGGGGAGATCGGGACCCGAAGGAACCGTCACCCCTGAAGTGAGCTCAGGCATGGCTTCCCACGTCGCAGGAGAGGGTACGGGGAGGTATACTCGCCGTGCTCGCCTGTTGATCGTTCGGGGGAGATCGGAATCTTGAAAGGATCCGTCGCACCCATCACCCTGTTAACTAAAAAATAAAAATTACAGAAAAGTAAAAAGTAAAATAAAAACGTTGGGGTCTGAACCAGATCCAAGTGCCTCCTACAGACACGAAGCAAAAACTGGTTAGCCAAGAGCCAGCAGGAGGGTGTATACTGCAGGGGAGGAGATCAATTTCTTTGTATCACTTAGTGTCAGCCTCCCAGTGGCAGCAGCATACACCCACGGTCTGTGTCCCCCAATGAGGCGAAGGAGAAATTAAGGAGCGTTGCAGAAATGGGCGCTAGGTTGCAAAACAAGTCGGGGACTACATTTTGAGCTCAGGCCCCAGGTAGTACAGGAGGAGGTGAGGAGGGCGCCTCCATGACATTTTGGGGAAAGGTAAAGCCGAGGCCTAGATTATAAATCCAGCTGGGAAAAAGAACCAGGGGAGTGGACAGCTGTGGGAGAATTCCACATGGTGGCCGGAATTAAAGTCCTGGGAAGGTAAACAAAAAAGAGTGGCAAGCTGCAGGGGTACTCCCGCTGAGACTGGGATTAAGAAGCCCTGTAAAGAAGGAGATCCCCAACTGAAAAAGTGTCCCAGCGTGTGGGAAGGGATGTGAGCAGTGCTCAGAACGGGGAAAAACTGCAGGAAGATGGTACAGTGCCCACGTTTTTTGTGTGTGTTTTTTTTTTTTTTTTACTTTCTTCCTCCTCTTTTCTTCTTGTTCTTTTTCTGATTAAGTAAAATACCCGATAAAGATGAGGTCCCGTCTCCTTTTTCACAGAGTAAAAGATGGCCCTCCAGGAGCCCCGGTTTGAGGGGTCAATGGGAATAGGTGTCTTACTCCTGGCACAGTCTCATTATGGTGAGCGAGTGGGCAGACGATTGATGGCATGGACTATCCTCCTGACCACACCGTAGGGTTCTGCTGCGTAGACATGAGAGGGTACGATGTGGCTCTTTCCACAATATTCTCTCAGTCTCTAGGTGGGAAATCGGGGTGACTGCAACACCCTCTTGCTCATAGTCACGAGTTAAGCCTCAAAGAAAAAAAGGAAAAGATGAATAAAACCCACCAAGGCCCTAAGGTGTCTGCCTCCCATTCACTCCAAGCTAAAACTAAATAGCTACGTGTCAATTTGTGGGTGTAGCCTGCAGGGGGAGGGACATAGCCTTATTTTTGCCTTGTAACGGCAGCGTGCACCTATGGTTTCCTGTGTCACCCAATGAAGTAATGCAAAGTTCCAGCTTCACCTTCAAGAAACCAGCCAAATATCTTACCTGTCGGAACATCTCGGGGAAATCATAGACATATGTTGTCCCCAGTGATTGAGCTTGGAATCTCTTAGACTGTAAAAGGTCCTTGGTCACATAGGGAGTGTTAATCAGCATCCCATGCATAAGTCCATGCTTATCACCGTAGGAATTAAACATGATCTGTTAAAAGACATAAAACGTTTTATTTAATAAAAAATTATTCTGCTATGATTTTAAACACATAAAACACTACGTTAAAATTTCAAACAAGTTTCATTACTTGTTTCTAGCCAGCACTAGGCTTTTGTAGTGAATTCAATTATATCCCTCCTTTTCCCCGAACATGGAATTGAATCCACATACCTATGCTTTGGCAGAACAGTTTGTGTATAATGAGCACAACTGCTACTTTAAGCAAACCTGTATGAAAATGCAGTCCAATCTGCAGGCACCATGTTATACCGCAGGGGGAGCCGAGTAGATTGATATTTAGTTTTGTGACAAAATATTCAGTACAACTTGTGTTTTAATCATTTAAACCTTTGCTTTGTTTTTTTTTTTTAGTTCAGTGTGTGGTCCTATCAGTGACTGACAGCGTTCTTTATATAACTGTGCATAAAGAAACAACTGTCAATCACCGATAGGCCCGCCCACTTGAATGGGAAGCCCTGATGGAGCATAATTAAAAACACAGGTCATACGGAACCTTTTCTCACAAAACTATATAATCATCCTATTCAGCTCCTCCTGCTCTGTAACAGAAGGCCTGCAGAATGGACTACATTTTCATGTTGACAGGTTCTCTTTAACCACAGATTTAGAAAAGGAAATGATAAGATAATGGCTGTTACTCACCTGCCCAGTGCTGGGCTCTGTCACCTCTTTATAAAGGCTCATGTCCAAATAGTAACCAGACTCATTGGTAAGAAAGAGACGGATGGGGATGGCTTTGCCTGTAGGGGTTAACCTGATATTGATCTTCACTTCAGCTTGAAGTACACGTAGTTTCCATAAACGGCTACCATATCTTATAACCATGGAGCGGACTGACTCCTCAATCTAATAAATGATAAAAGATGACACTGCTGTCACAGTGGAAATGATCATAGAACGGTAGCATGCATTCTATGCATGTTATTCTAGGCTACAAGTGTTTCCAAAACAAAGTTTGCATAAAATACATGAGCCACAGAGCTAAATTCTAATTTAAAAGGGAATAACTGGAATGGATTCTTTAGAAGGAGGATGAAAAAAAAATAAGGGCAATACAGATACCTCTCCTGGGGCTTCTAACTAAATGCATTTACTAGGGAATTCATTTTATATATATTTGTGTTTTCCAGCATTAACCCCTTAACGACCAGGGGCATTTTTGGTTTTGCATTTTTATTTTTTGTTCCCCTTCTTCCCAGAGCCATAACTTTTTTATTTTTTGATCAAAATGGCCATGTGAGGGCTTGTTTTTTGGGGGACGAGTTGTACTTTTGAACGACACCATTGGTTTTACCATGTCGTGTAATGGAAAACGGGAAACAAAGTTCAAAGTGCGGCGAAACTGCAAAAAAAAAAGTGCAATCCCACACTTGTTTTTGTTTGCCTTTTTTACTAGGTTCACTAAATGTTAAAACTGACCTGACATTGTGTTTCTCCAGGTCATTATGAGTTCATAGACATCAAATATGTCTAGGTTCTTTTTAATCTAAGTGGTGAAAAAAAATTACAAAGTTTGTAAACAAAAAAAAAAAGTTGCCATTTTCTGATACCCGTACCGTCTCCATTTTTCAGGATCTGGGCTTGG
Organism: Ranitomeya imitator; assembly: GCF_032444005.1. NCBI lineage: Eukaryota > Metazoa > Chordata > Amphibia > Anura > Dendrobatidae > Ranitomeya > Ranitomeya imitator. The sequence continues at coordinate 337,254,897 of NC_091282.1, forward strand.
GTGAGGGCTTAATTTTTTAGCTCCGATCTCACGTTTTTATTGATACCATTTTGGTGTAGATACGATCTGTTGATTGACTGTTATTGCATTTTATTGTAATATTGCAGTGACCAAAAAAACTTAATTCTGGAGTTTTGATTTTTTTTCTAGCTATGCTGTTTTCTGATTGGATTATCTAATATATAAAGCTGAATGTGTGTGTTTGTGTGTGTGTATGTATGTGTGTATGTATGTGTGTATGTCCGGGATTGGCATCTGCACCGTCGCAGCTACAGCCACAAAATTTTGCACAGTCACACGTCTGGACCCCGAGAGCGTCATAGGCTATGTCGTGAGGCAAAATTTTAACCCCACGCGTTCCAATTCACCAAACAATTTTGCCCCTATCAACATCATGAGGAAAAAGTGAAAGGAAAAGTGTTGGAGGCAAATTGACAGCTGCCAGGGGAACTTAAAGAGTGAGCGCGATGGCGCCAAAGAGTATATACCGTACAGTTGCTAAGGTGGGGCCCCAACATGGGATACTCACCACACATGGGGATATGAACACACACACAAAATGCGCCACACACTACCACGTGCTTGAACACATATACCACCCTCAGCACACATTTCACCACACATACACCAACCTCGCCACATAAAAGTCAAAACACAAAAGTCGCCGCTCAAAACTCGCCACACGCAAAACTCACCACATATGCAAAACTAAGCTCATGCAAAACTCGCCACACGTGCAAAACTCACCTCATGGAACACTCGCCACACGCAAAACTTGCACACGCGGAAAAATTGCCACATGCACAAAAGTTGCAACACATGCAAAAGTTGCCTCACACAAAACTTGCACATACTCAAAACACACCACACATAAAACTTGCCACGCGCAAAACTTGCTGCACACAACTTGCTACACTAACCTGTCACATGCAACTCGACACACAAAAAGTTGCTACACGCATGTCGCCACACAAAACTCATCTCACAAAAGTGGCTACATGCATGTAGCCACATGCAACTCAGCACACACAACTTGACACATGAAACTCGCCCTAAAACACACACAAGTCTGGTGTTATCCTTCAAAAATAAAAATCTGATTAATAAGCAGCCAAAATACAAGAGCAACAAACGTACCATATAGGAAAGACGGCAGCTGTCAGTCACATGACCTGTCTATTATGTGCATGTGTGAGCTAATATATACTGCCGGGGGGAGGGCTTCCTGTTGGCTGGAGATTTATCAGGCTGCCAATTTAGTTTACAAATACTGAGGTAAAAATACTGACCAACTAACATGTGAACGAGGTCTAATACAGGAGGAGATGACATACAGATATATACTATATACAGGAGGAGATGACACACAGGTATATACTATATACAGGAGGAGATGACACACAGGTATATACTATATACAGGGGAGATGACACACGTACATACTATATACAGGAGGAGATGACACAGGTATATACTATATACAGGAGCAGATGACACACGTATATACTATATACAGGAGATGACTTACAGGTATATACTAAATAAAGGAGGAGATGACACACGTATATACTATATACAGGAGATGACATACAGGTATATACTATATAAAAGAGGAGATGATACCCTAGTTACCCGGGGACTTTGGCATCGTTGAAGACAGTTTCAACGATGCCGAAGTCGTTCGACTGATCGTTGGTCACTGAAGATAGCGGTTTGTGTGACAGCTCCCCAGCGACCACACAACAACTTACCAACGATCACGGCCAGGTCGTATCGCTGGTAGTGATCGTTGGTAAGTTGTTTAGTGTAACTGTACCTTTACTTAAAGAATTTATAGCATAAAACACTGCTTTCAACTCAGTCGGAAAACTGTTAAATTTACATTACTGCCGATATAAATAGCCATTTGCTAAGACTGAACATTGAGAAATTTGCAATGAAGTTTCTGGTTTCCACACATCTCAAAAATTGTAAATAAATAAATAAATAAATAAATAACGGTATATATAATACACTCCTCAACATTCAAATTACAACACGAAGAAGGTAAAGTTGTGAAATTATGAAAATTACAGGATTGATAGACGTGTTAATGATATGAAAAAGATGATAAAATTGAAACAAAATTTTCAAAACATCACGATTTGTTCAGCATCACGTTTGAGTGTCATGCATAGAAATATTTGTACTTTCACGTCTTGGCATGCTATCAATGAGTTTATTTAAGGTTGTCTCAGGAATGTCCTGCCACAATGAATGCACTTGGGCAGGTAAGTCAGCAAGATCTGTTGATGGCAGCTGCCTTTGCAATTGCCGACTAATATACTCAGATTTGTTTGTGGGAGACAAGTTAGGAGATGCTGCTGGCCATGACAGCATGTTTAGGCCATACAGGCTGCTCAGAGTAGCACAAGCAACATGTGGCATTGTGATTTTGAAAAATGGCTCCTGGGATACTTTGGAGAAATAGCCGTACCACTAGTTTCACAACCAAATCGATGTAACTGAAATGAAGACTAGAGGGGTTCGGCTGCCAAACATTATATCACCCTAACCATAATCCTGGGAGCAGAACCAATGTGACGCACCCTTGTGAAGGCATCTATATGGTGTTACTCGTGTGGTCTCCAGACCAATCACCGACTATCATTGCATCAAAGACAAAAGCGGGACACATCGCTGGATAGGAAAAACCTCTATTTCAGCCTGCATTACTGTCTCGATCTGCACTATGATAGACTTTAAAGCAAACCAGTCACCAGGTTTGGCCAATATATGGTAAGGCCACCACTTTTCAGGCCTGATGTACAGCATTCCTTAATGCTGTATATCTGCCTCCAACCCGACCTGAAAGAGGAGAAAAAGAGCTTCTATTCTACTCACATGCGGGGCAGTCCAGTCCGAGGGGTGTCGATGTTCTTGGTCTGGTACCTCTTACAATCGCCGTCCTCCTTCTGGCTTCATGTGAAAGACACGTCTGTACGTCATCCACACAGTCTTCCCGGCGTTCCTGCGCATGCGATGGGCCTCTTTGACCTTTCCAGGCGCCTGTGCACTGCAGTACTTTACTCAGCCCTCAACAGGGCAGAGAAATAAGCATGGCGGAAGACTGTGTGGATGATGTAAGGACGTGTCCATCCACATGAAGCAAGAAGGAGGGCGGCGATCCATCAATACCCCTCGGACCGGACCGGCGTGCAGGTGAGTATAATAAAAGCAAATTTTCTTCTATCAGGTCTGAAAAGTGGTGGCCTTACCTCATATCGGCCAAACCTAGTTACAGGTTCCCTTTAACAGCAGTGAAGAGAAGTCAATTGAACACCTCTAATTGGACATTTAGATTGTAGTCTAGTATTATGTAAAACCTTCTTGAAGTTTGTGTACACACTGTTTGACACTATAGGTTTGGTTATGTGATATCCAGCTTCAATTGCAGTACAGAATGGATCAATCATGGAACCAAAGGTATGGCAATTTCTTCAAAGTGTCCCAGGAAAATTTTTCAGTACGACGCCAGGCCACATGTTGCTTGTGCTACTGTGAGCAGTGTGCATAACCTAAGAATACTACCATGGTCTGCAGCATTTGCGGAAATTGTTTCCCCTCGAGCACATCCAGGACGTTATTGGTTGGCAATTGGAAAGAGAGCTGACAGCAGAGGATTTCCATGATCAAATAGATACAGCTTGGCAGAACATCCCTCAGCCAACCACTAATCATCTCATGGATACCAGCCAAGACGTGTAAGTGCATGTATTTCTGCATGTGGCGCTTATACTCAATACTGAATAAATCTAGATGATTTCAAAATTTTGTTCCCATTTTTGCCATCATTTGCATATCATTAAGATTTCTATCGAATCTGTGATTTTCGTAACCCCACAACTTTTTCCCTCTTGGTGTTGTAATTTCAATGTTGAGGAGTACATAAACAGTTAAAAACAAAAACTCAATCACCTTTGAAGGATCCATGATGACAGTGGGAACGAAATTAAGGAAAATATGATTGCAGTCGGTGCGGATACTGGGATTATTAAAGGCAACTTCTAGTTCATCCATAGCCTCAAGCAGTAGACGTTCCCCTTCATTTTGTAAATACTCAAATGAAGCTTCCTGAAGACAAATAATGAAAAAAAGTTTATTCTCCACAAACACTCTGGGATGTTGCATCTTTATGTTCTAAACAGTGCTGCTGGGCACTGCAGTTCGGCTCTTATTCTCTTCAATAAGATTTGATCTGAGTAGTCGTCAGCAACCACGAAACAGTACACGGAATTATGATGTACTGCTTCGTACAGTGTTTACATTCTGCCGCAGGCTGAGGGGATTACAGCTGATCGGTGACAGGGCTGTGTAATGGACCTCCGCCGATCTTACATTTATGACCTATCCTAACAATATGTCATCAATATAAAATTAGCAGTCAACTCCTTAAAATGGAAACACCAATGAGCTAAAAAGTTGGCAAAAAAAGGCTTAGTTATTTAGGACCATCCATAAAAAAATATCCACTATACGATTACATACAGAATTGTCTTAGCTTATCTGTTACTAATTAGAATATTTTAGGAAAGAAACAAGAAATTGGAAATAAACAGTACCTTTGTAACAAGGTCAGAATGTCGAATAATGGCACGGATGAAGAATCTGTAATCGGTAACCTCTATACCGGCTGCTACTTTGGCTGCTCCAAGATAGACGTGCATTTTGTGGTTGGCACAGGGGACAGCGGTCAAGTCAAAGTTCCTCATTCTGTTTAGCTCCAGCTGAAAGGCCAGGGCAGGCTCTAGATGTCTGTAAATGCGATCCTCAGCAAACTAAGAAAAACAAAACATTATTTCATAATTTCAAAATTGTTTCAACGTATACACAAAACATACATTTAGTGAATTGTTCAATAATACAGTAAATTAGCCAAACCTCATCTCGTGCTCTAAAAGTGAAGAATTTGGGGAACTCTCTCTGCAAAAGAGCAAAAATTAATTACATCTGTGGACAAACTACTCTTATTAACTATTTGTTTGCGCTTCAAGCACTTATGCCATACGGAACTTTCAAACGGAACTGGAAAAGCTATCTCTTCAAGAAAGATTACAGCCTACAAACTATGTATTAGTCTGGTCACCAATAGGATAAAGATGACCTGGCAACCTTTCTCCAGCAAACAAACTCAGACTCTCCTTTGTATTCCAATGAAGCATGGTGGTTCGACAGCCGCAACACATGCAGGGATTACGTAATAAACTGGCAATCCCTACATGTTTTGCGGCTGTCTAAGAGCCACGAGAAATGCACAAGTGGGGAATTAAACAGAAGTCACTCGGTTAGCACACAAGCATGCTCAAATAATGCATTACCCAAGCACGCTCGCTCATCACTACTAATTATCACAACAACAACAACATGTTCACCAACCTGCTGGGCTATCAAGAAGGTGATTCTCCGAAGACCATAATCTACCAAGATATTTTTCTGCAAAACAGAAATTTGGTTAATAACAAAACAAATACCTCCAAGTAATTATTTCCCTCTAGAAATGCATGTAGAATTACATCTTTTATACAGTACAGACCAAGTTTGGACACATCTTCTCATTTCAAGATTTTTCTGTATTTTCATGACTATGAAAATTGTACATTCACACTGAAGGCATCAAAACTATGAATTAACACATGTGGAATTATATACTTAACAAAAAAGTGTGAAACAACTGAAAATATGTCTTATATTTTAGGTTCTTCAAAGTAGCCACCTTTTGCTTTGATGACTGCTTTGCAGACTCTTGGCATTATCTTGATGAGCTTCAAGATGTAGTCACCGGGAATGGTTTTCACTTGACAGGTGTGCCCTGTCAGGTTTAATAAGTGGGATTTCTTGCCTTATAAATGGGGTTGGGACCATCAGTTGTGTAGTGCAGAAGTCTGGTGGATACACAGCTGATAGTCCTACTGAATAGACTGTTAGAATTTGTATTATGGCAACAAAAAAGCAGCCAAGTAAAGAAAAACGAGTGGCCATCAGTCAGTCCGAAAAATTGGGAAAATTTTGAAAGTGTCCCCAAGAAGCATCAAGCGCTACAAAGAAACTGGCTAACATGAAGACCGCCCTAGGAAAGGAAGACCAGGAGTCACCTCTGCTTCTGAGGATAAGTTTATCAGAGTCACCAGCCTCAGAAATCGCAGGTTAACAGCAGCTCAGATTAGAGACCAGGTCAATGCCACACAGAGTTCTAGCAGCAGACACATCTCTACAACAACTGTTTAAGAGGAGACTTTGTGCAGCAGGCCTTCATGGTAAAATAGCTGCTAGGAAACCACTGCTAAGGACATGCAACAATCAGAAGAGACTTGTTTGGGCTAAAGAACACAAGGAATGGACATTAGACCAGTGGAAATCTGTGCTTTGGTCTGATGAGTCCAAATTTGAGATCTTTGGTTCCAACCACCGTGTCTTTGTGCGATGCAGAAAAGGTGAACAGATGGACTCTACTTGCCTGGTTCCCACCGTAAAGCATGGAGGAGGAGGTGTGATGGTGTGGGGGTGCTTTGCTGATGACAGTGTTGGGGATTTATTCAAAATTGAAGGCATACTGAACCAGCATAGCTACCACAGCATCTTGCAGCGGCATGCTATTCCATCGGGTTTGCGTTTAGTTGGACCATCATTTATTTTTCAACAGGACAATGACCCCAATCACACCTCCAGGCTGTGTAAGGGCTATTTGACCAAGAAGGAGAGTGATGGGGTGCTACGCCAAATGACCTGGCCTCCAGTCACCAGACCTGAACCCAATCGAGATGGTTTGGGTTGAGCTGGACCGCAGAGTGAAGGCAAAAGGGCCAAGAAGTGCTAAGCATCTCTGGGAACTCCTTCAAGATTATTGGAAGACCATTCCTGGTGACCACCTCTTGAAGCTTATCAAGAGAATGCCAAGAGTGTGCAAAGCAGTCATCAAAGCAAAAGGTTGCTACTTTGAAGAACCTAGAATATAAGACGTATTTTCAGTTGTTTCACACTTTTTTGTTAAGTATATAATTCCACATGTGTTAATTCATAGTTTTGATGCCTACAGTGTGAATGTAGAATTTTCATAGTCATGAAAATACAGAAAAATCTTTAAATGAGAAGGTGTGTCCAAACTTTCGGTCTGTACTGTACTAGACAGACATCATTTTCATTCGAGGCAAACCAACTTATTACAGCTGTAAAAAGAGGGATTTTTGGTGCTCACCATAAAATCTCTTTCATGGAGCCTTCATTGAGGGACACAGGTAACCATGGGTGTATGATGCTGTCGCTAGGAGGCTGACACTATGCAAAAAAATGAAAATAGCTCCTCCCCAGAAGAATACACCCACCGACAGGCACCAAGTACCTCAGTTGGTGTAAAAGCAGTAGGAGAAGCTCAAAAACTCAACATATGTACCTACCCATCAACAAAAGGCTGTAGGCCCAAAGGTGGTACAACCAGTTAAGGAGGGTGCCGTTTCCCCCAATGAAGGCTCCAAGAAAGAGATTTTATGGTGAGTAGCAAAAATCCCTCTTTCTTTATCACTTCATTGGGGGACATAGGTAACCATGGGACGTCCCAAAGAAGTCCCAAGGTTGGGAAACAAAAGGAAAGCAAAGAAAAACAGACTTAGGTCGGCCGGTGCTTAACTGCCACCTGCAGCAGCTTCCTTCCCAAGCCTGCATCAGACGAGGCATGGGCATGAACCCTGTAAAACCTTGCAAAAGATAGTAATGATGACCTGGTCACAGCTTTACAAATCTGTAAAGCCGAAGCCAGGTGACAAACTGTCTAGGAAAGCTCCTACCGCCCGGGTGGAGTGAGCCCTTATCTCCGGAGGGGACTGATTGTCCTGAATGTGGTATGCCTCCAAAATTGCCAAACGAATCCAACGGGCAATAGTGGACTTGGAAACTGGGAGCCCCTTACGACGACCTTCAGAGATGACAAATAGGGCATCAGAGCAGTGAAAGGAAGCAGTCACTGAAAGGTAGACATGGATAGGTCTGACATGGATAGATCTGACCAGATACAACTTGTGGAGGGACTTCTCTAGGGAATGAACTGGAGAGGGGCACAGAGAGGTAAGGACAATTTCTTCAGTAATGTGAAAAGAAGCAAACCACCTTAGGTAAGAAGAAAGGAACGGGCCTGACAACAACCTTGTCCTGATGGAGAATCAGGAACGGAGAACGGCAGAACAGTGACACTAACTCAAACTCTCCTGATGGATATAATAGCAACCAAAAAGGTCACTATTCAGGGGAGAAGCCGCAATGTCTTGAATGAGCTAGAGAATTGACAGTGCGGAAACTTGACCTTTAGTACTAAGAGATAAACCAGAATCAAGGCCCGATTGTAGGAACCCCAGGATGGAAGGAAGAGGAAAAGACAGAGACCAAACTGTTGTCCTCACACTACCGAAAGAAGGCTTTCCAGCATCTGTGGAAAATACATGCGGATGATGGTTTTCTTGCCCTAATCATGGTCTGAATGACCTGATGAGAAAAACCAGCCTCCCTCAGGACTGCGGCCTCAACGGCCATGCTGTTGAACTCAGACTAAACTCTGGTGGAAGAGGGGGCCTTGTGAAACAAGACCTGGATGGTCTATAAGCCTCCAGGGAGGTTCCATGATGATTGTTCACTAACTCCGCGTACCAGGCCATTCTTGGCCAGTCCAGGGCTACCAGGATTACGGGGATTCCCTACATCTTTTTTTTTTACGACTCTCGGAATCAAGGGGAGAGGCGGAAAAAGATAAGGCAGTTGGAATTGGGACCACGGGGTCACTAATAGTGATGAACGAGTGTACTCGTTGCCCGGGTTTTCCCGAGCACGCTTGGGTGATGTCCGAGTATTTATGACTGCTCGGAGATTTAGTTTTCATCACGGCAGCTGAATTATTTACAGCTACTAGCTTGCTTGATTACATGTGGGGATTCCCTAGCAACCAGGCAACCCCCACATGTACTCAGCCTGGCTAGCAGCTGTAAATCATTCAGCTGCCGCGATGAAAACTAAATCTCTGAGCAGTCATAAATACTCGGAGGTCACCAGAGTGTACACCAGTACACTCGCTCATCACTAGGGCATCTCAACCGATGGCCAGCGGATCCTGGGACCCGGCTACAAACTGAGGAACCTTATGGTTCATTCGAGATGCCAAAAGGTCTACATTCGATGCGCTCCATCTCTGGCATATTTGGTTAAAAACGTTGGGGTCGAGAGACAACTCCGCCAATGCGAGACCCTGACAACTCAGAAAATCGGCTGGCCAATTTTCCACCCCGGAATGTGATGTGTACGGCTGATATGGTAGGAACGTGACTCTGCCCATCGCAGAATCCTCACTACCTCTGACATAAAAAGTTTGCTGGAAGTCCCTCCTTGGTGGTTTATGTAAGTCACTGCAGTGGCGTTATCCGATTGAATTCGGACAGGGAGGCCTGCTAATAGGAACTGACAGCTGCAAAGGGCAAGAAAAGTTGCCCTGATCTCCAGAAGATTGATGGGATGAGCGGCTACTCGGACGTTCCAGTGACCCTGCTCTGTGTTATGATGGAAGACCACTCCCCAACAGAAGATAATGGCGTCGATGGTGATGACCTGCCACCAAAGAGAGAGGAAGGACTTCCTATGCAGGACTTGAGGCGGACAGCGTCCACCAGGTCAGGGATTGCCTCACCTTGAGAGGCAGCAAAGTGGGCCGGTCCAGGGAGACGGTCCTCTTGTCCCATGTAAATAATATGACCAGCAGAAAAGGACGTGTAAGAAAACTAAGAAACGGGCACAGCAATCATCTTCCCCAGGAATCTCATGCAGGACCACAGGGAAAGAGTAAATGGCCACTTTAGAAAGCGGACTCCTTAGTAGAGAAAAAGAAACTTTTCCTTTGGAAGGAAAACACGGGCTTGGGCCATGTCAAACCTCATCCCCAGAAACACTAAGCGTTGAGCTGGGGTCAGGGAGGACTTCTCTTTGTTGACAATCCAGTCGAGATGGGCCAGAGTGTCCAAGGAGATCTGAAGGCTCAGGTTGCAGTCTCGGCAGGACGACCTCAAGATCAAAGGATGGACATAACCGCTGCTATCACCATTGTAAACACTCTGGGGACCGAGGCCAGGCTGAATAGAAGGGCCGTGAACTGGTAGTGATCCTCCTGGATCGCAAACCGCAGGAATCTCTGATGTTGAACAAACAGGAATGAGAAGATAAGCATCCTAAATGTCTACAGATCAAAGAAATTCTCCCGGTTCCATGGAGGTGATCACCGAACGTAGGGATTCCATCGTGAAATGGCAGATCCGAACGTGACGGTTCAGTCGCTTGAGATCCAAAATCGGACAGAGCGAACCGTCCGTCTTCGGGACTATAAAAACATTGGAGGAGAATCCCGAAAAGCGTTCGTTCCAGGGAACCGGTACAATTATTCCTGTGCGTAGAAGAGAAGAAGCGGCCTGAATAACCCCTGGAGCCTGAGACGGGAGTCTTGACAGACAAGATGGAAGGAAAAGTCTTACTGGGGGGAAGAAAAAGTCAATTTTGTAACCGGACGTGACTATCTCTCTGACCCAGGCATCGTTGACCACCGACACCGTACATCCCAGAAGAGAAGAAGAAGCCGGTCTCCCACCCTGGAGATCCTCTCGGGTGGGGAAGGGGGGGGGGGACACCCGTAACTTAGAGGAGAACTTGTTGGCCAGTGAGGTGCTGGTCTGAAGGAGGGCTTCTTCCTTTCCCCTTGGGCGGAACAACGGCCCCGCTGTGAGGAAGTCGCTGATGAAGAGAAGAGCCGAAAGGAAAAGAAAAAGAAATTACCTCTTCCTATTGAAAGGACGCTGCACTGGGGAAGAAAATTGCTTTTCCCGCCAGTAGCATCTGAAATTATCCAGTTTGGACCCGAAAAGCCTAGAGCGTTGAAAGGCAAGGTTAGAGAGACTGTTTTGAGGGTGGATCAGCATTCCACGCTTTAACCAGAGGATGCGGCGTATAGCAATGATGTTGCTGTTTGCCATGGCGGAGCAACCAGCCGCACCTAAGGAGACGGTCAGAAGAGGGCAATCTGGTCTGCCTAATCTGCCATCTCATCCGGAGGAGCTGCTGCTAGGAAACCCTGGTGAAGCATTTTGTCCAGGCAGAAATAGACTTAGGCCATGTTCACACAGTGCGTTTTTTACTGCGGAACCGCAGCGGTTTTGCCGCTGCGGTTCCGCAGCTGTTTTCCATGCAGGGTACATAACAATGTAACCCTATGGAAAACAGTCACTGCTGTGCACATGATCCGGAATTTCGTTTAAAAAGCCGCGCAGAATGGCTGCGGCAAAAAAGAAGGAGCATGTCACTTCTTTTTCCTGAACCGCAGCGGTTCTGCACCCATAGACCTCCATTGTGAGGTCAAAACCGCAGTAAAACCCGCAGATCAAAAATATATCTGCGGGTTTTACTGCGATTTGATGTGCAGAACCGCTGCAGCAGGAAGTGCGGGGGAGCGGGCGGAAGTGCGTGGGCGGAGTGTGGCTGCCCCCCCGTGCTCCGATCCCGCCCCCGTGCTCCGATGCCCCCCCCGTGCTCCGATGCCCCACCCCCAGTGCTCCGATGCCCCCCCCGTGCCCTAATCTCCCCCCCTTATACTTACCCGGCGTCCCGGTGTCCGTCCGGCCGTCTTCTCCCTGGGCGCCGCCATCTTGCAAAATGGCGGGCGCATGCGCAGTGCGCCCGCCGAATCTGCCGGCCGGCAGATTCGCTCCAAACTGCATTTTGATCACTGAGATATAACCTATCTCAGTGATCAAAATAAAAAAATAGTAAATGACACCCCCCCCACTTTGTCACCCCCATTGGTAGGGACAATAAAAAAATTAAGAATTTTTTTTTTTTCACTAAGGTTAGAATAGGGGTAGGGGTAGGGTTAGGGTTAGGGTTAGAAAACTGCATTAAAAAAAAGGATCAAAAAACGCATCAAAAAACGCATCAAAAAAGGACAAAAAAGGACCAAAAAAAGGACCTGCGTTTTCTGCCAAGAGCTGCAGTTTTTTAAAAAAACAGTCCTGAAAAAAAAAGGATGGAAATCCTGAACGTGTGAACATACCCTTAAGGTACCGTCACATTAAGCGACGCTGCAGCGTCGCTGTTTCGTCATTGTGTGGTCGCTGGAGAGCTGTCACACAGACAGCTCTCCAGCGACCAATGATGCCGAAGTCCCCTGGTAACCAGGGTAAACATCGGGTTACTAAGCGCAGGGCCGCGCTTAGTAACCCGATGTATACCCTGGTTACCATTGTAAATGAAAAACAAAAAACAAACACTACATACTTACATTCCGGTGTCTTTCCCCCGGCCTTGTTACAAGTGAAGACATCGCTGAATCGGCGTCACACACGCCGATTCAGCGATGTCAGCGGGTGATCCAGCGACGAAATAAAGTTCTGTCCTTCTAGCTCCGACCAGCGATCTCACAGCAGGATCCTGATCGCTGCTGCGTGTCAAACACAACGATATAGCTATCCAGGATGCTGCAACGTCACGGATCGCTATCGTTATCGTTCTAAAGTCGCTCAGTGTGAATGTACCTTTAGCCACCCAGGTGGAGGCAAAAATGGGACAGACAGAAGCACCGTCAGCTTCAGAGGCGGACTTGGCTAAGGACTAAAGCTTAAGGAACACACCGTCTGGCAGAGACAAGACTGTCGCAAGAGATCCACATTAGGGGATTCTGCCCATATGCCAACAAGGTCTGGGCTGAAGGGATAAAGAATGTCTAGCTGCTTCCTTCCTGGGAAGCGCTTTTCAGGATGTTCTCAGTGTTTAGCCATAATTGCTTCAAATTCCCTGTGATTGGGGAAGGTTTGTGAAGGAAACGGAGTGCTCCTGAGCAGGAGCCTCATCCTCCTATAGGTTAAGAGTTTGGGTAATTGCAGAGATAAGGCTGTTGACCATATCCTGCATTTCGATACCTGATCCGTATCAGACTCAGATTGGGAATCCACATGCGACCCAAAAACCGCCTCCGAGGAGGGAGCATGGGGAGAGGAGGGTTCCGTAAATGATGAAAGAGCCCGCTTCCACTGTTTTGTACCAGATTTGTCCCTGCGATGATCATGGTCTGATGTGTGCGAATCACAGTGAGAGGCGTTTGGATCACAGGTGGAGGCAGACAAATGTGAAAGACGCTCCAGGTCCTGGTCCAGGGACTGTGATACTTTAGTCAGGTCAGAGAAAGACTGTGACATGACAACAGCCCACTCCGAGGGAAGGGGTGTGCTCTCATCCCGGACTTTAGGGGGCTCCTGCGGGGCAGACATGGAGGAAGAGCTGCAGGATGGACAGAAGGGGGAAGGCTGACCTGAGGACCACTTTATTTTATAAAGGGCACAGGCGTAATGAACCACCTTAGGCTTAGAGGGGCTATGTAGTGAACAGAGAAAGGTTAGCGGTGTCCCCCTGTGGCCATGTTTTAGGCTAAATGTGGGTCGGACACCGAGGGCACAGAATTTATGCTGGTTAGAAATAAATGTCTCAGACAGATTTTACAGCTACTGAGGCACAAGAACACTAAAGCATCGGTTCAGCAGCGTTACAGCCAGCATGATGCACATGGTGGGCTTGACTATGAACATCGAACGGTGAAAAAGTAAGAATCTGATAGGCTGACATACCGGGGGGTGTGTCCAGACAGAAGAATAAGCCGGCCGGCTAGAAAAGAAGGCGCCCCTCCGACTGATGAATCGCCGAGGGGGTTGGGGGTGTATCGGTAGGGAGAGAGAGAGCTCCACGACAGGAGCGAAAAAAGGCGCTGAGAAGACGCGCGCGAAACGAGAGGAATAATGGCCAGGTCAAAGCAGGAGACGCTCTGACCCGGCAAGACGTCCTATTGTGCCCAAAAGAGCGCGAAATTCAAATGTGGTGTGGTGAGTGGCTGGGGGACCCGGAGGGGAGGCGCAGCCAGGGAGAGAGAAGGATGTGCCCAAGGTCTGGGACCGGACTGTGGAAAATGGCAGCGGCTGTGCAGGGAATAATGCAGTAAAGGCGCCCTCTCCCCTGTTAAGGGACGGAAATGCTGAAGGGTCTCTGCCATGCACCACTGTGGGGGGGGGGGGGGGGGCATACATACCTGTGAAGTGGACCTGGTTTCTCTTCACTGATGAGGATCACATCAGGAGCCATCAGGTGGATGAGGGTAACTGGAAACAGAGATCCTCCATCCCAGACGGTGCAGAAGACGGCATCAACCCCCTACGAGAAGGGGGGAGGTCACTGCTGGAGACCACCCTCTTCCTCCCAAACCTCTCCGAGGAGAGAGGTGGGGAAAAGGCAAAGGACTGACCACCGGGAATCACCCTGAAACACCTGTAGGGGTGACAGAGGATAAGGTCCTGCCTGCGGGTTTGAGAGTGGGCGCAGAAGTACAGGAAAACAGGGTGAGAAATTACCCCGTTACCCTGAAGATGAAAAATATGAAAAACAAAGGAAAAAGATTAATAAAACACAAGATACCTGAAATGGAAAACTGCGGATCTGGGATCAGATTCAGGTCCGCCTCCTACAGACACTAAGCTACAACTGAGGTACTTGGTGCCTGTCGGTGGGTGTATACTGCTGGGGAGGAGCTATTTTAATTTTTTTTTTGCATAATTCCAGCCTCCTAGCGACAGCAGCATACACCCATGCTTACCGGTGTCCCCCAATGAAGCGATAAAGAAATAAGAGACTTCATGCTATTTCACTATAGGCCTATGCCTTAAACAGTAAAATACACTAAAGAATCTATTACAGTGCACACCTTTGACTGGGAGAAAGTTCTAAATGTTGTCACCAGCTCCTCATCCTCCATTCGGTCTGCCGACCTTATAGCCACATTCAGTATGTGGATGGGTTCTTCACGGATGTTCTAAGAGCAAAAAAGATAAGAATAATAAAATCGCTTGGCAAAAAAATCAAATGGAAAGTTGTATATTATTTTGACAATTAATACTGTATTCTGATGTAACCTGGAAACATTCTAATATGTGTTTTTTAGTATGAGCAGAATGGAGGTCCAGTAGTTAGCACATCTGTTGCTTTGCAGCTCTGGGATCCATTATATGGGGCCCATTATGTATGGAGCATTATATGGGGCCCGTAATGTATGGAGCAATATATGGGGCCCATCATATACTGTATGGAGCATTATATGGAGCTCATTATGAATGAAGCATTATATGGGTCCCATCATATACTGTTTAGAGCATTATATGGATCCCATTATGTATGGAGCAATATATGTGGCTCATTATTCTGTATGGCTCATTATATGGGGCTCATTCTGTATGGAGCACTATGTGGTGCCCATAATACTGTATGGAGCACTATACTGTCCAGTTTCTGAGCTATTGTAGAATTTACAATAGAGATCACTCATGTAATGTAAGAAGTGAAATCTTTGGCATTGTACTAAAGAGTGATGAGCGAATATACTCGTTACTCGAAATTTCTCGAGCACGCTTGGGTGTCCTCTGAGAATTTTTTAGTGCTCGGAGTTTTAGTTTTTAGCGCCGCAACTGAATGATTGACATCTGTTACCCAGCATAAGTACATGTGGGGATTCCCTAGCAACCAGGCAACCCCCACATGCACTTATGCTGGCTAACAGATATAAATCATTCAGCTGCGGCGCTAAAAAACTAAAACTCCAAGCACTAAAAAATACTCGGAGGACACCCGAGCATGCTTGAGAAATCTCGAGTAACAAGAATATTCGCTCATCACTAGTACTAAACCTATATTTCTCTGATGTATCTGTGCATCATGAATCATGGTATGTGTTAACCCATTACTTGCTAAATTTAAATTTTTACAAGTACGGGTTTTTCAGAAAAGGACGTCCCAATATTCATTTAAAAATGACAATGGGGTCATTCCATATCAAGTGATCCAAATATGAATTTTTTTTACCTTATGTCTTTAGATTTTTTTTATTTTTTGTTTTTATGAAGTACAACTTTAGTTAATTACAAATTAAAAGTTTAGAATTTTTTTCTTCATCGGTTTATTTTTTTACAGATTTTTAAAGTTTTGAAAAAGCGCGGATTTTGGCCTGGTATGGCTTTACATTTTTTATCATATCTCGGGCTAGAATTAAGATATAGAGGTGGGAGATGCATCATTTTTCTCAGAATGGTACCAGCTTTCATTTGATATGTCACAAGACTATGTTTCTTTATATTTTGTTTTGGAGAAATCAAATTAAAAATTTTGATGCGCAATTCTGAAAAAAACGTATGTTTTAAAATTGTGAAAACATGCATGTGTGTTACTTGTGTCCTTGTTTATATTTGTACAGGGACTCAACTTGGGATCTATCAAATTTGTATTTTTTTTTAAGCCTTGAATCATCTGATTTTATGTTTGTGTGAGTTTCTTCCTTTTTTCTTTTCAAATTACAACTTATTGCATTCAACATTTATACGTAACAATAAAGAAACACAAAAAACAAATACCGAAGTGCCAGAATAAATACATCTTAATCATCATAACAACTTGCTCAGCATTTTTAACCTGAATTCTTTGAACAAGATAAAAGGTGATCATATCCTCAAGTGTGGTTTTCTAAATACCGTCTGATCCTAATTATATGTTAAAAACAAGATTAAAAGAACCAATATTTCTACCACCTATTTATACATGGAACAATTTTTTTTCTACTACATCACTAAACATGTCATTTATGAAGTGTTTAAGAAGAATAGTACAGTAGTTAAATCCTCGTTCTATAAAATATGAACTAATCAAACAATTAATAGTAGGTTTTTACACTGGCCTGTTATCATCAATGTGTCCCTTCTAGTGGGTGAAATGTCATCTTGTCCATAAGCGCTTACTAGCAATGGTCGTTTCCTTTTGTGTCAGTATGTGCGGCCTGTCATGGTGCTCGGCTCCACCTGAGTTATATCTGATTTTTGTTCACTTTTACAATGTCTGATTTTCTTGGATACACAAAGGATGGCGCTGGACCAGAAAGTGCAGAAAAGTCACTTCTACGTCTTCATTTTCACAATCTTTGGAGAGTCCAGTAGCCGCCAGCGCCGATCATATTCACAGGTCACATAGCCAGTTGTGTCATCCATTGCCGATCTTGTGCCGCCTTCTACCACTTCATGGACGTCACTGTCTTTATTTCCACTACATGGGATGACAGTCCGGTATTGCGGAGTCCCTGTGATGGGTTCTGCTTCCTGTAACTGATGTTATAACAAACTCTCCTCCTCCTCATAGTCCTGGTTTGTACAATACATGAACTGGATATTAAGAATATTTTTCTCCCTCCATTTGAGGAGTTTCCTGGGTGATAAGATTTGGTGTGAATACGGTCTGTGGAGGCCCGAGCTGCCGGCCGGTCATCTGCTCTGCAGTCACCGTCTACCCCTGGTCATTCTCAGCCCTAACAAAGCTTCTCCTCTGTCCTCTCCTGCTTCTAAGTGGTAACATAATAAAATAATACCTTAATATCTAGCAATCATGGATTATTTGGGAAATATAGACCCCACACTGTTAGACCACAGGCTGAACAGATCTGAAATCAAGATTTTTGAACTGACACTGTAATAGTTTTATTTTTTAAAATATGATCCCATCACGATCCCATCTTGTATTTTGGTACAGATGTGGATAGGAGAATAGCAGGCACATGTGCAGTTTTTGAAATTTTTAAATTAAACGTTTTTTTCGGAAATGCGTTTTAAAGTTTTGCGCTTGCGTTCGCATAGGTAAAATATTATCAAACATACTCTTGTGACATATCTGGTGAAAGCCTGTACAGTTCTGAGTAGAATAGTGTTTATTTTGTTTCTCTATCTCTTTTCTAGCCTGAGTTATGGGGAGAAATGTAAAGGCAGGCAACACCGAAATTCTCACTTTTTCCGAACTTTGAAAATCAATAAAAAATTTAAAAAAATATCTAGAATTTTTTCTTCTTCACATTTTGCATTCTCTGACACACTGTTACCAAATAACAAAATCTCAAAAGAATTAAAAATATAGTGGTAAAAATCATTGGTTCACTTGACATGGAATGACCCAATGACATGATTTCCTATTTTGAAAACATTCATTTTACAAACACAACACAAAAAATTGGACCTAATTATAAAAATCTTAGTTGCTAGAAACTAAAGATTAGGCGTCCCAAAAAAGGACATTGGTGGATAATGGGTTAAAGGGGCCCCCGAAGACCTGGAGCCTGGCATGGCAGCACCGTTTTAAGCAGATGTGCTATTTATAACAACAAACAGGTACTTTATTATACACATACCATGTCTATATTATTAGTGTGATCATGAAGGTATGGATGGAGGAAATTTTTTTAAAAAGGGGAACCTACCTTGTTGTCTTCTTCATCATAAAAAGTAGATCGAGCCTCACTGAACAAAGGAGGAGGATCTGCAAAGCAGGAAATTACCTCATCAAAGTTCCTGCAAAGAGAGATATCTGTTAAAGTTGCATGATGTAACTGTATTTAGGCTGCAGACAGATATTATTGCACCATTTTAAACAGGAGCACAATAACCTGATGTAAAAGTACAGACATTAAAATATATAGTCTAATGTAAAGCAGGTCTAACAAGATAAGTCATATACAATTCAGGTTGTCTTTTATACAAAGTATTCAAAAACTACCTTGTGAAATCTTCAAATTTGTCAAAAGCCACCATAACTCCCATCCTCTGGCACAAAGGAGAAAAACCACTGTCCATAAAGAGCTCACTACTTTGGCGGTTTAGTTCTAGGTGTGTGGCACTGATGGGCAAAGACATCCTGTAGAGGAAGACGTTGCAACATGAAAACTGAGAACAGCACAGACTGTCGCTCATAATGCTCTACTGGCTGCTCCATTGTGAACAGTTACTGCACACAGAACAGAGCAGTCTAACACTAAAAAAGAAGGCGACGCAAATGGACAAACATTACCGATAAAGCATTTCAGGTTAGTTATGTGAAGCAAAATGTCTACTTCGAAACCACGGCTCGCATAAACTGTAGAAGACAAAAATTCTTGAAAGTCCATCCTAATTATACACATTACAGTACCACCATCTGTATACAGAAAGCATAATCGCTAAAAACAGGCTGAAGAATATCATGCCTTATCAAATATAAATACATAACTTAAAATCTTCTTTTCAAACTTAAAACAATTTTGATAAAAAAATTGTGCATGGTTACAAGGAAAACAAGGAGTCAACCAATATGCTGCAATAGCTTTCAACTTTCTTGGTTTTTGATAGCAGCAACACAAGCAAGGCATACAAACTGTAATAACCTAGGTTTGGAACTTAAAATCCCGGACGAGATAGGCGGCAACCACTATGAGGGTTGTGATGGCAATCATATATTTTTTGGGCCATAAGACGCATCTCAGTTTTAGAGTAGGAAATTAGGGAGAAAATAATTGAAGCAAAAAATGTAGTCAATTCTGTACTTAAAATCTCCTATCTTGGTATGCATGGATCTCTCATCCCTATACTGGCATGCATGCCCCTCATCCCTATCCTGGTAGGAATGGTCCCCTCTCATCCCTTTCCTGGTAGGAATGGTCCCCCTCATCCCTATCCTGGCAGGAATGATCGCAATCATCTCTATCCTAGTATGCATGGCCCCATCCCTATCCTGGTATGCAGGGCCCCATCCCTATTCTGGTATGACTGGCCCCAATCCCGGTCCTGGTATGCATGGCCCCATCAGAAAACATGAAAAAAAAAAAACACATTACACTTACCTTCCCGGCACTCCTTTGCATCATCTTGTTTTGATGCCAGCAGCTGCTTTATGCTTGTAAGCAGTGCATGGCAAGGACGTCATGCGCAGCTCACAACAGAGCACAGCTGCCGGAATACACACTGCTCTGCACGCCAGGACCCTGCCATGCTCTGCTTAAAAGCACAAAGCAGCAGCTAGCATCGGAAAAAGAGGGAGCGCCGGGAAGGTAAGTGTAATGTTTTTTTTTTAACATTTTCTGATGGGGCCATGCATACCAACTAGGATGGGCATGGGTGGAGGCCAATCATAAGGATGGGGCCATTCATACCGGGACCGGAGTTGGGGGGCAATCATACCTTAGTAAGGATGGGGCCATGCATACCAGGACTGGGATGGGAGCAAATCATACCAGGAAGCTAAAGAAAAATGAATATTCAATGCCCTCCACACCCATGAGCGTGGAATGCAGTGAATATTAATTTCTCTTTAGCAGCGGGCACAGGAGTTAGCAGCAGCCGCCGACTTCTGCCTCCTGTGACCCGCTGATACCACTGCCCCACCTCTACACCACAGCCAGAGCCAGTACATCCGGGCTATAAGACGCACCCCCAATTTTTGGAGGAAAAAAATTGCGTCTTATAGTCCAAAAAATACGGTAGGTTGCAACACAATATTCTTATGCATAATAGAGAAATAGTTGGACAGAATTTTTTTTTACAGCATGACAAAAAAAAGTCTGAGTTTGAGTTTTTGTAAGAGGAAATCTTCCTTCTAGTGCATTTCCTTCTCAGTGAGTCTGATTTCAAAGAGTATTCTTCTTCGACTCTCCTAAAATAATTGACAGTATTCTTCTAGCTACACTACAGTCCTCCGCCATCATGTTACTGACACAGCGATGCTTCCAGCCTTTCAAAAGAGGTTTCACAATTTTTCCAAATAAAATGAAATTGTAAAATGCAGGAAAGGGCTACCGTATATATTTCCCCAAAACACAGTGTCACCTCGCTATCTGGAAAAGGTTTTGTCTAAAAACTCAACATGGTAACCCACACATATTACAAGGGGTTATGGAATACATGGTGTAGGTAGAGGATTTGATGAATACTGAAGTATATTGCCGATTTGCTCACTGTGGTTTGTTTTGCTGGGGATTGAATTATCAAAATTATTAAACCCATAATGCAATATGGTGTACATGTACATCATCTGCAGTAGCTACTTAGCACAGTCACATACATAAGTATGTATAAGTCATGATATGGCGGCCACAGAACCCTGATCTCATCATCTAGTCTGTCTGGGATTACGGTACCTGAACAAGCAGAAGGATTTGAGCAAGCCTTCATAAGGAAATTTGTGGTTACTTATCCAAGATGTTTTGTACAACAGCCCTGCTAAATTACTTAAAAAACTGTGCAAGAGTACCTAGAAAAATGTATGTGGCTTTGAAAAACATGGTCACACCAAATACTGATTTGATTTCACCTATGTCCATCCATTTTACAGTTTGTTAATTGTTAAACTAATAACACTTCCTGCTTTGCATTATTTGTTCCACACAGACCAAACTTTTGCACAGTACTGTATTTCATTATGTGCTATGACAGGGCAATCTCCATGGGATCATGATCGTAAGTAACTCTAGTCCACACAGGTAACCATGGGATATTCTAAAGAATAACGTGTTCAAATCAGGTTGGGTGACCGCCGCTTGCAGCACCTTCCTACCTAGGCCGGCATCAGTTGAGGCGTAACTATGTACCCTATAGAATCCTTCAAATGTATGAAGAGATGACCAGGTAGCGGCCTTACAATTCTGGATTGCATAAGCCTGGTGGCCAACAGCCCACGAGTCCCCCACCTCCCAAGTGGAGTGAGCCCTTACTCCCGGAGTGGGTGGTTACTCTTCGACACGATAAGCCTGCAGAATAGCCAAGTGGACCCAAAGGGCACTAGTAGACTTGAAGGCAGGGAGTCCCTTCCGGCGACTCTCGGTAATAACAAACAAGGAGTTTGATCACCTGAAGGATGTGATCCTTGAGAGGTAGGAGCGCAGTGCTCTGACTAGGTCCAGCTTGTGGAGAGACCTTTCCAGGGGATGTACGGTTGATGGGCAGAAGGATGGAAGGACAATATCCTTGTTGATATGAAAGGGCAAACCATCTTAGGAAGGAAAGAGGGCATTGAACGAAGAACCACCTTATCATGGTGAAAGACAAGGAAGCGGCAAGAGCGCCGCTAATTCAGAGACCCATCTAATGAAAGTGATTGCAACTAAAAAGGCAAACCTTACAGGAGAGAAGAGAATACGAGATGTCCTGGATGGGCTTAAAGGGGTATTCCTGAAAAACTCTGAAAACTAGGCTAAGGTCCCACGGGACTACGGGAGGACAACATGGTGATGCAAGACGATCCACTCCCTGAAGGAAGGTCCTGAACTGGGGGCGAGATGCAAAGGCAAAACTTCATTGAAACAGGTTTGAGAGTGCCAAGACCTGGCCTTGAGGGTACTAAGAGACAAACCGAACTTTGTCCTGATTGCAAAATTGCCAAAATAAATGGAAGAGAAAAGAACATGGGAGCCGTGCGTCTTTCTTCACGCCTTCGAAAAGAGGGATTTTTGGTTCTTACCATAAAATCTCTTTCTTGGAGCCTTCATTGGGGGACACAGGTAACCATGGGTGTATGCTGTTGTCACTAGGAGGCTGACACTATGCAAATAAAGAAGTAACTCCTCCCAGGCAGTATACACCCTCCGACAGGCACCAGGCAACTCAGTTGGTGAAAAAGCAGTAGTAGGAACAGGTAATATAAAACTCAACCTATGTACCAACCCACAACAACGGCACGTTAGCTAACATGGTACAACTTCAAGGGAGGGTGCTGTGTCCCCCAATGAAGGCTACAAGAAAGAGATTTTACGGTAAGAACCAAAAAATCCCTCTTTCTTTCTCGCCTCATTGGGGGACACAGGTAACCATGGGATGTCCAAAAGCAGTCCCTAGGGCGGGATATTCTGTAGAAAAAGAGTTAGGTCGGCCGGTCAGAAACCGTCGCCTGCAGTATCCTCCTACCCAGGCTCGCATCCGCAGAAGCCTAAGTATGCACCTTGTTAATGGACCGCCTTAGAGCGCCTTGTAGAATTTGACAAAGGTGTGAATGGATGACCACGTTGCGGCCTTGCAAACCTGCGAGGCTGAAGCTTGGTGACAAACTCCCCAGGAAGCTCATACAGCCCGGGTAGAGTGAGCCCTCACTCCCGACGGAGGCCGTTAGTCTTGAACACGGTATGCCTCCAGAACTGCCCAACGGATACAACGAGCAATTGTGGACTTGGAGGTGGGGAGCCCCTTTCGCCGCCCTTCCGAGACGATGAACAGAGAATCGGCCTGACGAAAAGAGGCAGTTCTGGCGAGATAAATTCGGATAGCCCTGACCACATCCAACTTGCGAAGAGATTTCTCCAAGGGATGAAGCGGGGAAGGGCGCAAGGAACGGAGGACAATGTCCTCATTGATGTGAAAAGCCGAAACTACCTTTGGTAGAAAGGAAGGAACCGGACGAAGAACCACTTTGTCCTGATGCAGGACTAGAAAGGGAGAACAACAGGATAAGGCCGCCAGCTCCGACACTCTTCTAATGGAGGTGATGGCGACCAAAAAGGCCACCTTCCAGGATAGAAACGAGAAGGAAATGTCCTGAATCGGCTCAAAGGGCGCACGCTGGAGGGCGTCCAAAACGAGGTTGAGATCCCAAGGCTCGACAGGAGGACGATAAGGGGGAGCTATATGAGCGACCCCCTGGATGAACGTCCGCACCTGAGGCAGGGAGGCCAGGTCTCTTTGAAAAAGAACAGACAGAGCGGAAATCTGACCCTTCAAGGTGCTAAGGGAAAGACCCGAATCTAGACCCACTTGAAGAAAACTGAGAAGAGATGGAAGGAAAAAGGTCATAGGAAACAGATTGTTGTCCTGACATCACCGGAAAAAGGCCTTCCAACACCTGTAATAAATACGCGAGGAAGCCGGTTTTCTCGCCCTTAACATAGTCTGGATGACACTATGAGAAATACCCGCGTCCTTCAGGACCGCGGCTTCAACGGCCATACCGTTAAATTCAGAGACCGAGAATTCGGGTGGAAGAGGGGCCCCTGCGAAAGAAGGTCCGGACGATCCGGAAGCCCCCACGGAACGTCCAATAACATGTTCACCAGTTCCGCATTCCAGGCCCTGCGAGGCCAATCTGGAGCTACTAAGAGTACGGGGACCCCTTCTGTCTTGATCTTTTTACGACCCTTGGGATCAAGGGGAGGGGTGGGAACAGATACGGCATCTGGAACTGAGTCCACGAGATCACGAGTGCGTCGCATCCGACGGCCATCGGATCCAGAGATCTGGAGACGTACTGGGGAACCTTGTGGATTGCCCAGGAGGCCATCAAGTCGACATCTGGGACGCCCCACCGCTGGCAAATCTGGCTGAAGATTGAGGGGAGAAGAGACCACTCGCCCGCCACGATGCCCTGGCGACTGAGAAAGTCGGCTTCCCAACTGTCCACCCCTGGGATGTGGACGGCTGGCAGAAAGGGAACGTGATCCCCGCCCAACGCAGAATTTTTGCCACTTCTGCCATGACTTGTGCGCTGCGAGTCCCTCCCTGATGGTTTATGTAAACCACGGCCGTGGCATTGTCCGACTGAATGCGGACCGGTTTCCCTGAAAGGAGAGACTCCTGAGGGCTAGGAAGATGGCTCTGATTTCCAAGAGGTTGATAGGGAGGCGCGCCTCCTGAGCAGTCCAGCAGCCCTGGGCCGTGAGGTGGAGAAAAACTGCTCCCCAACTTTGGAGACTGGCGTCGGTGGAGATCACCTGCCAGCGGGGAGGGAGAAATGACCTCCTGCGCAGAGTGGAGGTGGACAGAGTCCACCAAGAGAGAGACTGTTTCACTCTGGAGGAGAGGCGAAACGGGCGATCCAGGGAAAGTGGATTCCTGTTCCAGGCCGACAGAAGGGCCAGCTGGAGGGGACGAGAGTGGAACTGGGCATAGGGGACCGCTTCCATGGAGGCGACCATCTTTCCCAAAACCCTCACGGCAAGGCGGAGAGACGAAGGATTCGGGCTCTTTAGTGCCCTGACCCCCCCAACAAAGAGAAAGGAACTTCTCTTTGGGAAGAAAGACCTGAGCCTGAGAGGTGTCTAATTCCATGCCCAGGAACTCCAGCCGCTGAGATGGAATCAGGGAAGACTTCTGGTAATTGATTATCCAGCCGAGGCGAAGAAGCGTGTCCAGAGTAAGCTGGAGGCTCTGGCTGCAATCCCAACGGGACAGACCCTTGATCAAGAGGTCGTCGAGGTATGGGATTACCAGAATCCCCTTTGAACGTAGGATGGCCATGACAGCTGCCATGACCTTCGAAAAGACCCTGGGCACAGACGCCAGACCCTAAGGGAGGGCCGTGAACTGACAGTGATGACCCTGGATCGCGAACCGGAGGAATCTCTGATGTCGTACGCAAATAGGGACGTGAAGGTACGCATCTTGGATATCCACGGAACACAGAAACTCTCCCGGTTCCATGGACGCGATCACCGAGCGTAGAGATTCCATCCTGAAACGCCGAATCAGGAGATGGCGGTTTAGCCGCTTGAGATCCAAAATTGGACGGAGAGAACCGTCCTTTTTTGGAACCACAAACAGGTTTGAGTAAAAACCCAAAAACTGCTCGCGATGAGGCACCGGAACTACGACTCATGAGGCGAGGAGCGACTCGACGGCCTGGGAGGTGGGAGGGCTGTTTGGGAGGATGAGAGAGCAGGAAATGTCTTCCTGGGGGCGAAGAAAATTCTATCTTGTAGCCCGAAGTGACGATCTCCCTGACCCAGGCGTCGTCGACTACCGATAGCCACACCTCTGAGAACAGAAATCGGCCTCCCACCCTGGAGGGATTTCCAGGTGGGGGCGACCCATCATTTATTAGAGGACCTGTGACCCCGAGATCCAGATGGTCTTGCGGGGTGGCTCTTCGCTCACCAGCGCGGTGGAGGCCTGAAAGAAGGTTTTCTTCGGTCTCCTTGCGAGGAAGAACGGTCCTGGTTGGGGTTTCCTGAGGAGGCGAAGTACCGAAAGGGACGAAAGGACTGAGGGCCCCTCCGGTTGAAGGGACGTTTCGGCTTGGATTGGGGTAAGGAGGTACTCTTACCACCCCCGTAGCGTCCGAGATCACTTGACCCAGCTACGTGCCGTCTAGAACCCTGGAAGGGCAGACCAGTGAGAGATTTTTTAGAAGCGGGGTCAGCGTTCCACGCTTTTAGCCAGAGAATCCGGCGAATGGCCACAATGTTGCTGTTAGCCCTGGTGGAGCAGGCCGCTGCATCAAGGGAGGCATTCATGAGGTATTTTCCCGCAAGAGAAATCTGATCCGCTAAATCAGACAGTTCCTCAGCAGGAGCAGAGGCCAAAATGCCCCTGCGCAGGGTTTTGGCCCAGGCTGACACAGCCTTGGCTACCCAGGACGAGGCGAAACTAGGGCAGAGGGAGGCTCCGGAAGCCTCAAATGCCGATTTTGCTAATGCCTCGATTTGCCTGTCCGTGGGGTCCTTAAGGGAAGCCGCGTCCGGGATAGACAGAACCGTCTGCGAGGATAGCCTGGAGATGGGCGGGTCGACCTTAGGAGACTCGGACTATTTGGAGACAAGGTCGGAGTGAAAAGGGTATAACACGTCTAGCCGTTTCCTGCCAGGGAAACGCTTACCAGGGTTTTTCCAGTGTGTAGAAGTAGTGTTGTCAAACTCCCTGTGATTAGGAAAAAACCTAGAAGGACGTTTAATCCGTTTAAACGCAACGGAGACTTCCCGAGAGCTCGCTTCATCCTCCTTAAGATCAAGCGTCTGAATGATAGCCGAAATAAGGCTATCAACCATCTCCTGCGTTTCGCAAGTCTGATCTGCATCAGAGTCAGATTCCGACTGAGAGGATAGATCAGACCCGACGTCCGCCTGCGAGGAGGGGGAACGGGCAGAAAGGGGAATCCCGTCCAGGGAACTGGACGAGGATCTAGATAAGGTCCGTTTTCTGTCTCTTTTGTCCGGTCTGCCTCTGTGAGGGTCTAGGACAGGTGCGAGCGAATCGCCGTGTGAGGCGTTCGTGGCACTGGTGGCATTAGAGAGAAGCGGGATACGTTCAAGTGCCTGGACCAGGGACTGAGACACCTTAGTCAGGTCGGACACTGATCGAGAGATTGCAACAGCCCACTCCGGGGGTGGGGGGTGCACTCATCCCAGGACCTGGGAGCTTCCTGAGGGACGGACATGGTGGGAGGAACGCAGGATGGGCAGAAGGGTGAAGGCTGACCTGAAGCCCACTTTTTCTTACAGTGAGTGCAGGCGTAATGGATGGCCGTAGTGGCAAAGGCCGGGGTGGGATCGGACATAGGTGGATATTACCTTGTCCTGGAGCGGAGAAGTACTGCCGGGAGGAGTTGAGCCCGAGAGAGCAGTAGCGCTGAGCCCGCCGAAAAAACAGCGGCAGCCGCAGGAGCCTGTGTTCCCTCGAAAATCTTCTGTCCCACACGGTCAGTAGACTCTGACAGGGAGCAGGAAGCGGTAAAAAGAGCGCTGAGACAGCGCGACGCTATGGGCAGGCACAAGCGCTGAAGAGGGAAGCAGAAGAAACGCCCCAACAGCGCTGAAAGATTCCCGGCCGCAATAATGCTGGCCGCCACCAGACGGCGCTCAAGCGCCAAAAGAAGGTGAAGAAAAGTCGGGAGGAAAAAAAACTCCTAGCCGCAATAATGCTGGCTGCCACCAGAGGGCGCTCATGCGCCGAAAAAGGAGAAAAACCAGGAAGACAGAGAAAAAAAATGGTGTGCGCGCCTGCAAGCTTAAAAAAGAAGGAGGGAAAGAATGCCGGCGTTATGTGAAGCCTTTCCCCGCGGTTTAGCGCGTCCCAGCGCCTGAAAATGCGACCCTCTCTACTATCACAGTGGAAGCCTGGTAATCTATATGGAGATCCCTGCCGGGCAGGGTGAGGGAAGGAAGGGGGGCTTTGTTGATTGAAGATCCCTTACCTGGAGATGGGGAACCATCAGGATCCCTTGTAGACTAGAGGGTCCTGGAAGAAGTCCTCCTTCCCGCGCCACGAACTTTCTGGCGCAGAAGACGGCGTCGACCCCTGACCAGGGGGAGATAGTCACTGGAAGTGACCGCCGTCTTCCTCTCAGCCCACTCCGAGGAGAGGGATGAATAGGGGAAACGGGCAGGACCGGCAACCGTTGGAAGAAGGTCACCCTGAACACCCGAAGGGTGACAGGGGACAAAGTCCTGCCCAGCGGGTCCGAGAGGGTGCGATGTGGGTGATACCACACTGCTCTCTCGGTCGCTTAAAGTGGGGAAAACAGGGTGAGAAAACTGCACCCTGTTACCCTGAAGAAAAGAGTCTGAAAAAGAAAGGGAAAAGGTTAATAACCAAAACAAATCCCTGTAAAAGAAACAGGGATTTTTGTGTTACTCACCGTAAAATCCTTTTCTCCGAGTCGTTCATTGGGGGACACAGGACTGTGGGTGTATGCTACTGCCGCCAGGAGGCTGACACTAAGTAGGTATAAAAAAAAAAAGTTAGCTCCTCCTCCATAGTATACACCTTGCCACTGGCCCTGACAGCTCCAGTTTGGTGCACAAGCAGTAGGAGATAGAGAAAACAAAACAGCATTAGAGCAAAGACAACATGTCTAGAATAATACTACAGTCCGAACAACCCCATAGACAAATAAAATGAATAGGGAGGGAGCTGTGTCCCCCAATGAACGACTCGGAGAAAAGGATTTTACGGTGAGTAACACAAAAATCCCTGTTTCTCCATCGTCTCATTGGGGGACACAGGACTGTGGGATGTCCCAAAGCAGTCCCAGTGTGGGAAGAAGACTCACTGGAAGAAAACCCCTAGGCACTTACCGCCTATAGGTGTGATACCGCAGCCTGAAGAATTTTCCTTCTCAAACTTGCATCAGCAGAGGCCTGAGTGTGGATATTATAATGTTTAGAGAAATTGTGCAGGCTGGACCAAGTGGCCGCTTTGCAAACCTGCTCTGCTGAAGCTTGGTGCCGAAGCGCCCAGGAAGCCCCTACCGCCCGAGTAGAGTGTGCCCTGATCCCAGCCGGGATGGCTGCACCCTTGATACGGTAGGCCTCCTGAATAGTGGTTCTTATCCATCTGGCTAAGGTCGATCTAGAGGCTGCGAGTCCCTTTTTATGACCCGCAGGAAGAACGAACAGAACATCAGTCTTTCGAAAGGAAGCGGTCCGAGAAACGTATCTTCTCAGAGCCCTCACCAAATCTAGAGTATGGAGAGCTTTTTCCACCCGGTGTGTAGGCGCAGGACAAAAAGAAGGCAAGACAATGTCCTCATTAATGTGGAATGAGGAGACTACTTTTGGCAAAAGGAAGGTGCTGGTCTCAGCACCACCTTATCCTGATGAAATTGTAGAAACGGCGCCTGACAGGACAAGGCCGCTAATTCCGATACCTGCCTAATGGATGTTATAGCTACCAGAAACAAAACCTTCCAAGAAAGGTACCTTAAAGGAATATCTTGGAGGGGCTCAAATGAAGGTTCCTGAAGAGCACTCAAGACCAAATTAAGGTCCCAAGCTTCTATCGGAGCTTTGAAAGGAGGGACTATATGAGTGACTCCCTGCAAAAAAGTTTTTACTTGCAGATTGGTAGCGATCCTGCGCTGGAAGAGAACCGATAAGGCGGATATTTGCCTCCTAAGGGTACTTGGAGCGAGACCTGAGTCTAGACCAGATTGGAGAAAAGCTAGGACATTAGGAATGGAAAACCGAAGAGGAGGAAGACCCTTCTTCCTGCACCATGAGAGAAAGACTTTCCAGGTGTGGTGGTAAATGCGTGCTGAAGCTGTCTTTCGAGCATTAACCATAGTTGAGGCTACTTTCTGAGAAAAACCGGCCTGGGTCAGAATCCAAGATTCAACGGCCAAGCCGTCAAACGCAGGGCCTCTAAGTTCTGGTGGAATATCGGCCCCTGCGACAGAAGATCTGGCTGCATTGGTAGCTGCCAAGGAACCCCGACGATCAGCTGAACTAGGTCTGCGTACCATGACCTCCGAGGCCAATCTGGGGCGACTAGAATTGTCGGAACTCCCTCTAACTTGATCTTCCTGACGACCTTTCGAAGCAGCGCCAGAGGGGGAAACAGATATGGAAGACGAAATTGGTTCCAAGATAGGACTAGTGCGTCTACGGCAATTGCTCCTGGATCTCGAAACCGTGCAACGAACCTGGGTACTTTGGTATTCGACCCGGTGGCCATTAGATCCACGTCCGGGATTCCCCAGCGTAGACATATCTGCCGAAAAACATCGGGGTGAAGAGACCATTCCCCGGGCGCAAGACCCTGTCGGCTCAGAAAGTCCGCTGCCCAGTTCTCCTTGCCCGGGATGTAAACTGCCGAGATCACAGAGTGATTGTTCTCGGCCCAGCGGAGGACTTGTCCTACCTCGCGCATGGCTGATCTGCTGCGAGTGCCCCCCTGATGATTTACGTAGGCCACGGCCGTGGCATTGTCCGATTGGATCCGCACCGGGCGACCCGCCAGAAGATGATGAAAGTGCTGCAAAGCCAGCCAAATTGCCCTTATCTCCAACAGATTGATTGGAAGGGTTGATTACCTTGGGGACCAACGACCCTGAGCCGTGTGCTGGAGAAACACTGCTCCCCAACCGAGAAGGCTGGCGTCCGTAGTGACTACCAGCCAATGAACTGGAGGAAAGGCTTTCCCCTGAAGTAGGGAGGAACTCCTCATCCACCATATCAGGGATTGCTTGACCCCAGGAGCCAGACGACACCTGAGGTTGAGAGACAAAGGACTCCTGTCCCAGGATGACAGAAGTGCCTGTTGGAGTGGACGAAGATGGAATTGGGCGAATGGAACCGCTTCTATAGCTGCTACCATCCTGTCCAAGACCTTCATGCAGAACCGGATTGAATGGAAACTCGGCTGCCGAAGAATTTTTACCTCCTGCCGGAGACAAAGAACCTTGTCCTGGGGTAAAATAGTTAGCCCCCGAGAGGTGTCGAAGATCATCCCTAAAAAAGAGATCTTCTGAGATGGTACTAGAGATGACTTCTTTAAATTGATCAGCCACCCTAGACGAGCTAGGGTGTCCAAAGAGATGTTGACGTTGTCCCTGCATGCCTGAAAAGTTGGTCCTTTGACTAAGAGATCGTCTAAGTAAGGCAGA
The DNA here is from genome assembly GCF_032444005.1 of Ranitomeya imitator. Lineage (NCBI taxonomy): Eukaryota > Metazoa > Chordata > Amphibia > Anura > Dendrobatidae > Ranitomeya > Ranitomeya imitator. The sequence continues at coordinate 337,285,896 of NC_091282.1, forward strand.
ATGACTATGCCTCGAGAGTGCAGGATTGACACCACTGTTGCCATCACCTTCGTGAACACCCTGGGAGCAGTGGCGAGCCCGAAAGGTAATGCAGTGAATTGGAAGTGTCACTCGCCTATGGAAAACCGTAGAAATTTTTGATGAGGAGGAAATATAGGAACGTGCAGATAGGCGTCTTGAATATCTATGGAAGCCAGGAATTCTCCCCTTTCCATAGCCGCAATGACCGAGCGGACAGATTCCATACGGAAGCGACGAGTGCTGATGAATTTGTTTAGACACTTTAGGTCCAGAATGGGTCTCACGGTCCCATTCTTTTTGGGAACCGTAAACAGATTTGAATAAAACCCCTTGAACCTTTCTTCCTTTGCAACAGGGACAATGACCCCGTTGGACTGAAGAGACTCGACTGCTCTGAATAAAGCTCTTAGACGGGTTTTTGAACTGGGAAGACTGGACGGAAAAAAACGGCCTGGAGGGAGACAGGAAAACTCTATTTTGTACCCTGAAACCACCAGGTCTCTTACCCATCTGTCGTGAACAACTGACAGCCAGGACTGATGGAACAGTAGTAGGCGACCGCCTACTCTGTTGGAAGCGACGAGAGGCTGCCTCCAGTCATTTAGCCGAAGATCGAGGATATCTAGATCCCCTAGATCTTGACGGTTGATACCGCATTCTTGCCAATGGATTGGCCCTATAGGAGACCTGGTGCTCCCGGTCTTGGACAGGCCGACTTGGGGGACCTGCGCTTGGTGCCGCAGACCACTGGGAGTTATGAAAGGATTTAAATCTTGCTTGAAATTGGCGACGAAAAGGTTGCTTAACCTTTTGTTGAGGAAGGAAATTGCTTTTACCTCCCGTGGTATCAGATATAAGCTGATCCAATTTTTCGCCAAAAAGACGGACACCTTGATAAGGAAGGGATGTAAGGGACTTTTTTGAAGTAGAGTCCGCCCGCCAATTTCTTAGCCATAGGGCCCTTCTGATAGCAATAGCATTTGCCGCAGCCAATGCTGAACAATTTGCCGCATCCAAGGATGCATTAATCAGATAATTTCCTGCTAAAGATATCTCATTTGACATCTCTATCACCTCTACAGGAAACGCCTTATCCTGAAGAGCCTTAGTTACAGACTCTGACCAAGCTATCATAGCTTTGGCAACCCATGTGGCCGCAAAAGACGGTGCGAGGGCTGACCCTGAAGCCTCAAACAGAGACCGAGCTGGACTCTCTAGGAGCCGATCAGTCAGATCCTTAATAGACGACCCATTAGGAAGAGACAGCAACGTACTAGAGGCCAAACGGGACACGGGAGGATCCACTGAAGGGGATTCTGCCCACTTTTTACAAAGCTCTGGAGCGAACGGATACCTTGCACCTAGGGCCTTCTGGCCTAAGAAACGTTTATCCGGTCGCTCCATGTGACGTTGGACTAAATCCTCAAACTCAGGATGAGTAGAAAACACCTTATGAGGTTGCTTGAATTTCTTAAAGGACACCTTATGACCAGAAGGTAAGGTGGCCACATCCTCTACTCCCAAAGTCTGGTTAACGGCCTCAATGAGACTGTCAACAGATTCCTGATAACCAGGAGCTTCTAAATCAAAAGACCCCTCTGAGTCATAGTCCGAACCGTGCTCACTCAATTCCGCAGGAGAGGGAGATCGAGAGACAGGATTCAAAGATGCTGATGCACCTGACGGACCGGGAGACGCTGTGTGGGATCGTTTCCCCTGTGTCTGCCTAGAGGGAGTACGGCCCCTGCAGGCCGGAGGATCCTGAAAATCGGAGGATCTTTCCAAAACAGGCGGATGAATGTCCCTGACAGGGGCTTGAAGGGACTCAACCGCCTTTGTTAGAGACGCCATAGACTGCGTTAATGATATGACCCACTCAGGGGGAGACACTGCCGACCCAGGTACAGGCACACCCGGCAGGATAGCCGGCGGGGAAGCAGACAGGGTAGCAGACGGGGGCTCCTGCACGTGCTCGGAATCACAAGCCTCACAGAGATGGTTACTTTGCGCATGCGGAAAAGCAGACCGACAGGTAATGCATGAGAAATACAGAACTGAGTGAGTCTTAGGGTTTCTAGACATGATGACTCTAAAGCCGTTATGCTCCGTATCTCCTTATGAGCTACTAGGTCTAGAACAAATACTGTTGTCAGGCTGAGGGAAGTAGCACTTACCCCAGTCCTGTGTCCCCGTATGATCTCAAACACTGAACCATGTCTCCTGTGCAAACCACACATATAAACTAATTCACAGGGCGGATGCCTGAAAAAGTGGGAGGAGTTGCCGCACATGGACCCGGTTTAGGCCGAAGCAGGGATCTAGATTTTACTCTTTCCCCTGCTCTCCCGGGAAAACTGGGTGCTCGAAACCAGAAGTAAACCGTCGCCATGGAGGCGGGACTTCCCCCAGACTACAAGACCCATAATGCCACAGGCTGTACAGAGAAAACCGGAAGCCGCTGAAAAAGGGGCGGGACTTCCGCCCATGCTCAGACTACAAGATCCATAATGCTAATCACCACAAAAAAAAAAAAAAAAATGCAGAAAAAATCCCATAAAAATATAACTTTATTAATATGCAATAATAAAAGTGTACCAGAACAGATACAAAGGACACAAGTATGGAAACAAAGGAACTCAAGTGATAATACATAAAACAAAGGGCCCAAGATCCCACCCATAGACAAAGCATACCATACTCCAAAAATAAAGGATATCAATCCATAAGTATGGGCAAAGTATGTATATACATACAATTATGATGCTGGTACCATGACCCGATATCCAACTAGGCAACAACAATGTAGCAGGGCAGAGTGACATACATTACCTGGTATGCCTGGCAACGGGGGACCCAGAGCCCACCCCGACGCGCGTTTCGGAGCCACAGACCGGCTCCTTCCTCAGGGGGCGCAGGGAACAGACAGAGACAGCCATCTATATATACACACTCTCTAATAAGGCCAACCCAGAAATAATTACCTGCACATTCAGAGACGCAGCACCTGCAGATGCCGCCGACCACGGAGCCACCCCCACCCGCCGGAGCCGGAAACACGTGTAAGAACACGTGATACAGCCCCATGCGGCAGCGAGGACGCCGACATCGGCGGCTATTGCCAACCACGGCGCACACGCCGCCAACCGGAACCGGAAACACGCGGGCCCACGTGATCCGGTATCCATGGCGACGGAAACGCCGCGGCCGCAAACTACAGGGGCAGCGTCTACATGAACATAACAGGGCAGAGTAAACGGGAGAAAACCGGAACCAAATGAAGGAGCACATACAGAGGGAAAAACCCTCATAGAACAACATCTCTTAATCAATAAACATAAATTCATCATTGCTCCACATATTATAATACATAAGAAATGATAACGTATATAACAATAAATAATAATAACAACAAAGGAACATAACAAAAAATAACGAAAAATACATGCATAATACAAAAAACCCCCTCAGCAGAGAAAGCCATATACAAACTACATATGCAACAATATAGTATATAAATACAAATGACATAGAACACACATATATATATAAACAGGGCGACAGATGAGCTGACACACATCCCGCTGGCATAACGTTATTCAGGTATATCTTCACCAATCCATATCAATAGCACCAATATAGATCAACCTAAATAACGATAAACACAAAGTAATTAAATAGAAGAAAATTAAAAGCAGATTAAAAGCAATGTACATAACACTTGAGATGGGAGCCGAAATGCTCAACAATCACGAAGGAAGATCACAGAAAAGGAGCAAATGAGATATTCTCATTCAATCCATAAGGGTGGGTTGTCCGCAATGTCCATATCCACCTTGTCTCCAATTGCGCCAGGCGCTTGGCCAAATTTCCCTCTCTGATGTTAATATGTAGGAGATCAATGCCACGTACGCGCAATAGTGTACTATCACTATGATGGAATTCTCTAAAATGGCGCGGCAAGGTCTTAAGGGTGGCTACGTCCGCGCAGGAGGCTGCCGCCTGTATACCCAACACGTGCTCACGTACCCGGACCTTCAACTGCCGTGTGGTCAGACCCACATAGATCAGGCCACACGGGCACGTGGCATAGTATATGACATATCGGGATATACATGAGATGCGTTGTCTGATGGTGAATTGCTTCATACCATCAGAGGTAGCAAATGTTGTACACTTATCAATGTTAGGACAGGCGACACACCTCCCGCACGGAACACAGCCACCCTGCCGCATGCCATCCAGAAAAGTAGATGTATTTTCCCCAACATAGTGGCTCCGCGTCAATTGATCTCGCAGATTTTTAGCACGTCTGAACACAATTGGAGGATTCTCCGGGAGGAAGAATCTAACTGTGCTATTACCAACAGATTTTTTTGTGGCTTTATTATATAGTAGCTCATTACGGTTTTTTGGTAATAGCACAGTTAGATTCATTACATCTTATAACCCTCAGCATGAAAAGCTACGTCTGGCCCTCAAAAATGCCTGGCCCATCCTGAAGGTTGATCCAATCATTAAAAACTTCCTCCCGGAGAATCCTCCAATTGTGTTCAGACGTGCTAAAAATCTGCGAGATCAATTGACGCGGAGCCACTATGTTGGGGAAAATACATCTACTTTTCTGGATGGCATGCGGCAGGGTGGCTGTGTTCCGTGCGGGAGGTGTGTCGCCTGTCCTAACATTGATAAGTGTACAACATTTGCTACCTCTGATGGTATGAAGCAATTCACCATCAGACAACGCATCTCATGTATATCCCGATATGTCATATACTATGCCACGTGCCCGTGTGGCCTGATCTATGTGGGTCTGACCACACGGCAGTTGAAGGTCCGGGTACGTGAGCACGTGTTGGGTATACAGGCGGCAGCCTCCTGCGCGGACGTAGCCACCCTTAAGACCTTGCCGCGCCATTTTAGAGAATTCCATCATAGTGATAGTACACTATTGCGCGTACGTGGCATTGATCTCCTACATATTAACATCAGAGGGGGAAATTTGGCCAAGCGTCTGGCGCAATTGGAAACAAGGTGGATATGGACATTGCGGACAACCCACCCTTATGGATTGAATGAGAATTTCTCATTTGCTCCTTTTCTGTGATCTTCCTTCGTGATTGTTGAGCATTTCGGTTCCCATCTCAAGTGTTATGTACATTGCTTTTAATCTGCTTTTAATTTTCTTCTATTTAATTACTTTGTGTTTATCGTTATTTAGGTTGATCTATATTGGTGCTATTGATATGGATTGGTGAAGATATACCTGAATAACGTTATGCCAGCGGGATGTGTGTCAGCTCATCTGTCGCCCTGTTTATATATACGTGTGTTCTATGTCATTTGTATTTATATACTATATTGTTGCATATGTAGTTTGTATATGGCTTTCTCTGCTGAGGGGGTTTTTTGTATTATTTATGCATGTATTTTTCGTTATTTTTTGTTATGTTCCTTTGTTGTTATTATTATTTATTGTTATATACGTTATCATTTCTTATGTATTATAATATGTGGAGCAATGATGAATTTATGTTTATTGATTAAGAGATATTGTTCTATGAGGGTTTTTCCCTCTGTATGTGCTCTTTCATTTGGTTCCGGTTTTCTCCCGTTTACTCTGCCCTGTTATGTTCATGTAGACGCTGCCCCTGTAGTTTGCGGCCGCGGCGTTTCCGTCGCCATGGATACCGGATCACGTGGGCCCGCGTGTTTCCGGTTCCGGTTGGCGGCGTGTGCGCCGTGGTTGGCAATAGCCGCCGATGTCGGCGTCCTCGCTGCCGCATGGGGCTGTATCACGTGTTCTTACACGTGTTTCCGGCTCCGGCGGGTGGGGGTGGCTCCGTGGTCGGCGGCATCTGCAGGTGCTGCGTCTCTGAATGTGCAGGTAATTATTTCTGGGTTGGCCTTATTAGAGAGTGTGTATATATAGATGGCTGTCTCTGTCTGTTCCCTGCGCCCCCTGAGGAAGGAGCCGGTCTGTGGCTCCGAAACGCGCGTCGGGGTGGGCTCTGGGTCCCCCGTTGCCAGGCATACCAGGTAATGTATGTCACTCTGCCCTGCTACATTGTTGTTGCCTAGTTGGATATCGGGTCATGGTACCAGCATCATAATTGTATGTATATACATACTTTGCCCATACTTATGGATTGATATCCTTTATTTTTGGAGTATGGTATGCTTTGTCTATGGGTGGGATCTTGGGCCCTTTGTTTTATGTATTATCACTTGAGTTCCTTTGTTTCCATACTTGTGTCCTTTGTATCTGTTCTGGTACACTTATTATTGCATATTAATAAAGTTATATTTTTATGGGATTTTTTCTGCATTTTTTTTTTTTTTTTTTTTGTGGTGATTAGGATAACTGGTAGGTTCGCAGCTGTCCCTATATAGTCCTCGACATACATACATGGGGTACTTTTTTGTGTAGTCTATATTTACATAATTGCATATTCTATTTTCCCTGTATGTAAAATGCGAGTTACAACTCTATTATCTAAGATCCATAATGCCTCAGGCGAACAGGAAACCGCCTAAAAAAGGGGCGGGACTTCCGCCCATGCCTCTGCTGAAGTTTGCTTGTGGGGAAAAACGCTGGAAACCAGCACAGCGCCGGATATAGTCGCCAGCCGAACGCGCGATGAAGCAGGAGCCCCCCTGTGCAGCCCTCTGACAGCGCATAAGGTTAGACATAAAAAATCCACATATGAATATATATATATACATATATAAATATTAAAAGACGGTGCAGGCACCCTAACTCCTTACACCCTCCAGAAGGCGAGGAGAGGGACCGTCTGCCTCCTTTAAACACCGTAGTCGTGCATTGGTGATGAAGTGGAGGCTGCACGGACAAGGAATGAATGCCTGTACAACCTAGGGTTCCGTTACCTCAGGGTGGTCAGGTTCTTAGTCCGGCAAAAAAATCCCACGTCGCGGGAGAGGATACGTGGAGGCGACACTCCACGTGCTCGCACGTTGTTGGTTTGGGGAGATCGGACCCCTTCAAAAGGGTCCGTCGCCCCTGTCTTATCTTCAGAGAAAAAAGCATCTGGGAAAACCCAGAGATGTGCCTCCTACGGACACTAAGCATAAACTGGAGCTGTCAGGGCCAGTGGCAAGGTGTATACTATGGAGGAGGAGCTAATTTTTTTTTATTTTTTATACCTACTTAGTGTCAGCCTCCTGGTGGCAGTAGCATTCACCCACAGTCCTGTGTCCCCCAATGAGACGATGGAGAAATGCAGATCTGGTGTTAGATCCAGGTCCGCCTCCTGCAGACACTAAGCAAAAACTGAGTTGCCTGGTGCCTGTCGGAGGGTGTATACTGCCGGGGAGGAGTTACTTCTTCTTTATTTGCATAGTGTCAGTCTCCTAGTGACAACAGCATACACCCATGGTTACCGGTGTTCCTCAATGAAGCGAGAAAGAAAAAAGGCCTTCCAGGTCTGATGATAAATGTGTGAAGATCAGGGTTTCCTTACCAGGTCACACAGACTGTGATCAAGGCAAGAGAAGCCTGTCTTCCTCAGAACTGCGGCTTCAACGGCCATGCCATTACATTGAGAAACAGGGAATTCTGGTGGAAGAGGGGACCCCGAGAGAGAAGGTCTGGGAGCTTCCAAGGAACATCTGAGAACAGATGTACAATTAAATGTTAAGAAAACTAAGGAGTTGGTGGCCAACTATAGCAGGATAAAGATGGAATGCTTACCGATCACTATTGCTGGTCCGGAGGTAGAGCAGGTGGAGAGTTACAAATATTTGGGGGTCCATTTGGATAGCAAACTGGACTGGAGATGCAGGGGATGAGCAGACTGTATTTCCTAAGGAAACTGAGGTCTTTTAACCCCTTCATGACCCAGCCTATTTTGGCCTTAAAGACCTTGCCGTTTTTTGCAATTCTGACCAGTGTCCCTTCATGAGGTAATAACTCAGGAACGCTTCAATGGATCCTAGCGGTTCTGAGATTGTTTTTTCGTGACATATTGGGCTTCATGTTAGTGGTAAATTTAGGTCAATAAATTCTGTGTTTATTTGTGATAAAAACGGAAATTTGGCGAAAATTTTGAAAATTTCGCAATTTTCACATTTTGAATTTTTATTCTGTTAAACCAGAGAGTTATGTGACACAAAATAGTTAATAAATAACATTTCCCACACGTCTACTTTACATCAGCACAATTTTGGAAACAAAATTTTTTTTTGCTAGGAAGTTATAAGGGTTAAAATTTGACCAGCGATTTCTCATTTTTACAACGAAATTTACAAAACCATTTTTTTAGGGACCACCTCACATTTGAAGTCAGTTTGAAGGCCTATATGGCTGAAAATACCCAAAAGTGACACCATTCTAAAAACTGCACCCCTCAAGGTGCACAAAACCACATTCAAGAAGTTTATTAACCCTTCAGGTGCTTCACAGCAGCAGAAGCAACATGGAAGGAAAAAATGAACATTTAACTTTTTAGTCACAAAAATGATTTTTCAGCAACAATTTTTTTATTTTCCCAATGGTAAAAGGAGAAACTGAACCACGTAAGTTGTTGTCCAATTTGTCCTGAGTACGCTGATACCTCATATGTGGGGGTAAACCACTGTTTGGGCGCACGGCAGGGCTTGGAAGGGAAGGAGCGCCATTTGACTTTTTGAATGAAAAATTATCTCCATCGTTAGCAGACACCATGTCGCGTTTGGAGAGACCCTGTGTGCTTAAACATTGGAGCTCCCCCACAAGTGACCCCATTTTGGAAACTGGACCCCCCAAGGAACTTATCTAGATGCCTAGTGAGCACTTTAAACCCTCAGGTGCTTCACAAATTGATCCGTAAAAATGAAAAAGTACTTTTTTTTCACAAAAAATTTATTTTCGCCTCAATTTTTTCATTTTCACATGGGCAATAGGATAAAATGGATCCTAAAATTTGTTGAGCAATTTCTCCCGAGTACGCCGATACCTCATATGTGGGGGTAAACCACTGTTTGGGCACACGGCAGGGCTCGGAAGGGAAGGCGCGCCTTTTAACTTTTTGAATGGAAAATTAGCTCCAATTGTTAGCGGACACCATGTCGCATTTGGAGAGCCCCTGTGTGCCTATGCAATGGAGCTCCCCCACAAGTGACCCCATTTTGGAAACTAGACCCCCCAAGGAACTTATCTAGATGCATACTGAGCACTTTAAACCCCCAGGTGCTTCACAGAAGTTTATAATGCAGAGCCATGAAAATAAAAAATAATTTTTCTTTTCTCAAAAATGATTTTTTAGCCTGGAATTTCCTATTTTGCCAATGGTAATAGGAGAAATTGGACCACAAATGTTGTTGTCCAGTTTGTCCTGAGTATGCAGATACCCCATATGTGGGGGTAAACCACTGTTTGGGCGCACGGCAGGGCTCAGAAGGGAAGGCACGCCATTTGGCTTTTTAAATGGAAAATTATCTCCAATCATTAGCGGACACCATGTCGCGTTTGGAGAGCCCCTGTGTGCCTAAACATTGGAGATCCCCCACAAATTACCCCATTTTGGAAACTAGACCCCCAAAGGAACTAATCTAGATGTGTAGTGAGCACTTTGAACCCTCAAGTGCTTCACAGAAGTTTATAACGCAGAGCCATGAAAATAAAAAAAAAAAATTATTTTCTCAAAAATGAATTTTAGCCCGCAATTTTTTATTTTCCCAAGGGTAACAGGAGAAATTTGACCCCAAAAGTTGTTGTCCAGTTTCTCCTGAGTACGCTGATACCCCATATGTGGGGGTAAACCACTGTTTAGGCACATGCTGGGGCTCGGAAGTGAAGTAGTGACGTTTTGAAATGCAGACTTTGATGGAATGCTCTGTGGGCATCACGTTGCGTTTGCAGAGCCCCTGATGTGCCTAAACAGTAGAAACCCCCCACAAGTGACCCCATTTTGGAAACTAGACCCCCAAAGGAACTTATCTAGATGTGTGGTGAGCACTTTCAACCCCCAAGTGCTTTACAGAAGTTTATAACGCAGAGCCGTGAAAATAATAAATACGTTTTCTTTCCTCAAAAATAATTTTTTAGCCCAGAATTTTTTATTTTCCCAAGGGTTACAGGAGAAATTGGACCACAAAAGTTGTTGTCCAGTTTCTCCTGAGTACGCTGATGCCCCATGTGTGGGGGTAAACCACTGTTTGGGCACACGTCGGGGTTCGGAAGTGAGGGAGCACCATTTGAATTTATGAATACAAGATTGGCTGGAATCAATGGTGGCGCCATGTTGCGTTTGGAGACCCCCTGAAGTGCCTAAACAGTGGAAACCCCTCAATTCTACCTCCAACACACCCCTAACCCTTATCCCAACTGTAGCCGTAACCCTAATCACAACCCTAACCCCAACACACCCCTAACCACAACCCTAACCCTAACACACCCCTAACCCTAACCACAACCCTAATTCCAACCCAACCCTAAAGCTATGTGCCAACGTTGCGGATTCGTATGAGATTTTTCAGCATCATTTTTGAAAAATCTGCGGGTAAAAGGCACTGCGTTTTACCTGTGGATTTACCGTGGATTTCCAGTGTTTTTTGTGCGGATTTCACCTGTGGATTCCTATTGAGGAACAGGTGTAAAACGCTGCGGAATCCGCACAAAGAATTGGCATGCTGCGGAAAGTACAACGCAGCGTTCCCGAACGGTATTTTCTGCACCATGGGCACAGCGGATTTGGTTTTCCATATGTTTACATGGTACTGTAAACCTGATGGAACACTGCTGCGGATCCGCAGCGGCCAATCCGCACCGTGTGCATATAGCCTAATTCTAAAGGTATGTGCACATGCTGGGGAAAACGCTGCGGATCCGCAGCAGTTTCCCATGAGTTTACAGTTCAATGTAGACCTATGGGAACCAAAAATCGCTGTACACATGCTGCGGAAAAACTGCACGGAAACGCAGCGGTTTACATTCCGCAGCATGTCACTTCTTTCTGCGGATTACGCAGCGGTTTTACAACTGCTCCAATAGAAAATCGCAGTTGTAAAACCGCAGTGAAATGCGCAGAAAAACCGCGGTAAATCCACGATAAATCGGCAGCGGTTTAGCACTGTGGATTTTTCAAATCCGCTGCGGAAAAATCCGCATAGGACCAGAATACGTGTGCACATACCGAAACCCTAACCCTAGCCCTAACCCTACCCGTAACCCTACCCCTAACCCTAGCCCCAACCCTACCCCTAACCCTACTCCTAACCCTACCCCTAACCCTAACCCTACCCCTACCCCTAACCCTAGTTCTTACCCCAACCTTAGTGAAAAAAAAAAATTCTTTATTTTTTTTATTGTCCCTATCTATGGGGGTGACAAAGGGGGGGGTCATTTACTATTTTTTTTATTTTGATCACTGAGATAGGTTATATCTCAGTGATCAAAATTCACTCTGGAACGAATCTGCCGGCCGGCAGATTCGGCGGGCGCACTGCACATGCGCCCGCCATTTTGGAAGATGGCGGCGCCCAGGAAAGAAGACGGACGGACCTCGGGCGGCCAGGTAAGTATAAGGGGGGGGAGATCAGGGCACGGGGGGGGGGGGGGGGCGTCGGAGCACGGGGGGGTGGATCGGAGCATGGGGGGGTGGATCGGAACACGGGAGGGAGGATTGGAGCACGGGGGAGGATTGGAGCACGGGGTGAGGGATCGCTGTGCGGGGGGGGGGGGGGTGGATCGGAGCACGGGGGGGGGGGGGGTCGCTGTGTGCGGGGGGGGGGGGATCGGAGTGCGGGGGGGTTTGATTGGAGCGCGGGGGGTGTGATTGGTGCACGGGGGAAGCGGACAGGAGGACGGGGGAGCGGAGCACAGGACGGAGGGGAGCGGACCACAGATCGGGGGGCTGGGGGGGCGATCGGTGGGGTGGGGTGGGTGCACATAAGTGTTTCCAGCCATGGCCGATGATATTGCAGCATCGGCCATGGCTGGATTGTAATATTTCACCAGTTTTTTAGGTGAAATATTACAAATCGCTGATTGGCAGTTTCACTTTCAACAGCCAATCAGAGCGATCGTAGCCACGAGGGGGTGAAGCCACCCCCCCTGGGCTAAACTACCACTCCCCCTGTCCCTGCAGATCGGGTGAAATGGGAGTTAACCCTTTCACCCGGTCTGCAGGGACGCGATCTTTCCATGACGCATATGCTGCGTCATGGGTCGGAATGGCACCGACTTTCATGACGCAGCGTATGCGTCAAAGGTCGGGAAGGGGTTAATGTGTGTAGCAAAATGTTAGTAATGTTCTACCAATCTGTAGTGGCAAGTGCCATCTTTTTTGCAATCACATGCTGGGGTAGTAGTGTGCGGGCCTCTGATGCTAATAAGCTGAATAAGATTATTAAGAAGGCAAGTTCTGCTGTGGGCTGTAATCTGGACTCTTTTGGGGAGGTAGTGGAGAAAAGAACTCTGAAAAAGTGTATGGCAATTATGAACAATAATGCACATCCACTATATGAGCTATTCATGAGACAGAAGAGAACCTTCAGTAACCGGCTAATACTTTTGAGGTGTAAGAAGGAAAAATATAGGAAATCGTTTGTGCCAACTGCCATGGGAATGTACAACAATAACATTAGGGTTAAACCACCAAGGTGAATGTCTACTTATTTCTCTACATTTCAGTTCACTCGTTGTGAATGTCCTATTCTAATGTATAAAGTATAATGTTCTTCTGTCAACTCCACTGTCATGTCAACTATGTAATTCTTTTATGATTTTTATGATTTAAGTTGTGCTGCTGTGATACTATAATTTCCCACGGGATCAATAAAGTGTATCGTATCGTATCGTAGGTTGACTAACTCTACGTACCAGAATATTCTGGGCCAGTCTGAGGTAATTAGAATGACTGGAGCGCCTTAAGCCTTGATCTTCTTGACGAGTCTGGGGGATCAGGGAAAATGGTGGAAAAAAGGTATGGAAGTTGAAACGGAGACCATGGAATTACTAAGGCATTGCAAATGACTGCTCGCTGCCTCGGTGTAATCCTTGACACTGATCTCTCCTTCAAATCACATATCCAAGCCCTTTCCACTTCCTGCCGACTTCAACTCTAAAATATTTCACGAATCCGTACATTCCTCAACCAAGAATCTGCAAAAACCCTAGCCCATGCCCTCATCATCTCTCGCCTTGACTACTGCAACCTCCTGCTCTGTGGCCTCCCCTCTAACACTCTCGCACCCCTCCAATCTATTCTAATCCACCTGTCCCCCCGCTATTCCCCGGCCACTCCCCTCTGTCAATCCCTTCACTGGCTCCCCATTGCCCAGAGACTCCACTACAAAACCCTAACCATGACATACAAAGCCATCCACAACCTGTCTCCTCCATACATCTGTGACCTCGTCTCCTGGTACTTTCCTACACGCAACCTCCGATCTTCACAAGATCTCCTTCTCTACTCCCCTCTTATCTCCTCTTCCCACAATCGTATACAAGATTTCTCGCGCGAATCACCCCTACTCTGGAACCCTCTACCACAACACATCAGTCTCTCGCCTACCATCGAAACTTCAAAAAGAACCTGAAGACCCACCTCTTCCGACAAGCCTACAACCTGCAGTAACCACCGATCGACCAAACCGCTGCATTACCAGCTCTATCCTTACCTACTGTATTATCACCCATCCCTTGTAGATTGTGAGCCTTCGTGGGCAGGGTCTTCACTCCTCCTGTACCAGTTATGACTTGTATTGTTTAAGATTAATGTACTTGTTTTTATTATGTATACCCCTCCACACATGTAAAGCGCCATGGAATAAATGGCGCTATAACAATAAATAATAATAATAATGACTGCCAGGGGGGTCGCAAGACCTGGCCACAAACTGACGTACTTTGTGATTCATCCAAGACGCCATCAGATCGGCACTGGGAGTGCCCCACACATGGCGGAACTGTTTTAACACAGATGCGTTGAGGGACCATTCGCCTGTGGAGAAACCTAGACTACTTAGGGTGGTTTCCCATTTGCGTCTGTGCGCGCAGCGTTTGATCCGCATAGATCTGCATGCGTCATGCGTGTCTATCTTTAACATGGTGTAAGCAGGGACTTGCGTTTACTTGGGACTTGCATTTACATCAGTTCGCATGCGTCTGCGTACGCATGCGTTGTTTCTTGATGTGCGGCGGGGTCCGGCGAACGCAACATGTTGCATTTTTGGAAGAGTAAAAAATCCATCAAATATGTGCAGGCATGCGCATGCGGATGAGTGCATTAAAAAAACGCATTACTGTCTATGGGAACGCATGCATACGCATGTCCTTGAATACGCATGCGTTCGATGCGCTTGGGTACTTCGGACCGTGCATGTCCAGACAGACTGACAGACACGCCCATTGAGACACGCCCTCCTGGAAATATTGAACATATGCGCATAAACAACGCAAACGTAGGCAAAAAACGCATACAAAAGCACGCACACGCATTTTTTTTTGCTGTCATGCGTAAGCTAATGCGGATAAAAAAAGCTGCATAAACATGCGTTTGCGTATGTAGATGATATGCTGCGCACATATACGCAAATGTGAACTTACCCTTAGAAAGTCAGCAGCCCAGTTGTCCATGCCTGGAATGTGGACAGCTGAGATTGCTGGCACTTTCCATTCGGCCTAAGCAGAATCCGTGCGACTTCTAGCATAACGGACTTGCTGCATCTCCTGTCCTGGTCATTTATGTAGGCTACGGCCGTGGCATTGTCAGATTGAATTCCGAAAGAAAATCCTGCCAGTGAAGAAGAGAAAGGTAGATGGCCCTAATTTTCAGTAGACTGATGGGAAAGGAGGCTTCCAGGTAGTTCTAGCGACACTGGACTGTGTGATAAAGGAAGACCGCTCCACATCTGAGAAGACAGGCATCTGTCGTGACAACTTGCCAGTGGAGAGGAAGGAATGATCTTTGTTCTGAATGGAGGAGGAAAGAGTCTATGATGTCAGGGACTGCTGACAGAAGGGCTCAAGCTGACAGAAGGGCCCAAGCTGACAGAAGGGCCAGAAGAAGGGAACAGGTATAGAATTATGCGAAAGGAATCCGTTCCATAGTGGCAATCATAGCTTCTAGTATGCTCATGCAGAGTCAAGAGAGCGAGGGGATGGGCATCTTAGGGACTGAATCCCCAGTCTGAGTGCCAAAATCTTTTTCTCTGGGAGAAGAACTTTGGTGCGGGTGGTATCAAACAACATGCCTAGGAAGACTAGGCGCTGGGCCGGGATCAGAGAGGATTTAGCTGTGTTGATTACCAAGCCTAGACAGAGAAGAGTCTCCAGAGTGACCTGCAGGCTTTGGGAACAGTCTTGGAAGGAAGGGTCCTTGATCAGCATGTCTTCCAGGTAGAAAATGACTACAATCCCTCTGGAACAAACAATGGCCAAGACAGTCGCCATAACCTTTGTGAATACTTTGGGGGTCATAGCCAGAAGATTGGTAAGGGACTTTTTGTACGTAGGGTCCGCATTCCAGGTTTGGAGCCAGAGAATTCTGTGTATGACTACAATATTGTTGGTAACACGTGAGGTATCTGATCTGCAACATCGGCAAACTCATCAGATGGGACCGTTGATAAAATGCCCTGCCGAAGAAGCTTTGCCCAGGTGGAAACAGACTTGGTTACCCAGGTGGTAGCGAATGCAGAATAGAAAGAGGCGACAGCAGCATCGAAGGCAGACTTGGCTAGAGCTTCGATCTGTCGGTCAGTGGAGTCTGAGGGAAGAACCATCCGGAAGTGATAGGACCGTCTTAGCGGACAGGCGAAAGACTGGGTGGTCCACAGCCGGAGATTCTGCCCATTTGTGAGGAAATCGGTACCGAAAGGATAACGAATATCTAACTGCCTTCTGCCTGGGAAGCGCTTTTCCGGGTCCTCCCACTGACCACTGTTTGCCAAAGACTCCCTCAAACTCCTTGTGATTGGCAAAGACCCGGGGAAAGCATATGGGCTTTTAGAATTAGACGGAGTGATCTGGAGGTGGACTCACTTTGTACTTAATACTGAGGGTCTGATTGATGGTGAGTATAAGACTGTATACCATGTCCTGTAGTTTGGAAGATTGGTCAGTGTCAAGGTCAGAATCAGACTGGGAATTGAGATCGGACCCCGGGGTCCTCTTCGTGGAGGACGAGTGGGAAGCTGAAGGCATCCACAAGGATTTGGAGGGGGAAGGGAAACCAGATGAGGAACTGGAATGAGCTCGTTTCTTGGACCTTACCCTTGATCGGTCATGCTGAGGGTGGCGGATGGAAGCCTGCGATTCATTTGGAGAAACAGGAGGTGGCTGAAAGGTTAGGTAAACATTCAAGAGTCTGTACCAGGGACGGGGATACCTCGGTAAGGTCAGATACTAATTGTGAAATAGCAACAGCCCACTCCGGGATGTGTTCTCATCCCCGGCCGCAGAGGGTTCCTGTGGGGCCTAAATGATGGAAAGGCTGAAGTCTGGGCAGAAGGACAAAAAACAAGTATAACTTAGCACTCAACTTAAGGATGCTTGAACAGAAAGATTTATTTGGCAGTATACACAAAACGTTTCAGTTCATATAGAACCTTCTTCAGTTACGTATACAATTTGTGCATATGCTGTATGGTTTCTGGATGAAACTGGCAAGCAAGACCTATGGAAAAAAAATGGGAACCGTGGCGTGCGGTAAAGCTATGCTATAGGAGATCCAGGGGATAGGCAGGCATGCTACCAAGACGCGGAGTCCACCGCTAGTTTGAGTAGAGACTAGCGGTAGACTCCGCGTCTTGGTGGCACACCTGCCTATCCCATGGATCTCCTATAGCATAGCTTTACCGCACGCCACGGTTCCCCTTTTTTTTCATAGATCTTGCTTGCCGGTTTCATCCAGAAACCATACAGGGGCCGGACTGGGACTAAAATTCAGCCCTGGCATTTGAAGTCACACAGGCCCACTTGTCACATGGTGACTGTATAATATCTTTGTACACTTGTAGGTTACAAGAAGTGAGGGGAGTGTAACACGACTATATAACATAATTACAGCTGTATCCAGCATTACAGCTCAGCCCCCACAGAATGTAATGCAGCCAGTCCCCATAGAATGTAATGCAGCACAGCCCCATAGAATGTAACGCAGCCAGCCCCCATAGAATGTAATGCAGCCAGCCCTCATAGAATGTAATGTAGCCAGTCCCCATAGAATGTAATGCAGCACAGCCCCATAGAATGTAATGCAGCACAGCCCCATAGAATGTAATGTAGCCAGTCCCCATAGAATGTAATGCAGCCAGCCCCCGTAGAATGTAATGCAGCCAGCCCCCGTAGAATGTAATGCAGCCATGCCATGTAATAATAATAAAAAAAAAAAAACCACTGACTCTACTCACCTTTCCTCTTGTCCCGTGCTGCTCCAGCCTCCGGTCTCAGCAGCTGCAGTCTGCCCGCGCCCGGTCACACAGCAGGTGCGCGATGATATGACGTCATCGCGCACCCGCATTGTAAGCGGCAGACAGAGCGGGGAATGATGGGAGAGGGAGCGACAGCAGACGCTCTCTCCCCATCATTGCATTCAACTGTACCGGCGTCTATGACGCCGGTATAGTTGAATGCGGGGCCGGCCCGGGAGTGTGCCGACAGCGGGGGGAGTGTGCCGACAGCGGCACACTCGAGCGGCCCACTACTGCCATTGGCCCTTCTGGCATTTGCCAGAACTGCCCGATGGCCAGTCCGGCCCTGAGCATATGCACAAATTGTATACGTAACTGAAGAAGGTTCTATATGAACTGAAACATTTTGTGTATACTGCAAAATAAATCTTTCTGTTCAAGCATCCTTAAGTTGAGAGCCAAGTTATACTTGTTATGTGTATGGCTTGGGAGCCTAACTTTAGCACCACTCGAAGTAGCTGTGCTCACGGTGTTTTTTCACATGGGCAGAAGGACAAGGCCTGACCTGTGGGCCACTTCTTCTTGCAGAGGTCACAGGCATAGTGAATAGTGGTGTGGAAGGTACAGGAGTGAGACTCCCAGGGGCTTTGCATTTGTAGGACCGGGAGGACTACTTGGAGCAGAGAGGGTATGTTGAAGAGGGCTAAGCCTAGATGGACAGGGAAAAATAACTTGGACAGAGCCTACCAATTCCTGGTAGAGTGAAGGAGACAGAATGGGCAGGCTCAAGCAGGGTGTGCTGAAAGCCCAAGCTGAAGAGGATAAAAGGAGAAATCTCATAGGAAGAAAAATGCGCGCTGGAGACCGCGCACGCTGATTGGTTGGCGCTCGCAAATGTGGCGGTAATCAGACGCTGCTTCAAATGAAAGCCGGGCTCCCATAGGCCGGAAAAAAAGCGTGAGACATCATGCGCTGATTGGCTGGCATTCGCGGGGGCCATGGACGAACCCAGCGTGATAATGAAAGGATGTTTAGACAGAAAAAAAAGGAGAACGCGAGCCCTTGATTCCTGACTGGCTTGCACTCACAAGGGGGGTGTCGTTAAGCGAGTAGACTTTAAGAGACAGGGGATTAACTTTCTAGTCTACCTACATCGGCGTGTCGGAGGTCGCGCACTGGAAGGGGGGCGGTGATCTTTTCCTCTTTTTGATGCCTCCCAGCCACATGTAGAGGGACTGTGGAGAAGGAGGTACCTGTCTAGACGAAGTCCCGACTCCTCCTCCATCCCCAGGACAAAATCAGGAGCCACAGGTGAGGACGGGTCACTGGAAAAAAATCAGCGTCCTCCTTCCCGAACCGTCATGGTCCCAGACAGTGCAGAAGATGGCGTCGACCCTGAAGAGTGGAGGGCCACTGAGAAGTGTCCTCCATCTTCCTCCCACCACCTTTCCCAGGAGTGGGCTGAGGAACAGGTAAAGGACCGGACGCCATGATCCACCCTAATACACACTTGAAGTTTCAGGGGGAAAGGTCCTGCCTCGCAGACCACAGAGTGGACGATGTGGATGGCACCACATTGTTCTCTCGTTCGCTATTTGGGAAAACAGGGTGAGACTTTACACCCCATTACCCTGAAAACAGAATTTTAAGACAAAAGGGAAAAGGTTAGTAACACACAACAGGGGAAAAGAAAGAATGGATCTGAAATTAGGTTGAGGTCTGCCTCCTACTGACACTAAGCTAAAACTGGTGAGCTTTGTGCCAGTTTGTGAGTGCATACTGCTGAGGAGGAGCTAACTCTTTTTGCCTACTGTCAGCCTCCTAGCGACAGCAGTATACACTCATGGTTACTTAAGTCCCCAATGAAGTGATAAAAAAATGCAACTCATCCCACAAAAAACAGGTACTCATATAGTTATTTGTTGTAAAATATTAGAACTCACAGAATGCAAAAAAACAAAAATACCAAAAAGCGAATAAACCAAATTTACATAACAAATTTTTTGGCTTCATTATTTTAAAAGCAATGAACTGCACTTTATCATAGCTCATGGTTTTGCTATAACCATCCATAACAAATAATAGTGCTAGTCTTCTAGGCTACAGTACTGGCAATCATTTGTGGAAAATTTACCAGCCAAAACAACTGCTAACACATCAAAATATAGATTGGCACTCACCACATATGATAAATGAGCTGTTTATTTTCTTTGCATAGTCGAGAGGTATACAAAAAGAACAGTATACCACAAGTCAGTATCCTATGGCCGTTTCATGGACAGAGACCATTCACAATGTACAAGTCAAATGATCACTAACATCTCACCGAAAACTAAAGGCATCACTGTAGACTGATCTATTAATTGCACAAGAAACTCATAGGGATATGGCATATTTTGTGGAAACTGAGAATCTAAGAGAGTGGTTCTATCCAGCAATGGTGTAACACGCCATGCCATAGGCTGACAATCCAATTATGGCAATGGATTACACAACTACTGGCACTTTAGCAGAGGTTGTCCACTACTTTATAATTGATGTCCTATCCGTAGGATAGGTCATCAATGTCTGATCGATCAAGGTCCGACACCCGGCACCCCTGCGGCCAGAATTACTCAATCACAGAGGAGCACCATCTTCTGATAGTGGTCGCGGCTGGGTACTGCACATCCACCTCCTATTCAAAGCAATAGGATAAAATGGTGGACAACCTCCTTAAGCTTGATTTCAGGCAGTTGCCGAGTCAGTTTATCCAGATGACCTCTAAAGTTCTCAATCAATAGCAGTCCTTACTGGCAGAAAAGAAATTAATTTATTAGCAAGTAAAGGGAGCAAAGAACAGTATTAGCATCACATTGCTCTTGCAACAAACTAATAGGATAAAGTCAATAAAAGATGCGCTGTTAAAAGGGTTCCCCCTGCTTCTGAGCAGACCTTTAAAGCAGGAGCTGAAAGCACAAATGACAGCAGTATTCAAAGAGATTGAACTGTGGATTAAGTATTTTCCATGCTATGAAAGTAGAATTGTGCACGCATACCTGCTCAGTGTTGGGCTGATCTCTCTGTAATTAAATGGGCACATAATAGGACAATGAGTGTTACAAGTCTAAATCAGTAACTCTACAGTTCTTACATTAGAAACTGAATTTCCAGTTACAGTATAGTATCACTTTTTTTGTTAAAGAGGTTGTGCAGTGATGATAACTTATAACCTTTCCACAGGATTACTGATAATTTCTAGATCGGTTGGGGTTTGACTGCAGGGATCCTCACCAATTGGGGAAAAGAGGCATTTATATCCAATTGTTCCTATTTAGAATGCATCAGCTGTGTGCCTGCACTACTGATGCTTCACACATTCCCTATGGGGCTGTGAAAAGCTGCGTTTGTCAGCAGTCCCATAGAGGTAATTCACTAAGAAAAACTTAAAATCCAAAGCTATTAGACAAAAAAGGCCAGACATAATGGCATTGGGGCGCGGTTATGAGTAGCTGTGGCCTTTTTTTCTTAGAGCTGCGGTCAGGCATGCACACAATCGCTCCACTCTAAATGGAGATAAAATGCACTGTTCTGCCAATCTGCAGTCCCAGCGGTTGGAAACCCCTTGAACTATTAGT
The DNA here is from genome assembly GCF_032444005.1 of Ranitomeya imitator. Classification (NCBI taxonomy): domain Eukaryota; kingdom Metazoa; phylum Chordata; class Amphibia; order Anura; family Dendrobatidae; genus Ranitomeya; species Ranitomeya imitator. The sequence goes on from NC_091282.1 coordinate 337,306,889, forward strand.
TATTTCATAAGCTGTGGACAGGAGATATTTCATCTTCATGGGCAACCCCTGTAACTTCCATACTGTTACTAGCTCTCTTGGCTGGTGATTATCATTTTTATGTAAATAGGAAGAAAATTCCACTTTTGGATAAACAACATTTGATAAATTACACTTTATCTTCATTTTATTTCTTTCCTTGTGTTAGTTTAAAAAAACTGTTTGAATTAAAGTTATCCAACTTACAGACAGATTTAAGCTGTTTTTTTAAGCTACTTCTAATTTAGAATATTACTATATGTTTTTTTTCTAAACTTTACATTGTGATTCCTGGTGGTGACATGTCATTGTTATATCACGAGGCCGCTGATTGACTCCAGTAATTACGTGACACAGTGGAAATCGCAGCACCAACATGGTAGGAACAGTGCCGATTTGGGGAGGAAGCATCAAGTGTTTCTATTTTTTTCATGGGCACTGGAGCAATTATGAAATGGTCCCCCCCCTTTAAAGTATTGCAGTGTTTAGAGCAAGCAATCAAATGATTGCAGGTTCAAATATACTGGGTGGACTGAAAGAATAAGTGAAAAATAAACAAAAAAAAACAGGATTTTTGGTTGCTTACCGTAAAATCTTTTTCTCTGAGCCTTCATTGGGGGACACAGGAAACCATGGGTGTATGCTGCTGCCACTAGGAGGCTGACACTATGCAAATAAAAAAAGTTAGCTCCTCCTCTGCAGTATACACCCCACCGACTGGAAGTAGGATATTCAGTTAGTGAGAAAGCAGTAGGAGAAGCAACGAGAAAGAACAATATAATAATAATAATAATCTTTATTTATATAGCGCCAACAAACTCCGCAGCGCTCCACAGATTAACAGTTTCAAACGCTCAAAGAGTGTTCAAAGAACTCAAACGTTAACAGTATAACAATAAACAAAGCTGTTCAACTTGGGAGGGTGCTGTGTCCCCCAATGAAGGCTCAGAGAAAAAGATTTTACGGTAAGCAACCAAAAATCCTGTTTTCTCTATCGCCTCATTGGGGGACACAGGAAACCATGGGACGTCCCAAAGCAGTCCCTGGGGCGGGAACAGCAGTCAACTCCAATCTAGGTCAGAGGAACTCACCACCGTCGCCTGCAAGGTCTTCCTACCTAAGCCGGCATACGCTTAAGCTAGGCATCGAAGTTTCGCGAACATGTGGAGGACCGAACGTCGGTCTGTAGAGGTGCAAGGCAGAGGCCTTATATGTGCACCGCCGGGAGACGCCCACTGCCCGGGTAGAGTGCGCCTTAAACCTGGAAGGAGGAGCACTGCTCTGACCTGGCAAATCTAAACATTGCTGACCGGATTTTGCGGGCATACGTTGATTAGGAGGCCGGAGGGCCTCTCTACGCCGAGCCCTTATACTGAAAAGGGGGCCTTAGCTGGATAGACCCGGTAGCGTGATGAGAAAACGCTACAAAGGACGAGTCCGAGCAGGACAAAGGGAAGGGAATCAAGAATGATGAACAGAACCATGGAGAACCTCGGCAAGGTAAGAGCAGAGCACTGAACCTGTGATCCACAGAATGTACAAAACTGCTGCCACAGACTCTGGAAGTGGTTGGGAGCCTGAAAGGAAGGTATAAAATTAAAATGGACCCACCCCTCGCAAAAATGCAGGAGTGTCCGATGTCTGAAGAAAGGGAGGACCTGGATGAAGGCTTTCATGAAATAAAGGCAAGCACACGCGGTCCCAGGAGAACTCTGTCCCTCCGAGGACCTCCTTAATAATTGGTTCACGTTGGAGACAAACTGACGGAAACCCTCGGAAGGCAAGCTGCCAGGGACTTCCTAGAGGATAAGTCCTGTCACGCCATAAGCAAGTGGTCCTTCGGAAGGGCACCATATTGCTGAATGTCCAAGTAGCACCTGCGGTGGCATCCGCGGGGACGGATACCATGCACTTCCTGCAGGATTAGCCCATGCGTCTATAAACCTTGCTGTCTAGGTGGAGACAAAGGCAGGGCACAATGTAGCGGCGGACACTTCAATGGCCGACTTTGCCGTGGACTATTAGTTCGTCGTTGGTATCCTTGAGGGATGCTCTCTGTGGGAGAGGAGGACTGGAAAAGCTGGAAAACCGGAGGGTCCAGAGACGGAGAAGGGGTCCAGCGCATAGTAAGTTCAGGGGAGAGGGAATATAGGAAAACCGAGAAGCTTCCCTCTTTGGAACGGCTGGACTAAGGATTTTAAGAGAAAAACCCAAAAAAGACCATTAAATTGAAATGACAAGGAAAAGCTTGAGAGTAGGGTACTGGGAGCCTGCTAGAAAGCATGACAAGATGGGCATTGATAAGCACAATCGGACATGAGCAGTCAAGGGAGAAGAGTCCATGAAAAACTGGAGTATGTCAATTCCATGGGGAGTTGGCCCTATGAAGGAGTACATAGGCCCCGGAAAAAAACTTGACTGCCAAAAGGAAGATCCGTACCTATGACGACCTGAGTGACCCTATCCGTCCCGGACCCTCTGGAATGGGAGAGGATTGTAGTGTGTGGATCTACTTACCTAAGTATCAGACACCACACAAACGAGGATAACAATGAAAGGGATACGAATCCTGCTGAAGGAAGGAACGTATTATCCCAAAAACCCATCATTGGATCCAGGCGTGGAGCAGCCCTGTACACTGGACGATGCTTGCACAGTGTAAGATCCAATTCCTATCCGAGGTGGGAGAACCTGTTCCTGCCACAGTCGGAAATAAAATCCCGGCGCTGCTCGAGGTTGAATCCAGTGTCTGTAAGAAAGAAGAGGTAAGAACTGATGCATAAATAGGAAGCTCTGTATAGAGGTAGTTCAAAGGCCCCTAGAATAGTGCCGTGAACAATCATGAGTCAAGGTATTATATGGCTCTGACTTCGTAAGAGACAGCCAGACGTATAATACTGTAAATCATATAAGATGGAGTAACTCACTGGATCGTGCAGATAAATCTAGGACAGCACTGTAAACTTACCTACTGGATAGTTAGTGGTAGGACCGAATAACCAAACAGAGTGGAGAGGCTCCTGGGGAGCAACCCGCAATTGAGGCCCAGTGCGTGGCTGAAGGAAAACTGCAACCAGTTGGTACCTGACACCGGCGAGTTCGACCTACCTGAAAGTGGACTGGCCACTTATGCTGCCACTGAGGTCCACCCTGTGGCACTGAGATCCGCCTTGTGGTACGTGCTAGATGTTCTGTTTAGCTGTTAATAGACCACAGACGTTATTGACCGTGAAATACACGGTAAAAGTTGCGGCTCTGACTCACCTGAATGCGGTTGTAACTGCTGCGGCAGTCAACGAGAAGTGATAAATACCGGGCACCTCTCTCTGAGTGGTGATTAAAGGGTAGCCTAGGCAGATGCTGCAAAAGAACCTTAGGAGAGTGATAGAGGGCGTTTCTGACATACCTGACTCTGGAGCAAAAGAGCAGGACCAGTGCAGCAATCGATCTCGGGCACGTCTAAACCACTGGAACGATGGCAGGTATTGACTTAATGTGTCTGGAAGATGATATCTAAAGCCTGGATAGCAGACAGTGCTGCTGCAATCGACAGGAGGAATAGGGGAGTGCACCTGACTTACCTGAATATAGTACAGAACGCCGGTACCCCTGCGGTGGTCAATCCAAGACATGACTGATCCGCTGAAGATACGACAGTTTCAAATAACGTACTGTACCTGGAAGGTGGTGCGTGTGAAAACTGGGTGTCGGATAGAGTACTGCTGCAATCGGCTCTTGGTATCCTGCAACTATGGCAGATAGAGTACTGCTGCGATCAGCTCTTGGTATCATGCGACTAAGGCGGATAGAGTACTGCTGTGATTGGCTCAGTATCCTTCGACTATGGCAGATAGAGTACTGCTGCATTCGGCACCCGATATCCTGCAACTATGGCAGATAGAGTACTGCTGCGATCGGCTCTCGGTGTCCTGTGACTAATCAGCCTGGAGAGAGCCCTGGAGAAGGGTATAGGAGAGAGTTGATTCTGTGTTGCGGTCTAGGTCGTGATACCTGACGGCATTAGGCAGAATAACAGCTTCCGTGTAGTAAGCCGCACCACGGAGTCTGTCTTGAAGTATGTCCTGCCGTGCTCATTCTCCTGAAGGTAGGACAGTAGGCTTGTCAACAGGGAGCCTAAACTCTACTCTCTGTTGTGCACCTGAGTTCAAACCTTTGCGCCTGCGATCTGTGGTCAGATTCTTTATCCACTGAGCCACAGCAGACGTTGCTGGGAAATACAGACTCTTAACCGGCTGGAAGTCAGGTCTGAACACTGCAGTCGTGAAGTGAGTAGGAGCAGCTCCCCTCTCTGCTTAGAGCACTGTAATGGTTGCATCCGGAGGGGGCTGCAGGGAGATGGAGGGCGGGTGCCTGAGAGCAGGAGATATGGAAACATTTGATATGCCAGGGCTCTAGCATCGCTGTGTGTAGAGAAATAGCCGAGCACCGCTGAAAATCAGGGCACAGGTCTGCAATAGCAGAAATCACAACAGCAGTGTGAAAACGTAGAACTCTGAGAAACATGCAACTGAAACCTTCTACGAAGTGAACGTCATATGGCAGGTCTTATAATGGTCCATCTCCCCGTGGAAGGTGAGGGGCGGACAGTGGCCCAGATGACGGCAGCGTGGGGCATACTGCCATACCCCGCTGGAAACTGCACGGCTCTAGGGCACTTATTACACCGGTGACTGCACGGCTCTTGCTACTACGCCAGTGACTGTACGGCTCTAGAGTGCTACTTTGCCAGTGATTGCGCGGCTCCAGAGTACTATTACGCATTATGCCGGTGACTGCACGGGTCTAGAGTACTACTACGTATTGCGCCAGTGACTGCACGGGTCTAGAGTAGTGATACACCATCGACTGCACGGCTTTAGAGTACTAATACGTAACACACCAGTGACTGCATTACGCCAGTGGCTGCACGGTTGACCGGCTTGCATGAAAGGACGACGAGAACACTTTCTTATAGGATTAGGCATGATAAGCATACCTACTAAGGAATGCCAGAAGGTTAGGGGAACAGGAGAGATGCAGAGAGGAGGGCCAAACTGCTAAGCAGCGCTACTCACAGCAGTTGTAGTGTCCTGTAGTCTGCTCCAAGGTTGTAACTGTGACAGGCATCAGGACACAGGTCCAGGGCACCAGTATGAAGATGGAGGCGGGGAACCCGGCCATTGCAGATGCACGCTGGTGGCAAGCACACAGATCGGAAGAGGGGGGGGGCGCGAATAGCCATCAGTTCCGGGGGAGAACGGTTCCCAACAAGATAGCGGCGATCCCAGGCCGAATGGTGCGGCTGGGAGTAGTGGGCGGAGCTAGCCGCTCTGAACAGGAATGGGTACTAAACCGCCTGTAGGGGAGCACCAAGATGGCGCCGGTGGGCAAGGCTTGCCGAAGATGGTCGGGCGGGAGAAAAGCCCGCCCGATGAAAAAGGAAGGGGGCGGAGCGCGGCACCGGAAGTAGGCCCCGGGAGAAGCCGGGGCCTAAATTAGAAGCCGGTGACCGCTGAAAGGTGTGCGCGGGCGTAAAGGAAAAGGTGCGGGCGTCCTGCTGACAGGCGCGGCAGCTGCCGCATGCAAAGAGGCGCCGGTGCCGGAAGTAGGCCCCGGGAAGAGCCGGGACCTATATTAAAAGCCGGCGGCCGCAGGAGACTACCGCGGCCGCTGGGAAGGACCGCGGGTCACCTAAAAGGTACGACCGCTGTGGAATTTCAGCGCGGCTGCCAGTAGGGGGGCCGCGCCGCAGAAGGCAGAGTGATCGCGGCCGTGGGGACATCAGAGCCGCGGCGCAAAAAGATAGGCCCCGATTTCTTGTCCCTAATAGCCCCAGTGCAGAAAAGGTGCGGCCGCAGGAATAGTAGTGCGGCCGCAGAAATAGTAGTGCGGCTGCCAGTAAGGCACCGCACAAAGTAGCAGGGGAGGTAGGGAATCCAAGACTCGGAGCACCAATACTCACCTAACATCCCACGCAGTCGTACTAACCTTAAAAAAACATGGAAGATATTAGACGTCCTTGGAGCTGGTGGACGTCCTCGTCTCCTCCGACCGACAGGCTCTGGAAGGCGAGTGGGTGGGGGACGGAGCCAGGACCGGACTTCTGAGCACGCTTGTGTGCTAGGATCTTGGTCCTGGAGAGGGATCTATGAGGATACGGGGTGGCAGTACACGCCGTACTCATAGTCCATAATGTGGGACTACAGGTGTGACTGTTCACCCTGTATCCCTTCCGGAAAACCTGAAAAGAAACGACGCACATTGAGGTAGATAAGGGTCTAATGAAAGACCCGTGTCCACCTCCTACTGACACTAAGCTAAACTGGATATCCTACTTCCAGTCGGTGGGGTGTATACTGCAGAGGAGGAGCTAACTTTTTTTATTTGCATAGTGTCAGCCTCCTAGTGGCAGCAGCATACACCCATGGTTTCCTGTGTCCCCCAATGAGGCGATAGAGAAAGAAAGCTTTTAAAGATGTTCAAAAATACTAAAAACATAAAAGTCTGAATCACCCCCCACCTCTTTTTCCCCTAATACAAATCATTGAAATTAAGAAAATAAACATATGATATTGCCACATCCACAAAAGTCCAATGTATCAAAATATAAAATGATTTGATACACTAAGTGCTGTAAAGAAAAAAGGCTCTCCAATTAATGTCTATGGAAGTGCCAAAAATCGTTGAGTACAGTGCTTGGCGATCTCCAGCAGTCCCATTGAGAATAAATGCTCAAGTGCGCATACTCAACCACCGCTCCATTCAGATGGAGCTCTACAGAGTCTTGTCCTTACGATCACCGAGGTCTCACTAATTGGAATCCTAGCAATTAGTAAGGTATCTCCTATTTTGTTGACAGGGAATAACTTAGGAGCTTGATAAAACTCCATTAATGTATAACTATCTCAAAAATGCCTTCACACACAGCCGAGAAGTGATTCTGCACTACTCATACCACGATTGAGGGGCCTTAATAGTCTGCTTTACTGCTACAAATATACAAATTGCAAAGAAAAGCTTCCCTGAAAAGAATCACACATTTCAAGCAATGTGCAAAAATGTTGGCCGAGTTAAAAGGCATGACACTACAGGCAGAAAACCATGCTTCAACATACATGCATGTCACAGTCATGGACCATAGGTACTGTTGAGTACATCAATTACAATACCTGTTTGGATGAGAAGACGGCAGCATAAATTGAAATTCCACCACACATGTGCCATCCAGGAGTTGATGGTGCTGCAAGCTGTTTAATTCATAGGCAATATACCCCCTCCTCACATACACCTGCAATAACAGATTACTGTCAGATTACAGAAACACCCCACTTCATTCCAACAGCAACTTATACTAGTTTTACCCAAAGAATAGGGGAGAGGAGACAGATGTCTACAGAGAAATGGCCATCCCTCATTATGTAGGGTAGAGCACAACATAAGCTTCATGTTGGGAGCCCATATTTACAGGTCACAAACAGCAAATAAGTAAATCTTTACCTCCAGCGCAGCCATGCGAACCACCTGGTTAACATGGTAGAAAAAATTTGGTAGCACATCAAAGATTGAGGTCTCGGATATGATCAGTTTCTGGAAAAACAAACAACAAAGTCCATAACAAAGTATTGGTAAGGTTCCTCATTAACCACAGGTCTGTAATATTGTTTTACACCTCATTTTATATACAGGTCATTAATACAAAACTTTTAAAGTCTTCTCTAGCCACCAAGGAAAGCCATCAATGTATTATTTATTTAGAAAACCATGACATTAAGTTTCACTGACCTTCAAATTTTCGGGGCAGAATTGATGTCCATATAGATCTATGGCAGACAGGAAAATTGATTCCACTTGATTATGCCTCAGTTCATAAGAAGGAAGGTGAGAGGCAATCAAAACCTAGTGGAAGTGACATATTGAATACTTTTTGAAAATATTTAAAACTTTTTTTTTTGACCAAAACAATAACACAATTCTGTAAAACTGCTAGGTATCAAATGGCAAGTTTATAGACTTAGTTATGATTCCTAATATGTCAGATATTAAAGTTTTTTTCTCAAGGTCAATTTTGCAGTCACTTCCAGCTAACGGGCCCTCCTGCATGCAGAAGGGTGGTGCGCTCCTGAAACATTACAGATCAAGCCGGCGGCATGGTTGTGCTGCTGGGTCAAACTACGAGGTCTCCAATGCAGCTAGCAGAGGAAGATTTGCCTCTGCAGCATTGGAGGGGAGCATGAGAAATGAAGCTGGTTAGTTGCAGTCTGATGGAAATGTGAAGGGAGCAGGCCATCAACAGCCAACGACAGGCTGCAGTGCTCATATGAAATAATCATGAGATCGCCTCAGCCCTGGAAGCAAAGGAGCAGCGACAGCCATAAAAGCAAATTTGCTTTTTTTTTTATTTAGCACACTGAAAGATTTCAGCAGTTTTTATTTCAGCAGGGGAGTAGTGGCACCAATGTAACTTCCCTGCCCTTAGTAATATACTTACAAGCGTCTGCCTTCTTCGGTTATCAGTGACACTCCAGTAGTCTTCTGCAGTTTGTGACCTGCCGGATCGCTCCAGTGTCTCCCGGGCGAGCCGAAGGTCATTTCACAATGTAAGTTTATGAGAGCCATAATGAGGCCAGAACGAGGTCCTCATAGACTTACATTGAGGGCTTGTGACAGTTAGCTCTGACTTCTGGTCAGTCAGAAGTTGTGATCACAAGATGGTGGATCGGAACCAGAGCGGTGCTGGGAACAGCTGAAGACAGCGGTTGGTATAATACTAGGCTCAGGAACAGAATAGTAGCACCACTCCAGTGCTAAGATAAAAAAATAACAATGGAGTGGTGCAATAAATAGCTGATTGCAGACTACCTAATACACACTTGTTTCAACTGAGAGAAGGAAATATGCCGCTGCCAGACACCTCAGGCAGCTCAAATACCTATCTACATGATCCATTTAGAATTATTACACCAGATTTAGAGAGTAAATGAACATTTTTATACACACACAAACCGCATATATTATATGTCTCTCTATATACACACACACCGCATATATTATATAGCTCTCTATATTCTTTGCAGGGTTATGATTTGATGTAACATACTTTTTATTCCTGATTTTACTTCCTTCTCTCCCAAACACAATGCTTTCAACACCCACTTCAGGCTCCTTTAGAAGCTCATTTGCTGCTCAGCTCAATCTGAATATCTCTATAAATCACTACATTCAAACAACAAGTTTAGGCCCACAGATTGCTTGAATACAGTGTATGGATCTTGCAGTTGAAAGAAGCTTATTAAAGGAACATGAACAGAGCATTGAGGCAGGACTCACATAATGACTAAAGTAATAAGATATAAAGTAAAAGTTACTCATTAAATATACACACTGAATGTTGCTTTTACTGATGAGCAGGAAACTAGACTTTATATGAGTTTTACATCTAGACCAATTCTTACCTGCCGAGCCCTCAGTGCAACCTTTGAGTGCTCAGTCTTACTCAGCTGAGTCAGTTCGTTAAGAATAGTCATCAGTTCATCGGTAAGTGTTGGATCTCTACCACAAAGTTGGTCCTGTAGTTCCAAAAGAATCAGTATTAGTAACCACACTGTTCTCATAAAAAAAAAAAGATATGTGAACTAGTAAACCTAAACCAACGGGAACATGTTCCATCTGTGAAAAGCAGATATATAGAATATGGTACTAACCAATCGGATGTGAGAAAGGGGCCTATAAGGGCATTTGTCAGATTCATACAGGTAATATAAAGCTTTAAAGTGCTACAGCGTGGCTTATGTTGTGTGCTACATACGTGACTGCAGAAAACTCCATCTAGACACGTGAAGCCAATCACTGCAGGCTGTATAGATGGGTCAGTGATAGGCTGCTGTGGTCACAAGTACAGAAACCAGCAAGGGACCCAAGAAAAGTCAGAAAGGGAGCAACAAGGGCTTGTTAAGGTTGCTATTACGCAAGTAGATATGTTACATGCTTTTAAACATTTTTCTGTGGCCGCACAACTCCTTTAACCCCTTTACCCCCAAGGGTGGTTTGCACGTTAATGACCAGGCCAATTTTTACAATTCTGACCACTGTCCCTTTATGAGGTTATAACTCCGAAACGCTTCAACGGATCCTGGTGATTCTGACATTGTTTTCTCGTGACATATTGTACTTCATGATAGTGGTAAAATTTCTTTGATAGTACCTGCGTTTATTTGTGAAAAAAATGGAAATTTGGCGAAAATTTTGAAAATTTCGCAATTTTCAAACTTTGAATTTTTATGCAATTAAATCACAGAGATATGTCACACAAAATACTTAATAAGTAACATTTCCCACATGTCTCCTTTACATCAGCATAATTTTGGAACCAATTTTTTTTTTTGTTAGGGAGTTATAAGGGTTAAAAGTTGACCAGCAATTTCTCATTTTTACAACACCATTTTTTTTTAGGGACCACGTCTCATTTGAAGTCATTTTGAGGGGTCTATATGATAGAAAATGCCCAAGTGTGACACCATTCTAAAAACTGCACCCCTCAAGGTGCTCAAAACCACATTCAAGAAGTTTATTAACCCTTCAGGTGTTTAATAGGAATTTTTGGAATGTTTAAATAAAAATGAACATTTAACTTTTTTACACAAAAAATGTACTTCAGCTCCAATTTGTTTTATTTTACCAAGGGTAACAGGAGAAATTGGACCCAAAAAGTTGTTGTCCAATTTGTCCTGAGTACGCTGATACCCCATATGTGGCAGTAAACCACTGTTTGGGCGCATGGGAGAGCTCGGAAGGGAAGGAGCGCTATTTGACTTTTCAATGCAAAATTGACAGGAATTGAGATGGGACGCCATGTTGCGTTTGGAGAGCCACTGATGTGCCTAAACATTGAAACCCCCCACAAGTGACACCATTTTGGAAAGTAGACCCCCTAAGGAACTTATCTGGATGTGTGGTGAGCACTTTGACCCACCAAGTGCTTCACAGAAGTTTATAATGCAGAACCGTAAAAATAAAAAATCATATTTTTTCACAAAAATTATATTTTTGCCCCCAATTTTTTATTTTTCCAAGGGTAAGAGAAGAAATTGGACCTCAAAAGTTGTTGTCCAATTTGTCCCGAGTACGCTGATACCCCATATGTGGCAGTAAACCACTGTTTGGGCGCATGGGAGAGCTCGGAAGGGAAGGAGCGCCGTTTGACTTTTCAATGCAAAATTGACAGGAATTGAGATGGGACGCCATGTTGCGTTTGGAGAGCCACTGATGTGCCTAAACATTGAAACCCCCCACAAGTGACACCATTTTGGAAAGTAGACCCCCTAAGGAACTTATCTAGAGGTGTGGTGAGCACTTTGACCCACCAAGGGCTTCACAGAAGTTTATAATGCAGAGCCATAAAAATAAAACAAAATTTTTTTCCCACAAAAATTATTTTTTAGCCCCCAGTTTTGTATTTTCCCTAGGGTAACAGGAGAAATTGGACCCCAAAAGTTGTTGTCCAATTTGTCCTGAGTACGCTGATACCCCATATGTGGGGGGGGAACCACCGTTTGGGCGCATGGGAGGGTTCGGAAGGGAAGGAGCGCCATTTGGAATGCAGACTTAGATGGAATGGTTTGCAGGCGTCACATTGCGTTTGCAGAGCCCCTAATGTACCTAAACAGTAGAAACCCCCCACAAGTGACACCATTTTGGAAAGTAGACCCCCTAAGGAACTCATCTTGATGTGTTGTGAGAGCTTTGAACCCCCAAGTATTTCACTACAGTTTATAACGCAGAGCCGTGCAAATAAAAAATATTTTTTTTTCCACAAAAATTATATTTTAGCCCCCAGTTTTGTATTTTTCCAAGGTTAGCAGGAGAAATTGGACCCTAAATGTTGTTGTCCAATTTGTCCTGAGTACGCTGATACCCGATATGTGGGGGGGAACCACCGTTTGGGCGCATGGGAGGGCTCGGAAGGGAAGGAGCATCATTTGGAATGCAGACTTAGATGGATTGGTCTGCAGGCGTCACATTGCGTTTGCAGAGCCCCTAATGTACCTAAACAGTAGAAACCCCCCACAAGTGACCCCATATTGGAAACTAGACCCCTCAATGAACTTATCTAGATGTGTTGTGAGAACTTTGAACCCCCAAGTGTTTCACTACAGTTTATAACGCAGAGCCGTGAAAATAAAAAATCTTTTTGTTTTCCCACAAAAATTATTTTTTAGCCCCCAGTTTTGTATTTTCCCAAGGGTAACAGGAGAAATTGGTCCACAAAAGTTGTTGTCCAATTTGTCCTGAGTACGCTGATACCCCATATGTTGGGGTAAACCCCTGTTTGGGCACACAGGAGAGCTCGGAAGGGAAGGAGCACTGTTTTACTTTTTCAACGCAGAATTGGCTGGAATTGAGATCGGACGCCATGTCGTGTTTGGAGAGCCCCTGATGTGCCGAAACAGTGGAAACCCCCCAATTATAACTGAAACCCTAATCTAAACACACCCCTAACCCTAATTCCAACGGTAACCCTAACCACACCTCTAACCCTAATCCCAACCCTATTCCCAACTGTAAATGTAATCTAAACCCTAACCCTAACTTTAGCCCCAACCCTAACCCTAGCCCTAACCCTAGCCCTAACCCTAACCCTAGCCCTAACCCTAGCCCTAACCCTAGCCCTAACCCTAGCCCTAACCCTAGCCCTAACCCTAACCCTAGCCCTAACCCTAGCCCTAACCCTAGCCCTAACCCTAACCCTAACCGGAAAATGGAAATAAATACATTTTTTTTTATTTTTCCCTAACTAAGGGGGTGATGAAGGGGGGTTTGATTTACTTTTATAGCGGGTTTTTTAGCGGATTTTTATGATTGGCAGCCGTCACACACTGAAAGACCCTTTTTATTGCAAAAAATATTTTTTGCAATACCACATTTTGAGAGCTATAATTTTTCCATATTTTGGTCCACAGAGTCATGTGAGGTCTTGTTTTTTGCGGGACGAGTTGACGTTTTTATTGAAAACATTTTTGGGCACGTGACATTTTTTTATCGCTTTTTATTCCGATTTTTGTGAGGAAGAATGACCAAAAGCCAGCTATTCATGAATTTCTATTGGGGGAGGCGTTTATACCGTTCTGCGTTTGGTAAAATTGATAAATCAGTTTTATTCTTCGGGTCAGTACGATTACAGCGATACCTCATTTATATCATTTTTTTATGGTTTGGTGCTTTTATACGATAAAAACTATTTTACAGAAAAAATAATTATTTTTGCATCGCTTTATTCTCAGGACTATAACTTTTTTATTGTTTTGCTGATGATGCTGTATGGCGGCTCTTTTTTTGCGGGACAATATGACGCTTTCAGCGGTACCATGGTTATTTATATCTGTCCTTTTGATCGCGTGTTATTCCACTTTATGTTCGGCGGTATGATAATAAAGCGTTGTTTTTTGCCTCGTTTTTTTTTTTTTTTCCTTACGGTGTTTACTGAAGGGGTTAACTAGTGGGACAGTTTTATAGGTCGGGTCGTTACGGACGCGGCGATACTAAATATGTGTACTTTTATTGTTTGTTTTTTTTATTTAGATGAAGAAATGTATTTATGGGAATAATATTTTTTTTTTTTTTTCATTATTTTGGAATATTTTTTTTTATTTTTTTTACACATTTGGAAAATTTTTTTTTTACTTTTTTACTTTGTCCCAGGGGGGGACATCACAGATCAGTGATCTGACAGTTTGCACAGCACTCTGTCAGATCACTGATCTGACATGCAGCGCTGCAGCCTTCACAGTGCCTGCTCTAAGCAGGCTCTGTGAAGCCACCTCCCTCCCTGCAGGACCCGGATCCGCGGCCATCTTGGATCCGGGGCTCGAGCAGGGAGGGAGGTGAGGAGACCCTCGCAGCAACGCGATCACATCGCGTTGCTGCGGGGGGCTCAGGGAAGCCCGCAGGGAGCCCCCTCCCTGCGCGGTGCTTCCCTGCACCGCCGGCACATCGCGATCATCTTTGATCGCGGTGTGCCAGGGGTTAATGTGCCGGGGGCGGTCCGTGACCGCTCCTGGCACATAGTGCCGGATGTCAGCTGCGATAAGCAGCTGACACCCGGCCGCGATCGGCCGCGCTCCCCCCGTGAGCGCGGCCGATCGGCTATGACGTACTATCCCGTCCAGGGTCAGATAAGCCCAGGGCACCTCGACGGGATAGTACGTCTAAGGTCACAGAGGGGTTAAACATATGGACGGCAAAGCTCCACATTAAAGAGTTATCAGGTTATGCAAAAAATGCAATACTCACAATTAGCATAGTAACAAGGATATTCTTCTTGGCCACCTGTGCATGCGAAAAGATGCATTCTAACACAGGAGTCATATCTGGCTTGTACTGTTCCCGCAAGTTTATCACACACTTGTCATAATGGGCTAAAGAAAAGAAAACAATCATGAACAATTTTAGACTGTCCAATAACTATGTGCTTTAAATTAATAAAAAATTCAAGAAATAATATCAATGCAAAAAGGGAATGGATAGTACTGAAAATGGAATGGTTATACATTTAATGGGCTGTAGATATACATAAGAGATCTTAGACAGTTTGGCCTAGTGGACTGAACTGCACGCTCTTCAATGCTGCTAGCATGCAGTGTCAGAGGGCGCCCTAAAGTTGTTCAGATCCAACCAGCTTCACAGTGCTGTTTGTAAGCTCTATAGCACATAGCTTTCAAGTGCCGGATTCCTTCCCCGAGAGACCTGCCACCGCTGAGTACGCTCTTTGTGATAAACGGAGCTTGTAACCACTTGGCCCATTGAGTTATTAAAGGGAACCTGTCACCCCGTTTTTTCAGATTGAGATATAAATACTGTTAAATAGGGCCTGCGCTGTGCGTTACAATAGTGTATGTAGTGTACCCTGATTCCACATGAATGCTGAGAAATACATTACCAAAGTCGCCGTTTTCGCCTGTCAATCAGGCTGGTCTGGTCAGGTGGGCGTGTTCACAGCGCTCTTTTCTTCCCCAGCTTTCCGTTGGTGGCGTAGTGGTGTGCGCATGTCCAAGATCCGAATTCCCTGCGCCCATGTGAAGACACAGCGCGCAATCTGCGCTGTCATCCCTTTCATCGGTGGGGGCGGCCATCTTCCTGGGGCCGCGCGTGCGCAGATGGAGTGCTCTGCTGCACGGGGCTTCAGGAAAATGGCCGCGGGATGCCGCGCGTGCGCACAAGAGATCGCGGCGGCCATTTTCCCAAAGCCGAGATGCAAACTCGGCTTTGGGAAAATGGCCGCCGCGGTCTCTTGTGCGCACGCGCGGCATCCCGCGGCCATTTTCCTGAAGCCCCGTGCAGCAGAGCACTCCATCTGCGCACGCGCGGCCCCAGGAAGATGGCCGCCCCCACCGATGAAAGGGATGTCAGCGCAGATCGCGCGCTGTGTCTTCACGTGGGCGCAGGGAATTCGGACCTTGGACATGCGCACACCACTACGCCACCAACGGAAAGCTGGGGAAGAAAAGAGCGCTGTGAACACGCCCACCTGACCAGACCAGCCTGATTGACAGGCGAAAACAGCGACTTTGGTAATGTATTTCTCAGCATACATGGGGAATCAGGGTACACTACATACACTATAGTAACGCACAGCGCAGGCCCTATTTAACAGTATTTATAGCTCAATCTGAAAAAACGGGGTGACAGGTTCCCTTTAAGGTCTCTCTCCAATGAAATAGTCCCCCGATGAACACCAAAACCAATGTTGGAAACGCGTTAGGACAAAGGGATCTGACATTACAAGGTCAATGATAACATAAGTTACCTCCTGGGTCTATATTTATTTCATGTGGGTAACCTGCCATCTTTGGGATATATGCACAGGTGCACTTTAACCCCTTAACCCCAGAAGTACTTTCGGTTTTGCGTCGTTTTTTTGCTCCCCTTCTTCCCAGAGCCATAACTTTTTTTATTTTTCCATCAATATGGCCATGTGAGGGCTTGTTTTTTAAAATACACCATTGTTTTTACCATGTCGTGTACTAGAAAAAGGGAAAAAATTCCAAGTGCAGTGAAATTGCATAAAAGTGCATTCACATAATTGTTTTTTTGGGGGCTTTTTAATTAGGTTCACTAAATGCTAAAAATGACCTGCCATTATGATTCTCCAGGTCATTACGAGTTCAAAGACACCAAACATGTCTAGGTTCTTTATATATATTACTGGTGAAAAAAAATTCCAAACTTTGTAAAAAAAAAAAAAAAACCAACAACAAAAATTTCCGATACCAGTAGCGTCTAATTTTTTCGTGATCTGGGGAGGGGCGAGGGCTTATTTTTTGCGTGCCGAGCTGACGTTTTTAATGATACCATCTTGGTGCATACATAATCTTTTAATCGCCTGATATTGCATTTTAATGCAATGTCTGGGCGACCAAAAAAAGGTTAATCCTGGCGTTTTGACCTTTCTTCTCGCTATGCCGTTTTTATTGATAGATCGGTCGATTCTCAACTTGGCGATACCAAATATGTTGTATGTTTAATTTTTTTTTTTATTATTGTTTTATTTTGAATGGGGCAAAAGGGGGTGATTTGAACTTTTATATTTTTTTATATTTTTAAAAACATCTTTTTTACTTTTGGCATGCTTCAATAGTCTCCATGGGAGACTAGAAGCTGCCACAACCTGATCAGCTCTGCTACATAGAGGCGATGATCAGATCAGCTCTATGTAGTAGAATTACGGTACTCACTTGCTATGAGCACCGTCCACTGGGTGGCACCCACAGCAATCCAGCAGTGAAAACTATAGAGGACTCCAGGAGACTTCTGGTTGTCATGCCAAAGAACTGGTGACCCACGATCATGTGACGGGGGTCACTGGCTGGAAGCGAAACTTAAATGCCGCTGTCAGCGTTTGACAGCGGCATTTAACGGGTTAATAGCTGCGGATGGATCGCGATTTTAACTGTGGCTATTCTGGGCACATGTCAGCTGTTCAATACAGCTGACGTGTCGGGAAAGATGTGGGCTCACCACTGAAGACCACATCAAAAGGAGGATGTCCGACATCTGCATAAATATAAGTCTGATGTCGGCAAGGGGTTAAAGATGTACAGTACAGACCAAAAGTTTGGACACACCTTCTCATTTCAAGATTTTTCTGTATTTTCATGACTATGAAAATTGCACATTCACACTGAAGGCATCAAAACTATGAATTAACACATGTGGAATTATATACTTAACAAAAAGTGTGAAACAACTGAAAATATGTCTTATATTCTAGGTTCTTCAAAGTAGCCACCTTTTGCTTTGATGACTGCTTTGCACACTCTTGGCATTATCTTGATGAGCTTCAAGAGGTAGTCAGTCGGTCCGAAAAACTGGGAAAACTTTGTAAGTGTCCCCAAGTGCAGTGGCAAAGACCATCAAGCGCTACAAAGAAACTAGCTCACATTTTTTATATCAGTGGTGCAGCCTCCTGGTAGCAGCAGTCAGGGACCCATGGTTTCTTGTGTCAATCAATGATGCAAAATAGAAACATTACTTTAATGTAAAGCCAATAAGAAGAAAATTGCACCACTCCCACTCACCATATTGGAATTGGGTTTCCACCTGCAGGTATCGCCTTAGTAAATCAAGCACCACCGACTTCATGTAGCCACGTATTCCACTACGGTACCTGTTAAAAAATGATTTGTGCTAAGCGTAACATATATCCAAAAGACTCGATTGAAAACCAAGAATGGCTTAGTGAAAGATGCGTTTGGATGAGGACCCAGCATGGTGTTTCACCTACTGTCTGTTAAGGCCAAAGTATAATGGACACTAAGGAGTTGATTTATGGACATTGTTACTGTCCTGAAATTATGATGAATATACCCTCATTGGAATATTGCACTGCAATATATGTGAAGAAGTCTTTGACACTACTAGATGATTTTCAGTCAGGTCAAATAAACAATGTGTGCATTGCTAGGATTCAATTTTTAGATGTGCGGCAACAATTTTTTAACAAAGTTTTATAATCAGATATACAGATGTGTGTAACATTATAAAAACGATCCAAGAAGGGTCTAGTAAGCTCATATCAGGTAGGATTCTTTATTATTACTTATTTTTCAGAGCGTTTGATTTCTACGTAAATAAAACAGAAACCAAAATATTTTAGGACAATGTGGCACTCCATGCATAAATCTGGTTATGGGCGATACTATCCTAATTAATTTACCTTTGCACAAGCTGAACAATACTTTGAGTGTTCATAAAAAACACCTCTCTGTCTGCTTTTCTCTGCAGAGTGGCTGCATGGCTATCCAGGATATTGGCAATCTACAAAGACAGAACAAATTACTCCATTAGGGTGTTTAGTGTATACAAACAGGTTAAATCATTCACATTTAGTACAGGGTGTCTGTACATACTGCATATCATGTATAGCATGTTACCTGTAATCTGCTTAGTAAACCCTAAAATTTGTGAATGATATTCAACAAGTTTTACATGCACTTACTATATCATCACACATTGCGGTCATGTCATATTTTTGTTGTGATTTGGCAATTTTGCAAGAATCATAGCAAACAATACACTATACTAATAGGTCTAAGGAAAAATGTTTCTAGAACCCTGTGAAGAGTGCCAAAATGGCACAAGTAGACTTACAGACCATGCAATGTGCATAAGGGAATTTAAAGAGGCCTTTTTACAGGGTTTAGAGTTTTAATGTGACACAGCTAAACTCAGCTGTGCTGCTCCTCTCCCCACATCGACCTTATCTGAAAGGTGTGATTCATGTATTTGATAATCTCCCAGCACTTCCCAATCACGCAAAAGGTTAAAGGTCCTTTTACATGGAAGTGTCAGCTTCTACCACTGTGCCACCAACGGATAGCGACAGCTCCACACCAGAACCTACTGTGTTGAACCTTGTTTTGTCAGCACCTGTGAAAAGATCCCTGATACACCATATCATAGTGTATAAACTATGAAAGATAATAACTACAGTATCCTTGACCTAAGATGCTTCATTAAATGGGCGACTACAGTACAGACCAAATGTTTGGACACACCTTCTCATTTAAATATTTTCCTGTATTTTCATGTATCCCACTTATTAAACCTGACAGGGCACACCTGTGAAGTGAAAACCATTCCCGGTGACTACATCTTGAAGCTCATCTAGATAATGCCAAGAGTGTGCAAAGTAGTCATCAAAGCAAAAGGTGGCAACTTTGAAGAACCTAGAATATAAGACATATTTTCAGTTGTTTCTCACTTTTTTGTTAAGTATACAATTCCACATGTGTTAATTCATAGTTTTCATGCCTTCAGTGTGAATGTACAATTTTCATAGTCATGAAAATACAGAAAAATCTTTAAATGAGAAGGTGTGTCCAAACTTTTGGTCTGTACTGTATGTGATCAAGGCTATTAACTGGCCGAAACGTCATTTTGCCTGTTGCTTCAGCAATCACTATTAATAAATTCTCACTTGAAGCATAATTTTCAGCTTATACGTGTGCAGTAATTTTTTTGAACTATTGTTTATGGGACCACTGGCCCCTTTCACTAGCACCGTCATTGTAATCTTTAAGTTGAGTGCTAGCCATCGTATCCTTTGGGCGGCACGATAAGACCGCTAGGATGGTTTTACTACTGGCTTACATAGTCAGACCAAAGCAAACGATGTGCACTGAGCAATCTATACTACTTCACTCAGTGCACATATGTTGCCATGGTCTCCACAGTTCAAGTTCCTGAATGTCTATGAGCTTTGTGAGACCTGGTGGCTCTGATGAGTGTTCTTGTCAGCACCTGGTGACTGTGAATAGCTAGGACTTTACTGCTATTCAGAGTCGCAGGAGCCGGATTCAGGGAACACGACTACAGCAGAAGTGCGTGGGAACATTTGGGCTAATAAATTGTTGAACGAGGTACACTCTCGTGTTTATTTCTCTCGTTATATGTTTTTCAGGTATCCATTTCTGGACTAAATTGGATTTGGTGGAGTACAGCGAACCTGTTTTTTTTTTTTTTCTCTCCAATAAATTGGTGAACCAGGGATAGTGTGGCGGAGTCTTTATTCAAGTAAATAAGTGTGTGTTTGTTTTTTTATTTTTGATTACTGGGTTAGTAATGGTGGTGTCTGTCACACACCACTCCACTACTAACCCAAGGGATTGATGCCAGCTGTGATTTTTGGCAAATAACGGCTAACATCAAGCTCAACTACAATTACCCATATTGCCACTGCACCAGAGAAATCGGGAAGAGCCAGGCAAAACACCAGAATTGGGGCATCTAATGTAATGCGCCAATTCTGGGGAGGCTACGGGCTGATATTTGTAAGCTGGGAAGGGCCCAATAAGCAGGGATCTTCCCAGCCTGCTAATTAATATAAGCCTGTAGCTGTCGGCTTTACCTTTGCTGGTCATCAAAAATAAGGGGAAGCCCCAAGTCATTTTTTTCATTCATTTATTAGCTTAATAGAAGTACAGTAAACTACACACACAAAGCGCTAATTATATAGCTTGATATCTATCTAGCTATCCATTTTCCCCATATCTAGCTAGCTATCCATCTACCCCATATCTAGCTAGCTATTTATCTACACTTTATCCATCTATCTACCCCATATCTTTGCACATCTCAACACAAACATCTGTCACTTCTATTCAGATACGTGTCACACGGACAGCACAGGGATGTCACACTATGTCACCCGTGTGCGGGACGTATTGACATTTGTGCTGCCTGAAAAAAAACGGACATGTCTACATGTGGGTCACATGGACATGTGTGCAGCAGTTCCATAGATTATTACGTGTTTGCATGTGTGTCTCCGTTAGGTGTGAAAACTGTCACCACATGTACTGATGTGTGAAGGAGACCTTAGGGATCACAACAAGGAAAGAAAAAGGGTTGTCCAAAGATCCCCACCCTGTGGACAAGGAACACAGCATGTCGAGTTTCAGGGAGAACAGATAACACAGGCTTTGCTGAAATAAGTGCAGGACAGAAGCTGATCCTGTGCTAATATATGAGCTAATAAATACAGATTGGCCATGGATACACAAAGAGCTTGAATCCAGCCAATGTTATGGGGAAAGACACCCCTCCAACAAAAGGAAAATCAGAAAATTGGATTGCATTTCAAGAAGACTAGTTTGAAGACTGAAAGTTAGTGCAATTTTATTTACCTAAGGTAACTGAGAAAAATCATTCTTTTAATGTGCAACCACAACACACTTGCTTTTAATGCAGACCAGTCCAGTAGAGGATACAAGGAAATGGCAGCTCACCTGTTGGCTGGGGAACTGACACAAGACTGAGGTGATATTACTGGCATACTGAGCCATGACTTTACGTATAGCTTTTTCTACAGTAGGTGGAATTCTTGTGGATACACTTGTCATAATCTCCTGTATCTCTAGAAGAGGAAGAGAAGGATCCCTCAGGGTCTTCATCAGCTTGTGCACCAATTCTTTGACCTTAAATGAAAACAGTTCAGTAATACATTATATCATAAGTGTAAGTAACAATGCCATAAATCACGCCTCATTATCTTTATCAAGCTGGTGTAATTTGTGCCATAAACTGAAACTGTCTTTCATGACTAGGATCATATTCATGTGTATAAGACCCTTTCTGCGCTTTGTCCAAGTAGGCGTGATCTCACTGAAAAAGGGAATGGCTTACCCGGTACTGGGCAATGGCCTAATGTGCCGTATAGTGGATCAAAAAATGTTCCAGAACTGTGAAAAACATTTCGGACGCAAAGTAAGCAAACTAAAAAGTGGTGTAAGCTTAGTCTAGACAGGCTTAAAATATGACAATATGAATTATCAAATAGCATAAACCATTATAATAAATGTAGTGCAATTTCAGACTCTCTAGTGACTAGTCAAAGTTTGATTGTCTAAGAAGTGCAAAATATTTATAAAGTAAAGTAAAATGAAAAACTAACTTTGGAAGTGAAGTATGGTTCTGGTAAACAGTATCCATTCATCACATTTATCAGATTCTCAAGGACATTGTGGAAGACCTGGTGAAGCTTTTCTCCAATGATGGGCAGGGTTTGCTGCGGAAGAAGGTCTCCAGTGTAAAGTTCTGCCTAAATATTAAATAGACAGAACAATTTAATCCACCACCCAAAAAAAAAAACATAAATAAAAATTGATAACTTGACAATTAGTGTTCTTTTTAAAGTAATAAAGACAGGATGTAAGATCACACATACAACTGTACAGATATCTGGACACAGTATCTATTACTTACTTGATGGACTTTTGATGGGTCATCCAAATCAATACGGGCCATAACACAACCAGATTCTAGGACAGCTCCAGGACGCTTTACATAGTGAATATGACCAGACTCCTGTACTAGTAATGTCATAACCATCTTCATTACCTGCAAACAACACATTGAAACATTAAGGCAAAAAAATGCATTGAAGCATATAAATGAAACAAATTAAAAATTTGTCTTTTTATAGTGCATTTTCTCATACCATCCACTGGGCAACACAGGACCATGGGATATAACTGTTGCCACTAAGAGGTGGACACCAAGTACGGTAATTAAGTTTTTGCGAGTCCCATCAGCAATACAACTCCTGCAGTCATTGACCTAATGAGTTTGTAGCTAGCAGTGAGAATAAATGCGTTAATTTGAGAATCATAGATACCGAGATTGATAACAACTCTTGTAGAGAACAGTCATAATTCCAATTTAGAAAAAAAAGGGTAACAATGGTTGGGCACTGTGTCACCCAATGGACAGTATGAAAATAGGACTCTGCGGGCCCATTATACTCTATCGAAGGCAATACTGTATGGAGGACAATGTTTGGCCCATTACACTGTATTGAGGACTATGTGGGGCCCATTACACTGTATAGAGGATTATATGGGACACATTACAGTGTTTGGAGGACTACGTGGGGCCATTATACTGTATGAAGCACTATAAGGGGCCATTATATTGTATGGAGCACTATAAGGGGTCATTATACTGTATGGAGCACTATAAGGGGCCTTAATTGTACATATATTGCATAGTACAAGTCTGCAATGACTTTAGTCTGCAGTGTAATTCCTATAAGTGTGTCCTAGAAGTGTGAAGATTAATTTAGAATTAAAACCAGAAGGATGTATACAGACTGTGCCCTGCAATCTGCCACCATTGCACTCTAACCAGCATGTCTATTCTTCCTACAGGTATGTTCATGCACCCAGCTCTCCAGCCTGCTCTCCTGCCTTGCTGTCTATGAAATGCACATAGTACATCACCCAACTTTCCACACAGACTTTCCTCTGCTCCTAGCATTCACATGGTATGTTCATGCACCCAGCTCTCCAGCCTGCTCTCCTGCCTTGTCTGTCTATGAAGTGCACATAGTACATCACCCATCTTTCCACAGACTTTCCTCTGCTCCTAGCATTCACATTGTATGCCTTTCAGCTAACCCCAGCTTTACCCTAGTGTTATTTATGACCTTGTTTACTCTGGCTTGATTGTATGCATCTGGTCCACCCTTAATTCTCTGACCAAGATGAGCAGAGACCACTCCTCTCTGCTTCACACCTGAATGCACTTAGTTGTACATATATTGCATAGTACAAGTCTGCAATGACTTTAGTCTGCAGTGTGATTCCTATAAGTGTGTCCTAGAACTGTGAAGATTAATTTAGAATTAAAACCAGAATTGAACCAAAAGGAAACTGAAGGTAACTGGACACAGTCACTGTAAACAATGTTTCTGTTTGTTTTCACTTTCACTCAATAATTCTTCACTTTCTGCAAACTCCCCTAATCCCTACTCCTAGTAAAGAACTGTTCATCTCCTCTTCAATCCTCCCCATCCATCTCACCTCCTCCTCAGAACTGTTCCTTAACATACAATCCTCTGTCTCCAAGCACAGACAGCCACCTCATGCCCTCTTCTGCTCCCACCTGCTAACACTTTTTCTGCTCCTTCTCACTGCTTGTGATATCTCTCCAAATCCTGGTCCTCCTCACCACATCCCCACAGTCAGTTCTACCTCCCATCCACGGTCCATTACAAATTTCCGTAACCGCTCTAACCTTATACCCATTCGCCTAGCCCCCACTTCCCCAGTCCCACTAACAGGAGCTCTGTGGAACGCTCGCTCTGTCTGCAACAAGCTTTCCTACATCCACAATCTTTTTTTTACTACCAAACTTTCCTTCCTCGCCATCACTGAAACCTGGCTCACCCCATCTGACACAGCCTCTCCTGCTGCACTTTCCTATGGTGGCTTCCACCTTTCTCACACACCCCGCCCCAGCAGCAAGCATGGCGGAGGAGTTGGTTTTTTCCTGTCAGGTACCTGCTCCTTCACCCCAATCCCACTGCCACCCTCTGTTACCCTCCCTTCCTTTGAGGCGCACTCTGTGCGCATCTATGCCCCCACCAACCTCCAACTGGCTGTCATTTACGGCCCCCCAGGGCCAGCCACCACCTTCTTTGACCACTTCAACACCTGGCTACTTCATTTCCTTTCTGCGGACATCCCCACTATCATCATGGGCGACTTCAACATACCCATTGACACTTCCCTCTCAGCTGCCACTAAACTTCTATCTCTCACTTCCTCCTTCGGCCTCACTCAATGGTCTTCTGCAGCCACTCACAAAGATGGTCACACATTGGACCTCATCTTCACCCGCCTCTGCTCCCTATCTAACCTCTCTAACTCAACTCTTCCTCTTTCTGACCACAATCTACTCACATTCTCTTCCCTCTCCACTCCTTGTCTAAAATGCACAGCCCGCAAACTTGCACACACTGAGAGAAATCTTAAACACCTTAATCTACATTCACTCTCTGAATCACTCCTCCCTCTCACAGACATAAGTTCCCAACACAATGCGGATGACGCTGCCGCTCTATATAACACCACAATAGCTGCAGCTTTGGAATCTCTTGCCCCTCTCACACATACCAAAGCTCGCAAAATCAACCGACACCCCTGGCACACCAGCCTGACCAAAGAACTGAGGCAAGCTTCCAGGGCTGCAGAGCGGAGATGGAAAAGATCCCACTCCAATGAGCACTTTATCGTATTCAAACAGTCCCTCACTAACTTTCAAGACCACACTCGCCACAGCTAAACAAACCTACTTCTCATTTTTCATATCCTCCCTGTCTCACAAACCCTAAACAGTTATTCAACACCTTCAACTCTCTCCTCCGTCCCCCAGCACCTCCTCCCTCCCCACTCATCTCAGCTGAAGACTTTGCCTCGTTTTTCAAGCAGAAGATTGAGAACATCACAAACAGTTTTAATCGACAACCCCGAGAGCCCTTCCTCCCAACTACCCAGCCCTCCACCTCGAAAACCAACTTCTCCACCATTACAGAAGATTGACTCTCCACTCTACTCTCAAGATCGCATCTCACCACCTGTGCACTTGACCCGATCCCATTTCACTTCATCCCAACTCTAACCCATCTCTTCAACCTATCATTAACAACTGGTGCTTTCCCCTCAAGCTTTAAACATGCCTCAATCACACCTATCCTCAAAAAGCCTTCTCTTGACCCATCCTCTGTATCTAGCTATCGCCCTATATCACTTCTCCCCTATGCCTCAAAACTACTGGAACAATACGTCCATCTTGAACTGTCCTCCCATCTATCTTCCTGCTCCCTTTTCGACCGCTTACAATCAGGCTTCCGGTCACACCACTCCACTGAAACTGCCTTAACTAAGGTCACCAATGACCTATTAACCGCCAAGAGCAAGCGACACTACTCTATCCTCCTCCTGGACCTGTCCTCTGCCTTTGACACAATGGACCATTCCCTATTACTACAGACCCTCTCATCCCTTGGCATCACAGACTTGGCCCTATCCTGGATCAAATCATACCTAAATGACGGAACATTCAGCGTCTGCCATTCATACACCATCTCCTCACCTCGCCCCCTATCTGTCGGAGTCCCGCAAGGTTCATTTCTAGGGCCCCTGCTCTTCTCCATTTACACTTTTGGCCTGGAACAGCTAATAGAATCTAACGGTTTTCAGTATCATCTCTATGCTTATGACACACAGATCTACATCTCTGGACCAGATATCACCACCCTACTAACCAGAATCCCTCATTGTCTATCCGCTATTTCATCCTTCTTCTCCGCTAGATTTCTAAAACTTAAAATGGACAAAACAGAATTCATTGTCTTTCCCCATCTCACGCGACCCCCCCAACGAACCTATCCATCACAGTAAACGGCTGCCCACTCTCCCCAGTCCCACAAGCTCGCTGTTTCGGGGTAATCCTTGACACTGATCTCTCCTTCAAACCACATATCCAAGCCCTTTCCACTTCCTGCCGCCTTCAACTCAAAAATATTTCACGGATCCGTACATTCCTAAACCAAGAATCTGCAAAAACCCTAGTCCATGCCCTCATCATCTCCCGCCTCGACAACTGTAACCTCCTGCTCTGTGGCCTCCCCTCTAACACTCTTGCACCCCTCCAATCTATTCTAAACTCTGCTGCCCGACTTATCCACCTGTCCCCCTGTTATTCCCCGGCCTCTCCCCTCTGTCAATCCCTCCACTGGCTCCCCATTACCCAGAGACTCCAGTACAAAAGCCTAACCATGACATACAAAGCCATCCACAACCTGTCTCCTCCATACATCTGTGACCTCGTCTCCCGGTACTTTCCTGCACGCAACCGCCGATCCTCACAAGAGCTCCTTCTCTACTCCCCTCTTATCTCCTCTTCCCACAATCGCATACAAGATTTCTCTCGCGCATCACCCCTACTCTGGAACACTCTACCACAACATATCAGACTCTCACCTACCATCGAAACCTTCAAAAAGAACCTGAAGGCCTACCTCTTCCGGCAAGCCTACAACCTGCAGTAACCACAGATCGACCAAACCGCTGCTCAACCAGCTTTGCCCTCACCTACTGCATCCTCACTCATCACTTGTAGATTGTGAGCCCTCGCGGGCAGGGTCCTCTCTCCTCCTGTACCAGTTGTGACTTGTATTGTTCAAGATTATTGTACCTGTTTTTATTATGTATACCCCTCCTCACATGTAAAGCGCCATTGAATAAATGGCGCTATAATAATAAACAATAATAATTATACTGTATGGAGCACTGTGGGGCCATTATAGTGTATGATGCACTAAGTGTAACCATTATACTGTATGGAGGACTCTGTGGGCCTATTATAGTCTATGGAAGGCAATACTGTATGGAGGACAATGTTTGGCCCATCACACTGTATGGAAGACTATGTGGGGCCCATTACACTGTATGGAGGACTATGTGGGACACATTACAGTGTATGGAGGAATATGTGGGGCCATTATACTGTATGGAGCAATATAAGGGGCCATTATACTGTATGGAGCAATATATGGGGCCATTATACTGTATGAAGAACTATACGGGGCCATTATACTGTATGGGGCGCTATAAGGGGCCATTATACTGTAGTGAGCACTATGGGGCCATTATACTGTATGAAGCACTAAGTGTAACCATTATACTGTATGGAGGATTCTGTGGGCCTATTATCCTGTATGGAAGGCCATGCAGGGACCTGTTAAACTGTATGGAGGACAATGTTTGGCCCATTACACCATATGGAGCACTATGTGGGGCCCATTACACTGTATGGAGCACTATATGGGGCCATTATACAGTACTGTATAGAGCACTGTGGGGCCATTATACTGTATGAAGCACTAAGTAAAACCACTATACTGTATGGAAGATTCAGTAGACCCATTATACTGTATGGAAGGCAATGCAGGGCCCCGTTATACTCCACTATGTTTGACCCATTACACTGTATGGATAACTATGTGGGGCCATTATACTGTATGGGGGACTTTTTGTGCCCATTATAGTGGATGGAGAGCTGTGTGGTGATTACAGTTGAAGAATTATACTGTGATGGATCACCATTATTTGTTAGGAGGACTGGGGGAGTACAGTAGGGTCATCATATAGTGTGTTTGGAGGGTACTGTGGAGGTATCATACTGTGTTTGGGGGGCAATTTTGTTTGCATCATACTTTATTATCGGTTTTATTCAAGGTTTTTATCCTTTGTTAATACATATTTAAATTAGAAAAAACGAAGAAAAAACGAAACAAAGTCCAAAATGCAGTATAAATTACAATATTTATTAAAATATATATAATATAGTTTAACGGTGGGAAAAAATACCATAAAAAGCACAACACCAGGGACATGTAAATGGCAGCATTAAAAATAAGTTAAATATATAACCACAGTGTAAGAACAACATATATGTGCATGTCAATAAGCCATAAAATATATAGCAAGCAGATTTACCAAATGAATATTATAAAGTGCATGTGCAAATTTAATTAATTGGTGGCAAAAAGAAGCCCGAATAAAGATGCTGATAATAAATATTGGTGCAATCTATTGGCGCTAAATCCGGCAAGTATATAGTATAATAGTCATAGTGACCAGTGAGCTATAAAGCACCCAGCGGGCAAGCAAAAAAAAAAAAAAATGCCCCCCCAAAAAAAAAAATCGGAGTAGAGGTCAAAAAGAAGCCACCTGGTATTACCTGCTGAATGAGATGAACGTCCCTGGGATGTGCCGAACCCTGACACGCGTTTCGGCGTCTGCCTTCGTCAGGGTCAGGACCCTCTGTCCAGCTACCAGAGACTGTGGACACAGACAGTCGCTTCCAATGTGGGATGCCTAGCCACTGCAGGCCCCATACTTTGTACGGACTTACACTTACAATTTCTGTGCCTGCTGGCACTTCCTTCTATGTAACTCCCCTGATGATTCTCCATGACTGGAGTTGAAACGTGTAGGGATTAAGAAACTGTATTTCAAAGGATTAAGGACTCTGCCTTCATATACATTGGGTGTGTTGGTCCCTTATAGTGAGGTCCATTTGGGGCCTGTCCTTGTCAGGACAGGAGTTACACAGGGGCCACAGGGTAGATATCTGAACTTCAGCCCTGCCTCTGCTTCACAACCCTGGATCTCTATTGTGTCGTTCGGAAGTACACAGTGTCCGGCAGCATGGGTGCCATATAGTGCTCTGCACCGTTCATATTTCCCCATAGCTGTGCCATATAGTGCTCTGCACCGTTCATATTTCCCCATAGCTGTGCCATATAGTGCTCTGCACCGTTCATTATTGCCCCATAGCTGTGCCATATAGTGCTCTGCACCGTTCATATTTCCCCATAGCTGCCATATAGTGCTCTGCACCGTTCATATTTCCCCATAGCTGTGCCATATAGTGCTCTGCACCGTTCATATTTCCCCATAGCTGTGCCATATAGTGCTCTGCACCGTTCATTATTGCCCCATAGCTGCCATATAGTGCTCTGCACCGTTCATATTTCCCCATAGCTGTGCCATATAGTGCTCTGCACCGTTCATATTTCCCCATATCTGTGCCCCATATAGTGCTCTGCACCGTTCATATTTCCCCATAGATGCTCCACATAAATCTGTGCCATTGCTGCTGCTGCAATTAAAAAAAAAAACACATACAGGTCCTTCTCAAAAAATTAGCATATAGTGTTAAATTTCATTATTTACCATAATGTAATGATTACAATTAAACTTTCATATATTATAGATACATTATCCACCAACTGAAATTTGTCAGGTCTTTTATTGTTTTAATACTGATGATTTTGGCATACAACTCCTGATAACCCAAAAAACCTGTCTCAATAAATTAGCATATCAAGAAAAGGTTCTCTAAACGACCTATTACCCTAATCTTCTGAATCAACTAATTAACTCTAAACACATGCAAAAGATACCTGAGGCTTTTATAAACTCCCTGCCTGGTTCATTACTCAAAACCCCCATCATGGGTAAGACTAGCGACCTGACAGATGTCAAGAAGGCCATCATTGACACCCTCAAGCAAGAGGGTAAGACCCAGAAAGAAATTTCTCAACAAATAGGCTGTTCCCAGAGTGCTGTATCAAGGCACCTCAATGGTAAGTCTGTTGGAAGGAAACAATGTGGCAGAAAACGCTGTACATCGAGAAGAGGAGACCGGACCCTGAGGAAGATTGTGGAGAAGGACCGATTCCAGACCTTGGGGAACCTGAGGAAGCAGTGGACTGAGTCTGGTGTGGAAACATCCAGAGCCACCGTGCACAGGCGTGTGCAGGAAATGGGCTACAGGTGCCGCATTCCCCAGGTAAAGCCACTTTTGAACCATAAACAGCGGCAGAGGCGCCAGACCTGGGCTACAGAGAAGCAGCACTGGACTGTTGCTAAGTGGTCCCAAGTACTTTTTTCTGATGAAAGCAAATTTTGCATGTCATTCGGAAATCAAGGTGCCAGAGTCTGGAGGAAGACTGGGGAGAAGGAAATGCCAAAATGCCTGAAGTCCAGTGTCAAGTACCCACAGTCAGTGATGGTGTGGGGTGCCATGTCAGCTGCTGGTGTTGGTCCACTGTGTTTCATCAAGGGCAGGGTCAATGCAGCTAGCTATCAGGAGATTTTGGAGCACTTCATGCTTCCATCGGCTGAAATGCTTTATGGAGATGAAGATTTCATTTTTCAGCACGACCTGGCACCTGCTCACAGTGCCAAAACCACTGGTAAATGGTTTACTCACCATGGTATTACTGTGCTCAATTGGCCTGCCAACTCTCCTGACCTGAACCCCATAGAGAATCTGTGGGATATTGTGAAGAGAAAGTTGAGAGACGCAAGACCCAACACTCTGGATGAGCTTAAGGCCGCTATTGAAGCATCCTGGGCCTCCATAACATCTCAGCAGTGTCACAGGCTGATTGCCTCCATGCCACGCCGCATTGAAGCAGTCATTTCTGCAAAAGGATTCCCGACCAAGTATTGAGTGCATAACTGAACATTATTATTTGATGGTTTTTTTGTTTGTTATTAAAATACACTTTTATTTGATTGGATGGGTGAAATATGCTAATTTATTGAGACAGGTTTTTTGGGTTATCAGGAGTTGTATGCCAAAATCATCAGTATTAAAACAATAAAAGACCTGACAAATTTCAGTTGGTGGATAAGGAATCTATAATATATGAAAGTTTAATTGTAATCATTACATTATGGTAAATAATGAAATTTAACACTATATGCTAATTTTTTGAGAAGGACCTGTACTCACCTTTCTTGCTTGCAGCTCCCAGCGTCCGGGCCCGGCGTCTCTCCGCTCTGACTGATCAGGCAGAGGGCGCCGTGCACACTATATGCGTCATCGCGCCCTCTGACCTGAACAGTCAGAGCGCAGAGACGCCGGGAAGATGGAGTGGCGCCCGGCGGCTGGAATGGGGACAGGTAACTATGACATACTTACCTGGTCCCGGCGTCCGGCTCCTTCTCCCGGACAGCTGGTCTTCGGTGCCGCAGCCTCTTCCTCTATCAGCGGTCACCGGCACCGCCGATCAGAGAAATGAATAGGCGGCTCCACCCCTATGGGAGGTGGAGCCGCCTATTAATTTCTCTAATGAGCGGTCCCACGTGACCGCTGAAGAGGGGAAGAACTGCAGCACCGAAGAACGTGGGACAGGCGGGGAGCGTCAGGATCGCTGGAAGCCGGTAAGTATGCCTCAGCGCCCTCACCCTGCCACCCACCTTGACTCGAGTATAAGCCGAGAGGGGCACTTTCAGCCCAAAAATTTGGGCTGAAAATCTCGGCTTATACTCGAGTATATACGGTAACTTTTATTTCAATTTTAATGTAAAGATCAGGGAAATGAGGTGGTGGGAAACTGATATTCCGTTAAGTCAACATCAAAAAGTGAGGTAGATGATCACCTAGGAACTACAGTTACCTAAATAACTCCGTGGTGGTTTCCACTCATACCAGCAAGGTTCATCCCTTGGTACTTTTCCATTTTTTTGAGGCAGATGGCACCAGCAGGGTCAGAAGCAACCGGCGACCCTATAGCTGGAGGAACGACAACAGAGTAGAGCTCTGCTTTGCCTCCTTTTTTCTTGAGGTAACGCCAGTAACATTGGTGGTTAAAGCCTCACTGCTCTTCCCTCCTCATGTGGGACAGCAGTGTGATTATTCAACTCTGTATTCCCACCCTAATGGGAGAGATGTAAAATACAAAGATGTCTTTCCTCATGCAGACATGCAGATGCCAAGCTAAAACGGATTCAGCTAGTATCTGTAGGCGAGGTACAGCTGGTGGGATGAGCAAACACTTCACTCCTTCATATCTGCCTTCCAGTGGAAGAAGCTATAACACGGTGCACCTCAAAGGCATAGGTGAAGAAAGGTTTTCTACTGTGTTTCCACATATTGTTTATCTTCCTACTTTTACTATTATTCATGATATAATTTGTGAATTCTCATTTTTATTATCCTGAGCATCATAACCGATTGAATAATTAAATTGCAGTAAAACAGGTAGTGTTGCAAAGTACCTCTATCTCCGCAAAGCAATCTCCTGCACTGACATGTGACCCATCCTCTACTGTATATTGAAGTAATTTTCCAGTAGATGGTGATCTCAATACAGTGGGGTCTTTTTCCTTTTCAAAAACACACGTCTTGTTCCCGATCGTGACACGATAGCTGCAAAAAGAAATAAAATAGGAAAAACCGTTGTTAACAATATTTTAAGAATATTCAATTTGGTTTCAGCGTTTTCATATTAACATTATGAAACATTTTAATAACTTTTACCAAGATTTCTCCTGAGTTTCAGCAGATATTACATAAGAGCTGCATGTAAGTTGCTATAAAAGGCATTTTACTGCTCATACACCTCAGGCAGCTATTCATCCAAATTCCATTATAAACACATACGCTCTCAGAGGTAGTCATAGGTAGAGTGTATTTTCAAGTACAGGAACTAACACAGAGCATGCTAAAATCCAGATCGATTTTCCTGCTATACCCACCTTCTGTCAGGAAACAACACTACTTTAAAGGACAATCTTGCAAAAATGACCAGGTTTGATCAACTTTACCACTTCAAGTCATTTTATAGAAAAATGTGATGGACACTTAGGTAATTAGCTTGTTACAACACATAGCTATGTTACTGATGAGGAAACCTTTGCAGCAAGTAGCAATGCTAGTAAGCAATACTATTGTTTTAACGGTGTGGGGTGGCAAAGGTGTGCAGATTTCAATAATTGTGAAAATGATACTCTTTTCTCTATCGCTCCATTGGGGAACACAGGAAACAATGGGTGAATGCCGCAGCCACTAGAAGTGAAAAATTACAAAAGCATGTAAAAGATTGGCGTCCCTGGTCAAAATTACTGTTATTATGAACAGTTAAGCAAGTTGAAATGAAATGATCTCTAAAAGGCCTAAAGTTAAAAAGGTCACATTTCCTCTATATTGTACGCAAAAAGAAAAATATTCTATAAGTATATATACTTTTACATTTTAAAAATCACAAAAAGGAAAATTCGTAGATGTAAAAGTTTGGGTACTCGGTGTTGGTAATACCTAGCAGCACCCCCTTTTGCAAGTATCACAGCTTTTAAATGCTTTTTGTAGCCAGCCAAGTCTTTCAACTCTTGTTTTAGGGATTTTCATCCATTCTTCCTTGAAAAATTCTTCGAGCTCTGTGAGATTCCTTAGTCGTCTTGCATGCATTGCTATTTTGAAGTCTAGCTACAGATTTTCAAAGATGTTCAGATCCGGGGACTGTGAGGGCCTTTGTAAAACCTTCACCTTTCGCCTTTTGAGGTAGTCTATTGTGGATTTTGACGTGTGATAAGGATCATCATCCATTTGTAGAAGCCATCCTCTTTTCAACTTCAGCTTTTTTACAGATGGTGTTATGTTTGCATCAAGAATTTGTTGAAATTTTATTGAATCCATTCTCTTTTAACCTCATTTGTCCACATGACTTGTTTCCAAACTGCATCAAGCTTGTTTAGATGTTCTTTTGCATACTTCTGATGCTGAATTTTATGGTGAGGACGCAGGAAAGGTTTTCTTCTGATGCCTCTTCCATGAAGGCAGTACCTGTGCAGGTGTCTCTGAACAGTAGGACAATGCACCACAACCCCATAGTCTGCTAAATCTTTCTGAAGATCTTTTGCAGTCAAGCGGGATTCTGATTTTGCCTCTTTAGACTAACCCTGAAAGCAGATATCACTGAAATTTTGCTTGTTCTTACAGACCTTATCTTGTCCTCCAGTGTACCTATTAACTGCCATTTCTTAAATTACATTTTGAACTGTGGAAAGGGCAACAGTTTGCTTTCTGGGCCACTACAATTTTCTTTTTCAGAGTGCTATGCAGCTGCTTAGAAGAACCAATTGTTGCTGTTTTTTGGCACAAGGTTGGAGGAGGCTGGGTTTTTATACAGCTGGGAAATATGCATCACCCGGAGCTTCCTAAAGATAATGGCAAACAAGCCATAACCCTAACAGGCTAATTAAGGTCTGAAACCTTGGTTAAAATTATCTGAAAACAAAAATCTCAAAGAGTGACCAGACTTTTGCATCAGCCCATTTTCCTTTTTGTAATTTTTAAAATGTAAAAAATTACAATATATTTTTTTTACCTAAAATACAAAGGAAATGTGTCATCTTTAACTTTAAAGGTACCATCACACATAACGATATCGTTAACGATATCGTTGCTTTTTGTGACGTAGCAACGATATCGTTAACTAAATCGTTCTGTGTGACAGCGACCAACGATCAGGCCCCTGCTGGGAGATCGTTGGTCGCTGGGGAAAGTCCAGCACTTTATTTTGTCGCTGGATCTCCAGCTGACATCGCTGAATCGGCGTGTGCGACGCCGATTTAGCGATGTCTTCACTGGTAACCAGGGTAAATATCGGGTTGCTAAGCGCAGGGCCGCGCTTAGTAACCCGATGTTTACCCTGGTTACCGTTGTAAATGTAAAAAAAACAAACACTACATACTTACATTCCCGGTGTCTGGTCATGTCCCCCGCCGTCAGCTTCCCGCACTGACTGGTGAGCGCCGGCCAACCGTAAAGCACAGCACAGCGGTGACGTCACCGCTGTACTTTACGGCCGGCGCTCAGTCAGTGCGGGAAGCTGAAGGCGAGGGACATGACCAGACACCGGGAATGTAAGTATGTAGTGTTTGTTTTTTTACATTTACAACAGTAACCAGGGTAAACATCGGGTTACTAAGCGCGGCCCTGCGCTTAGTAACCCGATGTTAACCTGGTTACCCGGGGACTTCGGGATCATTGGTCGCTGGAGAGCTGTCTGTGTGACAGCTCTCCAGCGACCAAACAGCGACGCTGCAGCGATCGACATCGTTGTCGGTATCGCTGCAGCGTCGTTTAGTGTGACGGTACCTTAAGCCTTAGAGATCATTTCATCTTCAACTTGCTTAACTGTTCACAATAACAGTAATTTTGACCACGGGTGGCCAAACGTTTACATGCTACTGTATTATCGACCAATTGATATGTACATGTGAGAACTGGGTGTACTCTCATCCCACTGGGAACGCATTACACCATGCATCTACAGTGGGGGAAATAAGTATTTGATCCCTTGCTGATTTTTTAAGTTTGCCCACTGACAAAGACATGAACAGTCTATAATTTTAAGGGTAGGTTAACTTTAACATTGAGAGATAGAATATCAAAAATAAAATTCAGAAAATCACATTGTATAAATTATAAATTTATTTGCATTTTGCAGTGAGAAATAAGTATTTGATCCCTTACCAACCATTAAGGTTGCCGTCACACTAGCAGTATTTGGTCAGTATTTTACATCAGTATTTGTAAGCCAAAACCAGGAGTGGAACAAATAGAGGAAAAGTATAATATAAACATATGCATCACTTCTGCATTTATCACCCACTCCTGGTTTTGGCTTACAAATACTGATGTAAAATAGTGACCGCAGCCTAAGAGTTCTGGCTCCTACAGACCAGTTAGACGCTCCTAATCAACTTGTTACCTGCATTAAAGACAGCTGTTTTACATAGTCACCTTTATAAAAGACTCCTGTCCACAGACTGAATCAGTCCGACTCTAACCTCTACAACATGGGCAAGTCCAAAAAGCTTTATAAGGATGTAAGGGACAACATCACAGACCTGCACAAAGCTGGAATAGGCTACAAAACCGTAAGTAAGACGCTGTGAGAAGGAGACAAAAGTTGGTGCAATAGTAAGAAAATGGAAGACATACAAAATAACTGTCAATCGACATCAATCTGGGGCACATGCAAAATCTCACCCTGTGGGGTATCCTTGATCATGAGGAAGGTGAAAGATCAGCCTAAAACTACACGGGGGAACTTGTTAATGATCTCAAGGCAGCTGGGACCACAATCACCAAGAAAACCATTGGTAACACATTACGCCGTAAAGGTTAAAAATCCTGCAGTGCCCGCAAGGTCCCCCTGCTCAAGAAGGCACATGTGCAAGCCCATTTGAAGTTTTGAAATGAACACCTGGATGATTCTGTGAGTGATTGGGAGAAGGTGCTGTGGTCAGACGAAACAAATACTGAACTCTTCGGCATTAACTTGCCATGTTTGGAGGAAAAGAAATGCCTATGACCCAAAGAACATCGTCCCCACTGTCAAGCATGGAGGTGGAAACATTATGTTTTGGGGGTGTTTCTCTGCTAAGGGCCCAGGACTACTTCACTGCATCAATGGGAGAATGGATGGAGCCATGTTCTGTAAAATTTACAACCTCCTTCCCTCCGCCAGGACATTAAAAATGGGTCGTGGCTGGGTCTTACAGCAAGACAATGATCCAAAACATACAGCCAAGACAACAAAGGAGTGGCTCAAAAACAAGCACATTAAGGTCATAGAGTGGCCTAGCCAGTCCCCAGACCTTAATCCCATAGAAAACTTATGGAGGGAGTTAAAGATCCGAGTTGCAAAGCGACAGCCTCAAAATCTTAATGATTTAGAGATGATCTGTAAAGAGGAGTGGACCAAAATTCCTCCTGACATGTTCACAAACCTCTTCATCAACTATAAAAAAAGTCTGACTGCTGTGCTTGCCAACAAGGGTTTTGCCACCAAGTATTAAGTCTTGTTTGACAGAGGGATCAAATACTTATTTCTCACTGCAAAATGCAAATAAATTTATATAAATTTATACAATGTGATTTTCTGGATTTTATTTTTGATTTTCTACAGGTGCATCTCACAAAATTAGAATATCATCAAAAAGTTAACTTATTTCAGTTCTTCAATACAAAAAGTGAAACTCATATTATATAGAGTCATTACAAATAGAGTGATGTACTTCAAGTGTTTAATTCTGTTAATGTTGATGATTATGGCTTATAGCCAGTGAAAACCCAAAAGTCATTATCTGAGTAAATTAGAATACTTTATAACACCAGCTTGAAAAAATGATATTAACATTCGAAATGTTCGCCTAATGAAATGTATGTTCAGTAAATGAACTCAATACTTGGTCGGGCTCCATTTGCATAAATTACTGCATTAATGAGGCTTAGCATGGAGATCAGTATGTGGCACTGCTGAGGTGTGAGGCTATGTGCACACGTTGCGGATTCTCTGCCGATCCACAGCGTTTTTTGCTGTGCAGAAACGCTGCAGATCCGCAATTGATTTTCAGTACAATGTAAATCAATGAGAAAACAAAAAAAGCTGTGCACACTTTGTGGAAAATCCACTGCGGAAACGCTGCGGTTTAAAAGAAGTAGCATGTCACTTCTTTTTTGTGAATCTTCAGCGTTTTTGTACCCATTCCATTATAGAAATCCGCAGGGGTAAAAAAACGCAGCAAATCAGCAAAAAAGCAGCATTCGAGTTTGCTGTTCAATCAAGCACATGGATACTGTTGCTTTTAAACCAGGTATTGGTACTTTTGGCAGGGTGGACAGGTGCAAAGTCCTGCTGGAGAATTACATTTCCATCTCCAAAAAGCTTGTCGGCAGAGGGAAGCATGAATTGCTCTAAAATTTCCTGTTAGACGACTGCACTGACTTTGGTCTTGATAAAACACAGTTGACATGTCTCCTCAAACCATCAAGGATTGTGGAAACTTAATACTATACCTCAAGCAGCTTGGATTGTCTGTTTCTCCACTCTTCCTCCAGACTCTAGGACTTGATGTCCAAAGTCTAGTGTGAAGTATCCACAATCAGTTATAATTTCAGGAGCCATACCATCTGCAGGTGTAGGTTACTGTGTTTTATCAAGACCAAAGTCAGTGCAGCCGTCTACCAGGAAATTTTAGACTACTTCATGCTTCCCTCTGCCGACAAGCTTTTTGGAGATGGAAATTTAATGTAACGTAGCGTTGGTGGATGGAAAAAGATATGATGTCCCAGATGTGTTTGATTGGATTCAGGTCTGGGGAACGGGCAGGCCAGTCTATAGTATCAATGCCTTCATCATGCAGGAACTGCTGACACGCTTCAGCCGCATGAGACCTAGCATTAGAAGGAACCCAGGGCCCAGTGCATCTGCAAGTGGTCTCACAATGGGTCTGAGGATCTCATCCCAGTACCTAATTGCAGTCAGGGTACCTCTGGCTAACACACTGCCTCCCCACACCATTACTGACCCACTGCCAAACTGATCATGCTGGAGGATGTTGCAGGTAGCAAAGTGTTCTCCATGGCGTCTCCAGACTGTCACGTCTGTTACATGTGCTCAGTGTGAACTTGCTCTCATCTATAAAGAGCACAGGGAGCCAATATAGAATATGTCAATCTTGGTCTTTTCTGGCAAATGCCAATCGCCCTGCATGGTGTTGGGCTGTAAACACAACACCCACTTGTGGGTGTCGAGCCCTCTTACCACCCTCATGGAGTCTGTTTCTGATAGAGCAGACATATGGATGTTAGTGGCCTGCTAGACGTCATTTTCAAGGGTTCTGTCACTGCTCCTCCTTGCACAAAGGAGGTAGAGGTCCTGCTACTGGGTTGTTACTCTCCCATGGGCCCCTACACGTCTCCAGGTATACTGGCCTGTCTCCTGGTATCTGCTCCATGCTTTGGACACTGTGCTGACAGACACAGCTACTCTTAATGCCACAACTCACATTTTTGTGCCATTCTGGATGAGCAGCACTACCTGAGCAACTTCTGTGGGTTGTACAGTAGACATGCTACCATACCTCTAGGGGTGTGAGCAATGACAAAATGCAAAAGTGACCAAAACAACAGCCAAAAAGGATGAGAACAGAGAAATGGTCGGAGGGCACCACTTGCAGAACAACTCTTTTATAGGGGTTATCCTTCTAATTGCCTAGAATTTCATCCTGTGGTATGCTCCATTTTTGCACATCAAGAGAAATTGATACACAATCAGTGTTGTTTCATAACTGGACAGGTTGAATTCACAGAAGTGTGATTTTTGAGCTCTGCATTATGAGGCGACTAACCCTTTTACGTTCCAAGTCACTATTTTCATGTTTATATCACAATTATAATATTTAATAACTTTTTTCGTACGCGAGTAAAAGGGATCTCTGCTTGTCCTGTTACTGCTTCCACAAGTTATGCTATGTTACAGTCACAGTCATCTTTGAAACGTCTCCCCCACTAAGGTCCTATACCATATTGTGAAAAACTGTCCAGAGCCACTCTGTTGACCGTTGGAATTGATGTTAATCCGTCACTAGTAACTGGGGTTTTGTTTCCTCTTAAAAAGAACCTCTCTCACACATTCTGAATCTGGGTTTGGAGCTGTAAAGGATTTTGTCCCTCAGGTTACAGGAGAAAATATTTTGAAAACATCCGGGAATTGAATCTTATCTTTTTTTTCACTAATTCCGTGCATAGTTCACTGAAAACGTTTTTTTGTTTTTTTTAAACTTCCACAGGGTAATTGCTGAATATTAGCACCCTGTGACCACGTATTAAAACAAGTGATGCTTATTTCCTATAGCTTTGAAGAATATTTAATTTGTCTACACAGTCCAGATATTTTACGATCACTGGTCTTGGTCTGTTAGGAGGTCGGTAATTCCTCCATGCATATCCCCATTAGCTGATTAGGGGTATTGACTTTGATAAGATAATAATTCTTAGATTATTTCTCCAGGACCTCATAAGTCATTCACTTAAATAAATTGTTGGCTTAGTTTATTAGTTCTGCTCAGTTCAGATTTTATTTTTAACAGTTCATCCTCCATTGAACTGATTTGAATTTGTGATGCACCTATTCTATCAGCGTGATGTGAAATAGCTGCTTGCATCTACTCCAGCATGGCAGAGATTGTAAGTTCTAGAGATTGTTTGATATCAGGGCAAGGATTTTAGCTACCTCGGCAGTCAGGGTTTTGTAGGAGACGTTAAGACTCATGAGATGTTCATCTCTCCTATGTGTCCTGTGACAGTGGAGCAGTCTGTGAAGAGGATTTTAAGTTTTTTTTTTTTTTTGTGGTGCCATTATGCCTCAGCTGTGCGAGCAGGGATTTTCTTTTTGGGGTCCAGTTTTTGGTCAGGTATCTTCTCAATCAAACACGGAGGACACTGTGTCAGTTTCACCTTGCTTTCTTCTTCTACCGCTTGAGCCTGGGAAACAACAAACAGAGTGGTGGAGATACAGAGCTGCTCTTACCAGCGACCGTGCAACCATGCGCTGGAAATAAAAGTCCTCTCGTTTATCTTCCAACCTGAGTCTCGGTCTGTCCTGATGAGCATGGTGAGTCTTTGGCTAAATCTATTTTTGAGGCTTCTGGGACGGCACTCTGCTC
This sequence comes from Ranitomeya imitator, assembly GCF_032444005.1. Taxonomy (NCBI): domain Eukaryota; kingdom Metazoa; phylum Chordata; class Amphibia; order Anura; family Dendrobatidae; genus Ranitomeya; species Ranitomeya imitator. The sequence goes on from NC_091282.1 coordinate 337,347,565, forward strand.
ATCATTGATAGCCATCTGGGTGTCTATGGCAGCGATAGCTTCCATATAACCAGAGGAGTTTCTCTGCTCTGTAAACATCCAGGAAGCTTACCTTCACATTCCTATCTTTCCCTGTCACCAGAGATTCCTCTGGTTCACTGTTAAGGACTTCCATTATCAGTTTACGGCCCTTCCTTATTATTATTTTTGCATTGCTTAAATAGCACTATCATATTCCGCAAGCGCTTTACATACAATATCATCAGTGTCCCCCATGGAGCTCACAATCTAAATTCCCTATCAGTATGTCTTTTTGATGTGTGGGAAGAAACCGAAGTACCAGGAGAAAACCCACGCAAACACAGGGTGAACATACAAACTTCTTGTCGATGTTGTCCTTGGTGAGATTTGAACCTAGGACCCCAGTGCTGCAAGGCTGCAGTGCTAACCACTGAGCCACCGAGCTGCCTGGTCTGGCCGACAATGAAGTTCAACAGTTTGTGTCCAGATCTCACGATCCCCTAGCAATTGGTTCTGACAATATCCTGGGCTAAGTTCAGTCTACCTTGTCTATTCAAGGCTATTCAAAAAGATCAAGACAGAAAGCATTCCAGTCATCCTAGTAGCTCCAGACTGGCCCAGAAGAGTTTGGTATGCAGAGATGATCTTCTTGCAGACGTACCCTGGAGGCTCACAGATTGTCCACACCTGCTTTTCCAGGGTCCTCTCTTCCACCAGAATTCAGTCTCAGTTTAACGGCATGGCTGTTGAAGCTGCAGTCTTGAAAGTCGCAGGTTTTTCTGACAAGGATACTCAGAACATGATTAAAGCGAGAAAACAGTCTTTCTCCAGCACATACCATCTTACTTTGAAATCCATTTTTCCATGATGCAAGACCAATCAGGTCGCATGCCTGTGTTTTTCTCTTCCCTCACTACTGGCCTTCTCACAGTCAGGCCTAAATTATGACCTGTCTGTCAGCTCCCTAAAAAGGTCAGGTCTCCGACCTTTTTATCTTCTGCCAGAAGGGCTTGGCCTCTGGTTCCCAAATCAACACTTTCCTACAGGGAGTTGCTCACTTTCTTCCTTCCTATCGGTGTTCCCTAGAGCCGTGGGATTTAATTTTGGTATTGTTCATTCTTCAGGGTTCACACTTTGAACCCATATGTAATATTAGAAGCAAACAAATCTCCAGCGTCAGAGGCATAAAGTCCTTGAATGAGATTAAAAATTTACTTTTAATAGTCCACCTATAAAAAAATGGGTAACTAACTACATACCATAGAGATATATAGCAGTATAGACCGACGCGGGTCAGTGGAGAGCCTTAATCATGGTATATATTTAAACACATACTAAGTTCTCTTTATACATAGTTCCACATTTAGACCCACCTGCAGTTGATTAACAAGGAATAAAACATCTTAATTTTAACCCTGTATAGTGTGGGTTAAGCTAGATAGAAAGAACTCAGGTTTTAACATGCAGTAAAAAAAACGCAAATATAAAACACATATACAAAACCAATGAATAACACTGGTCAACAAAAACAAAAAATTTCTGGCATGGACTTTAAGAACAGTTTTAGACTAATTTGAGGGTGCTGAATTCAAATCTGATCTTATAATTTCTCTATCACATCATGTTTTTGCGCTATAGGTATATAGCCCATTTTCATGAATTCCATGATAAATATAAGTAGTGTATGAAAAGTGCCGGTTTATATGGTTCACGAAGCTAAATTTAGTTTTCATTTAGTCTCCCAATAAATTGGAATATCTTTGTTTTCTTTGAACATGCATAATTCCCATTTGTTATGATAACACCCTTGTTTTCTGTGCTACTGGGACAGTAGAGCTACAGCAGAGCATTGGGTGAAAACTGAATGGCCTCAGCGACAGTTTGGCATCTGGCGATAAGAAAGTCATCCATGATCCTCTACTGGATAGGAAGGACATTGTCTTACCTCCTTACACATAAAACTTGGATTGATGAAGCAGTTTGTCAAAGCTCTCAATCACAGTGGAGAATGCTTTAACTATATATGTTCAACTTTTCCTGGTCTTAGTGAAGAGAAGAAAAAGGCTGGAATATTTGATGGACCTCAAATAAAAACACTTATGAGAGACCCAAATTTTATCACATCAATGAAGGAGACAGAAGAAAGAGCTTGGAATGCATTTTGTAATGTGGTGCAGAATTTTCTAGGGAATAAGAAAGCAAACAACTATGAAGAGATTGTGGAAGAGCTGCTAATGAGTCTGCGAAATCTTGGATGTAGAATGAGTATTAAGATTCACTAATTACACAGCCATTTGGACTTTTTTCCAGAAAACCTTGGGGATGTGAGCGAGGAACAAGGGGAGCGTTTTCATCAGGACATTAAAACAATGGAAGAAAGGTATCAAGGCCGGTGGGACTCACATATGATGGCTGACTATTGCTGGAGCTTGATGAGAGACAACACAGAAGCTGTACATCTCAGCCAAGAAAAGAAAGTTCAAATAACTGCCATTTGTCATTCATCTGTGTGCCATATATACAGTATGTGTTTTTATATTTTGCAGTTTAATTCTGGAAGTATATTTGATTTGCTGTACATAGACTTTGTAATCTTTGTTATTCCTTGATTAAAAATATACAAAATGTAGTACCGAAAATCATGTGTTTTTATCATAAAACATTAGGAGTAATTTTCATCAAAAATTGAAAATATCTCGAAATCCTGATGTGATAGCCAAAAACGGAGTTCATATTCGTAATCAGCAGCCAAAATTGACTTAAAATAGGTTTTAAAACCTTTTGCCAGAAAAATTGCGTTGACCAGTGTAATACACAAAAATATAATGACAAAAATAACGATAGGAAACACAATTATATTTCAAGATGAGATCTTGTCTCATGTTCATACCATATGGAACCCGGGTTTGAAGTACGGTATCTATATGTGGACACTGTCACGTTCGCGCCCAGACTGGTTGGCGCGGGCGTGTGCCATAGACCAGACTATCCTGAAAGGGGTGTAACTAAGTAGCTTCCTTGGTATTCGCTGGAGCCTTTGACTGTGAGGTCAGACTTGTGCGGCAGGCAGGTACGACTGGCTCTCTGGCAGGACAGGAGGACAAGGTTGGTACACTGGAAGAACCGGTCTGCAGGCAGGTATGTAAAACAGGTAAGAACCTGTTCAGACAGGAGGACTTAAGAATAGGTAGAGAAAGACCGCAAGAGCGGATGCTGAGCGAAAGCACAGGAGCTAGAGCCAAGTGCAGAGACGCAGGAGGCGGAGCCAGGAGGCGGAGCCAAGTGCAGAGAGGAGGTGGAGCCAAGTGCATAAACGCAGGAGGTGGAGCCAAGAGCAAGAGACGCAGAATCGCAAGGAGCGGAGCCGCAGAGCGAGAGCCGAGTGGAGCCACAGAGAGCAGAGCAAGGTCAGAGTGCAGAGCAAAGTTACAGAGAGCAGAGCTGAGAGCAAAGCCAAAGAGTGCAGAGCTGAGAGCAGAGCAAAGTCAGAGTGCTGAGCAAGACACAGAGTGCAGAGCCCAGAGCAAAACCAGAGAGCAGAGCAAGGTCACAGAATGCAGAGCAAGGAGCAAAGCAAGGTCGCAAAGAGCAGAGCCAAAAGCAGAGCAAAGCAAGACACAGAGTACGCACAGCAGGGAAAGGAAACCAAGGCAAGTATATAAATGGACACAGGAACAGGAATAGCCTAAGACTAAGTCAGGAACAGGACAAGGCACAGAGACATGGACACAAGCCAGGGTACGACGCCCCTCTGGGTGGCGGACATAGGCCAGGGTACGAAGCCCTACTGGATGGCAAACACAGGACACAGACCAGGGTACAACGCCCCCATGGGTGGCGGACACAAGATTAGTAGAGACAGGGCCTGGCACTTCAGCAGCTAAGAACTGACTGAGGGAGTAAGTTGCACAGGCCCCCACCAATGGGTGGGGATGTCTTAAATACAGGAAGCCTCATGGCAATTGGCAGGGGACACCTTAGCAAGGTGCACACAGACTCAATAAGACACAGGAATTGCCGGCGCTGCCCCCCTATGCACACAAACAGAGCAAACAGCAGACATGAGGCACACAGCATGGAGCCACAGGGCTCTCCTGATGGAAATTGCGTTTGCGGCTGCCTGAGCAGCGCAATTGGCCACATCTATCGAGGTGTTAACTACGAAGTCCCCGGCCTGGGCTATCTGTTCATGGAACGTCTTTAGCTGTGGCTCAGACTCGGTCCAGTTGATTAAAATATCATCAATGTAGCGGTAGTACGCTAGAGGCCTGATGGGACATGAGGACAAAAAGTCGCTTTCAAGCTTGGCCATGAAAAGATTTGCATACTGTGGGGCCATTTTACTTCCCATTGCTGTGCCAGTCTCCTGTAGATAGATCTTCTTGTCAAATTCAAAGTAATTGAGGGTGAGGATGAATTTTATAAGTTTCACCACAGAATTTGCATCAGTCCCTGTGTTTTCCAGGAAGAATTTGCAGGCATTTAATCCATCCTGGTGTGGGATATTGTAGTACAAAGATTCCACATCCATGGTGGCCAGGATGGTTCCTTCTGGTAGAGGACTTATTGCTGATAGTTTATTCAATAGGTCAGTTGTGTCCTGAATGAAGCTGAGTGTATCCTTTACCAGGGGTTTAAGAATATCCTCTACCCATCCAGATACCTGCTCAGTAAGGGTGCCCACACATGAAATAATTGGTCTTCCTGGGTTTCCAGATTTGTGGATTTTGGGAAGCATGTAGAATGTCCCTGTTCGTGGACTTTCTGGTATCAGGTCATTGGCTCTTATGGATTCGTCAGGCAGACAAGATACCAACTTGTTTAGTTCCTTGTAATAATCCTGTGTAGGATCTGACTCCAATTTTTTGTAGTAGCGTTTGTCCATAAGTTGTCTGTTTGCTTTCTTCATATAGTCTGATGTGTTCATCATGTCTATTGCACCTCCCTTGTCAGCAGGTTTGATGATGATTTCTTTGTTGGTTTTCAGAGACTGTATGGCCTTTCTCTCCTGGGCACTGATGTTGGATGCTTGTCTCCTGTTAGTATCTATGATGGTGGATTTTAGCAAATGTCTGAAGGAGTCATGGTTTTCCCCCTTTTTTCTCTATGTTGTGCATAAATATGTGATTCTTCAGAATTTGTTTTAGTCTTTGCCTGATGAAGAGACCTCAGTGGTCTCGAAAGCTTGCAATTTGTTACCACCTTTTCAGTTAGCCATTAAAAGGTATCAACCACTGAGGACTCTCAATTCTAAATATTTTTCTACCTACTGGCTAACACGGTACCAAAATATATATCTTTCCTGTGATTCAGATGAAAACCCGAGGAATCCATTCACTATAATGAGGCCGCAGAGTTACTCTGGACTCCGATTTGCATCTGTTCAGCGGTGTTCTTTTCAGAACAGACAGACACCGCAGGATCACAGATCCTATGGCATCCACAGTGCTCACAGGCCAGTTGGCATCCACAGTGCCTCCATATGCCTCATGATGAGGAATCTTCTGCCAGAGGTTCTATCTGAATCACCTATTTCAGAGATTTACACAGAAACCCTGGTGTAAGAGCTCAGCGCAGGATAAATGTGCGCCGATCCTTAATGCGATATTTGGGAGGCAGAATGAAGAAATATAAGAGCAAGTGAAGAATTGGTTTTATTTATTTTTTACATCGTTCCTCGTGCGGTACAAGTGATTAGGTGACTTTATTCTTCGGGTCGGTGCGATTACAGCGATACCAGATTTAGGCATCTTTCACACGTCCTTGTCTCTGGTACATGTGGTGGCACTTTTCACACGTACCAGAGACACGTACACATATCAGTGTGTTTCCACGGACCGTGTGTCCGTGGGCAAAACACGCTGACATGTCCGTTTTTTAATGTCAGAAGGGGCCACAAAACGTGGACCGGTCTTAGATCTGAGAGTAGCTGTTTTTTCACTACACTAGGGACTGCTTAAAGGGAAGGTACCATCAAAAAAAAAAAATTCCCAGCGATAGAAAAAAATGTAAAGAATTAATGTTTAAATTTTCTTAAAAAATATCATTTGTTTATAATTTAGTAAAATATGAAAAATAATTTTAAAAGGCACCATTATAGTCTATGGCCCCGTCGGCGCCTATGTCTGAACGGATGCTTGAACGGGGCTACTGAAAGGGTGCTTGAACGCAATGTGAAAACACGCTAAGACATAATAAAACAGTCTACTCTCTTCACTGCAGGGTGATTATATTTGCTCTTGTCTCTGGCAGTCAGCGTGGGGGAGAGGAAGTGTTACAGAGTTGAGTCTTTCTAATTAATGCTAAAGACATACTTACCGATCTACCTCTTCCTTCATGTAAGTGGTGTAGCTATTCCCGTCATAAGACAGCAGCAGACCCCCATCACTCAAACGATGTACATCTATTTCTATGTGAGAGTTATTCATGATGATCACATAGGTAGTGAGAGACTGTCGGGCAACCTGCATTTAAGTAACACATCTATAAATATATAATAAATATAATATCCTGGTAACATAACTACTTTGCTTTTCTTCTCTATTCGTAAGAAATATTATTTAAAATATAGGTCCTGTGTATATGTGATACATATTTTCATAGTAATACTTCTTTATTCAAGTTAAAAACCCTATAAACAGTTTAAGCTTATAGTGTGTTGAAGGCATCAGTTCAACATACAAGTTGCATTTGTTTGCCATTTGCTTCTATTGTAATAAACTTTTACTTCTATGTGGCATTTCTTCGTACTAAAAAGTGACGTCAATTACATTATTTAAGGCAAAAAACTATTAAAACCGTCCGATGGGCGTTACGGTCCGGTCCTGCGCCTCCTATCTTTATCAGATTACGTCCTCTTCTTGTATTCACGCTGCGGCTCCGGCTCCGGCGTACTTTGTCTGCCCTGTTGAGGGCAGAGCAAAGTACTGCAGTGCGCAGGCGCTGGGCCTCTCTGGCTTTTCCCGACGCCTGCGCATTGCAGTACTTTGCACTGCCCTCAACAGGGCAGACAATGTACACCTGCGCCGGAGCCGCAGTGAAAGACCCGCAGCGTGAAGACCAGAAGAGGACGTCATCCTATGAAGATGGGAGGCCCTGGACCGGACCGCAGCCCCCATCGGATCGGACCGCCCGCCCACGTGAGTATAATCTAACCTCTTTTTATCATCTTTTAGGATACATCGGGGGCTTATCTACAGCATTCCAGAATGCTGCAGATAAGCCCCTGATGCCGGTGGGCTTAGCTCACCGTCGATTTTGGGGGTGACAGGTTCCCTTCAATGCACATACAGAGCCATGAAAAATATTCATGCTGGTGAACTTTTCCACTATTTTTCACCTTACACCCACAAAATTAAATTTTCGGGGGGGGGGGGGGGGGGGATTTTATGTGATATATTAACACAAAATAGCAAGTATTTTTGAAGTGGAAAGGAAATCATACATGGTTTCATAATTTTAAAATTATAAATGTGAAAATTGTAAAGTACCTTTGCATTCAGCCCCCTGAAGTCTGACACCCTTAAATAAATCCTTAGTGACCAATTGCATACAAAAGTCCCCTAATTAGTAAACTGAGTGCACTTGTGTGTAATTTATTCTCAGTATAACTGCAGCTGTTCCGTGAAGGCCTCAGAGGTTTGTTTAAGAACATTAAGGATCAAACATTATAATGAAAACCATGGAACACACCAGACAGGTCAGGGATAAAGTTGCGGAGAAGAGTAAAGCAGGGTTACGTTATTAAAAGACAGCCAATGCTCTGTTCGGTCCATCATCCAAAAATGGAAGGAGTATGGCACAACTGTAAACCTAACAAGACATAGCCATCCACCTGACTTCCCCAAGAAAGGAGAGCCCTAATTAGAGAAGCAGCCATGATGTCCATGGTCACTCTGGAGGAGTCACAGAGATCCACAGCTCATATGCGAGAATCTGTCCATAGGACAAATATTAGTCAAATACACCACAAATGTTGCTTTTATGGAGTGGCACGAAGAAAGCCATTTTTGAAAGCAAGCAACAACAAGTCTTGTTTGCAGTTTGCACACAGCCATGTAGGGGTCAAAGGCAATTGGTTAAAATGAGGGTTAAGAACAATCATTCCTTTTGATGAGGCATCCAATGATTATAATTATAAAAAGCGGCCATTTCAGAGACTTTTGGGGGCCTTAAGGTTGCAGGTCTATTCTTCCCATCAAATCTGAAGAAATTTGCTATTTAAGATCTGAAAAGAACAGTAATATGAACACAGCCTAAATCACAGCATCTTACAAAAAAACACAATGAAAACAAGTTTACCTTTAGAGTATATTTCACACTTTCAGAGATAAGCTCAACATCCACAATGTTAAGTAGTGTGGCAGCAGGAAGGACTTGACCCCTGGAAAGAAATATTACAATATTAGCAGTGGGGATTTAAAGGGAACCGGTCACCTCTGAAAACGCTATAGAGTTAATCTGCAGGTAAATTGCGTTACAATGCTTCCCTCGCCATGCCAAATTTCCCAAACCAACCCTAAAGTGCCCAGTTGCATCTTGCATAAAAATGAATATTGTGCAATAAAAAGGATGTATATAAAAAAGCTATTGGTAAATATTTTGGCAAAAATATGCAAGCTCATAACTAGTGATGAGCGAGTATACTCGTTACTCGGGATTCCCAGAGCATGCTCGGGTGGTCTCCGAGTATTTGGACGTGCTCGGAGATTTCGTTTTCGTCGCCACAGCTGCATGATTTGCGACTGCTAGGCAGCCTGAATACATCATGTGGGGGGTGCCTGTTTGTTAGGGAATTCCCACATGTAATCAGCCTGTCTAGCAGCAGCAAATCATGCAGCTGCGGCGACGAAAACTAAGTCTCCGAGCACGCCAAAATACTCGGAGACAACCCGAGCATGCTCGGAGAAACACGAGTAACGAGTATACTCGCCCATCACTACTCATAACTAGTGATGCGTGAATATTCTCGTTGCTCGGGTTTTCCCGAGCACGCTCGGGTGGTCTCCGAGTATTTGTTAGTGTTCGGAGATTTAGTTTTCCTTGCCGAAGCTAGATGATTTGCGGCTACTAGACAGCTTGATTATATGTGGGGATTCCCTAGCAACCAGGCAACCCCCATATGTACTTAGGCTGGCTAATAGCTGTAAATCAAGCAGCTGAATCAACAAAAACTAAATCTCCGAGCAGTTATAAATACTCAGGAGACCACCCGAGCGGGGTCGGGAAAACCCGAGCAACGAGTATATTAGCTCATCACTACTCATAACCCATGTCAATGGTCCCAATTGTCTGTATAAAAAAAAAAAAGAAGATTGTTTTAGCTTTAGAGACACTGTTGGCAAGACTAAAGGAGAATGATATGACAAAACATTGCTAAATATTTCACATGTGCAAAAGATGAAGAAAACAAAAAATTTTTTACTTTACCTTTCTAATGAGTGAAGGAACTCATTCATACAAGTTTGAAACAAGGCATCTGCAACATTGAGAGCTCCGCAGACCACTCCAAGCATTGTATCTGGTTTCTCAGCCTTAGAAAAACATAAGAAGTAAAATTTTAACAAGCATCTCTATGACAGTCTGGAAAACGGCCTTCCAGGCACAACCAAATCCCTTGAATGGATGCTTATTCTGGGCACTGTAGTGTTAAAAAGACAGAAAAAGAGGGGACAGGCAGATGCTGGTAAGTGAAGTGACCAGGCCTAATAGAAAGGAGAGGTACAAATCTGTTTCACACATCTGTTAAACTTGGACTGTCCTCACACTGTAAGATCAGACCTAACTGCCAGGTCTCCCGATCAGAGCTAACTGCTGCATGAGCATATATGAAGCAGTTAGCTCTAGTCCAAAGGACCCAGCGGTCAGGCCACAGCTTCAGATGCGAAAAAGGCCAGTTATTCATGGATGTGTCTTCAGTGAAGTCTCAGACTACGATTTCCTCCATTGTGTCATTAAGAAGTAGTTGTATGAACATCACAGCAACATTTGAGGATATAACGAAGGACCAAAGCTAGCATTTTTGGCTATAAGAGCACAGTCTTACAGGAGAAAATGTCTGTCGACATCTACCGATTCTGACCTGATAAAAGGACAGCCACTTTGAGCTTTTATTTTCCAATGAAGTCTTACCAACAAGCATTTAATCTGTCAGAGAACAACTTTAATTATCGTACAAAGCAGCAGCTCAGTTTGAAATTATTATTCTCTGGGTTGCTCAGATTTCCAGCTCAATCTCATTATTTTAAGAATCTGCCAGTTACATTCAGTTGGCAACCTACACTTTGCTGACAGGCTACACAGGTGACATCAAAGCTACAGTGCACAAGACTGCTGCAGCCAATCACTGTGCTCACTGCCTTGTGCCACTTCAATAGCAGAGCTGCTGAGCACAATGATTGGCTGCAGAGGTCACATGTGCTGTAGTTGTGATAGCACCACTGCAACCTGTCAAAGATCAGTGGAAAAGCACTGATGGAAAAATAGAAGGTGAGTGATAAGGAGTTTTAACATGACCAATGGATTTAAAAAATTAATAGGAAACTCCCTTAAATCAGTCCTTAATGAAGACATGTTTTCAGTTTTCTGAGGGATCAGTTTACAGTTTCGGTCTAAAGTGATGCACTCAACTACAATTCGGTATAAAGTCCTTATGCCTTTGCTGCCTCTGAGGGTGTGCTATAAAAAGATAGCAGGGGTACGATATCCCCATCTGTGTGTGCACTATACAGATAATATGACTTACACAGCGAAAATCCAATAATAAGAATAGAGGCTGATTAGAGGAAAAGGAGTAAAACAAAAATCGTATACAATTCATAAAATGGCAAGAAAGTGTTATTCCTCATGTTAACCCAAGACTGGTGAAAAACCACCTCTAAAGATAGCTATATAAACTTTCTTCTAACTCCACATTAACATGTTTTTCAATGGGCAGAGGAAAATAAACTTCTTCCTAACACCTCCTGCACCCTGGTGGCCTGAATAAACAGAATGTCAGTGTGCTCGGTTTGGATAACCTTCACATATTAGATACTTGTCTGCTAAAATCAATGGTTTTGTTTGCCATGTATCTGAACGATATTGCCATCTGCAGATACTACAAGATCACAAAAAAATGTAGAGTAAAAAAAAAAAAAAAGCAAATGTTACCCGGACTTTTTCTGCAATCAGGTGATCCAGCCACCCAGTGTCAATTTCATTATTTTGGAAGCTCTCGGTCTCCAGTAATTTGATGAGGTATTCTACGGTGGTCCTGAAGTCTCCTCGTATAGATAGCTCTTTAAGAGCCACAACCATGTTCCTGTAAAATTTAGAGCACATTGTGGCATAAGTCTGAAGTTGTTCCATAAATGGATAATCTGAATAAGAAAAACAATTAAACTCCCATTACCTCTCCACGAAGTTGTTTTCTCATCTAAAGTTTCTAAAACTGTTCCAATAAACTGTAGCAGCAGTTTTGCAACATATTAATAGTACGTGAGATATTGACAGTCTGATCAATTTCTCTACTGTCCACATGTAATCTTACAACACACTTTACTAAGGTTGGATGCATTTATTCAAGTGGAATTTAATTCTACACTAATTTTTTTTAAAATCTGTGTTCTCCAAAATGCGGATTGTTTGTAATTCACTGTGTGCAAATTCAGCAAAATGGAGCCACCATTTTACTATACCATATGAAAAAAATTCACCTTACCAGCTGACCTCTCTGGTCACCTCATCTGTACTGATCTTCACTCTTGAAATCCCAGGCTTCTTCACGCCAAGCCAGGACTTCCAGATGTGACTAAGCTTGGAACATCTCTTCTGATGCATGTTGTAAGGTCACGACGTGCACTATGACCTAATAACACACAATCTAGGTTGGGACATGCTAAGGGATTTCCCAGAGTCTAGTCACAGCCAAAAGTCTCCAGCCTAGAGCCAAGATGTCCAAGGCTTTAGAGCGCCGCAGCAGCAAGAAGATGCTCTGAAGGCCATATTGGGGAAAGTGAGCAGCGGAGGGGAGTGGCTAGTTGTTCTTTTTTCTCTCTCATGTATTATGCTCTGGGGTGTCTTCAGAGCCCAAAGTGTAGTTCATTCAAACTGTGGAGACTAAATTTGCTGCAAATGGAATTTTCCAGGAAAATTGGGACAATTTGGCAACCTTAAATCTCATCAGATCCGTTCATCTCTACTTTTTAAACATTACTCCATAATGTTCTCGCCATTGAATCTTTTTGATTACGGTAGAAAAAGGCAGAATTAGACAGACTAAAACTATCTAGGCTCAATTCACACATTGAGGTTGTTTTTTGTTTTTTTAACCATAATTATGTCACAGTGTCCTCAACGCTTGAATGCAGCTTCAGATCATGGAAATACTTCCCAGCTGAACAAGATTATCATTCAACTTAAGTGAACTACTAACGAGATAGCCTCTTCACGGTTTTCTCCCCAGGAGAAGCAATGCCCAAACTGGGAATCAGCAAATTCATGCAGGCCGCCAGCAGCTGCCACACTGAAGTATCCCCACACATTCTTGCTGCTCCGGAAGTTGAGCTCTTGTACTGTCCCTGAACTGGGCTTGAACCCCTATAAAAAAAATGAATGTTTAGGCAAGCTTGAGACAATAAACAAAATAAATAGTATTGCTAATACTATTAAACATAAGTAATAATAGTGTACACCACGTTCCAAATTATTATGCAAATTACATTTTTCTCGGATTTTCCTAAATGGTCGGTGCAAATGACAGTCAGTCTAATAAAAGTCATCACCCGTTAGATTATACATCAAATTTTATTGAAGAAACCTCCCAATGATAACAGTATAATCTCCAAAATGAATAAAAACTCAAAATGCACTGTTCCAAATTATTAGTCACAGTAGAATTTCTAAACATCTGATATGTTTTAAAGAACTGAGAATGCTCATTTGTGGAATTTGCAGCATTAGGAGGTCACATTCACTAAGCAAAAAAGCTATTTAACTCCAAAACATCCTAACAGGCCAAGTTACATGTTAACATCGGAACCCTTCTTTGATATCACCTTCACAATTCTTGCATCCATTGAACTTGTGAGTTTTTGGAGAGTTTCTGCTTGTATTTCTTTGCATGAAGTCAGAATAGCCTCCCAGTGCTGCTGTTTTGATGTGAACTGCCTCCCACACTCATAGATCTTTGCTTGATGATTCTCCAAAGGTTCTCTATAGGGTTGAGGTCAGGGGAAGATGGTGGCGAGTTTATATCCTTTTATGCCCATAGCAGCCAATGACTCAGAGGTATTCTTTGCAGCATGGTGCATTGTCATGCATGAAGATGATGTTGCTCCTGAAGGCACGTTTCTGCTTTTTATACCATGGAAGAAAGTTGTCAGTCAGAAACTCTATTTACTTTGCAGAGGTCATTTTCACAACTTCAGGAACCTTAAAGGGCCCTACTAGCCGTTTCCCCATGATCCCGGTCCAAAACATGACTCCTCCACCTCCTTGCTGACATCGCAGCCTTGTTGGGACATGGTGGCCATCCACCAACCATCCACTACTCCATCCATCTGGACCATCCAGGGTTGCTCGACACTCATCAGTAAACAAGACTGTTTGAAAATTAGTCTTCATGTATGTCTGGGCCCACTGTAACCGTTTCTGCTTGTGAACACTGTTTAGGGGTGGCCGAATAGTAGGTTTATGAACCAAAGCAAGCCTTTGAAGGATCCTACAACTTGAGGTTCGAGGGACTCCAGAGGCACCAGCAGCTTCAAATAACTGTTTGCTGCTTTGTAATGGTATTTTGGCAGCTGCTCTCTTAATCCAATGAATATGTCTGGCAGAAACCTTCCTCATTATACCTTTATCTGCATGAACTCTGTCTGTTCTCTGTTTCAGTCACAAATCTCTTCATGGTATGATGATCACTTAAGTTTTCATGAAATATCTAATTATTTTCATACCTTGTCCAAAGCATTGCACTGTTTAACGCTTTTCAGCAGCAGAGAGATCCTTTGTATTTCCCATATTGCTTGGAACCTGTGGCCTGCTTAATAATGTGGAACATCATTTTTAAGTAGTTTTCCTTTCATTAGAATCACTTGGAAAACTAATTATCACATGTGGTTAAGATTGATTTCAGTGATTCATTGAGCCCCGAGACACAATACCATCCACAAGTTTATTTGAAAAACAAAACAATTAAATCTTTATGACACAAATCTAATTTGCATAATAATTTGGAACACTATATATGGGAAAATATAAGCAAACAACCATACAGCTGTACACCCAGCAGCAATGCCAAGGATCAGAAGCAGCAGATGCTCTGCTCATGTGCATCCTTAGCCAGCACCAGCACTACATAGAAATTATTTGTCCACATCTGACTTTGGCCCAGTACCACCATCACCCTGCTTGCATCAAGATTTCTGAATTGCCAATCGGTGACATTACAAAGAGTAAAGTTCTCAATCTCTTACCTCATCAGGGTTCTCACTGGTTATTCTGGCAGCAATGACATGACCTCTTGGATTTGGAGCATTGGTGGGGTTTTCAAAGCATATAGGGAGATCTCCCCATGGAGACTCTCCATACAGCACTCTTATGTCTTTTATTCTGTACAATGGCACTCCCATGGAGATCTGGAAACAGAAATTTGTGGTGATTAAAACTTGCAGCAGCCAAAAAATGACACCATTATTCTTTCAGGATAGCACATTGCCTTATACTGGTAATACCAAAAATTTTCATTTTACGTTAAAAGACTAAAATGACTAGTGTAAAATAGAGTTAAGTAATATGAAATTATAGTAGAAAACATGTTGCCAATTAAACAATCTTCGAATGGCTGCTTAGTTGGATCCAAATGGGCAATATACACTACTAAAAAAAAAAAGGGAATACTTAAACAACACAATGTAACTCCAAGTCAATCAAACATTTGAGAAATCAACCAGTCCAGTTATGAAGCACCACCAATGAATCAAATTCTCCTGTTGTTGTGCAAATGGAACAGACAACAGGTAGAAATTATAGGCAATTAGCAAAACAACCCCTATAAAATGGTGGTTCTGCAGGTGGTGACCACAGACCATTTCTCCGTTTTCATCATTTTTGGCTGTTTCTTTGGTCACTTTTGCATTTTGTCATTTCTCTCACCCCTAGAGGTACAGTAGCATGAGGCGGTGTCTATAACCCACAGGAGTTGCTCAGCTAGTGCAGCTCATCCAGGATGGTACATCAATGCAAGCTGTAGCAAGAAGGATAGCTGTATCTGTCAGCACAGTGTCCAGAGCATAGAGCAGATACCAGGAGTCAGGCCAGTACACAAGATGTGGTGGGGGCTGTAGTAGGAGGGCAACAACCCAGCAGCAGGACCACTACCTTTCGTTTGTGCAAGGAGGAACAGGAGGATCAGTGCCAGAGCCCTGCAAAATGACCTCCAGCAGACCACTAGTATTTATGTGTCTGCTCAAGCTGTCAGATACAGATTGGGATAATTGTGGTAAATTTCTGCGCTGCTGAATCAGTGGAATTCCAGAATTATTAGTACATGTGGCTTTATTATTCTACGTATTTCAGATGTTCCTGTGGTGCATCCTGATGAAGGAGTCTTGAACTCTGAAATGCGTAGAATAATAAAGCCACATGTACTAATAATTCTGGAATTGCACGGATTCAGCAGCGCAGAAATTTACCACAATTATCCCAATCTGTATCTAACGGCTCGTCCTTCCTGGACTCGTGGATCTGCAGCAGTGAATCCTTTCAATGCTTCAACTCAGATACATCTTGTGAGTGCAATCTTATGGATTAACCTTTTAACCTTCTCAGATAAGACACTATTTGCGCTCTTTCCTTCAACAGTTTTCATAGGATTTTTGCTCAAGCTGTCAGAAACAGACTCCATGAGGGTAGTATAGGGGCCTCACATTCACAAGTGGGTGTTGTGCTTACACCCCAACACTGTGCAGGGCGATTGGCATTTGCCAGAGAACACCAAGATTGGCATATTAGACATTGGCGCCCTGCACCCATTCCGCTGCCTGCAACATGTTCCAGAATGACAGGTTTGGCAGTGGGTTAGTAATGGTGTGGGGAGGCATTTCTTTGGAGAGCCACACAGCCCTCCATGAGCTAGCCAGAGGTACCCTTGCCTGCCATTAGGTACCGGGATGAGATCCTCTGACCCACTGTGAGACCATATTGCAGGTGCACTGGGTTTCTTCTGATGCATGACAATGCTAGGCCTCATGTGGCTGAAGCGTGTCAGCAGTTCCTACATGATGAAGGCATTGATGCTATGGACTAGCCCTCCCGTTCCCAGGGCCTGAATCCAAACGAGCGCATCTGGGATATCATGTCTTGTTCCATCCACGAATTGCACCACACCACAGACTGACCCAGTTGACTGATGCTTTAATCCAGATCTGGGAGGAGATCCCTCAGAAGAACATTCGCCGACTCATAAGGAGCATGCCCAGGCATTGTAGGGAGGTCATGCTGGCATATAGAGGCCACACACTACTGAGTATTATATCCTTGTCTTGAGGAATTTCCACTGAAGGTGGGTCAGCCTGTAATTTGATCTCTATTTTGATTTTGAGTAAAATTCCAAATTCAGACCTCCACGGGATATTAATTTTGATTTACATTGATCATTTTTGTACTTTATTGTTCTCAACGCATTCCATTATGTAATGAATACAGATTTGCAACTGGAATATTTCTTTCAGTGATATCTAGGATGTGGTATTTTAGTGTTCCCTTTATTTTTTGAGCAGTGTATTTTTGTAAGCAGATCACCCCTCATTGTAGTTGCTCCACCCTCTAGATAGTTGATGGTAAGCCTTTATTAACTCAGAATGCACCGAGATAGGAGGAGAAGCAGAGTGCCGGGGAACAGGACCGAGGTGAGTATGTGTTTTTTTTTAAGTTATTTATGTATATGTTTGGCTGCACATGGGGAGGCTATGGGGGGTCTTACTGTGGACATGAGTAGACTATGGGTGTCTTACTGTGGACAAGAGGCGGCTATGGGTGCCTTACTGTGGACATGAGGAGGCTATGGGTGTTTTACTGTGGACATGGGGAGACTATGAGGGTCTTACTGTGGACATGGGGAAGCTGTGTGCGCCTCATATGGAGGTCATGGGGAGGCTGTGTGGGCCTCACATGCAGGACACGGGGAGGCTGAGTGGGCCTCATATGGAGGACATGGGGAGGCTGTGTGGGCCTCACATGCAGGACACGGGTAGGCTGAGTGGGCCTCATATGGAGGACATGGGGAGGCTGTGTGGGCCTCACGTGCAGGACACGGGGAGGCTGAGTGGGCCTCATGTGCTGGACATGGAGAGGCTGTGTGGGCCTCATGTGCTGGACATGGGGAGGCTGTGTGGGCCTCATGTGCTGGACATGGGGAGGCTGTGTGGGCCTCATGTGCTGGACATGGGGAGGCTGTGTGGGCCTCATGTGCTGGACATGGGGAGGCTGTGTGGGTCTCATATACTGGACATTGAGGGGGGCTGTGGTGGCTCATACGATATATAGAAGAGGCTGTATTTGGGTTCAAACGGTATATGGGGTAATGTTGGCATACTTAATTCTGCTCAATATTGAATGATAATTTTAATTATATTAATAATTATATGTTGATAGTAATATTGAGCTTAATTCATTTCAGCCTATTGATTCAGTCCACCACAACAGTCACGGACTCTCATGTGGCCCCCCTCGGGAAAATTAATTGCCCACCCCTGCCTAATAGGGTATTTTATTCTGGATTTTCTAAATTAGACAATCCCTTTAACCCCTTCATGAAAGGACGATTTTTCATTTTTGAGCATTAAATTTTTTCCTTGTCTTGTTCTAAGAGCCATAACTTTTTAATATTTCCATCAACACAGCAGTAAGAGGGCTTGGGTTTTGAGGCACAAATTGCAGCTTTGAATGATTAAAAAATTCCAATACAAGAAATGGTGTAGACACCCACCATTTAGAATAACAACAACTTTACTACACAACAAAAGAAATGAAGGAGTAAAACACACAGGACAGTCTTCCAAAAATAGATAAAAACACTTAAAACCATACTAGTCAGATACAGATAGTGTGAACTGAACCTATGGTCCGAAACATTTCCTCACAAATATGGTGAAACCCACTATAATATTAACAAGACGTGCTAATCCCTAAACCTAAACAATAAGATGTTAAGTATCAGACTAAAGAAAAATAGGTAAAATAAGTATGCAAGCTCGCTCCATACACCACAACTGTGACGTACAGTTTACTTTAGGGTGTGCAAAGTGGTAAAGACTAATTGCAACATTGAACTTGGCAATCTTAGCTTTTTACTATCCAATAGTCACAACTAGAAATGGCCAGTGGATGATTCATAGGAAAATTCAGAAAATTAAAAAAAAGGAATTCAATCTCAAGCAAAATGAAATGAACAGATAAAGAACGAACATGAGAAAAATAGCAGCAGTTTATTGTATACCTGCAACTGAGCAGCAGGAAGGTTGACATCACAAATCATTTCAGTACAGGGATGCTCCACCTGCAGTCTTGGGTTCAGCTCCAGAAAGTGGAAGCTCCCGTCTTCACTGTACAGATACTCGACCGTGCCCGCGCTAACATATCCTACCATCTTAGCCAGGCGTACTGCACACTGCAGAAGAGGAAAGATAGGTGTAATATGTACACACCAAATAGGTGAATATTAGGAGTCACATATATTTCTGTTATGTCATCTGGAACTTTAGTATCCAGGTTAGTGAAGGTCATTATGTAATCAGAGTTATAAAATAAGATCTATTTTGCAATTTATGCAAAACCAGTTAAATCCTCAAATTCTATTAACCTGCAGACATAAGGTTAATCTGCAGGTTAACCGCGCAACAAAGCTGTCCGGCTACCTTATTGAAAAAGTGGCTACTGGGAAGAAATTAACTTTATTCCTGCCTGCAGCCACCATTCATAAAGGCATACCCAAAGCAGTTTCGGTCACCCCTCACAGCACTGTGAATGGCGACTTAAGCATGCCCCAGTACAGAACAACTGCATAGCAAACTGTCAATCAAAGCACTATGGCATGCTTACAGCCATCGTTCACTGCATACTTATCGATGATTGCAGTCGCTATTAACCTACAGATTAACCAGATTATGTACAAATCTTCCTATTTCCACTAAAACTGATTAGCAACCTAGTGTTTATATAATGTGGCAATATCTACCCACAGTCAGTCACTAGCTAACGGCAAGCACATATAAACACAGTCCCACCTGTTCCATATATTCAAAGACAGAAGGAGCAGCAACAGTGGCTGGGGCTTCTTCAATAATTTTTTGGTGTCGGCGCTGTATGGAGCAATCGCGACCAAAGAGAGAAATCGCGTTTCCAAAGTGATCTGCTAAAATTTGGACTTCCAGGTGCCTGGCGTGCTCAGCTAACTTCATTACAAAAACTGGGGACCCAGGGATCTCTGTCTGAACCTGTGCAAAAAACAAAAACAGAAAACATATATATTGTAAAGCAAAAATAATGTAATTTACGTGTAATATTGAACTGATGACACAGCTGCTGATTACTTCTATCAAACTAGGCATGACTGCCCTTAAGAGAGGTCCCACCTGTCTAAAGAGATTGGGAAAATCTTCTGCTCGTTCTGCCATTCGGATGCCTTTGCCACCACCACCTTCAGATGCTTTTATCATTACTGGGTAACCAATTCTTTCTGCAGACTGGATAAATCAGTTGAAATTAATATACCTATGTTCATTAAACACCGTCAGCTCCAATTTGATAATCATCACTGAGGAAAACCTCTTTACCTCTAATCCCTCATCCACATCTTTCACACAACCACGCTCATATACTTCAGAAGGGACGCCAATGATGCTTGGCTGCTCCTGGTCTTCTATCTCACATACTAATGTAAGACCTAAAGCAGACGGCATAATTAGAACGTTTGCATGAAGAAATAAAGGAGCTAACATTATGTGTAAATTTCTTACCATCTCCGCTCCAAGACAGTGTGGGGATTCCAACAGTCTGAGCAACAATTGTTGAGGCCACTTTATCTCCTAGTGCCCACATTGCTTGACTGGGGGGACCTAGATTAAATGACATGATGGATTTATAGCTATTTCTACAACAGCATTTTAGAAGCAAGCAAACTGGTTAGACTTTTTAAGGCAAAGCTGCTTCAGGAAAACGCTGGCAGTGGTTTTCCCAAAGGGACTTTCCCCAAGTCCTTTCAGATGTTTTTTGGCAGCTCCACCACCAATCTCTTTTGCGAAAAAAATACTTTTTAAGCACAAAAAACAGCAAGTGGTTTAAAGATTTGACACAAGATAGAACTTGTGTAAAGAAAAGCCAGTTTGACATTGTTATGTTCATTTTATATGGCCCCATGTGCACATACCCCAAAGGTGTTTTCTTAGAATACAAGGCTATTAATTGTACAGGCCTGGAAAACCCCAAAGCATTGTGGGCCCTTCAGTCAGCAGATCGCAAGGTTGCTGGGATTTGTACTGCCTCGCCCAAGCTGATTTTAATTGCCCATCTTAACCCCTTTCTGACATATGACGTACTATACCGTCGAGGTGGGGTGGGCCCGTATGACCACCGACGGGATAGTACGTCATATGCGATCGGCAGCGCTCTCGAGGGGAGCGCGGCCGATCGCGGCCAGGTGTCAGCTGCCTATCGCAGCTGACATCCGGCACTAAGTGCCAGGAGCGGTCACGGACCGCCCCCGCCACATTAACCCCCGGCACACCGCGATCAAACATGATCGCAGTGTGCCGGCGGTGCAGGGAAGCATCGCGCAGGAAGGGGGCTCCCTGTGGGCTTCCCTGAGCCCCCCCGCAGCAACGCGATGTGATCGCGTTGCTGCGAAGGTCTGCCTACCTCCCTCCCTGTAGCAGGCCCGGATCCAAAATGGCCGCGGCATCCGGGTCCTGCAGGGAGGGAGATGGCTTCACAGTGCCTGCTCAGAGCAGGCGCTTGGTAAGCCTGCAGCACTGTAAGTCAGATCGGTGATCTGACAGAGTGCTGTGCAAACTGTCAGATCATTGATCTGTGATGTCCCCCCCTGGGACAAAGTAAAAAAAAAAAAAAATGTCCTAATATGTAAAAAAAAAAAAAAAAAAAAAATCCTAAAAAATGAAAAAAAAAAAAAATTATTATTCCCAAAAACACATTTCTTTATCTAAATAAAAAAGAAAACACAATAATAGTACACATATTTAGTATCGCCGCGTCCGTAACGACCCGACCTATAAAACTGGCCCACTAGTTAACCCCTTCAGTAAACACCGTAAGAAAAAAAAAACACGAGGCAAAAAACAACGCTTTATTATCATACCGCCGAACAAAAAGTGGAATAACACGCGATCAAAAAGACGGATATAAATAACCATGGTACCGCTGAAAACGTCATCTTGTCCCGCAAAAAACGAGCCGCCATACATTATCATCAGTAAAAAAATAAAAAAGTTATAGTCCTGAGAATAAAGCGATGCAAAAATACTGTATTTTCTGGCGTAAGACTACTTTTTAACCCTTGAAAATATTCTCAAAAGTCGGGTATCGTCTTATACGCCAGGTGTCGTCTTATAGGGCAGGTGCAGAGTAATCTGCGGTCGCTGCATATTGTGGGGGGAGCGACCCCAATGACAAGGAGAGGGGGCACCTCACCGGGAAGGTGTAAGTGAAGCAGAGGCAGAGAAGGAGATAATAGGATACAAGGGTAAGCCAGATTAGTGAAAGAGGAGTGTTTTTCTAGGCACAGCACCGCTCTCTCTCTTGTTTGCATAACCCTGGCATCCCAGACGCTGACAGTTTGCTTCACATACACCTTCCTGGTGAGGCGCTCCCTCACCTCGTCATCGGGACCACTCCCCCCCACTATATACTTCGACCGCAGATTGCTCCGCCGACACCCGACATATAAGACAACCCCTGACTTTTGAGAAGATTTTATATTTTAACTGGAATAGTTGGGGGTCGTCTTATACGCCGGAAAATACGGTAATTATTTTTTCTATAGTTTTTATCATATAAAAGCGCCAAAACATAAAAAAAGATATAAATGAGGTATCGCTGTAATCGTACTGACCCGAAGAATAAAACTGCTTTATCAATTTTACCAAACGCGGAACGGTATAAACGCCTCCCCGAAAAGAAATTCATGAATAGCTGTTTTTTGGTCATTCTGTCTCACAAAAATCGGAATAAAAAGCGATCAAAAAATGTCACGTGCCCAAAAATGTTACCAATAAAAACGTCAACTCGTCCCGCAAAAAACAAGACCTCAGATGACTCTGAAGACCAAAATATGGAAAAATTATAGCTCTCAAAATGTGGTAACGCAAAAAATATTTTTTGCAATAAAAAGCGTCTTTCAGTGTGTGACGGCTGCCAATCATAAAAATCCGCTAAAAAACCCGCTATAAAAGTAAATCAAACCCCCCTTCATCACCCCCTTAGTTAGGGAAAAATGAAAAAAATGTATTTATTTCCATTTTCCCATTAGGGCTAGGGTAGGGGCTAGGGCTAGGGTTAGGGCTAGGGTTGGGGCTAGGGTTAGGGTTGGGGCTAAAGTTAGGGTTAGGGTTGGGGCTAAAGTTACGGTTAGGGTTTAGATTACATTTATGGTTGGGAATAGGGTTGGGATTAGGGTTAGGGGTGTGTCAGGGTTAGAGGTGTGGTTAGGGTTAATGTTGGGATTAGGGTTAGGGGTGTGTTTGGATTAGGGTTTCAGTTATAATTTGGGTGGTTTCCACTGTTTAGGCACATCAGGGGCTCTCCAAACGCGACATGGCGTCCGATCTCAATTCCAGCCAATTCTGCGTTGAAAAAGTAAAACAGTGCTCCTTCCCTTCAGACGTCTCCAATGTGCCCAAACAGGGGTTTACCTCAACATATGGGGTATCAGCGTACTCAGGACAAATTGGACAACAAATTTTGGGGTCCAATTTCTCCTGTTACCCTTGGGAAAATACAAAACTGGGGACTAAAAAATTTTTGTGGGAAAAAAAAAGATTTTTTATTTTCACGGCTCTGCGTTATAAATCGGCATCCCTCACGGTGTGCAAAACCACATTCAAGAAGTTCATTAACCCTTCAGGTGCTTCACGAGAACTATAACAATGTGGAAGGAAAAAATGAACATTTTACTTTTTTCACAAAAAATTTACTTTGGAACCACTTTTTTTTTTTATTTCCACTAGAGTATCAGGAAAAATGGAACACAAAATTTGTTGTGCAATTTCTTCTGAGTACGCCAGTGGGGGAAAGTCTTGGAGCATGGCAGGGTTCAGAAGGGAAGGAGCACCATTAAACTTTTTGAATGCAAAATTTGCTGGAATCAACTGCGGAAGCCATCTCGCATTTGGAGATGTACCTAAACCGTGGAACCCCCCAATTCTAACTCCAACCCTAACCCCAACACACCCATAACCCTAATCCCAACCCTACCCCCAACACACCCCTAATCCTAACCAAAAACCTAACCCTAACACACCCATACCCCTAATCCCAACCCTAATCCCAACCCTAACCCCAACCATAACCACAACCCTAACCTAGCTTGAGCCCAACCCTGTTATGCTGTGCTATCAGGCAACACAGTGTGCAGTAATCAGCGCACATACAGTGATATGGCAATAACCCAAAAACAATAGCACAAGCTCTGAGACGTGGAATCTCTGCAGACTGCAATACCTGAACCTATCCTCACACAACTAAAAGCAGCAGTGGATTGCGCCTAACACTACCTATGCAACTCGGCACTGCCTGAGGAGCTGACTAGCCTGAAGATAGAAATATAAGCCTGACTTGCCTCAGAGAAATATCCCAAAGGAATAGGCAGCCCCCCACATATAATGACTGTTAGCAAGATGAAAAGACAAAACGTAGGAATGAAATAGATTCAGCAAAGTGAGGCCCGATATTCTAGACAGAGCGAGGATAGCAAAGAGAACTATGCAGTCTACAAAAAACCCTAAAGCAGAACCACGCAAAGGGGGGCAAAAAGACCCACCGTGCCGAACTAACGGCACGGCGGTGCACCCTTTGCGTCTCAGAGCTTCCAGCAAAAGAGAATAGCACAGCTGGACAGAAAAAAACGGAAACAAAAACAAAGTAACACTTATCTAGCAGAGCAGCAGGCCACAGGAAAGATGCAGAGCTCAGATCCAACACTGGAACATTGACAAGGAGCAAGGAAGACAGACTCAGGTGGAGTTAAATAGCAAGGCAGCCAACGAGCTCACCAAAACACCTGAGGGAGGAAGCCCAGAGGCTGCAATACCACTTGTGACCACAGGAGTGAATTCAGCCACAGAATTCACAACAGTACCCCCCCCTTGAGGAGGGGTCACTGAACCCTCACCAGAACCCCCAGGCCGACCAGGATGAGCCACATGAAAGGCACGAACAAGATCTGGGGCATGGACATCAGAGGCAAAAACCCAGGAATTATCCTCCTGAGCATAACCCTTCCATTTGACCAGATACTGGAGTTTCCGTCTAGAGACACGAGAATCCAAAATTTTCTCCACAATATAATCCAATTCCCCCTCCACCAAAACAGGGGCAGGAGGCTCCACAGATGGAACCATAGGTGCCACGTATCTTCTCAACAACGACCTATGGAATACATTATGTATGGAAAAGGAGTCTGGGAGGGTCAGACGAAAAGACACCGGATTGAGAATCTCAGAAATCCTATACGGACCAATAAAACGAGGTTTAAATTTAGGAGAGGAAACCTTCATAGGAATATGACGAGAAGATAACCAAACCAGATCCCCAACACGAAGTCGAGGACCCACACGGCGTCTACGATTAGCGAAAAGCTGAGCCTTCTCCTGGGACAAGGTCAAATTGTCCACTACCTGAGTCCAGATCTGCTGCAACCTGTCCACCACAGAATCCACACCAGGACAGTCCGAAGACTCAACCTGTCCTGAAGAGAAACGAGGATGGAACCCAGAATTGCAGAAAAATGGAGAGACCAAGGTAGCCGAGCTGGCCCGATTATTAAGGGCGAACTCAGCCAACGGCAAAAATGACACCCAATCATCCTGGTCAGCAGAAACAAAACATCTCAGATATGTTTCCAAGGTCTGATTGGTTCGTTCGGTCTGGCCATTAGTCTGAGGATGGAAGGCCGAGGAAAAAGATAGGTCAATGCCCATCCTACCACAAAAGGCTCGCCAGAACCTCGAGACAAACTGGGAACCTCTGTCAGAAACAATATTCTCAGGAATGCCATGCAAACGAACCACATGCTGGAAGAACAAAGGCACCAAATCAGAGGAGGAAGGCAATTTAACCAAGGGCACCAGATGGACCATTTTAGAAAAGCGATCACAGACCACCCAAATGACCGACATCTTTTGAGAAACGGGAAGGTCAGAAATGAAATCCATCGAAATATGTGTCCAAGGCCTCTTCGGGACCGGCAAGGGCAAAAGCAACCCACTGGCACGTGAACAGCAGGGCTTAGCCCTAGCACAAATCCCACAGGACTGCACAAAAGCACGCACATCCCGTGACAGAGATGGCCACCAGAAGGATCTAGCCACTAACTCTCTGGTACCAAAGATTCCTGGATGACCAGCCAGCACCGAACAATGAAGTTCAGAGATAACTTTACTAGTCCACCTATCAGGGACGAACAGTTTCTCGGCAGGACAACGATCAGGTTTATTAGCCTGAAATTTCTGCAACACTCTCCGCAAATCAGGAGAGATGGCAGACACAATGACTCCTTCCTTGAGGATACTCGCCGGCTCAGATAACCCCGGAGAGTCGGGCACAAAACTCCTAGACAGAGCATCCGCCTTCACATTTTTAGAGCCCGGAAGGTACGAAATCACAAAATCAAAACGAGCAAAAAATAACGACCAACGGGCCTGTCTAGGATTCAAGCACTTGGCAGACTCGAGATAAGTAAGATTCTTATGATCAGTCAATACCACCACGCGATGCTTAGCTCCCTCAAGCCAATGACGCCACTCCTCGAATGCCCACTTCATGGCCAGCAACTCTCGGTTGCCCACATCATAATTACGCTCAGCAGCAGAAAATTTCCTGGAAAAGAAAGCACATGGTTTCAACACTGAGCAACCAGAACCTCTCTGTGACAAAACCGCCCCTGCTCCAATCTCAGAAGCATCAACCTCGACCTGGAACGGAAGAGAAACATCTGGTTGACACAACACAGGGGCACAGCAAAAACGACGCTTCAACTCCTGAAAAGCTTCCACGGCAGCAGAAGACCAATTAACCAAATCAGCACCCTTCTTGGTCAAATCGGTCAATGGTCTGGCAATGCTAGAAAAATTACAGATGAAGCGACGATAAAAATTAGCAAAGCCCAGGAATTTCTGCAGACTTTTCAGAGATGTCGGCTGAGTCCAATCCTGGATGGCCTGGACCTTAACCGGATCCATCTCGATAGTAGAAGGGGAAAAGATGAACCCCAAAAATGAAACTTTCTGCACACCGAAGAGACACTTTGATCCCTTCACGAACAAGGAATTAGCACGCAGTACCTGGAAAACCATTCTGACTTGCTTCACATGAGACTCCCAATCATCAGAGAAGATCAAAATGTCATCCAAGTAAACAATCAGGAATTTATCCAGATACTCACGGAAAATGTCATGCATAAAAGACTGAAAAACAGATGGAGCATTGGCAAGTCCGAACGGCATCACCAGATACTCAAAATGACCCTCGGGCGTATTAAATGCCGTTTTCCATTCATCTCCCTGCCTGATTCTCACCAGATTATACGCACCACGAAGATCAATCTTAGTAAACCAACTAGCCCCCTTAATCCGAGCAAAAGTCAGATATCAATGGCAAGGGATACTGAAACTTAACAGTGATCTTATTAAGAAGGTGGTAATCAATACACGGTCTTAGCGAACCATCCTTTTTGGCTACAAAAAAGAACCCTGCTCCCAATGGTGATGACGATGGGCGAATATGTCCCTTCTCCAGGGATTCTTTCACATAACTGCGCATAGCGGTGTGTTCAGGCACGGACAAATTAAATAAACGACCCTTAGGGAATTTACTACCAGGAATCAAATTGATAGCACAATCACAATTCCTATGCGGAGGTAGGGCATCAGACTTGGGCTCTTCAAATACATCCTGAAAGTCAGACAAGAACTCTGGGATGTCAGAAGGAATGGATGACGAAATAGACAAAAATGGAACATCACCATGTACTCCCTGACAACCCCAGCTGGTTACCGACATAGAGTTCCAATCTAATACTGGATTATGGGTTTGTAGCCATGGCAACCCCAACACGACCACATCATGCAGATTATGCAGTACCAGAAAGCGAATAACTTCCTGATGTGCAGGAGCCATGCACATGGTCAGCTGGGCCCAGTACTGAGGCTTATTCTTGGCCAAAGGTGTAGCATCAATTCCTCTCAACGGAATAGGACACCGCAAAGGCTCCAAGAAAAATCCACAACGTTTAGCATAATCCAAATCCATCAGATTCAGGGCAGCGCCTGAATCCACAAACGCCATGACAGAATACGATGACAAAGAGCATATCAAGGTAATGGACAGAAGGAATTTGGACTGTACAGTACCAATGACGGCAGAGCTATCGAACCGCCTAGTGCGCTTAGGACAATTAGAAATAGCATGAGTGGAATCACCACAGTAGAAACACAGCCTGTTCAGACGTCTGTGTTCTTGCCGTTCAACTTTAGTCATAGTCCTGTCGCACTGCATAGGCTCAGGTTTACTCTCAGACAATACCGCCAAATGGTGCACAGATTTACGCTCGCGCAAGCGTCGACTGATCTGAATGGCCAAAGACAAAGACTCATTCAAACCAGAAGGCATAGGAAATCCCACCATGACATCCTTAAGAGCCTCAGAGAGACCCTTTCTGAACAAAGCTGCCAGCGCAGATTCATTCCACTGAGTGAGTACTGACCATTTCCTAAATTTCTGACAATATACTTCTATATCATCCTGACCCTGGCACAAAGCCAGCAAATTTTTCTCAGCCTGATCCACTGAATTAGGCTCATCGTACAGCAATCCGAGCGCCAGGAAAAACGCATCGACACTACTCAATGCAGGGTCTCCTGGCGCAAGAGAAAATGCCCAGTCTTGAGGGTCGCCGCGCAAAAAAGAAATAATAATCAAAACCTGTTGAATAGGATTACCAGAAGAATGAGGTTTCAAGGCCAGAAATAGCTTACAATTATTTTTGAAACTTAGTTCTATCTCCAAAAAACAAATCAGGAATAGGAATTCTTGGTTCTAGCATAGATTTCTGATCAATAGTATCTTGAATCTTTTGTACATTTACAACGAGATTATCCATTGAAGAGCACAGAGCCTGAATATCCATGTCCACAGCTGTGTCCTGAAGCACTCTAATGTCTAGGGGAAAAAAAAAAAACTGAAGACAGAGCTGAGGAAAAAAAAATGATGTCAGGACTTCTTTTTTCCCTCTATTGAGAATCATTGGTTTGGCTCCTTGTACTGTTATGCTGTGCTATCAGGCAACACAGTGTGCAGTAATCAGCGCACATACAGTGATATGGCAATAACCCAAAAACAATAGAACAAGCTCTGAGACGTGGAATCTCTGCAGACTGCAATACCTGAACCTATCCTCACACAACTAAAAGCAGCAGTGGATTGCGCCTAACACTACCTATGCAACTCGGCACTGCCTGAGGAGCTGACTAGCCTGAAGATAGAAATATAAGCCTGACTTGCCTCAGAGAAATACCCCAAAGGAATAGGCAGCCCCCCACATATAATGACTGTTAGCAAGATGAAAAGACAAAACGTAGGAATGAAATAGATTCAGCAAAGTGAGGCCCGATATTCTAGACAGAGCGAGGATAGCAAAGAGAACTATGCAGTCTACAAAAAACCCTAAAGCAGAACCACGCAAAGGGGGGCAAAAAGACCCACCGTGCCGAACTAACGGCACGGCGGTGCACCCTTTGCGTCTCAGAGCTTCCAGCAAAAGAGAATAGCACAGCTGGACAGAAAAAACGGAAAAAAAAACAAAGTAACACTTATCTAGCAGAGCAGCAGGCCACAGGAAAGATGCAGAGCTCAGATCCAACACTGGAACATTGACAAGGAGCAAGGAAGACAGACTCAGGTGGAGTTAAATAGCAAGGCAGCCAACGAGCTCACCAAAACACCTGAGGGAGGAAGCCCAGAGGCTGCAATACCACTTGTGACCACAGGAGTGAATTCAGCCACAGAATTCACAACACAACCCTAGCCCTAATGGAAATAAATACATTTTCTTTTTATTTTATTATTTTTTACCTAACTGTGTGGGTTATAAAGGGGGGAAGAAATGCGGATGATATTTTGTTGTTTCTGGCTGACCCGGTTGCATCCTTGGAGGGAGCCATTGGGATTATTGAACGATTCGGATCAGTGTCGGGACTTAGGATAAATTGGAGTAAGTCTATCTTGTTTAAGGTGGACGATGTGGATGGGGAGCCATTGGAGGACGGGCGACTGGAGGTGACGAGTAAATTTAAGTACCTGGGAATATGGGTATCTATGCCGGTCACTGACTATATACATGAGAATCTGACTCCAATCTTGGGTGCCCTCAAGGCAAAAGCGGATGCATGGCTTAAGCTACATTTGTCTGTGGTAGGCAGGGTGAATCTTATCAAAATGATTCTGATGCCGAAAATACTGTATATTCTTCACAATGCGCCGCTTTGGATACCACGTGGGAAATTTAGACAGATCAACTCTCTGTTTAGGAATCTGATTTGGGGGAGGCAGCATCCGCGTATCAAACTGGAGACACTTCAGCGACCCAAGGATGATGGGGGTCTGGCATTGCCTAACCCTGAGTTGTACTTTCTTGCAGCCCAGAGTCAGCATTTAAGGGGCTGGGCGCATGAGGGGTCATCTGGGGCAGTACAGCGGTTGATGGAGGTGGTGACAAAAAGAAGGCCAGTGGTGCAATGTTTGGAGGATGGATCCTTGGAGAGTTTGGGGAAGCTATATCCGACTTTGCTGTTGATACGCAAGCTGTGGAGTAGATTGAGGCACATACGTGGGATCACCGACTTGACTAGATACTCGCCGCTATGGCATAATAACAATCTGAAAGAATTTGAGGCATTGGGGGTACTGATAGAGTGGTTGGGCAAAGGGATTCAGTATGTGTATCAAATAATTGAACAAGGTGAACTGAAATCATTTTCTTAATTGCAGGCGGAATTTGGTCTTGGGTCTGCAGGGGAGTATCAATATTTGCGGATGAGGCATGCCTTTGGAGCTCAGAGTAGGAACGGAGGTATTAGGATTCAAAGGGATATAGTACTGGAGTATGTGTGTAATGATGGGACGACTGGAGGAGTCGTATCCACTCTGTACAGGGATCTGTTGCACACTTTTCTATTGGGGTTTCCAATAATGGCAAGAGCTAAATGGGAAAGGGATTTGGGCCCAATAGATAACGAGACTTGGGAGTCGGTGTTGGAATGGATCCCAAGACTGTCGCTGAGTGAACCGTATAGACTGTCACAGCTCTATGTGATACACAGAGTTTATAAGTCTCCGATGGTGCTATATAAGGCAGGATTGCGTAATGACTCTGAATGTCCAAGGTGTAAGTCTACGGATGCAGACATTTTCCATATGATGTGGACATGTCCGAGGTTGGCTGTCTTCTGGGTGGTAGTTTTGAGTCGTATGGAAGGTGCGTATGGATGCACGGTGCCAAGGGATCCAGTTGTCTGTTTGTTGGGATGCGTGGATGAGATTGGAGTGGATAAACACCTAAAGATAGCTATAGCCAGATTGTTGTATATGGCTAGGAAGGTGATAGCTAGAAACTGGATTAGGGAAGAGCCGCCGTCAAGAGGAGAGTTCCTCCAGTATGTGAAGCAGGGCCTGACACTAGAAAAAGGGATTTATAAGAAGAAAGGGAAAACTGAAACGTTCAATAAAATGTGGTCTCCATGGATTGCTATGGGATAGTAATGTGAAGTGTGGCTTATACGAATGGTTGAGGGATTAGATACTCTATTGTTTTAATGATGGTAGTAATTAACAAGATGAGCTGCTTTGTGGGGTGGGGGTGGGGGGCTTTGGGATCGAAGGGGGCTGTTTGAAGGGGGAGGGGGGGGGAAATACTCTATATTGAAAATGTAAATGTAACATGTTAATTGCCTTGTTATTCTTAATAAAAATTTATTTGAATAAAAAAATAAAAAAAAAAGGGGGAAAGAAGACGCCGCTGGCATGGAGACTTCACGGGGGGATGCAGGGACACCGTAGGAAGATTGCAGGACC
Organism: Ranitomeya imitator; assembly: GCF_032444005.1. NCBI lineage: Eukaryota > Metazoa > Chordata > Amphibia > Anura > Dendrobatidae > Ranitomeya > Ranitomeya imitator. The sequence goes on from NC_091282.1 coordinate 337,378,903, forward strand.
CGATTTCTCTCTCCTCTGATATGCGATCACATCAGAGGAAAAATTAAATGGGAAATAGGACTTTTTTTTTGCGGTCGACTTTTTTCTGGAAAAACCGACCCGAATCATGTTCTCTTGGGTCTCAGCTATCCCCGGCAGCCGAGACCCTGGAGAAATTCCTACTCTGGGGGGCCCTATACACTTAGTTCTCAGCGCCGTTACCCTTAAATGCCGCCGTTAAAAGGCGTATTGGCGGTCGTTAAGGGGTTAATAAATCGCAGCCAAAATAAAATATGCTACATCAAGAAGTCAGTAGCAAAGAGGCAAACGGAGGTAGCACATACAAGTCTTTCATAAAAGATTTAAAAAAGAAATAAATATGGATATTATAATGTCACAGAAAAATGCCCTCATGTCCTATGCAGCTTGTTCTTAAACCTCATCGTGTTTTGAACTATTTGACATTACCCATGAATGCAATGTTCTGTTTATGAAGTAGTTCGGGAAGTTTGGGATTTTCTGAGGCATGACCCCATCCTGCCCACACAGCCTGGAAGAAATTAAGGAAGAAAATAGAATTATAGCATGTATTTTAAATAAAGCTCGAGAACATTCACACAATTATAATGTCAGGAACAGTATGGAATAACTAGACAAGGTTATGGCAAGTTGCAACTTTGTCACCGTTATGGCCTCCATAAATTCTCATTCACAAGCAGCCAAAGGGCCGTAATATAATATTTACGATATTTATAATAAATGGCTAAAATTTGACTAAAGTTGAATTAGTTTTCTCTGTCGAAGCAGACAATGCCTTCTAAATTGCTAATGTAAAATAATAGCAGCCTCTAATCACCTTGGGTGGCGGCGCTGTTCCAGCAACATCTACGCAGAGTCTCCTGTGATTTTCTTATGTCACATCAACGCTGCAGCCAATCAGCGGTCGGTAATGGGCTGCTTTACTCTCACTTAAGGATAACAATTTTGTCAGAAGGAAGTAGCAAAAGCTGCTATCTGACGCTATCCAGATGTCAGTTACGTCTGAAGGACGAGAGTGAAGTGACCCATTAGCGACTGTTGATTAGAAGCTGGTCTCATGTGACATGTGATCCAGCACTGGTTCCGAGGTGAGTACATGCTGTTATTCCATGTGGGTGAAAAAGATGATTTAGAAATGGTTGTCCGATTTAAACATATACACATACCTGAACTGGAATCCTTTTCGCAATATCAACAATAAGCTCAACATTGGCATAGTTGTTATTATTTGACCCTCCTGGGACTGGAACATAGTGATCAGCCATCTTGATGTATTCTGCAGAAGAGACACGTGAAAGAATGAAAAAAAAAAAACAATTCAGTGAGCACCAAACATTTCTAAATCTCTAGAAATTTTCAGAATTACATCACCAGGGTACAGTAGTCTAATGCCTTCGACGTTCATATTTTTGCCAGAAAATTTGGAATGTGAAGTATAGAAAGCTCCTACAATTTTTCACATGGTACCAGAATTGGTAAATTGCCCGACTATAATGTACCATACCTGCATTTGCTTTAAGATCTTCAGGGGTGACCATAACCACAAAGCGTATTGCTCGCTCATTGCGGAACATTTCATAAGACCATCTCCGAATAGATCGCATACACTTGACGGCAGCAATGCCATTATTGGCTATGAGCACCTATAGGTAATGTAATAGAAAAAGATCTGAGTAACTAATAAATGAATATTAATATAGTTTTTTTATGCCTAACTGTGATTCTGACTCAGATAAGAGTCCAATACAGTACTAGAAGTGACAGTATTGCCTCATTTATTTCATGTGTTTAGCGTAAAGTGGTCCAATATTAACCACTCAATGACCATGTATGTAAAGGCATTAATAGCCAGACAAATTTTTATTTTGCCTCTCCACTCAGGACGCATAACTTTATTTTTTCACAAATGTGGCTGTACCAGGCTTAGTTTTATGCAGGACATATTCTATTAATTTGTAGTACTGTTTTCAGGTACATGGTTATTATTGTGTAATTTTTATAATTTTTCACAAATATTGAAAAAAAAAATATCGATGTTTAAGTTAGCTTTTTATTTATATTTTTACAGCTTATTTTTCACACGTCAGGCAGAAGGTCCAAGCGAGGGGACACTGATGAGAGAGGAGAGGAGAAATCTTGTATAATGAAGACAAAAAGGCAAGCGTACCCCCCTTAGCATGGAAGAGCAAGCTATAAAAGATGACTTTTGCTGAACAAGCCATCATCTAAGAGGCATACAGGTATGACCAATTTCAGCTGTATACAACCTGCATGCCCAAATTAATAACTCAAAAAGGGTAAGGATTCCCTTTAATCTCACAAATAAAATTTAAAATAGCATGTGGTTAAAACCCAGCACAGTAAATTTACAGCACTAGGTCGTTATTAGTTTATTGGAGAAAAATAAATCAGGTAATATGAGAGCAAAGGTAACAAAAGTAACCTCTGTTAAGTTGTACCTTGGTTTCAAGCTAAATTTGGGTCCACTGGAAGAGCACAACAAGAATCAAAGAAAGATACCGTTTCTGCTAAGAGACAGAGAGGGAGAGGACTAGAACTCTAGTGCCACCTATTGGAAGTAGCAATCCTAACAGTCAATGTCGACCCTTTAACGAGCCTTGTCACATGACTTAGGATCATAGCCAAACCAGAATCTCAATTTGCAGACACTGTTTTTCGGGGTACTGCCCTCCTAAGTCATGTGACAAGGCTCATTAAAGGGTCGACATTGATTGTTATGATTGCTACTTCCAATAGGTGGCACTAGAGTTCTAGTCCTCTTCCTCTCTGAAGAGACAATTTGCATATTTCCCAGAGGAGCATTGCGGCTTTAAGTCTCCTCACCTCGACATGCTTAACATGTCACTCTTCGCAAGGAGAAACTATACTTCTTGGATCCCTGCTAAGAGACACAATCACATAACGTGATATATTCTAAAGTGTCAGTCCATCTTGTCTCTACAGAGAAAAAGCAAAAGTCTTTCACAAAATACATAATTTTAACATGTTACACGAGGGAGATATCTGCCAATAACCTCTTGCAGAGCTGGGAAGAGCAGGACTATTCTCACTTCCGATTATTATTGCCATCAATATTTTCAAATTACCGTATATACTCGAGTAGAAGCCAACCCGAGTATAAGCCGACCCCCTAATTTTGCCACAAAAAAACTGGGAAAACTTAATGACTCTAGTATAAGCCTAGGGTGGAAAATGCAGCAGCTACTGGTAAATTTCAAAAATAAAAATAGATACCAATAAAAGTAAAATTAATTGAGACATCAGTAGTTTAAGTGTTTTTGAATAGAATATCCATATTGAATCAGGAGCCCCATATAATGCTCCATATACAGGTCCTTCTCAAAAAATTAGCATATAGTGTTAAATTTCATTATTTACCATAATGTAATGATTACAATTAAACTTTCATATATTATAGATTCATTATCCACCAACTGAAATTTGTCAGGTCTTTTATTGTTTTAATACTGATGATTTTGGCATATAACTCCTGATAACCCAAAAAACCTGTCTCAATAAATTAGCATATCAAGAAAAGGTTCTCTAAACGACCTATTACCCTAATCTTCTGAATCAACTAATTAACTCTAAACACATGCAAAAGATACCTGAGGCTTTTATAAACTCCCTGCCTGGTTCATTACTTAAAACCCCCATCATGGGTAAAGGTACTGTCACACTAGACGATATCGCTAGCGATCCGTGACGTTGCAGCGTCCTCGCTAGCGATATCGTCCAGTGTGACAGGCAGCAGCGATCAGGCCCCTGCTGTGCTGTCGCTGGTCGGGGAAGAAAGTCCAGAACTTTATTTGGTCGCTGGACTCCCCGTAGACATCGCTGAATCGGCGTGTGTGACACCGATTCAGCGATGTCTTTGCTGGTAACCAGGGTAAACATCGGGTAACTAAGCGCAGGGCCGCGCTTAGTAACCCGATGTTTACCCTGGTTACCATCCTAAAAGTAAAAAAACAAACACTACATACTTACCTACCGCTCTCTGTCCTCCAGCGCTGTGCTCTGCACTCCTCCTGCTCTGGCTGTGAGCGTCGGTCAGCCGGAAAGCAGAGCGGTGACGTCACCGCTCTGCTTTCTGGCTGCCCGGCGCTCACAGCCAGACCAGAGAAGCAGAGCGCCGAGGACAGACAGCGGAAGGTAAGTATGTAGCGTTTGTTTTTTTACTTTTTAGGATGGTAACCAGGGTAAACATCGGGTTACTAAGCGCGGCCCTGCGCTTAGTTACCCGATGTTTACCCTGGTTACCGGGGACCTCGGGATCGTTGGTCGCTGGAGAGCTGTCTGTGTGACAGCTCTCCAGCGACCAAACAGCGACGCTGCAGCGATCCAGATCGTTGTCGGTATCGCTGCAGCGTCGCTATGTGTGACGGTACCTTTAGACTAGCGACCTGACAGATGTCAAGAAGGCCATCATTGACACCCTCAAGCAAGAGGGTAAGACCCAGAAAGACATTTCTCAACAAATAGGCTGTTCCCAGAGTGCTGTATCAAGGCACCATCGATGGTAAGTCTGTTGGAAGGAAACAATGTGGCAGAAAACGCTGTACAACGAGAAGAGGAGACCGGACCCTGAGGAAGATTGTGGAGAAGGACCGATTCCAGACCTTGGGGAACCTGAGGAAGCAGTGGACTGAGTCTGGTGTGGAAACATCCAGAGCCACCGTGCACAGGCGTGTGCAGGAAATGGGCTACAGGTGCCGCATTCCCCAGGTAAAGCCACTTTTGAGCTACAGAGAAGCAGCACTGGACTGTTGCTAAGTGGTCCCAAGTACTTTTTTCTGATGAAAGCAAATTTTGCATGTCATTCGGAAATCAAGGTGCCAGAGTCTGGAGGAAGACTGGGGAGAAGGAAATGCCAAAATGCCTGAAGTCCAGTGTCAAGTACCCACAGTCAGTGATGGTGTGGGGTGCCATGTCAGCTGCTGGTGTTGGTCCACTGTGTTTCATCAAGGGCAGGGTCAATGCAGCTAGCTATCAGGAGATTTTGGAGCACTTCATGCTTCCATCGGCTGAAATGCTTTATGGAGATGAAGATTTCATTTTTCAGCACGACCTGGCACCTGCTCACAGTGCCAAAACCACTGGTAAATGGTTTACTCACCATGGTATTACTGTGCTCAATTGGCCTGCCAACTCTCCTGACCTGGACCCCATAGAGAATCTGTGGGATATTGTGAAGAGAAAGTTGAGAGACGCAAGACCCAACACTCTGGATGAGCTTAAGGCCGCTATTGAAGCATCCTGGGCCTCCATAACATCTCAGCAGTGTCACAGGCTGATTGCCTCCATGCCACGCCGCATTGAAGCAGTCATTTCTGCAAAAGGATTCCCGACCAAGCATTGAGTGCATAACTGAACATTATTATTTGATGGTTTTTTTGTTTGTTATTAAAAAACACTTTTATTTGATTGGATGGGTGAAATATGCTAATTTATTGAGACAGGTTTTTGGGTTATCAGTAGTTGTATGCCAAAATCATCAGTATTAAAACAATAAAAGACCTGACAAATTTCAGTTGGTGGATAATGAATCTATAATATATGAAAGTTTAATTGTAATCATTACATTATGGTAAATAATGAAATTTAACACTATATGCTAATTTTTTGAGAAGGACCTGTAGTTCATGATGGCCTCATAAGACGCTCCATACAAAATACGCTCATATAATGCTCCAAACAGTTTATGATGGACTCCATAAGATGCTCCATATTAAAATATGCCCCATATAATGCTGCACAAATGTTATGACCCCATAAGATGCTCCATACAGACATTTGCCCCATACAATGCTGCACAAAAGCTGATTATGGCCTCATAAGATGCTCCATAGAGATATTTGCCCCATATAATGCTGCACATGGCCCCATACAAATATTTGCCCCATATAATGCTGCATATGGCCCCATAAGATGCTCCATACAGATATTTGCCCCATACAATGCTGCACATGGCCCCATATAGATATTTGCCCCATATAATGTTGTACATGGCCCCATAAGATGCTCCATACAGATATTTGTCCCATATAATGCTGAACATGGCCCCATAAGATGCTCCATACAGATATTTGCCCCATATAATGCTGCACATGCCCCCATACAGATATTTGCCCCCATCTAATGCTGCACATGGCCCCATAAGATGCTCCATACAGATATTTGCCCCATAAAATTCTGCACATGGCTCCATAAGATGCTCCACACAGATATTTGCCCCATATGCTGTTGCTGCGATTAAAAAAATAAAAAATTACATACTCACCTCTCAGGCCCCCGGCACTTGCTATATTCACCTGCTCCTCGTTCCAGCGCCGACCGCCGCTGTGTCTTCCCTGTCCTCTGCACTGACTGTTCAGGCAAAGGGCGGCGCGCACTAATCGCGTCATCATGCCCTCTGACCTGAGCGTCACTGCAGAGGACGGGGAAGACGCAGCGGCGCCGCCGACGGTGGAACGGGGAGCAGGAGAATATAGCGCAGTGCCCCTCGTCATACTCACCTGCTCCTGGCGCTGTCCCTACACGTTTGTTCCCCAGCGCCGGCAGCTTCTTCCTGTAGTGAGCGGTCACATGGTACTGCTCATTATAGTAATGAATATGCGGCTCCACCCCTATGGGAGTGGAGTCAGGTCCATATTCATTGCTGTAATGAGTGGTACCATGTGACAGCTCACTATAGGAAGAAGCTGCCGCCGCCGGGGAACCAGGGACGTGCAGGGACCACGCCAGGAGTAGGTGAGTATTATTACACAGCTGCCGCTCCCCCTCCCCTGCCGACCCTGGGTATGACTCGAGTATAAGCCGAGAGGGGCAATTTCAGCCTTAAAAAATGGGCTGAAATTCTCAGCTTATACTCGAGTATATACGGTACATTTTCTATGGAACCCAAGAACATTTCAGAGAACAACTTACCTGGCTGCAATTGTGCAGCCAGGCTGCAATTCATACAGTTTGGGCAACATGAAATGCTTGACAGGTTCCCTGAAGGAGTCATGATGGCATACATGCAGCCCAAGAGTGGAAAACCGGTTAAAATAGAATTCTGAACTTGTCTCACTGCAGAGCTTTATGCGATTACAACTAATACAGTCCAGCAAAACTGAACTTTGTTTCATTACAAATAGATTTGCAGCTGCTGTTTTCCACTTTTAGTGCTTCAGCTTCCATCACACAGGCAGCCAGCGTGGCTGCCACATTACAAAATGTGTTTGTAATGAGACAAATATCAGTTCTGCTGTACTGTGTTTGTGTTAGCTCTGCTGTACTCTGTTAGTTATAATCACTCACAGCTCTGCAGTGAGATGAGGAGGACAGACTGTCATTCATTACAAGTCTCACACTGATAATGCCCCCTTTCATTTAAAATAAGCTCCAGAGGCATATTGTCAGTGAGATTTGTGTCTGACCTATAGATCTTAATAGTTCATTTATATATCAAGAAAAATGTGGATTTCTCTGGAAAAAAAGACATCGGATTGTAGATATCAAGGTATCACTTTATTCAACTCTATGTGACCTGCATACTCATGCAAATCATTTAGGGGGGTTATATAACTGACAGATTCCCTTTATTATTACTGTATTTTTCGGACTATAAGATGGACAGGACCATAAGACGCACCCCAAATTTTCAGAAGGAAAATAGGGGAAAAAAATTAATGTGTCAAATGGGGGTCCGTCTTACAGTCCCATATTCAGCTTACCAGGGGGGGGATCGGCAACGCTGGTGGAGCGTGCTCCCAGGCGGTGTTCGGTGGTCCAGCGATATGACTCCCATCCCCAGCTGGTGCGGCAGTTGCGGTGGCCTCCTGGAAATCACATCCCAGGCTGGTGCGGCTGGTGTGGGCAGGTGCGGCTGGTGTGCGCAGGAACGGCTGGTGTGGGCAGGTGAGGCGGTGGTTCTCTGTGGTGCGGGGGAGGCCTGTCGGCATTTTGTGAAAGTCTGGAGGCCCCCCACATATCCAATGCTGCGATGCGGTGGCCTCCGGGAAAATGGCCGCCGGGGGCGGCGAATGCTCAGATTGAGATCTTGGCACAGAGATCTTGTCCCGAAATCTCGTTGCAGAGATCTCAATCTGAGCATTTGTCGCCCCCAGCGGCAACCGCATTGCAGTAATGAATGCACGTGGCATCCATTACGAGCCAGACTTTCACAAAATGCCGGCGGAGCCCCCCCGCCGAACCAGCCTGGGAAGGGAGTGTGATCATCACCCGGCAATGTCGGACCAGGACCGCCGCAGAATGTCCCGACTCCTTCTGCTCTCACAGTATATGTAAGTATATTCCGACTACAAGACGCTCACCCAATTTCTCCTCACATTTTGGGGGAAAAAAGTGCATCTTACAGTCTGAAAAATGCGGTACTTCTGTTCCTTTTTAGGAGTTGTCCTTGCTTAGTATTTCAGCTTTTATCTCACAAGCAGTCAGTGTGGGGGTGGAGCAGTACAGAAGAAGTGACTGCACGGTTTAAAGACAACCGTGTTTGTAATAAGACAACGTTAAACTCTACTGCACTTTGTTGGTTATAATTAGGCACAGCTGTGCAGCAGAGCTGAAGGCACTATGAGAGGAAAACTGCTGCTGTAAATATGCTTGTAATTAGTAAAAAGTCAGCTCTGCTGTACTGTGTTAGTTACAGTGGGGAAAAAAAATATTTAGTCAGCCACCAATTGTGCAAGTCCTCCTATTTAACCCCTTTACCCCCAAGGGTGGTTTGCACGTTAATGACTGGGCCAATTTTTACAATTCTGACCACTGTCCCTTTATGAGGTTATAACTCTGGAAGGCTTCAACGGATCCCGGTGATTCTGACATTGTTTTCTCGAGACATATTGTACTTCATGATAGTGGTAAAAATTCTTAGATATTACCTGCGTTTATTTATGAAAAAAAACGGAAATTTGGCGAAAATTTCGCAATTTTCCAACTTTGAATTTTTAAGCCCTTAAATCACAGAAATATGTCACACAAAATACTTAATAGGTAACATTTCCCACATGTCTACTTTACATCAGCACAATTTTGGAACCAAATTTTTTTTTTAGGGAGTTATAAGGGTTAAAAGTTGACCAGCAATTTTTCATTTTTACAACACCATTTTTTTTAGGGACCACATCTCATTTGAAGTCATTTTGAGGGGTCTATATGATAGAAAATACCCAAGTGTAACACCATTCTAAAAACTGCACCCCTCAAGGTGCTCAAAACCACATTCAAGAAGTTTATTAACCCTTCAGGTGTTTCACAGGACTTTTTGGAATGTTTAAAAAAAAAAATGAACATTTAACTTTTTTTTCACAAAAAATTTATTTCAGCTCCCAATTTGTTTTATTTTACCAAGGTAACAGGAGAAAATGGACCCCAAAAGTTGTTGTACAATTTGTCCTGAGTACGCCGATACCCCATATGTGGGGGTAAACCACTGTTTGGGTGCATGGCAGAGCTCGGAAGGGAAGGAGCGCCATTTGACTTTTCAAAGCCAAATTGACTGGAATTGAGATGGGACGCCATGTTGCATTTGGAGAGCCACTTATGTGCCTAAATATTGAAACCCCCCACAAGTGACACCATTTTGGAACATAGACCCCCTAAGGAACTCATCTAGATGTGTTGTGAGAACTTTGAACCCCCAAGTGTTTCACTACAGTTTATAACACAGAGCCGTGAAAATAAAAAATCTTTTTTTTTTTCCACAAAAATTATTTTTTAGCACCCAGTTTTGTATTTTTCCAACGGTAACAGTTGAAATTGAACCCAAAAAGTTGTTGTCCAATTTGTCCTGAGTACGCTCATAACCAATATGTGGGGGGGAACAACTGTTTGGGTGCATGGCAGAGTTCGGAAAGGAAGGAGCGCCATTTGGAATGTAGACTTAGATGGATTGTTCTGCAGGCGTCACATTACATTTGCAGAGCCCCTGATGTAACTAAACAGTAGAAACCCCGCACAAGTGACCCAATATTGGAAACTATACCCCCCAAGGAACTTATCTAGATGTCTTGTGAGAACTTTGAATCCCCAAGTGTTTCACTACAGTTTATAACAGAGAGCCGTGAAAATTAAAAAATCTTTTTTTTTTCCACAACAATTATTTTTTAGCCCCCAGTTTTGTATTTTTCCAAGGGTAACAGTTGAAATTGAACATCAAAAGTTGTTGTCCAATGTGTCCCGAGTACGCCGATACCCCATATGTTGGGGTAAACCCCTGTTTGGGCACACGGGAGAGCTCGGAAGGGAAGGAGCACTGTTACTTTTTCAACACAGAATTTGCTGGAATTGAGATCGGACGCCATGTCGCGTTTGGAGAGCCCCTAATGTGCCTAAACAGTGGAAACCCCCCAATTATAATTGAAACCCTAATCCAAACACACCCCTAACCCTAATCTCAACGGTAACCCTAACCACACCCCTAACCCACCCCTAACCCTAATCCCAACCGTAAATGTAATCCAAACCCTAATCCTAATTTTAGCCCCAACCCTAACCGTAGCCCTAACCCTAGCCCCAACCCTAAACCTAACGGGAAAATGGAAATATATTTTTTAAATTTTTTTTATTTTGCTCTAACTAAGGGAGTGATGAAGGGGGGGTTTGATTTACTATTTATAGCGTTTTTTTTAACGGATTTTTATGATTGGCAGCCGTCACAAACTAAAAGACGCTTTTTATTGCAAAAAATATTTTTTTCGTTACCACATTTTGAGACCTATAATTTTTCCATATTTTGGTCCACAGAGTCATGTGAGGTCTTGTTTTTTTGCGGGACGAGTTGACGTTTTTATTGGTAACATTTTTGGGCACGTGACATTTTTTGATCGCTTTTTATTCCGATTTTTGTGAGGCAGAATTACCAAAAACCAGCTATTCATGAATTTCTTTTGGGGGAGGCGTTTATACCGTTCCGCATTTGGTAAAACAGTAACCCTAACCACACCTCTAACCCTGACACACCCCTAACCCTAATCCCAACCCTATTCCCAACCGTAAATGTAATCTAAACCCTAACCGTAACTTTAGCCCCAACCCTAACCCTAACTTTAGTCCCAACCCTAACTGAAGCCTTAACCCTAGCCCCAACCCTAACCCTAGCCCTAATGGGAAAATGGAAATAAATACATTTTTTTAATTTTTCCCTAACTAAGGGGGTGATGAAGGGGAGTTTGATTTACTTTTATAGCGGGTTTTTTAGCGGATTTTTAGGATTGGCAGTCGTCACACACTGAAAGACGCTTTTTATTGCAAAAAATATTTTTTGCGTTACCACATTTTGAGAGCTATAATTTTTCCATATTTTGGTCCACAGAGGCATGTGAGGTCTTGTTTTTTGCGGGACGAGTTGACGTTTTTATTGTTAACATTGTCAGGCACGTGACATTTTTTGATCGCTTTTTATTACGATTTTTGTGAGGCAGAAAGACCAAAAATCAGCTAGTCATGAATTTTTTTCTTTATTTTTTTTTTACCGTTCCGTGTTTGGTAAAATGGATAAGGCAGTTTTATTCTTCCGGTCAATACGATTACAACGATACCCCATTTATATATTTTTTTATGTTTTGGCCCTTTTATACGATAAAAACTATTTTATAGAAAAAAATTATTATTTTTGCATCGCTTTATTCTCAGGACTATAACTTTTTTATTTTATCGCTGATGATGCTGTATGGCAGCTCGTTTTTAGCGGGACAAGATGACGTTTTCAGAGGTATCATGCTTATTTATATCAGTCTTTTTGATCGCGTGTTATTCCACTTTTTGTTCGGCGGTATGATAAAGCGATGTTTTTTGCTTTTTTTTTTTTTTTTTTTTACTGTGTTCACTGAAGGGGTTAACTAGTGGGACAGTTTTATAGGTCAGTTCGTTATGGACGCGGCGATACTAAATATGTGTACTTTTGTTGTTTTTTTATTTATTTAGATAAAGGAATGTATTTATTGGGACAATATACCATATATACTCAAGTATAAGCCAACCCGAGTATAAGCCGACCCCCTAATTTTGCCACAAAAAACTGGGAAAACTTAATGACTCGAGTATAAGCCTAGGGTGGGAAATGCAGCAGCTACCGGTAAATGTCCAAAGTAAAAATAGATACCAATAAAAGTAAAATTAATTGAGACATCAGTAGGTTAAGTGTTTTTGAATATCCATATTGAATCAGGAGCCCCATATAATGCTCCATAAAGTTTATGATGGCCCATAAGATGCTCCATATTAAAATATATTCCCCATATAATCCTGCATAAAGGTTAATAAAGGCCCCATAAGATGCTCCATAGACACATTTTCCCCATATAATGCTGCACAAATGCTGATTATGGCCCCATAAGATTCTCTATAAAGATATTTGCCGCATATAGTGCTGCACAAACCTTGATTATGGCCCTATAAGATGCTCCATACAGACACTTACCCCATATACCGTAATGCTCCACAAACGTTAATTATGGCCCCATACAGACACTTGCTCCATATAGTGCTGCACAAATATTATGGCCCCATATAGTGCTGCACAAACGTTATGGCCCCATAGATGCTCCATACAAACACTTGCCCCATATAGTGCTGCACAAATGTTATGGCCCCATATAGTGCTGCACAAACGTTATGGCCCCATAGATGCTCCATACAAAACATTTGCCCCATATAGTGCTGCACAAACGTTATGGCCCCATAAGATGCCCCATATAGTGCTGCACAAATGTTATGGCCCCTTAGATGCTCCATACAGACCCTTTCCCCATATAGTGCTGCACAAATGTTATTGCCCCATAAGATGCTCCATACTTACAATTGCCCCATTCGCTGTTGAGCGATAAAAAAAAAAATAAAATCACATACTCACCTCTCCGTCACTCAGGCCCCCGGCACTTTCAATAGTCACCTGCTTCTCATTCCGGCGCCACTCCATGTTCAGCACTGACGTTCAGCAGAGGGTGCGCACTAACCACGTCACCGCGCCCTCTGACCTGAGCGTCACAGCTGAAGACGGAGCGGCGCCGACACGAGGAAAGGTGACTATCGCACAGAGCAACGCTCCCCTCTCCGTTATACTCACCTGGTCCTGGCGCTGTGCAGGTCCCCGCTTCCCCGATGCCGCAGCTTCATCCTGTACTGAGCGGTCACCGTTACCGCTCATTACAGTAATGAATATGCGTCTCCACCTCTATGGGAGGTGGAGCCGCATATTCATTACTGTAATAAGCAGTACCATGTGACCGCTCAGTACAGGAAGAAGCTGCTGCTGCCGTTGCGGGGGAAGCAGGGACCTGCAGGGACCGCGCCTGGAGTAGGTGAGTATTATTAGACAGCCCCCGCTCCCCCTCCCCTGCCGACCCCTGGGTATGACTCGAGTATAAGCTGAGAGGGGGACTTTCAGCCCAAAAAAGTGGGCTGAAAATCTCGGCTTATACTCGAGTATATACGGTATATATTATTTTTTTATTTATTTAGGATTTTTTCTTTTTTTTTCACGTGTAATTTTTATTTTTATTTTTTACTTTGCCCCGGGGGGTGGGGTTCACGTTATTTTGACAGATCGCTGATATGACACTTTGCTGTGCACTGTGTCAGATCAGCGATCACACAGGCACAGCAGGGAGGCTTACCAGCGCTTGCTCTGAGCAGGCGCTGGTAAGCCACCTCCCTGCAGGGCCCGAATGCAGCCCCGCGGCCATTTTGGATCCGGGCCTGCAGGGAGGAGGAGGTAAGAGACCCTCGCAGCAACGTGATCACATCGCGTTGCCCGAGGGTCTCAGGGAAGCTCCCTCCCTGCACGATGCTTCCCTATACCGCCGGAACACTGCGATCATGTTTGATCGCAGTGTGCCGGGGGTTAATGTGTCGGGGGTGGTCTGTGACTGCTCCTGACACATAGTGCCGGATGTCAGCTGCGATAGTCAGCTGACACCCGGCCGCGCTCCCCCCAGGAGCGCGGCTGATCACGCTGGACGTACTATTCCGTCCTTGGGAAGTAAGGCTCACCCCACATGGACAAAATAGTACGTCCAATGGCAGAAAGGGGTTAAAAACATGAGAGGCCTGTAATTGACATCATAGGTAGACCACAACTATGAGAGTCAAAATGAGAAAACAAATCCAGAAAATCACCTTGTCTGATTTGGCAAGATTTATTTTGCAAACTATGGTGAAAAATAAGTATTTGGTCACCTAAAAACATGCAAGTTTTCTGGCTCTCATGTGTATTTCTCTGGAATAAGACATCAGATTGCAGATATCAAGGTATCACTTTAATCAACTTTCTATGAACTGAGCACCCACGCAGACAACTTAGGATGGTTGATCCAACTGACAGATTCCCTTTAAAGCGAACCTGTCACCTGTTTTGGCAGATATAAGATATGGCCACCGCCTTTCAGGGCTTATCTAGAGTATGCTGTAGATAAACCCCCAATCCAACCTGAAAGATAAGAAAGCATTAAGCTACTTACTGGTAGCAGCATTTTTCGGAGGCCCATGACAGCACTACGAGAGAGGGGATCCGCCCTTCAGGAACAGGAAACCTACAGATACAAAAGGGCGGCACCTCTCCCCCTGCATCAGTTGTATATTAGAGCCTGAGAGGACTACCGCGGTTAGTAGCACACAAACATACATTATATACAGTTTATGTACAAAAATAATCCATCATATTGAACTATATACCACACGTGAGATCTATCTATCTCATTATATACATTATAGGAAGTGCAACCCCCACGTGAATAGGGAGGGAACTAAGGGTGCTGTCATGGGCCTCCGAAAAATGCTGCTACCAGTAAGTAGCTTAATGCTTTATTCGGACTCCCATGACAGCACTACGAGAGAATTACAGAGATGTAAACTACCTTAGGGAGGGACTATAGCCTGTAGCACCCTTAACCCGAAGGTGAGATCAGAAGAGAACCCCAAGTCCAACCTATAGTGCTTGAAAAAGGTGGAAGGGGATGACCACGTAGCCGCCTTACATATCTGGTCGATGGAAACTCCAGATCTTTCAGCCCAGGATGTAGCCATGGCCCGGGTGGAATGTGCCCTCAGATTCTGCGGAACAGGACCTCCACCTGCAGTATAAGCCAGAGAGATAGCCTCCCTAATCCACTTCGCTAACGTGCACTTTGACACTCTAAGACCTTTCCTGGGACCTTGGAAGGATAGAAACAAAGCCTCCTCTCTCTTCCAAGCATCAGTGACTGAAATATATTCTAAGAGACATCTCCTAACATCTAACGTATGGAGTAACTGTTCTTTGGAATTAGAAGGATTAGGGAGAAATGATGGTAGAACTATCTCCTGAGATCTATGAAAATCTGAGACCACTTTAGGTAAATAAGCTGGATCTGGTCTGAGGACTACTCTGTCCTGTAGAAACTCTGTATAGGGGGACAGCCTAGAAAGAGCCTGTATGTCTCCTACCCTACGAGCAGATGTAATTGCCACCAAAAATGCTGTTTTGAGGGATAGTAATTTAAGTGAGGCTGAATGTAAAGGCTCAAACGGTTCTTTAGTCAAAGCAGAGAGGACTAGATTGAGATCCCAAGGCATTGACCTATTCCTGTGTATAGGTCTGGACCTACTAGCTGCTTTGATGAACCTTGATACCCAATAATTACCAGCAATGTTACAAGAAAATAGGGCCCCTAGGGCTGAGACTTGTACTTTTAGCGTACTCGTGGATAGATTTAGCTCTAGCCCTCTCTGCAGGAATTCTAGAATCTGGTTAATTGGTAAACCCTCTTCGATATTAAAATTTGAAGAGGCCAGAAACTTCCTCCAAGTTCTAGAGTAGATCTTAGTTGTTATGAGTTTTCTACTCTTCATAAGGGTATCAATGAGATTTGGAGAAAATCCTCTGTTTTTTAACAGTGACCTCTCAAAAACCATGCCGTCAAATGGAGACCCTTCACTTGTGGATGGTTGATCGGACCTTGATGAAGTAGGTCCGGGATGTCCGGCAGTACCCAGGGGTCTTCCACCGACATGGTCCTGAGCCAGGAGAACCAAGCTCTTCGGGGCCAGAACGGAGCGATCAGTATGATTCTCGCTTGATCCTCCCTTATCTTTCTGACCACCAGAGGCAACAGGTTTAGCGGGGGGAACGCATATGCCAATCGGAAATCCCATCTGATCAGGAAGGCATCCACTGCCAGCGGATATTCCCTGGGATTCAAGGAACAGAATATTTTCGTTTTTCTGTTGTCCTTGCTGGCAAATAAGTCCACTTCTGGATGACCCCACCTGCGGACAATTTGGTTGAAGATTTTTGAGTTCAGAGACCATTCTCCTTGTCTTAAGGTGTTTCGACTTAGAAAGTCCGCCCTTATATTTTCCTTCCCTTTTATATGCACTGCTGTTAAAGATAGAAAATGGTCTTCCGCTATCCGGAGCAGGCGGTCCGCTATTTCCATCAGGAACTCGGAGCGTGTTCCACCTTGGTGATTCACGTAGGCCACTGCCACCTGGTTGTCGGAGAGGATTTTGACATGGTGACCCTGTAGATACACGAGGAGTTCCTTAATTGAGAATTCAATTGCCATCAACTCCTTCTGATTGGAAGAGGCTGACATTTGGGGGTCCCATAGACCCTGGACTACCACGTCACCCATGTGTGCCCCCCACCCCGTGGGGCTGGCGTCTGTTGTGATTACCCGAGTCACCTGAGTCACCCAGGGAACTCCTGCTGACAGATTGTCTTCCTCTAGCCACCATCTAAGAGATGTAAGAACCCCTGGACTCAATGTCATCTGACCCTGCAAGGAACCCTGTAAGACCCTATCATAATGTAGTACGTCAAACTGTAAAGGCCTGGAGTGGAACTGGGCCCAACGGACGGCGGGGATACAGGAAGTTAGGGAACCTAACAAAGACATAGCCTGTCTAAGGGTCATGGATGGTTTATTAATTGCTTTTGACACCTGTTGTTGGATATGAAGCAATTTATCAGGCGGAAGACAGCATTGTTGGGACTCGGAATTTAACAGCAGCCCTAGGAACCTCTGGGTCTTTAGGGGTTGCAATCGGGATTTATCATAATTTATGATCCAGCCCAGATTTTCCAGTTTAAATATAGCTGTTTTAACCTGAGCCAGGCAATGGTCTACTGAGTTCCCCACTATTAGGAAATCATCCAGATAAGGAACAATGAGAATATCGGATTCACGTAAGTGCGCCATAACCTCCGCAACTACTTTAGTAAATACCCGGGGAGACGTTGAGAGGCCGAAGGGAAGGGCTCTAAATTGAAAATGGCGAACAATACCTCCCATAGACACCGCCACACGTAGAAACTTCTGGAAGTTTTCGTGGATAGGAACATGATAGTATGCATCCTTTAAGTCCACAACTACCATGAAGCAGTGTTTAAACAACATCTTTATTGCAGAACTGATTGACTCCATTTTAAACGTGTTATTAACCAGGTATTCATTAAGGGATTTAAGATTGATAATAGTCCTGAACGACTTGTCTGGTTTTTGAATCAAAAAAAGAGGAGAGTAGAATCCTCTTCCTCTCTCTGACTCCGGAACCTCAATCAGTACATTTTTACGGCATAAAGTCATGACCTCTGACTCTAAGGCCGTCTGCTCAATAGTGGAGGAACGCAAGGGGGTTAACATAAACTTATCACGAGGCCAATGAACAAATTCCAATTTTAGGCCTTCCGATACAATACCTCGGACCCAGACACTATTCGTGATGTTAGTCCAAGCGGAAGAGAAGGTTGACAATCTCCCTCCCACAGGGATTGCTAGTCATTGGTCTGGTTTCTTACGTTCTTTTGAGGAACGGCGAAACATGTAACCCGTACCTCTCCTGCGTCTATCCTCCCATCTAAAATTTTCTCTAGAGGGTGAGGATGCGCGCTTCCTTCCACGACCAAATCTCCTTCTGTTAAATGGACGCCGGTAAGAAGCTGATGACAAATTAGGAAATTTCTTCTTATCATCTCCAGCCTTTTCGAGCAGCTCATCCAAGGTTGGCCCAAAGAGATATTCCCCTTTACATGGGATAGCGCATAATTTGGACCTTGACTGGATATCCCCCGACCAACACTTCAACCATAAGGCTCTACGAGCCGCGTTGGAGAGTCCTGCTGCTCTGGCCGCCATTCTGACCGAGTCCACAGACGCGTCCGACAAGAAAGCCGCAGCATCCTGAATCACTGGAAGCGCACCTAGAATAGAATTCCTGGAGGCGCCTTCTTTAAGCTGGGATTCCAACTGTTCCAACCAGACCATTAGGGATCTGGCTGTACAAGTCGCAGCCACTGCTGGCCTCAAGGATCCGGCTGCCATCTCCCACGTACCCTTAAGGAAGATCTCCGCCTTCCTGTCAAGAGGGTCTTTAAGGGACCCCATGTCCTCGAAAGGTAAAGCTGCTTTCTTAGATGCCTTCGCCACCGCCGCATCTAATTTAGGGGCCTTGTCCCAGGTATCCACATCCGTATCTTCAAAGGGATACCTGCGCTTTAAAGCCGGTGGCAAAGAACCTTTCTTCTCCGGTTTTTTCCATTCCCGGAGAATCAGGTCTTGAATCTTATCAATCACCGGGAAGGATCTGCGTTTCTTGTGTTCCAAGCCGCTGAACATTAGCTCCTGACGGGAAAGCTGAGTCTTAGGCTCTTCTAGGCCCATCGTACCTCTGACCGACTTGACTAACTTATCCACCCGGTCCAGAGGCAGACAGAATCGGCCAGATTCCTCTTCTGATGACGAGGAAGAGAGATTTGAGCGATAAGAACCTTCCTCTTTATCTTCCTCTGACGAATCAGAGATCACCGAGGCTCTCTGTTTTGAACTTCCCGCCTGGGACATAGACCGCAGGGATTCCCTCACTTCTGTACGGATCATCTCACGCAGATTAGCCGTAGAAGCAGATTCTTCCGCTACCTAGGGGAGGACAATAAGGGAGATACCATCTATCTAGCCTGATGTCACTCAACCCTTCCACTCCTGTAAACCTCACCGTCTGTTGTATACAGGAGGCACACAATTTTTTAGGGTAGGAATCTGGTAAGGGAACTTCACATAGGGCACACTCCTTATGTTTCGACTTTGCACTTCTCTTCCCCTAGAATGACAAAGTATAAGGGGCCCGCGTCACTGAGTGAACATTCACGTAGATCACTTACCAGTGTACGTGAAAGAGAAAGGTACCGGAACACGAGGGGGCTCCTTGCCAGTCGAAGCTCTAGATCCTTGCCTGGACGAGCTTTTACGGCTGGACTGGTCACTTCTGATATCCTTTCCCACGGCTTCCTGCCGTACTTTATCCAGAAGTTGAGGCTGCTGCTCACCATCATCTGCCATGATGAAGCTGTGGCCAAAAGCAGGGTTCTATCGCCAACACCTGCTTATATCCCCCTGTATTCCGGTCAGCAGGCCATCTGGCGTGTCCCCATTGGTTCCTGATGATCAGGCTGCAGCTGGGAGGTTAGCGGTGGTAGTACAGAAGAACCGGCGACCGGACCATGGGCGCCGCCATCTTGGAAAGACCGCGCATGCGCAGTCAACCCGCAAACCGGAAGCGCCTGCCGGCTCCACCCCCGGCGCCCCAGCGTTCCGGAAACGCTCAGTGAGCGATGCAGGACGCCGGGAATGCCCAGCAGTGCTCCGGACGGCGCCCACTTCCGACGCCGCAACCACACCACCGCACCTCACTGCCGCCGTCTGCTCAGGGGGGGGAAATGAAACTTACCAACGCCGGCTTCCGGAGACAAGGAATCCTCCGGACCCTGCTCCCTGCTGCCAACGCCACTGACGTGCAGTCCAGCCTGGACCACCGTGGCGTCTCCAGGACTTTCCGCACCGGTCGAGGTAGGAGACCCCCCCGCTACCGGATTCGACCGGCCGGCCTGGGCTCCTTACGAGATGAAATCTGTAGGATCCTGTCCCTCCAGGAACAGGAAACCAACTGATGCAGGGGGAGAGGTGCCGCCCTTTTGTATCTGTAGGTTTCCTGTTCCTGAAGGGCGGATCCCCTCTCTCGTAGTGCTGTCATGGGAGTCCGAATAAAAATAAGTTTTATTCTACTCACCTGTGGGGCAGTCCGGTCAGATGGGTGTCGCATGGTGAGTATAATAAAACATATTTTTCTTATCTTTCAGGTCGGATATAGGTGGCTTAGGCTACATGCACACTTGCGTTTTTAGCAATCCGTCGTTTTGGGCAAAAAACGGATCCTGCAAATGTGCCCACAGGATGCGGTTTTTGCCCATAGACTTGTATTGGCGACGGATCGCAACGGATGGCCACACGTCACGTCCGTTGTGCAACGGATCCGTCGTGTTTTGGCGGACCGTCGACACGAAAAAATGTTCAATATAACTTTTTTCGTACGTCGCGTCTGCCATTTTCTACCAAGCATGCGCGGCCGGAACTCCGCCATGACGTCACCGCTGTGCTCTGCTTTTTGACCGGCGCTGACACAGTCAGTGCGGGAAGCTGACGGCGGGGGACGTGACAGACACCGGAATGTGAGTACGTACTGTTTTGTTTTTTTTCACATTTACAATGGTAACCAGGGTAAACATCGGGTTACTAAGCGCGGCCCTGTGCTTAGTAATCCGATGTTTACCCTGGTTACAAGTAAACACATCGCTGGATCGGCGTCACACGCCGATCCAGCGATGACAGCGGGTAATCCAGCGACGAAATAAACTTCTGGCCTTCCAGCTCCAACCAGCGAAGTCACAGCAGGATCCTGATCGCTGCTGCGTGTCAAACACAACGAGATCGCTATCCAGGACGCTGCAACGTCACGGATCGCTATCGTTCAAAAGTTGCTCAGTGTGAAGGTACCTTTAGATAAAGCATTATATAATGCTGTAGATAAGCCCAGAAAAGCAGTGGCCGAATCTTATATCAGCCAAACCTGGTGACAGGTTCCCTTTAAAGTCTTTGATTCGATAGGCTGCAAATGACCAGACTTGCAAACATTACATATAACTAAAAGACAACTAGATCTATTTATAACATTTTTGTACAGAAAGATACTCTAAAGGAAGGAACTTCTAATAATAGGGTACAAAATTACTACCATGTAAAAAAAAAAAAAAAAAAACAAGATAGTATTTTAGAATACAGTATGTGAACGGACAAGCATGAAAGTCATGTCTGTCATTTCTAGCTAAGCATTTATGGAAATGTCTATAACATTCCTTCCTTTTTTAAAACCACAAACATCATATCTGCATGCGGTTCTACTCTGGAAAAGAAATAGTGTAAAAGGAATCTGTCAGAATTCTCAAGCTTGCGCCATATTCTATTACACTGTGTGCAGAATTATTAGGCAAGTTGTATTTTGATCACGATACTTTTTATCCTACTCCAAGCTGTTCAGGCTTGAGAGCCAACTACCAATTAAGTAAATCAGGTGATGTGCATCTCTGTAACGAGGAGGGGTGTTGTCTAATGACATCAAAACCCTATAGAAGGTGTGCTTATTTATTAGGCAACATCCTTTCCTTTGGCAAAATGGGTCAGAAGAGAGATTTGACGGGCTCTGAAAAGTCCAAAATTGTGAGATGTCTTGCAGAGGGATGCAGCAGTCTTGAAATTGCCAAAGTTTTGAAGCATGATCACCGAACAATCAAGCGTTTCATGGCAAATAGCCAACAGGGTCCCAAGAAGATTGTGGTGGGCAAAAAGGGCACAAAATAACTGCCCGTAAATTGAGGAAAATCAAGCGTGAAGCTGCCATTTGCCACCAGTTTTGCTATATTTCAGCGCTGCAATGTTACTGGAGTAACAAAAAGCACAAGGTGTGCGATACTCAGGGACTTGGCCATGGTAAGGAAGGCTGAAAAACGACCACCTTTGAACAAGAAACATAAGATAAAACATCAAGACTGGGCCAAGAAATATCTTAAGACTGACTTTTCAAAGGTTTTATGGACTGATGAAATGAGAGTGACTCTTGATGGGCCAGATGGATGGGCCAGAGGCTGGATCAGTAAAGGGCAGAGAGCTCCACTCTGACTCAGACGCCAGCAAGGTGGAGGTGGGGTACTGGTATGGGCTGGTATCAAAGATGAACTTGTGGGACCTTTTTCCGGTTGAGGATGGAGTGAAGCTCAACTCTCAGACCTACTGCCAGTTTCTTCAAGCCGTGGTACAGGAAGAAGTTGGTATCGTCCAAGAAAAACATGATTTTCATGCAAGACAATGCTCCATCACATGCCTCCAACTACTCCACAGCGTGGCTGGCCAGAAAAGGTCTCAAAGAAGAAAAAATAATGACATGGCCGCCTTGTTCACCTGATCTAAACCCCATAGAGCAGGGGTGTCAAACTGCATTCCTCGAGGGCCGCAAACAGGTCATGTTTTCAGGATTTCTTTGTATTGCACAGGTGATAATTTAATCAACTGCACAGAATGATTCCAGCACCTTGTGTAATGCAAAGGAAATCTTGAAAACACGTATGGTCTGAGGCCCTCGAGGAATGCAGTTTGACACCCCTGCCATAGAGAACCTGTGGTCCCTCATAAAATGTGAGATCTACAGGGAGGGAAAACAGTTCACCTCTCGGAACAGTGTCTGGGAGGCTGTGTTGGCTGCTGCACGCAATGTTGATCGTAAACAGATCAAGCAACTGACAAAATCTACGGATGGAAGGCTGCCGAGTGTTATAAAGAAAGGTGGCTATATTGGTCACTAATTTTGGGGGGTTTTGTTTTTGCATGTCAGAATTGTTTATTTCCAAATTTTGTGCAGTTATATTGGTTTACCTGGTGAAAATCAACAAGTGAGATGGGAATATATTTGATTTTTAATAAGTTGCCTAATAATTCTGCACAGTAATAGTTACCTGCACAAAAAGATATCCTCCTAAGATAGCCAAATCTAAAAAAAACCACTCCAACTTCCAAAAATATTAAATCTTTGATATTTATGAGTCTTTTGGGTTGATTGAGAACATAGTTGTTGATCAATAATAAAAATAATCCTCTAAAATACCACTTGCCTAATAATTCTGCACACAGTGTAGACTGACAGCTGACTGGATATGTAGACAAGCTAGTGAGCTGTCGGTAAAGCTGAAGAAGAGGGCATAGGCTCTACCAGAAATACTGGTATGAATGACATTGTCTTTCTCCGAGTAATATGACCATAATAATTGCACTGTGTGTTGCAAGAGCCACCAGTCTCTGCTCCGGGAATGGCGGTCAAGTATGTGATATGCATATTCTCGGACAGAACCCATCTAGTGGGCACGGCCTCGCGCCATACACTTGAACTTAGCGAGGCCACTCCCTGTCTAGTGGGCTGTAGCCTCACTTAACTTGTAGTCAGCGAGGCTACACCCACTAGTCAGGTTCTGGCGAAGCATATACATATCACATACTGGACCGCCGTTCGCGATGCACTAAACTGTGAATATTGCAGTGTGTGCGCTTCAAGGATTACCACAGTTTACAGTAACACAGTGATACTGTAGACAACACCTTTAATCATAATTTTGGAGAAAATTGAACCACCACAGCTTTTAAGGCACTTCCCAAATTTAGAGAACAGTGAGAGACCAATGGGCCAAATTTAGCACATTAATCTTCAATTTTGCACAAATTTTTAAGCATGTCAAAATTCCTGGCAACATAAAAGTATTGGTTCCACCCTTTTTTAAGTTGCCTAGAATATGCAACTTATTTGCAACTTTTATACAGATATGAATTAATAAAGAGGTCATACAGCAAGCTCAAAAATTAACCACATCAAAGAAAGTTTTGTAATAGGTAGTAAAAATGATGTATTAAATAGCGTAAAACATTGATAAATTTAGAATAGGTATTTATGACAAGATAATGTTGCAAATAGGACAAACGCAATAACGTTCCCTCATTATGTCAGTTGGGTATTGGATACCATTATAAGACATCATAGCATTATCACCATCCCAAGCTTTTCTGTAGCCAACAAAAGACAGTGCAAAACAGATGTGATAGAAGATTGGTGCAACATTTTTGAAGGGGTTATCCACAAGGACAATCCCTTCTCATTCCTTATATTTTGGACCTCTTTAATGAAGAAAAATAAGAATAAAAATTATCACCAAAGGAGGGCAACACCTTTAATTCTTGTCACTATCGCTTGTATTTTTCAACCAAATATTGAATAGGACATAGTAAAATTTTTACCTTTTCAATAATGCGGTTACCCCCAAACCGTGTGAC
This sequence comes from Ranitomeya imitator, assembly GCF_032444005.1. NCBI lineage: Eukaryota > Metazoa > Chordata > Amphibia > Anura > Dendrobatidae > Ranitomeya > Ranitomeya imitator. Next base: position 337,403,124 of record NC_091282.1, read on the forward strand.
AAACTCAGCTGGAGAAGCAACAGTGAAGTCTCGATGGAGATCAAGTTTCTTGTGCTCTCGGCCCTTCTTCACAAGATGTAATCCAGACATGCTGGACCTAAACAAACAGCATTATTTTTTAATAGACATTCTCAGCTTCAATGTCTAAATTCATGCAGTCACACAACAATTCAGAGATCCTAGTAAAAAGGGGGGAAAAAAAAGGTCGATCTAGGAAATGCAGAGTTAGTGGTTGAGAACTTATGGGAAATTTTAAAAAGGCTGCAATAACAATAACAAAATGAAACCGTTATTACTTAACCTGCTTGGGTCCAGTGCCGAATTCACAGATGCTACCCGGTCTTTGCCATTTGTCAGCAGCACTGACATCACGTCTATAGCAGTGCGGCCAATCAGTGACCTCAGTGGCTTGTGCAATCTACAAGGGCAGAGCTGTTGAGCTCACTGATTGGCTGCAGTGCTGTCCACAAGCATCTCTGCTACAAACAGCAGAGACCGGAGCAGAGGGCTGGTGCTGGACCTGAGAAGGGTAAGCAATACTCTGTTTTTTTTAAACTACCGCAGTCTATGTTGGAGCGCTTTCTTAAAGGGGACAACCACTTTAAATGTACTTTTTCAGTATCTTTACAAGAATGAACTGATTCATCAGTTTGCACCAGAATCTATCTATATAATCGTCTAAGGGTCACTTCCGTCTGTCTGTCTGACCCGAAAATCCTGCGTCGCTGATTGGTCGCGGCCGGCAGGCTGCGACTTATCAGCGACAGGCACAGTCCGGCCATGAATTCGCCTCTTCCTACTCTCCGTCATACTCCCCTCCAGTCAGCGCTCACACAGGGTTAATGGCTGCGTAACACCGTGTTATGCCGCGGTGTAACACAGTCCGTTAACGCTGCTATTAACCCTGTGTGACCAACTTTTTACTATTGATGCTGCCAATGCAGCATCAATAGTAAAAAGATCTAATGTTATAAATAATAAAAAATCATTATATACTCACCTTCCGGTGCCTTTCCCGCTCCTCGCGACGCTCTGGGCCATGCATTGCGGTCTCGCGAGATGATGATGTAGCGGTCTCGCAACACCGCTACGTCATCGTCTCGCAAGACCGTAATGCATTCTTGGGACCGGAGCGTCGCGAGGAGCATCGCTAAACTCCTCGCCTGGATCCGGGGCCGTCGGAAGGCGAGTATATAACTATTTTTTATTTTAATTCTTTTTTTTATCAGGGATATGGTGCCCACATTGCTATATACTACATGGGCTGTGTTATATACTACGTGGCTGTGTTATATATTACGGCTCTGTGCTATATACTACATGGCTGTGCAATATATTACGTGGCTGGGCAATATACTACGTGGCTGGGCAATATACTGCGTGAGCTGTGCTATATACTACGTGGGCTGTGCTATATACTACGTGGCTGTGCAATATACTACGTGGCTGTGCAATATACTACGTGAGCTGTGCTATATACTACGTGGGCTGTGCTATATACTACGTGGCCGTGCAATATACTACGTGGCTGTGCAATATACTACGTGAGCTGTGTTATATACTACGTGGCTGTGTTATATACCACGTGGCTGTGTTATATACCACATGGGCTGTGTTATATACCACATGGGCTGTGTAATATACCACATGGGCTGTGTAATATACCACATGGGCTGTGTAATATACCACATGGGCTGTGTAATATACCACATGGGCTGTGTAATATACCACATGGGCTGTGTAATATACCACATGGGCTGTGTAATATACCACATGGGCTGTGTAATATACCACATGGGCTGTGTAATATACCACATGGGCTGTGTTATATACCACATGGGCTGTGTTATATACCACATGGGCTGTGTTATATACCACATGGGCTGTGTTATATACCACATGGGCTGTGTTATATACCACATGGGCTGTGTTATATACTACGTGGCCTGTGCTATATACTACGTGGGCTGTGCTATACACTGCGTGGGCTGTGCTATACACTGCGTGGGCTGTGCTATACACTGCGTGGGCTGTGCTATACACTGCGTGGGCTGTGCTATACACTGCGTGTGCTGTGTTATACACTATGTGGGCTGTGTTATACACTACGTGGGCTATATACTATGTGGGCTATATACTACTATATACTACGTGGCTGTTATATGCTACGTGCCTGTGCTATATGCTACATGGGCTTATATGCTACGTGGCCTGTGCTATATGCTACGTGGGCTGTGCTATATGCTACGTGGGATGTGCTATATGCTACGTGAGCTATGTTATATGCTACGTGGGCTGTGTTATATGCTGCGTGGGCTGTGATATTTCTCTGCTGCATCTATGCATCATGAATCGTGGTATGTGTGTTAAAGAGGGGGCCCACTGAGACTTTTTCGCCCTGGGCCCTCAAAAACCTGGTCCAGGCCCTGGCTTCACTGTTTGGTCATGCCCAGCCGGCCTCGAACAATCAGCGACAGGTGCAGTCCGGCCGCGAATTGGCACTGAATTTGAACCACGCTTCGCTAATTGGTCGCGCCCGGCCAGATCCTGTGTATAAATTGCATTATTCTGAAAACTTCATAAATAAACTACATACATAGTCTAGAATACCCGATGCATTATAATCGGGCCACCATCTAGTTCTAGCATAAAATTCTTTAAAATGTACTCTTGGTCTCCAATTCATCAAAAAGAATTCTGACGGAAAATTGGCAAACTTTTAGCGTAATGGTAATGCTAAAATGTAACGACTTCTAGTGTTCTCACTATTTTCGCCTATCTCCGCCAAAGTGGGCGGAGCTGAGGTAGGACGGGATCACGCCAACTGCCGCTTGGCAAATTCATGATGCGCAGCAGCGCTCCTTACGCCTCAAATCTTAGGGTACCGTCACACAGTGCAATTTTCATCGCTACAACGGTACGATCCGTGACGCTCCAGCATCGTAACAATATCGCTCCAGCGTCGTAGACTGCTGTCACACTTTGCAATCTACGACGCTGGAGCGATAATTTCATGACGTATGTGCGATGTAGAAGCCGTTGGTTACTATGCGCACATCGTATACGATATATGTTACACCATGCGATCATGCTGCCACAGCGGGACACTAGACGACGAAAGAAAGTTTCAAACGATCTGCTACGACGTACGATTCTCAGCGGGGTCCCTGATCGCAGGAGCGTGTCAGACACTGCGATATCGTAACTATATCGCTCGAACGTCACGAATCGTGCCGTCGTAGCGATCAAAATTGCACTGTGTGACGGTACCCTTACTCTAATCCCCAACTTGAGAAAGATTAGTGGAGAGGTGCACGGAGACGTAAGCTAATTTTCAGACATGAAAAGGAGCATCTGACTCCATCACACCCCTTCATCAGGACAGGCGTGAAAGACACCGGTCTTAAAACCGGGACCTTAGTATTTAAATATGAACTTACAAAATAAGCAACAATTTTGAAACGTTTGATGTTTTGTTCTTGTCTGGCCAAATTTGAACCAGCATGCAAATCTTAGCTATAAAAGGTGCATGGCTGTGCAACAGTGTCAAATTCATTATAACTTACATCATAAAAGTGGGTAAAATTAGGACAGAAATGTACCCCAGGCCCTGATCGTACTCCAAGTAAACCCTTCATCAATACTGGTGTACAAAACTTCAGTCTTGATTAATTGGGTCCTGATTCATGTACATGTGCTATACCTGGCTGGTTTTTCCCAGCGCTGCTCAATCTCTTCCACATCTAGAGACCTGTCAATCTCTAGATTTCTAACTATATTTTCTCTGAAACATCAGTGTTTTTAATGAAGCCCAATTTCAAACATTTTTAGCCAAAAACGCATGCATAAAAAACAAAACAAAAAACTAAATTGTAACAAGAAGGTGGACAACCTTTTTAATTCTGACTACGGCTCTGATTCATGCTACCTGTGTTCGGGCAGCATGAATGTGATGACAGGTTTCCTTTGACCAAACAAATTGACTAACTGAATTACTGACATTGACTATTCATATGTATACAGCAACTAACTAAACCTAAAAGGAAAAACACAAACAGGCAACAATGTAAGCATATAGAGAGGATCAAGATTAAATATGTACAGTATTTACAATTATAATTCCATGGTGGAAAACTACACACAGCATGCTGGGACCAATTCTAGCAGAAGGTGCTTTGGAAAAGCATGTCATCATACATTCCCTGGCAGTGGTAAGTAAATCGACAACACGTCGGAAAAAAAAAATGCACAAAAAATAGAAAATCTGCAACAACCAAGCAACATATAAGCACAGCATGCAATGCAAAGGATTATATTTGTAGCACTTCCTAAACAAAATATGTAGCTTATTTTGCCAACGTTCTATGTGACTGTATTCTTAAAGTGTCCCTTTATTTTCTGACTCCTGCTGAGTCCCTAGATTTGAGAGACCATAATGTATGCTGGAAGGTGCAGTCATGGAGCCAACCCTCCACTGTAGAGCATTGGTCCTGTAATCAGAATGGAAGCCATGCACCATACTCTCCGGGTGCTGCATGGCTGCCCAAATGTTTTTACATTTTTAAACTCTGTATGTATTTCAAATAAATGCCTGCAATTTTAGGAAATGTGTCATCAAAAATAATTTTCTTTTTGCCTGTACTATTTCAGTATTGTATATTTCCAAATTGATTCACAGGACCTGGTCCATAGGTCATGTGAAAAATCTGTGGCTGCTGAACGGGGTCCTGAGAACTGCCTTCTATATTTTCTTCCGAATAGTCAGACTGGTGCAACATTATCGCTGCGGTATGCTGCGCCTAGAGGTGCAGATGCCATCAGGTAGAGGACGGTTCTCAGGGTTCCTGTTCAGCAGCCTGAGATTACTGATGTGGCCTAATCGATTTGTACCAACTCTAATCATTAGATATCTGTTTTAAATCATAATTTTGATTTAAAATCAAGGGTTAAAACAAATGTTGTGGTCATCCACCCAGATTCAAGGCTTTTTTGGTGCTGCAGTATCTGTAAGTCCTTTATCTAGCGGACAGATCTGCAAAAATGTTACAACTGTGTCAAAGCGCCTTCTCAGTTCTGATTCTATTCAATATTCCTCCCATCACTCAATGGTATAGACAGCAGCTCAGAGGGAGTTGTACAACGATCTTCACAATGCGAAAAGGGAAAAGCAATTATAGTCTCAGGGAGGGCAGAGAACACAAACTATAGAAAAAGAAAAGCACATGAAGGGGAAATTAGTTCAGGACAGAAGCTATGCTTATATGAGCTAATGAAGAATGCGGCACCCTGGATACACACAAAGTTCATTTCAAGCATGTATTACTGGGAGAGACACTCCCACACAAAGAAATATCTGAAACTTGGATCAGGCTGCAGACTGCATATTGGGAGGCTGAAGATGGAAAAGGAAATGAAGACTGGAAACTGAAACTTAGAGCAATTTTATGAACTTATAGGTAACCTTTAATCATTTTATGTGACCAAACTGTGCAGAGTCTTTTACACATTACATATGGCAGCTCCCGAACAATCACAGTTTGGCACATATGTCCAAGAGTTACATATATGACTGCAGCCACAGTTTGGATGGTCGGTTTGGCATGGGATTGACTGTAAAAAATGTACAAGGTAAAGAAAATATTTTTTTTCGTGGCGGTCTTCTGTATTGTAAAGTGCAATCTGCGGTTCTTTCTTACAGTAAGGCTATGTGCACACGTTGCATATTTGACTGTGGAATTTTCTGTGCAGATTCTGCATTTCTTGGCAGAAAACGCAAGTCAAAATCTGCGGGATTTTTTTGTATTTTTTGTGCCTTTTTTTTGCGGATTTGCTGCGGATTTTGTGCAGATTTCTTCCTTTTCTAACCCCTACGGATTTCTATTATGGAATGGGTGCAGAAACGCAGAAGATACGCAAACACAATTAACATGGTCCTTTTCTGAATCTGCTGTGTTTTCCGTGTGGATTTTTACGCACCATTAGCACAGCATTTTTTTTTCCCCATTGATTTACATTGTACTGTGAATCGCTTGCGGATCTGCAGCGTTTCTGCATGGAAAAAAACACTGCGGATCCGCAGAAAATCAGCAACGTGTGCACATACCCTTAAAGGGATTGTCAATGCTTTTTTTTTTTTTTTTTATATATATTACCAAGGACCAAAATGTGCTCATTAATGATAAAAAAAAAGCACATGCTCACCTACCCATCTCCCCTGCTCATCTGTACTACCGTCTGGACCTTACAAATATGGTATGGAGAAGTGGCGACAGATTGCTAGGTAAATAAGGGCTTTTCATTATTTTTAATACCACAATAAATTGTTACACTCTTAGAAGATGTATTGCAAAAAAGATAAAGTGCTGTAATCGTACTGTGCACCCCTCCCTAGAACCAGTAAACAATGGTAATCAGCTCCATGACACAGTAAAATTATCTTTTGATAGGCAGCGTTCTACAGAGCTGTGTTTAACAACAATCAGGAAACCATTTCCCGTGGGGCAGAACTAATATAATAATGGCTTTTCAGTGCAAGTCCTTCCCTGAGAGCAGGAATAACATCCTGCTGACCATTCATCTGAGCATTATACTAAACACTGGCCATTGTTCTCATTCTAGCATGTTGCCACATCTAGCACAAACTCTTCAAGATGCCCGAGTCACCTGTCATTTCTGCAGAATTTCATTACTCTTCCCAAGTGTCCACCTTTGGAATGTGACTTTGTGCCACTGTTTGGCTAATTTGCAACTAAGTTGCAAATTAACTACATATCTAACTGGATAATGTGAGTGAGGGCTAAATACACCGCGTTCACATTGCGTTAATGGCGTCCGTTAGACGGACTACGTTACACCGCGGCATAACGCGGTGTAACGCAGTCCGTTAACGCTGCCATTGAATCCAATGTTGGACGCATCGCTAGCGCACACCCACAATGGGCGTGCGCTAGCGATGTGCCGTCTGAGTGACGGACCCTGAGACACGGGCTGCAGCGTTTCCGGGTCCGTCACTGCTAGCGCAGATACTCTATCTGCGCTAACGCGCTGCCATACCGACACTTGCGTTAACAGCAGCCCGTTAACATACGTGTTGAACGGGCTGCTATTAACGCAATGTGAACCTGGCCGCATTTCCAGTATATGTGGTTTCCGTTTTGTTCACAGATGCCATACGTGCCCATTATAACCTATGGGACTATGCACATGTCCGCGTCTTAAAAAACAAGTGCCCGTGCAAAAAAAGGAGATACTGTATGTCCGGTTTTTTTCCGATAACAAGGGCCAATACAAGTCTATGGGTCTGTGGAAAACACATACAGAATCTGTGTGACATCCATGTTTAACATTGTTTAACAAGTATAGAAGAAGCGTTATAATTTGCTTTTATAGCCATACCAGAAAAACACTGATTTTTCACATATGTGTTTTCTACAGACGTGTGAAGGAGGCCTTATACATATCACCATGGATAATGAACAACACCGAAATGATGTGAGAGCCAAGAACAACAAAATACATATCGTCTTGGATTAAAAAAAAAAACATTTGAGTGAGACCTTATCTCCATTTATCTCATGTAAGGGTAGCCTGCATGACACAGAGAGCCTCTGGCAGCACACATTGGGGGTCCGGGCAGCATGTTGGGGATACTAATACAGATCCTAGCTGGTGACCGCTTCATGCAGCGTTATGTGAATAATACCCCATTATACTGATGGCAACAAGTGCTTGTACGGTCAGCCATTTACCTATTGTACCCCCTATTTCCTTCCAAGCAAGCAGGACCCTCGCCCCTGTATCTGTTGATTACTTTAGGTCTTTATGGTCTGTATAAGTCCCCACTGCTTTGTACAATGCTGCGAACTATGTTGGCGCTATAGAAATAAATATTATATGTCGCCACTTTTGGTTGATTGTCTTATTGGCTTCAGGAGTATGAAATGTTCTTTACCGACATTTACCGTCATTTTCCATTAGCGCAGGGGCAGAGTTTAATGTACAGAAAAGCGACACATTACAGAAACTTTCTAAATATTTCAGATATGACACAGCATCTTGGGGGCATTCTTTACATTTACGTCACGGCGTGGGGCAAGAGCCTGTGTGAGGTGAGGGCACCTGATGATGGAGGACATGTATGTGTGATAGTACTACAGTCCTGGCAGATTTGGGGAAGTTCCCCAGGGTCCTATTACTGCAGCCCCTGGGAAGGAACCAGAACTCCATGCCCTCCTCACATGGGACCCATCTATGAGCTCTGCATGGGCTCCGGCGCTGCAATAGTTACTGGCTCCCCTGCCCCGGAAGACGTTGCAGGCAGCCCCCATGCCCTTGTGGTGACTGTGCAGGACTATGGAGGCAGCTGTCCACGTGTATGCTCCCAAGTTACCACTGACCTCGTTATACAGGGAACCCAGCGGCTGCTGTCCTGACTGTCCATTCTGAGTGCACCGAGCTCCGTACCCACAACGCTGCCCCTTCTCTTCCGCCCCTCCACCAAGTTCACACACCGCCTGCCCAACTCTTCTCTCTCCCCACCAGCTATTTCCTTTCTCCTCGGTACTCACTAGCGGTCTCTAGGGGTGAAGCGTGGAACGGCACCGTGTACTGAGGAGCCAAAGCATCGCTCCGAGGACTGCCGAAAGGGGGCGCTGCTGGGTTGGTTACTGAGGCAGCGTGAGACCATATCTTAACCCCTTAATCACCCCTCCTGACAGAGACTTAACCCCTTCATGACCGGGGGATTTTTCGTTTTTCCGTGTTCGTTTTTCGCTCCCCTCCTTCCCAGAGCCATAACTTTTTTATTTTTCTGTCAATTTGGCCATGTGAGGGCTTGTTTTTTGCGGGACGAGTTGTACTTTTGAACGACATCATTGGTTTTAGCATGTCGTGTACTAGAAAACGGGAAAAAAATTCCAAGTGCGGTGAAATTGCAAAAAAAGTGCAATCCCACATTGGTTTTTTGTTTGGCTTTTTTGCTAGGTTCACTAAATGCTAAAAATGACCTGCCATTATGATTCTCCAGGTCATTACGAGTTCATAGACACCAAACATGACTAGGTTATTTTTTATCTAAGTGGTGAAAAAAATTTCCAAACTTTGCTAAAAAAAAAAAAAAAAAAACAATTGCGCCATTTTCCGATACTCGTAGCGTCTCCATTTTTCATCATCTGGGGTCGGTTGAGGGCTTATTTTTTGCGTGCCGAGATGACGTTTTTAATGATAGCATTTCGGTGCAGATACGTTCTTTTGATCGCCCGTTATTGCATTTTAATGCAATGTCGCGGCGACCTAAAAAACGTAATTCTGGCGTTTCGAGTTTTTTTCCCGCTACGCTGTTTAGCGATCAGGTTAATACTTTTTTTTAATTGATAGATCGGGCGATTCTGAGCGCGGCGATACCAAATATGCGTAGATTTGATATTTTTTTAATTGATTTATTTTGATTGGGGCGAAAGGGGGGTGATTTAAACTTTTATGTTTTTTTTATTTTTTTCACATTTTTTTAAACTTTTTTTTTTAACTTTTGCCATGCTTCAATAGCCTCCATGAGAGGCTAGAAGCAGGCACAGCACGATCGGCTCTGCTACATAGCAGCGATCTGCTGATCGCTGCTATGTAGCAGAATTGCACGTGTGCTGTGAGCGCCGACCACAGGGTGGCGCTCACAGCGACGGGCAATCAGTAACCATAGAGGTCTCTAGGACCTCTATGGTTACCATTCACAAGCATCGCCGACCCCCGATCATGTGACGGGGGTCGGCGATGACGTCATTTCCGGCCGCCCGGCCGGAAGCGGTAGTTAAATGCCGCCGTCTGCGTTTGACAGCGGCATTTAACTAGTTAATAGGTGCGGGCAGATCGCGATTCTGCCCGCGCCTATTACGGGCACATGTCAGCTGTTCAAAACTGCTGACATGTCCCGGCTTTGGTGCGGGCTCACCGCGGAGCCCTGCATCAAAGCAGGGGAGCCGGCATCGGACGGTATAGTACGTCCGATGCCGGTAAGGGGTTAATGACACGCATTAATTATTAATACCTTAAGGCTGTGTTCACACGTTACGGTTTTTTCGCGGTTTTTCCCGATAAAGACGCTATAAAACCGCAAAAAAAAAAACGCATACAATAAGCATCCCATCATTTAGAATGAATTCCGGATGTTTTGTGCACATGATGCGTTTTTTTCTGCAAAAAAAACGCATACCGCACAAAATCCGGACATGCTCTATCTTTTTGCGGTTTTTTTGCGGATTTCCCACTCCAAAATGCATTGGGAAGTGTCCGGGAAAAACCGCGGAAAAAACGCGGCAAAAACGCGTCAAAACTGCGGCAAAATCATGGCAAAAACGCGTGCGGTTTTCTTGCGGATTTCATGCAGAAAATGTCCGGAATTCTCAGGAATTTTCTGCATGAATTCCTGAACGTGTGCACATAGCCTTAGATTTCAGCAGCCATAATTTTTTTTCTTTACCATGAGGCTTTTTTTATGTTGTTATTATTATTATTATTTATTGTTATAGCGCCATTTATTCCATGGTGTTTTACATGTGAGGAGGGGTATACACAATAAAAACAAGTACAATAATCTTAAACAATACAAGTCATAACTGGTACAGGAGGAATGAGGACCCTGCCCGCGAAGGCTCACAATCTACAAGGGATGGGTGAGGATACAGTAGGTGAGGATGTGGAATTTTTTTTTTTTTTTCTAGGCCTGGTTTTGTTTTTTGATGGTAGCATAGTGTATCAGGTTGTTTATTTTGCAACCAGTGGCGTAGGAAGGGCGGTGCGGGGGGGGAGGCGGGCATCTAGCCCTGCTGGCACAAGCATCTTTTCAGTCAGTGCAGGGCCAGGCAGTGCAGGCACATAGGGGTTAAGAACGCAGCCAGCGTGACATTGTTTGTGGGCGGAGAGTTCTCCTGCTCTGCTCCCCCGCCCCCCCTCGCTGGCTGCTGCTGAACTTATCAGGACAGGCAGATTCCGGAGGAGCTCCTTGCCGCCCTGAGGTATTCTGACAGTCTGGGTGACCTGGGGCGGCCACAGCTGATATACTGTATATTATATACTTCAGCAGCCGCCCAGGCCCCCAGCACCCGTCCTGTATATGTATATACTGTATCTGTACAGCCTGCATGACAGTATATATATAATATATATATACAGGACAGGTGCTGGGGGCCTGGGCGGCTGCTGAAGTATATACACTGCACAGTACCACTGCCCTGTATATATACACTTCACAGTACCACTGTCCTGTATATATACACTGCACAGTACCACTGCCCTGTATATATACACTGCACAGTACCACTGTCCTGTATATATACACTGCACAGTACCACTGTCCTGTATATATACACTGCACAGTACCACTGTCCTGTATATATACACTGCACAGTACCACTGCCCTGTATATATACACTGCACAGTACCACTGCCCTGTATATATACACTGCACAGTACCACTGCCCTGTATATATACACTGCACAGTACCACTGTCCTGTATATATACACTGCACAGTACCACTGTCCTGTATATATACACTGCACAGTACCACTGCCCTATATATATACACTGCACAGTACCACTGTCCTGTATATATACACTGCACAGTACCACTGTCCTGTATATATACACTGCACAGTACCACTGTCCTGTATATATACACTGCACAGTACCACTGCCCTGTATATATACACTGCACAGTACCGCTCCTCCTGTATATATACACTGCACAGTACCGCTCCTCCTGCCCTGTATATATACACTGCACAGTACCACTCCTCCTGTCCTGTATATATACACTGCACAGTACCACTCCTCCTGTCCTGTATATATATACTGCACAGTACCACTCCTCCTGTATATATACCCTGCACAGTACCACTCCTCCTGTCCTGTATATATACACTGCACAGTACCACTCGTCCTGTCCTGTATATATATACTGCACAGTACCACTCCTCCTGTCCTGTATATATACACTGCACAGTACCACTCCTCCTGTATATATACCCTGCACAGTACCACTCCTCCTGTCCTGTATATATATACTGCACAGTACCACTCCTCCTGTCCTGTATATATACACTGCACAGTACCACTCCTCCTGTATATATACCCTGCACAGTACCACTCCTCCTGTCCTGTATATATACACTGCACAGTACCACTCCTCCTGTCCTGTATATATATACTGCACAGTACCACTCCTCCTGTATATATACCCTGCACAGTACCACTCCTCCTGTCCTGTATATATACACTGCACAGTACCACTCCTCCTGTCCTGTATATACAGTGGGGCAAAAAAGTATTTAGTCAGTCAGCAATAGTGCAAGTTCCACCACTTAAAAAGATGAGAGGCGTCTGTAATTTACATCATAGGTAGACCTCAACTATGGGAGACAAACTGAGAAAAAAAAATCCAGAAAATCACATTGTCTGTTTTTTTAACATTTTATTTGCACATTATGGTGGAAAATAAGTATTTGGTCAGAAACAAAATTTCATCTCAATACTTTGTAATATATCCTTTGTTGGCAATGACAGAGGTCAAACGTTTTCTGTAAGTCTTCACAAGGTTGCCACACACTGTTGTTGGTATGTTGGCCCATTCCTCCATGCAGATCTCCTCTAGAGCAGTGATGTTTTTGGCTTTTCGCTTGGCAACACGGACTTTCAACTCCCTCCAAAGGTTTTCTATAGGGTTGAGATCTGGAGACTGGCTAGGCCACTCCAGGACCTTGAAATGCTTCTTACGAAGCCACTCCTTCGTTGCCCTGGCGGTGTGCTTTGGATCATTGTCATGTTGAAAGACCCAGCCACGTTTCATCTTCAATGCCCTTGCTGATGGAAGGAGGTTTGCACTCAAAATCTCACGATACATGGCCCCATTCATTCTTTCCTGTACCCGGATCAGTCGTCCTGGCCCCTTTGCAGAGAAACAGCCCCAAAGCATGATGTTTCCACCACCATGCTTTACAGTAGGTATGGTGTTTGATGGATGCAACTCAGTATTCTTTTTCCTCCAAACACGACAAGTTGTGTTTCTACCAAACAGTTCCAGTTTGGTTTCATCAGACCATAGGACATTCTCCCAAAACTCCTCTGGATCATCCAAATGCTCTCTAGCAAACTTCAGACGGGCCCGGACATGTACTGGCTTAAGCAGTGGGACACGTCTGGCACTGCAGGATCTGAGTCCATGGTGGCGTAGTGTGTTACTTATTGTAGGCCTTGTTACATTGGTCCCAGCTCTCTGCAGTTCATTCACTAGGTCCCCCCGCGGGGTTCTGGGATTTTTGCTCACCGTTCTTGTGATCATTCTGACCCCACGGGGTGGGATTTTGCGTGGAGCCAGAGATAGAGGGAGATTATCAGTGGTCTTGTATGTCTTCCATTTTCTAATTATTGCTCCCACTGTTGATTTCTTCACTCCAAGCTGGTTGGCTATTGCAGATTCAGTCTTCCCAGCCTGGTGCAGGGCTACAATTTTGTTTCTGGTGTCCTTTGACAGCTCTTTGGTCTTCACCATAGTGGAGTTTGGAGTCAGACTGTTTGAGGGTGTGCACAGGTGTCTTTTTATACTGATAACAAGTTTAAACAGGTGCCATTACTACAGGTAATGAGTGGAGGAAAGAGGAGACTCTTAAAGAAGAAGTTACAGGTCTGTAAGAGCCAGAAATCTTGATTGTTTGTTTCTGACCAAATACTTATTTTCCACCATAATATGCAAATAAATTGTTAAAAAAACAGACAATGTGATTTTCTGGATTTTTTTTCTCAGTTTGTCTCCCATAGTTGATGTCTACCTATGATGTAAATTACAGACGCCTCTCATCTTTTTAAGTGGTGGAACTTGCACTATTGCTGACTGACTAAATACTTTTTTGCCCCACTGTATATACTGCACAGTACCACTCCTCCTGTCCTGTATATATACACTGCACAGTACCGCTCCTCCTGTCCTGTATATATATATACTGCACAGTACCGCTCCTCCTGTCCTGTATATATACACTGCACAGTACCACTCCTCCTGTCCTGTATATATACACTGCACAGTACCACTCCTCCTGTCCTGTATATATACACTGCACAGTACCGCTCCTCCTGTCCTGTATATATGCACTGCACAGTACCGCTCCTCCTGTCCTGTATATATACACTGCACAGTACCGCTCCTCCTGTCCTGTATATATACACTGCACAGTACCACTCCTCCTGTCCTGTATATATACACTGCACAGTACCACTCCTCCTGTCCTGTATATATACACTGCACAGTACCGCTCCTCCTGTCCTGTATATATACACTGCACAGTACCGCTCCTCCTGTCCTGTATATATACACTGCACAGTACCGCTCCTCCTGTCCTGTATATATATACTGCACAGTACTGCTCCTCCTGTCCTGTATATATACACTGCACAGTACTGCTCCTCCTGTCCTGTATATATACACTGCACAGTACTGCTCCTCCTGTCCTGTATATACAGTGGGGCAAAAAAGTATTTAGTCAGTCAGCAATAGTGCAAGTTCCACCACTTAAAAAGATGAGAGGCGTCTGTAATTTACATCATAGGTAGACCTCAACTATGGGAGACAAACTGAGAAAAAAAAAATCCAGAAAATCACATTGTCTGTTTTTTTAACATTTTATTTGCATACAGGTCCTTCTCAAAAAATTTGCATATAGTGTTAAATTTCATTATTTACCATAATGTAATGATTACAATTAAACTTTCATATATTATAGATTCATTATCCACCAACTGAAATTTGTCAGGTCTTTTATTGTTTTAATACTGATGATTTTGGCATACAACTCCTGATAACCCAAAAAACCTGTCTCAATAAATTAGCATATTTCACCCATCCAATCAAATAAAAGTGTATTTTAATAACAAACAAAAAAACCATCAAATAATAATGTTCAGTTATGCACTCAATACTTGGTCGGGAATCCTTTGGCAGAAATGACTGCTTCAATGCGGCGTGGCATGGAGGCAATCAGCCTGTGACACTGCTGAGATGTTATGGAGGCCCAGGATGCTTCAATAGCGGCCTTAAGCTCATCCAGAGTGTTGGGTCTTGCGTCTCTCAACTTTCTCTTCACAATATCCCACAGATTCTCTATGGGGTTCAGGTCAGGAGAGTTGGCAGGCCAATTGAGCACAGTAATACCTTGGTCAGTAAACCATTTACCAGTGGTTTTGGCACTGTGAGCAGGTGCCAGGTCGTGCTGAAAAATGAAATCTTCATCTCCATAAAGCATTTCAGCCGATGGAAGCATGAAGTGCTCCAAAATCTCCTGATAGCTAGCTGCATTGACCCTGCCCTTGATGAAACACAGTGGACCAACACCAGCAGCTGACATGGCACCCCACACCATCACTGACTTTGGGTACTTGACACTGGACTTCAGGCATTTTGGCATTTCCTTCTCCCCAGTCTTCCTCCAGACTCTGGCACCTCGATTTCCGAATGACATGCAAAATTTGCTTTCATCAGAAAAAAGTACTTGGGACCACTTAGCAACAGTCCAGTGCTGCTTCTCTGTAGCTCAAAAGTGGCTTTACCTGGGGAATGCGGCACCTGTAGCCCATTTCCTGCACACGCCTGTGCACGGTGGCTCTGGATGTTTCCACACCAGACTCAGTCCACTGCTTCCCCAGGTTCCCCAAGGTCTGGAATCGGTCCTTCTCCACAATCTTCCTCAGGGTCCGGTCTCCTCTTCTCGTTGTACAGCGTTTTCTGCCACATTGTTTCCTTCCAACAGACTTACCATTGAGGTGCCTTGATACAGCACTCTGGGAACAGCCTATTTGTTGAGAAATTTCTTTCTGGGTCTTACCCTCTTGCTTGAGGGTGTCAATGATGGCCTTCTTGACATCTGTCAGGTCGCTAGTCTTACCCATGATGGGGGTTTTGAGTAATGAACCAGGCAGGGAGTTTATAAAAGCCTCAGGTATCTTTTGCATGTGTTTAGAGTTAATTAGTTGATTCAGAAGATTAGGGTAATAGGTCGTTTAGAGAACCTTTTCTTGATATGCTAATTTATTGAGACAGGTTTTTTGGGTTATCAGGAGTTGTATGCCAAAATCATCAGTATTAAAACAATAAAAGACCTGACAAATTTCAGTTGGTGGATAATGAATCTATAATATATGAAAGTTTAATTGTAATCATTACATTATGGTAAATAATGAAATTTAACACTATATGCTAATTTTTTGAGAAGGACCTGTATTATGGTGGAAAATAAGTATTTGGTCAGAAACAAAATTTCATCTCAATACTTTGTAATATATCCTTTATTGGCAATGACAGAGGTCAAACGTTTTCTGTAAGTCTTCACAAGGTTGCCACACACTGTTGTTGGTATGTTGGCCCATTCCTCCATGCAGATCTCCTCTAGAGCAGTGATGTTTTTGGCTTTTCGCTTGGCAACACGGACTTTCAACTCCCTCCAAAGGTTTTCTATAGGGTTGAGATCTGGAGACTGGCTAGGCCACTCCAGGACCTTGAAATGCTTCTTACGAAACCACTCCTTCATTGCCCTGGCGGTGTGCTTTGGATCATTGTCATGTTGAAAGACCCAGCCACGTTTCATCTTCAATGCCCTTGCTGATGGAAGGAGGTTTGCACTCAAAATCTCACGATACATGGCCCCATTCATTCTTTCATGTACCCGGATCAGTCGTCCTGGCCCCGTTGCAGAGAAACAGCCCCAAAGCATGATGTTTCCACCACCATGCTTTACAGTAGGTATGGTGTGGATGCAACTCAGTATTCTTTTTCCTCCAAACACGACAAGTTGTGTTTCTACCAAACAGTTCCAGTTTGGTTTCATCAGACCATAGGACATTCTCCCAAAACTCCTCTGGATCATCCAAATGCTCTCTAGCAAACTTCAGACGGGCCCGGACATGTACTGGCTTAAGCAGTGGGACACGTCTGGCACTGCAGGATCTGAGTCCATGGTGGCGTAGTGTGTTACTTATTGTAGGCCTTGTTACATTTGTCCCAGCTCTCTGCAGTTCATTCACTAGGTCCCCCCGCGTGGTTCTGGGATTTTTGCTCACCGTTCTTGTCATCATTCTGACCCCACGGGGTGGGATTTTGCGTGGAGCCCCAGATCGAGGGAGATTATCAGTGGTCTTGTATGTCTTCCATTTTCTAATTATTGCTCCCACTGTTGATTTCTTCACTCCAAGCTGGTTGGCTATTGCAGATTCAGTCTTCCCAGCCTGGTGCAGGGCTACAATTTTGTTTCTGGTGTCCTTTGACAGCTCTTTCTTTTGAGGGTGTGCACAGGTGTCTTTTTATACTGATAACAAGTTTAAACAGGTGCCATTACTACAGGTATTGAGTGGAGGAAAGAGGAGACTCTTAAAGAAGAAGTTACAGGTCTGTGAGAGCCAGAAATCTTGATTGTTTGTTTCTGACCAAATACTTATTTTCCACCATAATATGCAAAAAAAATGATAAAAAAAACAGACAATATGATTTTCTGGATTTTTTTTTTCTCAGTTTGTCTCCCATAGTTGAGGTCTACCTATGATGTAAATTACAGACGCCTCTCATCTTTTTAAGTAGTGGAACTTGCACTATTGCTGACTGACTAAATACTTTTTTGCCCCACTGTATATACTGCACAGTACTGCTCCTCCTGTCCTGTATATATACACTGCACAGTACTGCTCCTCCTGTCCTGTATATATATACTGCACAGTACTGCTCCTCCTGTCCTGTATATATACACTGCACAGTACTGCTCCTCCTGTCCTGTATATATACACTGCACAGTACTGCTCCTCCTGTCCTGTATATATACACTGCACAGTACCACTCCTCCTGTCCTGTATATATACACTGCACAGTACCACTCCTCCTGTCCTGTATATATATATATACTGCACAGTACTGCTCCTCCTGTCCTGTATATATACACTGCACAGTACCACTCCTCCTGTCCTGTATATATACACTGCACAGTACTGCTCCTCCTGTCCTGTATATATACACTGCACAGTACCATCACTCCCCTGTATATATATAATGCATATATATATATATAATGCACAGTACCATCACTCCCCTGTATATATACAATATATACAATGCACAGTACCACTCCCCTCTATATATACTCCTTGGGGGCGCCAAGCTCGGGAACAGCCCCGGGCGGCAAAAGCTCTAGCTACGCCTCTGTTTGCAACTCAAATATAATGAAAAAAAGCAACATCTGGTATAATTTTTCTCACGGATTACGTGATAGCACACTATTGCAGCAATTATTTGCTATTAGCAGCGTTTGCATATTGCGATTTTGCTGCCAAATAGCTGCGTTTTACGGTCGCAGACAAGTGAATGACGTTTCTGAAGTCTCACGCACACGCTGCTTATCTTTTCCTTGTAGATTTGAAGCAGTCTCATATCTGCAACACGTCAATTCTGTTAGGCTATGTGCACACGTAGAAAGATCCTCTGCGGATTTTTGCGCAGTGGATTTGATAAATCCGCAGTGCAAAACCGCTGCGGTTTTTCCTGCAGATTTATCGCGGTTTCTTTTGCGGATTCCGCTGCGGTTTTACATCTGCAGTTTTCTATTGGAGCAGGGGGAGGGTGGGATTGTGTGTTGATGTGGTAGGGGGCGGGATTATGTGGTAATGTGGTGTGGAGGCGGAATTATGTGTGGTAATGGGGGGCGGGATTGTGTGTGGTGATGTGTTGGGGGCGGGATTATGTGTGATGGGGGTGGGATTTTTGTGTGGTAGGGGGGCGGGATTATGTGTGGTGGTGTGGGGCGAGATTATGTGTGGTAATGTGGTGGGGCAGGATTATGTGTGGTAATGGGGGGCGGGATTGTGTGTGGTGATGTGGTGCGGATTGTGTGTGGAAATGTAGTGGGGAGCAGGATTGTGTGTGGTAATGTGGTGGGGGGCGGGATTGTGTGTGGAAATGTGGTTGGGTAACGGGATTGTGTGTGGTAATGTGGTGGGGGGTGGGATTGTGTGTGGTAATGTGGCGGCGGGATTGTGTGTGGTAATGGGGTGGGGGGCGGGATTGTGTGTGGTAATGGAGTGGGGGGCGGGATTGTGTGTGGTGATGTGGTGGGGGACGGAGCTACTGTGTAGGGGCGGGATTAGCGAGTAATCATGATGCCTCATATATATATGAGGCTTGAAAAAGGATTGGAAATCCGAAACGTTGCCACGCCGTCCAGGCATTAAAGCCCACTTTTTTTCTATTTTTTTGTGTGCTGTTTTCCTTTTTTTTTTTCCTATATTTTGGAACCATTTGAATATTGGTTTGGAAAGCTTTGCACCGCAAGTTTGGTAATATGATGCTGTTCTAATTTTTTTTTTTTTTCTCTCTCTCTCTCTCTCTCCTTCACACTTGCGAGTTTTACGGACGTAAGAGCGCAGAAACTACGTCCGTAAAACTCGCAAAACAAACGGCACAATTATTCTCTATGCCCCTGCTCCTATCTGCCGTATTAAACTGATCAGTATTATACGGCTTTCTACGGCCGTAGAAAATCGCAGCATGCTGCGTTTGTCACCGTATTGCGCAAATAAAACGTCAATGAAAGTCTATGGAAGCCCCAAAAATACGGATTACACACGGACCAGCAGTGTGACTTGCGAGAAATACGCAGCGGTGTTCGCGAGAAAAGCCGGTAATTCATTGCAGTGTACAGTAAAATCACACTGACAGCTTCCAGTAGAATAGGTAGAATAAATGTGTACACATAGAATAGGTATATATATATATATATATATATATATATATATATATATATATATATATATATATATATAATATCTTCCAGCGCTAGACAGCTTTAAAGCCGGTAATTCAATTACCGACTTTTGCTTTCTCCTTCCTAAACCCGACATGATATGAGACCTGGTTTACATACAGTAAACCATCTCATATCCCCATTTTTTTTGCATATTCCACACTACTAATGTTAGTAGTTTGTATATAATAATAATATAATAATTTTTATTTATATAGCGCCAACATATTCCGCAGCGCTTTACAAATTATACTTGCACAGACAATAGACATTACAGCATAACAGGAATACAGTTCAAAACAGATACCAGGAGGAATGAGGGCCCTGCTCGCAAACTTACAAACTATGAGGAAAAGGGGAGACACGAGAGGTGGATGGTAACAAATGCTATAGTTATTCGGACCAGCCATAGTGTAAGGCTCGGGTGTTCATGTAAAGCTGCATGAACCAGTTAACTGCCTAAGTATGTAACAGTACAGATACAGAGGGCTATTAACTGCATAAAGTGAATGAGAACATTTTTTTTTTTTTTTTTTTAAATAGGCCACACAGGGATCCTTACATTAATGCATTGAGGCGGTAGGCCAGTCTGAACAAATGAGTTTTTAGGGCACGCTTAAAACTGTGGGGATTGGGGATTAATCGCATTAACCTAGGTAGTGCATTCCAAAGAATCGGCGCAGCACGTGTAAAGTCTTGGAGACGGGAGTGGGAGGTTCTGATTATTGAGGATGCTAACCTGAGGTCATTAGCGGAGCGGAGGGCACGGGTAGGGTGGTAGACCGAGACCAGAGAGGAGATATAGGGTGGTGCTGAGCCATGGAGTGCTTTGTGGAGGAGGGTAGTAGTTTTGTACTGGATTCTGGAGTGGATGGGTAACCAGTGTAATGACTGGCACAAGGTAGAGGCATCGGTGTAACGGTTGGTGAGGAATATGATCCTGGCAGCAGCATTCAGGACAGATTGGAGAGGGGAGAGTTTGGTAAGAGGGAGGCCGATTAGTAGAGAGTTACAATACTCCAGACGAGAATGAATAAGTGAAACAGTAAGAGTTTTTGCAGAGTTGAAAGTAAGAAAAGGGCGAATTCTAGAAATGTTTTTGAGATGCAGATAAGAAGAGCGAGCCAGTGATCGGATGTGGGGGGTGAATGAAAGGTCAGAATCAAGGATGACCCCAAGGCAGCGGGCATGTTGCTTTGGAGTAATGGTGGAACCGCACACGGAGATGGCAATGTCAGGCAAAGGTAGGTTAGTAGAAGGAGAGAACACGAGGAGTTCAGTTTTTGACAGGTTTAGTTTCAGATAGAGGGAGGACATGATGTTAGAGACAGCGGTAAGACAATCACTGGTGTTTTCTAATAAGGCAGGCGAGATATCAGGAGCAGAAGTGTATAATTGGGTGTCATCAGCATAGAGATGGTACTGGAAACCAAATCTACTGATTGTTTTTCCAATAGGGGCAGTATACAACGAGAAGAGAAGGGGGCCTAGGACTGATCCTTGAGGAACCCCAACAGTAAGGGGAAGGTGAGAGGAGGAGGAACCAGCAAAACATACAGTGAAGGATCGGTCAGAGAGATAGGAGGAGAACCAGGAGAGAACGGTGTCCTTGAGGCCGATGGAGCGGAGCATAGTGAGGAGGAGCTGATGATCCACAGTATCGAATGCTGCAGAGAGATCCAAGAGAATAAGCATGGAGTAGTGACCATTAGTTTTAGCTGTTAGTAGGTCATTAGAGACTTTAGTGAGGGCAGTTTCAGTAGAGTGTAAAGAGCGGAAGCTAGATTGAAGAGGGTCTAGAAGAGAGTTATCTGAGAGATAGCGGGTAAGACGGGAGTGGACCAGGTGTTCGAGGAGTTTAGAGATGAAGGGAAGATTAGAGACAGGTCTATAATTAGCGGCACAGTTTTGGTCGAGGGATGGTTTTTTAAGTAACGGATGTATGATGGCATGCTTAAATGAGGAGGGAAAAATACCAGAAGTGGGGGAAAGGTTGAATATTTTTGTTAGGTGAGAGGTGACAGCCGGGGAAAGGGACTGGAGGAGATGTGACGGAATGGGGTCACTGGTGCAAGTGGTTGGGCAAGAGGATGCAAGGAGCTTGCTTAGTTCTTCTTCTGTAACTGGTTCAAAGTCAGAGAGTGAACTAGATGCAGTGGGGGAGGGAGGACAGTGCATGGTATGAAGAGATTGGGAGATGATTTCCTGTCGAATGTGGTCAATTTTTTCTTTGAAGTAATTGGCCAGATCGTCAGCGCGGAGATCCGTGGTTGGGGCCTGCTCTCTTGGGTTGAGTAGGGACTGGAACGTGTCAAAGAGACGTTTAGGGTTATTGGACAGGGAGGTGATGAGGGTGTTGAAATAGGTTTGTTTGGAGAGGTGAAGGGCAGAATTGTATGTCTTTAGCATGAACTTATAATGGATGAAGTCTTCGGGTAGATTAGATTTTCTCCACAGACGTTCTGCGCACCTGAGCACCGCTGCAGGAAACGTGTTTGCAGCGTGTGCCACGGTTGTTGCCGTCTGTGCTGAGTTGTTTTATGTATAGGAGGAGCAGCTTCATCCAGAGCACTTTGCAGTGTTTCATTGTAATTCTTCAGAGCAGAATCAGGACATGAGATGGAGAAGATTGGGGCCAATGAGGACTGCAGGTTCTTCATAAGTTTCTGGGTGTTAATGGCCTGTATGTTTCTATAAGTGTGGAAAATGGGGGTGACCTGAGCTGGATGGCAGTTCTTGATAGAGAATGAAAGAAGGTTGTGGTCAGAGAGAGGGAAAGGGGAGTTTGTGAAATCATCCACTGAGCAAAGCCGGGAGAAGACCAATTTGGCCGTTCTAGCTAGTAAATTAAGGGGTTAAATGGCGGAAAAAATTCATATGAGGACAACCAGCAGAGGGCGCCCTCTTATGTTTTCGAGCCAGAAAGCTTTCTAGGAAAGTTCCCACGATCTAGGAACAGCCAGCAGAGGGCGCCTTACCGCAAATGAAGGTAAATATAGGTCAATGACCTACTTTACCTACATTCTCCGGGGTTTTGCAGACATGAGCTGCTGCATTAGCAAAGCTCGTGGCTGCAAAATATTTTAACCCCTTCAGATGGATTTACATCGTTGGACTTTACAGATCTGCGGAAGGTAAGGATATTGTTGGTTTATTATAGTTTTTTTTTCCAGAACGAGGGTGATTGGATTGGGCGTTAAATAAAATATTACAACAACCTTTGTTTTTATTTCATTAAATTAATTTTTAATAATGTTTTTGTGTTTTTTTAACTCTTTACTAGTATTGGATTAATAATGGATAGGTGTCATAATTGACGCCTCTCCATTATTAATTTGGCTTAATGTCACCTTACAATAGCAAGGTGGAATTTACCCTTCATTACCCCATATCCCACCGCTACACGGGAATGGGAAGAGAGTGGCCAAGTGCCAGAATAGGCGCATCTTCCAGATGTGCCTTTTCTGGGGTGGCTGGGGGCAGGTGTTTTTAGCCAGGGGGAGGGGGGGGCAATAACCATGGACCCTCTCCAGGCTATTAATATCTGCCCTCAGTCACTGGCTTTACTACTCTGGCGGAGAAAATTGTGCGGGAGCCCACGCCAATTTTTTCCGCCATTTAACCCCTTAATTTACTAGCTAGAACGGCCAAATTTTGCATAGACACACTACTAACATTAGTAGTGAGGAATATGCAAAAAAAATGGTGATATGAGATGGTTTACTGTATGTAAACCAGGTCTCATATCATGTCGGGTTTTAGGAAGGAGAAAGCAAAAGCCGGTAATTGAATTACCGGCTTTCTGCTATATCGGGCTGGATGAAATATTAATATACATACATATATGTGTCTACTGATATATATATATATACAGTGGGGCAAAAAAGTATTTAGTCAGTCAGCAATAGTGCAAGTTTCACCACTTAAAAAGATGAGAGGCGTCTGTAATTTACATCATAGGTAGACCTCAACTATGGGAGACAAACTGAGAAAAAAAATCCAGAAAATCACATTGTCTGTTTTTTTAACATTTTATTTGCATATTATGGTGGAAAATAAGTATTTGGTCAGAAACAAACAATCAAGATTTCAGGCTCTCACAGACCTGTAACTTCTTCTTTAAGAGTCTCCTCTTTCCTCCACTCATTACCTGTAGTAATGGCACCTGTTTAAACTTGTTATCAGTATAAAAAGACACCTGTGCACACCCTCAAACAGTCTGACTCCAAACTCTACTATGGTGAAGACCAAAGAGCTGTCAAAGGACACCAGAAACAAAATTGTAGCCCTGCACCAGGCTGGGAAGACTGAATCTGCAATAGCCAACCAGCTTGGAGTGAAGAAATCAACAGTGGGAGCAATAATTAGAAAATGGAAGACATACAAGACCACTGATAATCTCCCTCGATCTGGGGCTCCACACAAAATCCCACCCCGTGGGGTCAGAATGATCACAAGAACGGTGAGCAAAAATCCCAGAACCACGCGGGGGGACCTAGTGAATGAACTGCAGAGAGCTGGGACCAATGTAACAAGGCCTACCATAAGTAACACACTACGCCACCATGGACTCAGATCCTGCAGTGCCAGACGTGTCCCACTGCTTAAGCCAGTACATGTCCGGGCCCGTCTGAAGTTTGCTAGAGAGCATTTGGTTGATCCAGAGGAGTTTTGGGAGAATGTCCTATGGTCTGATAAAACCAAATTGGAACTGTTTGGTAGAAACACAACTTGTCGTGTTTGGAGGAAAAAGAATACTGAGTTGCATCCATCAAACACCATACCTACTGTAAAACATGGTGGTGGAAACATCATGCTTTGGGGCTGTTTCTCTGCAAAGGGGCCAGGATGACTGATCCGGGTACATGAAAGAATGAATGGGGCCATGTATCGTGAGATTTTGAGTGCAAACCTCCTTCCATCATCAAGGGCATTGAAGATGAAACGTGGCTGGGTCTTTCAACATGACAATGATCCAAAGCACACCGCCAGGGCAACGAAGGAGTGGCTTCGTAAGAAGCATTTCAAGGTCCTGGAGTGGCCTAGCCAGTCTCCAGATGTCAACCCTATAGAAAACCTTTGGAGGGAGTTGAAAGTCTGTGTTGCCAAGCGAAAAGCCAAAAACATCACTGCTCTAGAGGAGATCTGCATGGAGGAATGGGCCAACATACCAACAACAGTGTGTGGCAACCTTGTGAAGACTTACAGAAAACGTTTGACCTCTGTCGTTGCCAACAAAGGATATATTACAAAGTATTGAGATGAAATTTTGTTTCTGACCAAATACTTATTTTCCACCATAATATGCAAATAAAATGTTAAAAAAACAGACACTGTGATTTTCTGGATTTTTTTTTCTCAGTTTGTCTCCCATAGTTGAGGTCTACCTATGATGTAAATTACAGATGCCTCTCATCTTTTTAAGTGGTGGAACTTGCACTATTGCTGACTGACTAAATACTTTTTTGCCCCACTGTATATATATATATATATACAGTATATATGTTTTTTTTTTTTTTTACACATGGATCCCTTGTATAGCCGTATGTCGGTTTTGCAAGCCTGCGATAAAAACACGCAGTACGGATGACATACGGATTACATACGGAGGATGCCATGCGCAAAAAAAAGCTGAAACAACCTGCCTACGGAGGAGCTACGGACCACTATTTTCGGGACTTTTCAGCGTATTACGGCCGTAATATACGGACCGTATTTTCATACGCTGAGTGTGAAGCCGGCCTTATACTCACCAACTCACCTATTCCACCGAAGCCCTCGTTCTTCTGTAGTGAAACAAAAATTAAAAAACGACAATATCCCTCACGTGTCTGTCGTTTTGTCCCACACGGTAATCCATGTCTGGAGGATAAATAGTTTCCAACCTGGATGGTGCCAAGATGCGAAGGTCCATGATGAGAACCACCGGTGAATGAGGTGTTGCTAGTGCAGCCTCAGTGACTGGCGGTGACATCATCGAGGTTACCTCAGGTCACTGAGGGTCCGTTTCCAGCCAGGCAGAACCGCAGTGACCTCAGCACCGTGGGAAAAAGTCAGTGATGAGGTCACCGCAGTTCAGCTCAGTGAGTTCACAGCAGATCACTGTGAGAATTGCTCAATGTGATCTGCGGTGAAGTCACTAACTTGAACTGCTTACCGTATTTTTCGGACTGTAAGACGCACTTTTTCCCCAAAAAAATTGTGAGGAACATGGGGGGTGCGTCTTACAGTTCGCACACAGGCTTACCGGTTGGTTGCGGCAGTGGTGTGGTATGGCGACGGCAGAGGTGCGGTGATGTGGAGGGGCAGTGGGCGGCATGGTGTGCACCTGAGCAGGGTACCTACCTCAGGAGAGGTGACGAAGCAGCCCGGTGTCAACAGAGAGGGTGAGTATATGTTTATTTTTTATTTTAAGTCTGTATACTACGTGGCTCTGTGCTGTATACTCTGTTGCTGTGCAATATAATACGTGGCTGTGCAATATACTACGTGGCTGGGCAATATACTACGTGGCTCTGTGCTGTATACTACGTGACTGGGCAATATACTACGTGACTGGGCAATATACTACGTGGACATGCATATTCTAGAATACCCGATGCGTTAGAATTGGGCCACCATCTAGTTATTTAAAGGGCCACTGTCACCCCCTCCAGCCGTTATAAACTAAAGGAGCCACCTTGTGCAGCAGTAATGCTGCATTCTAACATGGTGGCTCTTTTAGTTTTTGCTTCTGTAATTCCCTCAATAAAGCGTTTTATAATTTTCCCCAAATAGCTATCTTTAGCCAGGGAGGCAGGTCTGAAGCCCCCCTCTTTGAAGCGCCCAACTGCCGTCACTCATCTCTTCTGGGGCGCTGGTCGCCGCCCCTTCAGCGCGGTTTTCGTCTGAAATCCGGCGCCTGCGCTGTGCGTGCCTGCCAGGGGCAGGCGCATTGAGTAGTAGGCGTCATAGCTCAGATGCCGGGTTCCTGACGGCGCCTGTGCGGGCAGTGCGGCCACCCTGTTGCTGAATCCCCGTCCCGCACTGTGTTATGCATTATGCACAGTGCGGGGCGAGGATTCAGGGACAGGGTGGCCGCACTGCCCGCACAAGCGCCGTCAGGAACCCGGCATCTGAGCTATGACGGCCACAACTCAATGCGCCTGCCCCTGGCAGGCACGCACAGCGCAGGTGCCAGATTTCAGACGAAAACAGCGCTGAAGGGGCGGCGACCAGCACCCCAGAAGAGATGAGTGACGGCAGTTGGGCGCTTCAAAGAGGGGGCTTCAGACCTGCCTCCATGGACAAAGATAGGTATTTGGGGAAAATTATAAAACGCTTTATTGATGGAATTACAGAAGCAAAAACTAAAAGAGCCACCTTGTTAGAATGCAGCATTACTACTGCACAAGGTGGCTCTTTTAGTTTATAACTGCTGGAGGAGGTGACAGTGTCCCTTTAATAACTAGCTGAAGAGCCCGGCATTGCTCGGGCATAGTAACTAACTGTGGTTAGTTATAATAAAATACAATGATTATATTGCACATAAAAACATTTCACATCATATAATCAACACTACAGATTTGTAACATAAATTAACTAAACGATTACCTAAGTATTGATAGTATTTTATTTTCAACTCATTCAAGAGCCCTTTGGATAAACAACATTTTTGGTTTTTCCTTCCGATGCAAAGATGAACAGATTTTTGGCAGTTCCAACTCTTGCACAGGCCATGTAAAGTTGACCATGAGAAAAGCATGGAGATTGCAAATCCATCCCTACTACTTTCAATTACTGTCCTTGAGCCTTGTTAATGGACATTGCAAATGCCAGTCAAAGTGGAAACTGGAGGCGTTTAAAATCAAAAGGCAAATCAGATGGACTGAGAGGAATTCTTCGAATGAAAATGTCCTCTCCTTTGGCACATCCTGTTGCTGAGCTGTGTATCTAATCCTATCCTGTGTGATACTGTCTGCTGAGCTGTGTACCTAATCCTATCCTGTGTGTTACTGTCTGCTGAGCTGTGTATCTAATCCTATCCTGTGTGATACTGGGCTCCCTCTGCAGTCTGTGTCAGAGGGTGGTCTGTGTCGGCATGGTAATTATCTTATTTCCGGCTTTCCAGAAGGACGATAACACCATAGAAATGATAAGAATAATAGGCCTCAGTTACCACAACTGTCTACAAGGAAAACTGTTGCTCGTAGCAACCTATCACAGCACAGCTTCTTATAAACAGCTCTGGTGAAATGAATGATGCTTAGTGATTGGTTGCTATGAGGGCATGGATGATACACACACACGCTTAGTGATTGGTTGCCGATACACAAACACACACATTCATTTTTATATATATACAGTAGATAACTAGCTTTTTCCAGCCAGCTAACGCTCGGCACGCTCATTGCTATCTAATTAACGCTGCTGCTGCGGCCCTTTTTCATTTTTGTGTTTTCGTTTTTCGCTCCCCTCCTTCCCAGAGCCGTAACTTTTTTATTTTTCCGTCAATATGGCCATGTGAGGGCTTGTTTTTTGCGTGCCGAGCTGACGTTTTTAATGAAAGCACATTTGTGCAGATATGTTCTTTTTTGAGCGCCCGTTATTGCATTTGAATGCAATGTCGCGGCGATTAAAAAAAACGTAATTCTGGTGTTTCAATTTTTTTTTCTCGCTACGCTGTTTAGCGATCAGGTTAATGCTTTTTTTTTTACTGATAGATCGGGCGATTCTGAACGCGGCGATACCAAATATGTGTAGGTTTGATTTTTTTTTTTATTATATTTTGCATGGGGCGAAATGGGGGTTATTTAAACTTTCATATTTTTTTTTTTTTTTTTTCATATTTTTAAAAACATTTTTTTTTTTACTTTTGCCATGCCTCAATAGCCTCCATGGGAGGCTAGAAGCTGGCACCATTCGATCGGCTCTGCTATATAGCAGCGAACATCAGATCGCTGCTATGTAGCTGAATTGCAGGTGTGTTATGAGCGCCGACCACAGGGGGGCGCTCACAGTAGGCCGGCATCAGTAACCATAGAGGTCTCAAGGACCTCTATGGTTACCATCCTGACGCATCGCCGACCCCCGATCATGTGACGGGGGTTGGCGATGCGCTTCTTTTCCGGCCGCGCGACGGTTAAATGCCGCTGTCAGCGTTTGACAGCGGCATTTAACAGGTTAATAGCGGCGGGGGAATCGCGATTTCACCTGCCGCTATTGCGCACACATGTCAGCTGTACAAAACAGCTGACATGTCGCGACTTTGATGTGGGCTCAACGCCGGAGCCCACATCAAAGGGGGAGACACGATATGCGCAGTACATGTACTGCTCATGTCATGAAGGGGTTAAAGTAAATAATGACAACATTTAATAGCGCTTACGCAGGTGGTAAATTAACTTAAAATAAAGTTAATAACAGTGTGGGGACGGAGCCTCATTTGGTAATGTGTGGGGACGGAGCCTCGTGTGGTAATGTGGGGGGACGGAGCCTCGTGTGGTAATGTGGGGGGACGGAGCCTCGTGTGGTAATGTGGGGGGACGGAGCCTCGTGTGGTAATGTGGGGGGACGGAGCCTCGTGTGGTAATGTGTGGGGACGGAGCCTCGTGTGGTAATGTGTGGGGACGGAGCCTCGTGTGGTAATTTGTGGGGACAGGGCCTCGTGTGGTAATTTGTGGGGACGGAGCTTCATGTGATAATGTGTGGGGACAGAGCCTCGTGTGGTAATGTGGGGGGACGGAGCCTCGTGTGGTAATGTGTGGGGACGGAGCCTCGTGTGGTAATGTGTGGGGACGGAGCCTCGTGTGGTAATGTGTGGGGACGAAGCCTCGTGTGGTAATGTGTGGGGACGGAGCCTCGTGTAGTAATGTGGGGGGGTGGGATTATGTGTGGCAATGTGGTGGGGGGGCGGGATTATCTGTGGTAATGTGGTGGGGGGGCGGGATTATCTGTGGTAATGTGGTGTGGGGCGGGATTATCTGTGGTGATGTGGTGGGGGGCAGGATTATGTGTGGTGATGTGGGGGCAGGATTATGTGTGGTAATGTGGTGGGGAGGCGGGATTATGTGTGGTAATGTGGTGGGGGGCGGCATTATCTGTGGTAATGTGGTGGGGGCGGGATTATGTGTGGTGATGTGGTGGGGGGCAGATTATGTGTGGTGATGTGGGGGGTGGGATTGTGTGGTGATGTGGTAGGGGGCGGGATTATGTGTGGTGATGTGGTGTGGGGGCGGGATTATGTGGTAATGTGGTGTGGAGGCGGAATTATGTGTGGTAATGGGGGGCGGGATTATGTGTGGTGTTGGGGGCGGGATTGTGTGTGGTGATGTGTTGGGGGGCAGGATTATGTGTGGTGATGTGGCGGGGGTGGGATTTTTGTGTGGTAGGGGGGCGGGATTATGTGTGGTGATGTGGGGGGCGGGATTATGTGTGGTAATGTGGTGGAGCAGGATTATGTGTGGTAATGGGGGGCTGGATTATGTGTGGTGTTGGGGGGCAGGATTGTGTGTGGTGATGTGGTGTGGATTGTGTGTGGAAATGTGGTGGGGTAACGGGATTGTAATGTGGTGGGGGGTGGGATTGTGTGTGGTAATGTGGTGGCGGCAGGATTGTGTGTGGTAATGGGGTGGGGGGCGGGATTGTGTGTGGTAATGGGGTGGGGGGCGGGATTGTGTGGTGATGTGGTGGGGGGTGGAGCTACTGTGTAGGGGCGGGATTAGCGAGTAATCACGATGCCTCACATATATATATATATATATATATATATATATATATATATATATATATATATATATATATATATATATATATATATATATATATATATATATATATATATATATATATATATATATACACTAGCTGAAGAGCCCGGCGTTGCCTGGGCATAGTAAATATCTGTGGTTAGTTATAGCACGTCACTTCTCTTATTTTCCCATCACGCCTCTCATTTTCCCCCTCACATCTCTCATTTTCTCCCTCACACCTCTCATTTTCTCACTCACTCCTCTCATTCCCCCCTAACACTTGTCATTTCGACCTCACATCTGTCATTTTCCGATCACTACACTATTTTCCCTCACTCCTCTCATTTTGCACTCACACCTTTTCATTTTCACCTCACACCTCTCATTTTCACCTCAGTATATACATGTTTGTCATCTCCCTTATATATAGTATACACCTGTATGTCATCTCCTGTATATAGTATATACCTGCTGTGTGTCATCTCCCCTGTATATAGTATATACCTGTATGTCATCTCCTCCTATATATAGTATATACCTGTATGTCATCTCCTCATATATATAGTATATACCTGTATGTCATCTCCTTCTATATATAGTGTATACCTGTATGTCATCTCCTCCTGTATATAGTATATACCTGTGTGTCATCACCCCTGTATATAGTATATATCTGTGTGTCATCTCCTCCTGTATATATTATATACCTGTATGTCATCTTCTATATATAGCATATACCTGTATGTCATCTCCTGTATATAGTATATACCTGTAGGTAATCTGCTCCTGTATATAGTATATACCTGTGTGTCATCTCCTCCTGTATTTAGTATATACCTGTATGTCATCTACTCCTGTATATAGTATGTACCTGTATGTCATCTCCTCCTCTATATAGTATATACCTGTGTGTTATCTCTCCTGTATAAAGTATATATCTGTGTGTCATCTCCCCTGTATATAGTATATACCTGTGTGATCTCCTGTATTAGACCTCGTTAACACGTTATTTGCTCAGTATTTTTACCTCAGTATTTGTAAGATAAATTGGCAGCCTGATAAATCCCCAGCCAACAGGAAGCCCTCCCCCTGGCAGTATATATTAGCTCACACATACACATAATAGACAGGTCATGTGACTGACAGCTGCTGTATTTCCTATGTGGTACATTTGTTGCTCTTGTAGTTTGTCTGCTTATTAATCAGATTTTTATTTTTGAAGGCTAATACCAGACTTGTGTGTGTTTTAGGGCGAGTTTCGTTTGTCAAGTTGTGTGTGTTGAGTTGTGTGTGGCGACATGCATGTAGCGACTTTTGTGAGATGAGTTTTGTGTGGCAACATGCGTGTAGCAACTTTTTGTGTGTCGAGTTGCATGTACCAGGTTAGTGTAGCAAGTTGTGTGCAGCAAGTTTTGCGCATGGCGAGTTTTGCGCGTGGTGAGTTTTATGTCTGGTGCCTTTTGAGTATGTGCAAGTTTTGTGTGAGGCAACTTTTGCATGTGTTGCAAATTTTGTGCATGTGGCAATTTTTCCACGTGTGCAAGTTTTGCGTGTGGTGAGTTTTGCACATGTGGCGAGTTTTGCGTGAGCCTAGTTTTTGCATGTGGCGAGTTTTGCGCGTGGCGAGTTTTGAGCGGCGACTTTTGCGTTTCGACTTTTATGTGGCGAGGTTGGTGTATGTGTGGTGAAATGTGTGCTGAGGGTGGTATGTGTGTTCAAGCACGTGGTAGTGTGTGGCGCATTTTGTGTGTGTGTTCATATCCCCATGTGTGGTGAGTATCTCATGTCGGGGCCCCATCTTAGCAACTGATCGGTATATACTCTTTTGCGCCATTGCTCTCATTCTTTAAGTCCCCCTTGTTCACATCTGGCAGCTGTCAATTTGCCTCCAACACTTTTCCTTTCACTTTTCCCCATTATGTAGATAGGGGAAAAATAGTTTGGTGAATTGGAAAGCGCGGAGTTAAAATTTCACCTCACAACGTAGCCTATGACGCTCTCAGGGTCCAGACGTGTGACTGTGCAAAATTTTGTTTCTGTAGCTGCGACGCCTCCAACACTTTTCCTTTCACTTTTTTCCCCATTATGTAGATAGGGGCAAAATTGTTTGGTGAATTGGAAAGCGCGGGGTTAAAATTTCACCTCACAACGTAGCCTATGACGCTCTCAGGGTCCAGACGTGTGACTGTGCAAAATTTTGTTGCTGTAGCTGCGACGCTTCCAACACTTTTCCTTTCACTTTTTTCCCCATTATGTAGATAGGGGCAAAATTGTTTGGTGAATTGAAACGCGCGGGGTTAAAATTTCGCCTCACAATATAGCCTATGACGCTCTCGGGGTCCAGACGTGTGACTGTGCAAAATTTTGTGGCTGTAGCTGCGACGGTGCAGATGCCAATCCCGGACATACACACACACATACACACACACACACACATTCAGCTTTATATAGTAGATAAATACAGTTATACTCACCAACTCACCTATTCCACCGAAGCCCTCGTTCTTCTGTAGTGAAACAAAAATAAAAAAACAACAATATCCCTCACGTGTCTGTCGTTTTGTCCCACACGGTAATCCATGTCTGGAGGATAAATAGTTTCCAACCTGGATAGTGCCAAGATGCGAAGGTCCACGATGACAACCATCGGTGAATGAGGTGCTGCTAGTGCAGCCTCAGTGACTGGCGGTGACATCATCGAGGTTACCTCAGGTCACTGAGGGTCCGTTTCCAGCCAGGCAGAACCGCAGTGACCTCAGCACCGTGGGAATAAGTCAGTGATGAGGTCACCGCAGTTCAGCTCAGTGAGTTCACAGCAGATCACTGTGAGAATTGCTCAATGTGATCTGCGGTGAAGTCACTAACTTGAACTGCTTACCGTATTTTTCGGACTGTAAGACGCACTTTTTCCCCAAAAAAATTGTGAGGAACATGGGGGGTGCGTCTTACAGTTCGCACACAGGCTTACCGGTTGGATGCGGCAGTGGTGTGGTATGGCGGCGGCAGAGGTGCGGTGATGCTGAGGCGCAGTGGGCGGCATGGTGTGCACCTGAGAAGGGTACCTACCTCAGGTGAGGTGACGAAGCAGCCCGGTGTCAACAGAGAGTAGAGCCGGGTGAATCACGGGTTTCTCGGTGGCAGCGACCATATTCCTGAGGCCGCGCATGTGAAGATTGAGATCTCTGCTTCCCGGGACTTCAGGAAAATGGCGGCGGGAGGTGGCGCGTGCGCAGATTGAAATCACGGCTTCAGGAAAATGTCCGCCGCCATCCATCACAACCCATCCTGAAATCAGGTCACATCAGAGCAGCTTCCTGTCAGACCTCAGTCCATCTCCACTCCGCCATGTCTTGACAGGATCAGGATGCCTGACAGGACGCTGCTCATGACCTCTGTCTTCTGCTTCACACCGCCTGTACTGAAATCTAGGATGGGGTGTGATCAATGGTGGCTGCCATCTTTGAATCCAAACACACAACCCCTGTAACCCCTTTACCCCCAAGGGTGGTTTGCACGCTAATGACCGGGCCAATTTTTTTTACCACTGTCCCTTTATGAGGTTATAACTCTGGAACGCTTCAACGGATCTTGATGATTCTGACATTTTTTTCCTGTGACATATTTTACTTCATGCTAGTGGTAAAATGTATTTGATATTACCTGCATTTATTTGTGAAAAAAATGGAAATTTGGTGAAAATGTTAAAAATTTCGCAATTTTCCAACTTTGAATTTTTATGCCCTTAAATCACAGAGATATGCCACACAAAATACTTAATAAGTAACATTTCTCACATGTCTATTTTACATCAGCACAATTTTGGAACCAAATTTTTTTTTTTGTTAGGGAGTTATAAGGGTTAAAATATGACCAGCAATTTCTCATTTTTACAACACCTTTTTGTTTTAGGGACCACATCACATTTGAAGTCACTTTCAGGGGTCTGTCTATATGATAGAAAATACCCAACTGTGACACCATTCAAAAATCTGCACATCTCAAGGTGCTCAAAACCACATTCAAGAAGTTTATTAACCCTTCAGGTGTGTCACAGGAATTTTTGGAATGTTTAAACAAAATGAACATTTAACTTTTTTTCACAAAAAATTTTACTTCACCTCCAATTTATTTTATTTTATCAAGCGTAACAGGAGAAATTAGACCACAAAAGTTGTTATACAATTTGTCCTGAGTGCGCTGATACCCCATATGTGGGGGTAAACCACTGTTTGGGCGCATGGCAGAGCTCAGAAGGGAAGGAGCGCTGTTTGACTTTTCAATGCAAAATTGACTGGAATTGAGATAGGACGCCATGTCGCCTTTGGAGAGCCCCTGATGTGCCTAAACATTGAAACCCCCCCCAAGTGACACCATTTTGAAAAGTAGACCCCCTAAGGAACTTATCTAGATTGTGGTGAGAACTTTGAACCTCCTAGTGTTTCACTACAGTTTATAATGCAGAGCCGTGAAAATAAAAATTATTTTTATTTATTTATTTATTTTTCACAAAAATTATTTTTTAGGCCCGTTTTGAATTTTTCCAAGGGTAAAGGAGAAATTGGACCCCAAAAGTTGTCCAATTTGTCCTCCGTACACTGATACCCCATATGTGGGGGGGAACCACCGTTTGGGCGCATGACAGAGCTCGGAATGGAAGGAGCACCGTTTGGAATGCAGACTTAGATGGATTGGTCTGCAGGCGTCACGTTGCATTTGCAGAGCCCCTGATATACCTAAACAGTAGAAACCCCCCACAAGTGACCCCATATTGGAAACTAGACCCTCCAATGAACTAATCTAGATGTGTTGTGAGAACTTTGAACCCCCAAGTGTTTCACTACAGTTTATAACACAGAGTCGTGAAAATAAAAAAATCCTTTTTTTTCCACAAAAATTATTTTTTAACCCCCGGTTTTGTATTTTCCCAAGGGTAACAGGAGAAATTGGGCCCCAAAAGTTGATGTCCAATTTGTCCTGAGTACGCTGATACCCCATATGTTGGGGTAAACCCGTTTGGGCGCACGGGAGAGCTCGGAAGGGAAGGAGCTCTGTTTTACTTTTTCAACAAAGAATTGGCTGGAATTGAGATCGGACGCCATGTCGCGTTTTGAGAGCCCCTGATGTGCCTAAACAGTGGAAACCCCCCAGTTCGAAATGAAACACTAACCCAAACACACCCTTAACCCCAATCCCAACCATAACCCTAACCACACCCCTAACTCTAATCCCAACCCTAAATGTAATCCAAACCCTAACTTTAGCCCCAACCCTAACTTTAGCTCCAACCCTAACTTTAGCCCCAACCCTAACTTTAGCTCCAACCCTAACTTTAGCTCCAACCCTAACTTTAGCCCCAACCCTAACGGGAAAATGGAAATAAATACATTTTTTTTAAATTTTATTATTTTTTCCTAACTAAAGGGGTGATGAGGGGAGATTTGATTTACTTATATAGTGGGTTTTTTAGCGGATTTTTATGATTGGCAGCCGTCACACACTAAAAGACGCTTTTTATTGCAAAAAATAGTTTTTGCGTCTCCACATTTTGAGAGCTATAATTTTCCATATTTTGGTCCAGCGACTCATGTTAGGTCTTTTTTTTTTTGCGGGACGAGTTGACGTTTTTATTGGTACCATTTTCGGGCACGTGACTTTTTTTATCGCTTTTTATTCCGATTTTTGTGAGGCAGAATGACCAAAAACCAGCTATTCATGAATTTCTTTTGGGGGGGGGGGGGGGGGCGCTTATACCGTTCCACGTTTGGTAAAATTGATAAAGCAGTTTTATTCTTCGGTTCAGAATGATTACAGCGATACCTCATTTATATCTTTTTTTTAAGTTTTGGTGCTTTTATACGATAAAAACAATTTTATATAAAAAATAATTATTTTTGCATCGCTTTATTCTGAGGACTATAACTTTTATTTTTTCGTTGATGATGCTGTATGGCGGCTTGTTTTTTGCGGGACAAGATGACGTTTTCAGTGGTACCATTGTTATTTATATCCGTCTTTTTGATCGCGTGTTATTCCACTTTTTGTTTGGCGGTATGATAATAAAGCGTCGTTTTTTGCCTCGTTTTTTTCGGTGTTCACTGAAGGGGTTAACTAGTGGAACAGTTTTATAGGTTGGGTCGTTACGGACGCGGCGATACTAAATATGTGTACTTTTATTGTTTTTTTATTTAGATAAAGAAATGTATTTATTGGAAGAATATTTTTTTTTCTTTATTTTAGGAATTTTATTTTTATTTATTTATTTTACACGTAAATATATATATTTTTTCACTTCTTTACATTGCCCCGGGGAGGGGAGGGGGGGGGCATCACAGTAAAGTGACAGATCACTGATCTGACACTTTGCAATGCACTGTGTCAGATCAGCGATCATGCAGGCACTGCAGGGAGGCTTCCCGACGCCTGCTCTGAGCAGGCGCTTGAAAGCCACCTCCCTGCAGGACCCAGAAGGCCCCCCACGGCCATTTTGGGTCCGGACCTGCAGGGAGGAGGAGGTAGGAGACCCTCTGAGCAACACGAGCACATCGCGTTGCTCCGAGGGTCTCAGGGAAGCAAGCAGGGAGCCCCCTCCCTGCGCGATGCTTCCCTAAGCCGCCTGAATGCTGCGATCATCTTTGATCGCAGTGTGCTGGGGGTTAATGTGCCAGGAGCGGTCCGTGACCACTCCTGGCACATAGTGCCGGATGTCAGCTGCGATAGTCGGTTTATCGCGTTAGACGTACTATCCCGTCAGTGGTCATACAGGCCCATACCACCGTGACGGGATAGTACGTCTAATGTCAGAAGGGGGTTAAGGTTAAATTCTCACAATGAGTTTTTGATGTGTATTTTCTTTACAATACAAATCCAGAGTCTTAGGCTTCGTGTCCACGATCAGCTTTTGGTGAGTTTTTAGTGCTGCAGAATTTCTGCTCCTATTATGTAAATTATGCTACTTGCATTTTTATCAAATTTTTGATTATGCAATTTTTGTTTTTTTGTGTCATGCTTTAAATAAAGCGGCTTTGTTTTTGATACTTCTTAGTTTTGATATACTTAGGTGGGTATTACATGCAGGTTTTTTCCTCTACGGAAATGCACAAAACATGCATGTGTATATTTACTTGCAGACTTTCCACGTGTAATGCGAGTTTATGGGGAAAATACATATAGAAAAGCAGATTGACATATTGCAGAATTGGAAGTCAATTTACGCAGAGTAAACAAAAAGCACAGTGGGCCTGAGATGTCTATAAAACCCATCCACTTTGCTGGAACTGGAAGACACTGCGTTTTTTACACGGCAAAAATATGGGTAAAAAATTCAGCAAAAGCTCATCATGGGAACGTAGCCTTACATTTCCAGCAAGGTGGATGGGATTTACAGAAATCTTTCAGCCCACTGTGCTTTTCTTTTATCAGTTACATAAAGTGACCGATTGCGTGTGCTGCTAATTTCTCTTTCGGGTCCATTGAGTTTTATGTGTGGATTTTCCCCACAGATTTGCATTAGATGTGGAAAATCTACAGGCTAAAAACGCATTTGTCTTTTTACTGCGTTTCCTTTGCGGGAAGGCACTAAAAATGCATGTACCGTAATAAACATGACCCTAACAATAAAGTTTTGTCAAAGTCAAATAACAGGAAGTATCAAAAACAAAGAAGCTTTATTTAAAACATGATATTCCAAAAGAAAACAAAAATCAGTCAAAACACAAAAATGCTTGTAAAAAAATACAAGTAACCTAATTAGTGCAGAAAATGTGCAGCATCAAAAACTCATCTTGGAAACATAGCCCGAGAATACATTCCCACGATCAGTATTTGTGTTCTTATTGTCTTTGTCGCTGCGGTTCTGTGTTTCTTTTTGGTATGTCATGTTTTAAGTAAAGTGGCTTCGTTTTTGATACTTAAGTTACGTTCACATTTGCGTCTTTGGGCGCAGCGTCGACGACGCAACGCAAAACGCATGTCAAACGCATACACAACGCAGCGTTTTTTGACGCATGCGTTGTCCTATACAATTGAAGATAAAAAACGCCCCAAAAAGTGTCCAGACAATTCATCACTTGCATTTTACTCAAAAGGCGCATGCGTCCAACAACGCGGGTCAACGCAGGCACCTGCGCCCTATGCGTTTTACATAGACACTAATGTGTTTTTTTGGCGCATTTACGACGCAAGTGCGTTGCTTTTCAGAAATGTGACGCAGAAAAAAATGCAACATGTAGCATCGTCCGCGCCCTGTCTGGTGCGCCAAAATGACGCATGCGTTGTACAACGCTTGAAAACGCATACCGGCGCATGTCCATGCGCCCCCATGTTAAAGATAGGGGCGCATGACGCATGCGTCGGTATCCGTCGACGACGCTGTGCCCAAAGACGCAAATGTGAACGTAACTTTACTGGTATTTAGTATGTGCGGCTTTTGCCTGTGGATTTTTCACGTCTAATTCAAATTTTACGGCTTGTTTTCATCAATCTAACAACCAAATATTGCTTATTTTTTAAAAAGAAATATCCTTACTGATGACTGTTTCCTATGGAGAGATCAGGGATTGTAGTGACGAAAGTACAGAATTTAGGAAGGATCTTACTTTCAAGGGATTTTCTAAGGAATCTAAAAAATACAGAACACTGCCCAACAGTTGGATTAGCAAACAAAGCATCGCCGACTTACCCCAGAACATATCCCGAATCCATAGCTGAAGATTTAGTACATGAAGTGCTGATGTATCCTGAGGAATATGAATGGAAGTCTTCTTCCTTCTGTCACCTTTGTTACTTTAGTTATCAGTGTCCTCCACACTACTTACATGGTAAGTTATAAAACGCAGATAAGTTGAAGGTGCAG
This sequence comes from Ranitomeya imitator, assembly GCF_032444005.1. NCBI lineage: Eukaryota > Metazoa > Chordata > Amphibia > Anura > Dendrobatidae > Ranitomeya > Ranitomeya imitator. Next base: position 337,442,521 of record NC_091282.1, read on the forward strand.
CAGCCTGCCTATATTAACATAAAATAATCCTCTGCTAAAGGGATTGTGTTACCTTTAGCCCCTTAATGACCGCCAATACGTCTTTTAATTGACCTGAGATAAAAGAGAATAGTATCCCCACACAGGTGACAATCCCGCAGCTGTCGGCTGTACACTATAGCTGACAACTTGCTGCATCAGCCATGATCAGTGTTTGTACCATCCAAATCTGTTTAACCCCTTAGATGCTGCTGTCAATAGTGACTGCATCATTATAAATGGTTAACAGAGTGTGGGGGCTTCCTCTTTATCCCAATTGGTTGCCTCAGATCATGAATTTGTGGTCCTGTTTGCCATGGCAATTCACGACCAAATAGCGGCCTCAGAGTCTGACGGCTGTAGTAATCTGTTCAGAAGTTAGAAGCATTTAGGTGGTAAAAACACACGTTTTCATTTCTGTCATGCCACTTTGCATTAATTCCTGAAAAGCACCTGAAGGGTTAATAAACTACCTGACAGCAGTTTTCAATATGTCAGGGGGTGCTGTCTTTAAAATGGTATCACTTTTGGGGGTTTTACACTTCAAACATGGATAAGTCCCTAAAATATTAGATTTTGTAAGTTTCCTTGAAAAAAGTGAAAAATTATTGCTACATTTTTAAACCTCCTAAAAAGCTAACAAAATAAAAGAACATTTTACAAACGATGCTGATGTAAAGCCGACATGAGGGAAATGTTATTTATTAAAGTTTTGCAATGGTATGACTATCTGGATTAAAGGGATACTCATTCAAAGTTTGAAAATTGCAAATTTTTTTACATTTTTCTCACATTTCTGATATTTTTTATAAATAAACACAAAACTTGTCGACCTAAATTTACCATTATCATAAAGTATAATGTGTCATGAAAAAACAATCTCAAAATCACTGGGATTTGTTAAAGCGTTCCAGAGTTATTGCCACATAAAGTGACACTGGTCAGATTTATATAAATTGACACTGTCACTAAGGCTGGTTTCACACTTGCGTTTCAAAACGCATGCGCTTTAAAAAAAAACGCATGGTGAAAAAACGCATGTAAACGCGTGCAAACGCTGCGTTTTTTTGACGCATGCGTTTTTGCATGTGGTGAAAAAAACGCAGCGTTTTGACGCGTTTACATGTGTTTTTTCATGCGTTTGCGTTTTTTAAACGCATGCAGATAAATGTGTGACAGCTGCCAATCATCAAAATAAAGTAAAAAACCCACTATAAACAGAAAGAGCTAGGGTTAGGGCTAGGGGTAGGGTTAGGGGTAAGGATCCTAACCCTAACCCTAAAGGGATCCTAACCCTAACCCTAACGGGATCCTAACCCTACCCCTAACCCTAACGGGATCCTAACCCTAACCCTAAAGGGATCCTAACCCTACCCCTAACCCTACCCTTAAAGGGATTAGGGTTAGGGGTAGGGTTAGGGGTAGGATCCCTTTATCAATTTTATGGTGTGGGGTGGTTTATCAGTGTGTTTTTTTTTTTTTTAAACGCATGCGTTTTTTGCATGTGGTTAAAAACGCATGCGTATACATAGACAGCAATGCATTTTTTTTGCCGCAAAAAAAAGCATGCTTTTTTTGCGGCAAAAAAAACGCCACTAAAAATACTACATGTTGCATTTCTGCAACACAACGCATGCAGAAAAAAAACGCATGCGTTGCAAAAACGCATGCGTTTTTAATGTTAAATATAGGGGAAAACGCATGCTTTTTTTTTGCGTTTTTTACCGCAAAAACGCGAAAAAAAAAAACTGCAAATGTGAAACCACCCTAAGGGGTTAAAAACACTATGTAGTTGTAATCTAGAGGCAAAGTGGGTGAGTAGTGAGTAAGGTAACTATCAGCAGGTATTTGAACCCCAAACTGACATAATTGCTTGCTGCAATGCAGAATAAACCCTTCCCTTTGTTTCATCAATCCTCGGTTTCCTTGCAAAGAACCCCAATTCCAATTTTATGCTAATGAGGTGCACGTACAGAGTGCTTGGCTCTACACTTACAGCTCTCTCACCCTCTAACTGCCTCCTGTCACTGACTGACAGGTCAGTCTTCTGGAGGCGACAGTTTGCCTTTAAGCTTAGAAATAAAATAAATGATGATAAGTGCTATTCAATAACACTGGGGAGAATGGCAGCCCCCCTCATAAGAATTAGGCAATAAAGGGGGGGTCTCATGGCCACACAGGCTATGAATATGTTGATGGAATAGTTCTGTGAAAGGGTTAATTTTTGAAGCAAAAGTTGCTGGGTGAATTTAAGTTATTTTTAGAAGCACTGGTTTAGTCTAGTCAGTTTTAGCGCCCTTTTAACGGCTGTTCATTGCTGGGCTGTTGCCGGTGTATTTAAAGCCAGTCTTGGCAGATTTTAGGCACTCTGAGGCGAGTGCTGAAGAAAGAAGATACCAGCTCCATGGAAGATTTACTTCAGAAAATCCTGTCAAGGGCTGGGGAAGAGGACGGAGCGGAATGGCTGAGGAGCTGCCTTGCTGTAAAACCTATAACGGCAGCTCCGGAAGCATTCCCTCCTCCTTCTAACCCAAGCTTACCTCAGCAGCAGCCGGCTCCCCTCCGGTATCCCCGCCGAGATCTCACAGCAGCGGCAGAAGACGGAAGCCCAGGTCTGCATACTCACCTTCATCGGTGTCTTCACGCTCCAGTCAACAAACAGAGACGAGCATGAAGTCCCGTCCGCCTTCTGCTGGGAAGTCTCGCAGCCCGGAGCGAGACTTCCCACCTCAGCAAGGAGGCGCGACGGCGGCGTCATCAGGAGTCGCCGCCAAGGCAGGCGTGCACCGCGGCCGTAAAAGCGCCGCGCCTGCAGCGCCAAATTTGAAAATCCAGGCGGTTCCTTCATCCACAGCGAGCGCCCTGCACGAAGCACCCCCAAGCCTGCGACCCAGCCAGGACAAAGACCCTGAAGAAAGGCCCTCTATCCTCGCCTAAAACGGAAGGCTTGAGCGCAGGCTGCACACGATGGACCTCCGGACGACAGACACCATGGAAGGGGTGAGAGCTTTCCTGTGTCAGTACCTTTATGTGATGTGGATCTTAAACACATGCTAAAGAACGTGCTTACTGAGGCGTTAGGTGAAGCCTTTAAATCTGCTTCACCTGTAAGCCCCACTATAGACTTATCTAGTGATTCGCCTGTAGTTCCTATTCCTTCTTCTTCCTCGCAGGGAACAGCTGGGTAAACTGGATAAAAAAGATGATAAAATTGAACCAGATGAAGTTAAACGTGGTTCGATTAAATCATTCAATAATTGGATCCAGGCATTCTCTATTTATTCAGTTGTTCTTGGCGAGAAATCCCCTCATTTATGTAGTAAACTTTTTCAGCATGTTGATATTATCCTGGGAGCATACAGGAATTTTGGCGGATTTGCTTGGTTGAATTATGATGAAGCTTTCCGCCCAAAAATTATCCATATATCATGAGGTAAATTGGGGTAGCAAAGATGTAGGGCTATGGCTCCATTTAATGCTTCCTCAGAGACAATTTTCTAGTAGATCAGCACCCACATCTCAGCCAAGGAAAGGCTTTTGCTTTGCATTTAATGAATCCGTATGTAAATGGGGTAGTAGTTGCAGGTTCCGGCATGAGTGTTCCTTTTGTGAAAACTCACACCCCGTTTTCCAAATACTTTAAAAAACAAGCCCAATCCTTATATAGGGATCCTAATTCAAAAGGCACAGACTCCGGTGATGGTGGAAAGAATGGCTCCGTGGCTAAACCGTTATCCAGATCAAGTGATCAGTGATCTGCTTTTCAATGTTTTTTTGAATGGCTTTTTCATTCCTCCATTTCAGGGGACTGGTTGTAAAATTGTCAAAAATTTACACTCAGTGTTCATACATCCGGAGGTATTTAGAGAAAAAATCAAAAGCGATCTGTTACTAGGCAGAGTGGCGGGTCCATTTTCGTCTCCACCTTTTCAGAATTTCCCCATTGGGCGTAGTCCCTAAGAAGGAGGCTGGCTCTTTCCGCCTTATTAATCACTTGTCTTACCCTCCTGGTGCTTCTTTAAATGATGAAGTAGATAAAACGGTTTGTTCCGTAACTTATTCATCATTTGATGTGGAAATTGACTTACTAAAGCAATTCGGAAGTGGAGCTTTAATGTATAAATCTGACATTAAATCTGCTTTCAGGCTCCTTCCGGTTCATCCTGACGGTTTTTCTTCCTTGGGTTTTCATTTTGAGAATGAATTTTTCTTTGATAAATGCCTTCCCATGGGGTTTTCTCTTTCCGGTTTTTATTTTGAGAGCTTTTCTTCTTTTTTGCACTGGGTTTTGGCCTTTCAATCTTCAGAGGTCGGTATACTACACTACCTTGATTACTTTCTTTTCATAGGTCCGCCTTCCTCTGCTAAGTGTCTGCATACGCTGAATAATTTTATTGGCATGTGTAAATACTTTGGCGTCCCAATCGCGGATGAGAAAACGGTTTTCCCTTGTACAATTATCGAATTTTTGGGGATAACTTTGGATTCCTCTAAAATGGAATGTAGGCTCCCTGAAGAAAAAATTACTAAATTGCGTTCTGCATTGAATAATTTTCTCTCTAAAAAGAAAATTACCCTAAAAGACTTACAATCCCTTTTGGGTTTATTGAATTTTGCTTTAAGGATTATAACAATTGGTCGGGCATTCTTCTCGTCGCCTTTATGATTCTACTCGAGGTTTTTCATCCCCAAATTCCCACATCAGAGTCGGTTTGGAAGTAAGGGAAGATGCTAAAATTTGGCTCTCTTTTCTTACTAATTTTAATGGCAAAACTTGTTGGCGATCCCCTTTTGTCTCCTCAGACTCTTTTCCGCTTGTTTTTTTCAGTACATAGTTCTTCCGGTTGTGGCATTCTTTTTTCGACACATTGGATGTCGCAGCTTTGGCCCGAAACATGGGTTGTCTCCGGCGTGACCAGGAACACAATGGTTTTGGAAATTCCATTCCATTTTTGTTGCAGTTTCCCTGTGGGGGTCCTATATGCAAAACTCGAGGGTAAGTATTTTATCTATGGACCCGAGTGTTCTTTTTTCCATTAACACTTTGTCGTCAAAAAACAAATGGGTTGCTTGCATTCTAAAGACAACTGGTATTGGTTTGTCTTAAATCCAACATTTGGCTGAAAGCATATTCTGGCAAAAGCAAATGGATTTCGGCAACCGATGCACTACGTGAACATCATTGGTCGCTCTTTCATTCGCAGATGCCCGATGCGGATCCGGAAGGGACACCCTGCCCTCAGTCTATTTGGAAAGTGATTCCAATTTGATCCCCCATCTTATTAGAAATTCGTTATCTATTCGATCATGGGCCAGTTATTCGGCTGCATGGAAATTGTGGACTGAATTTTGTAGTTTAAATGTTTTTAATCCTAAGGTAGCCAGCCCTATTTCCGGTCTGAAGTTCGCGGAGTCGTTAATTACTCAGGGCCTATCGTATTCTGCCGTAACCAAACACCTAGCGGGTGTCTCATTTTTCATTAGACTTGGCGGCGAAACATCTTTGGCTTCCCTTTTTCCGATTAAGCAGCTTCTGAAAGGCTACAAGAAAGGTAGCTTTCAGCCTGACAGCAGACGCCCAATTCTCTGTCACTGTTGAAAGATCTTTGCTCGGCCCTAAGCCAAGTTTGTTCCGATTCAGATGAGGTTTCTTTATTTTATGCTGCATTTTGCTTGACATTTTTCGGGGCCCTCCGAATAGGGTAGGTGGTATCTGGTACAAAATCGCAACCCTCAGGTTAAATGCTTTCAGATTTAAAACTCAAGGACAATTTTATTATTTTATTCATTAAAAGGTCTAAGGCTACGTTCAGACTAGCGTTATGCTAGTGTGCGTCGCGTTAGCGTCGGGCGATGCAGCGGCGACGCACGCGTCATGCGCCCCTATACTTAACATGGGGGACGCAGGCGTTTTTGTTTGTTGCGTTGTGCGACGCATGCATCTTTTTTGCCGCAAGCGTCGGACCAAGAAAACGCAACAAGTTGCATTTTTCTTGCGTCCGATTTTCGGCAAAAAACGACGCATGCATCGCAAAACGCAGCGTTTTTGCGTGCGTTTTGTCGCGTTTTTGCGTGCGTTGTGCGTTGCGTCGCCGACGCAGCAGCGCACAACGCTAGTGTGACCGTAGCCTAAAACAGATCAGTTGGCCAGGGGAGTAAGTTTGAAAATTGCTTCTTTTGCCGATACTGCTATGTGTTCGGTGTCAAACATTAAAAGATGGCTGCTTGTTAGAACTAAAAAGGAGGGCCCGTTATTTTTGCATAAGGACGGTTCTCCAGCTACAATTTTTCAGTTTAATTTTATTCTGAAGAATTGTTTGAGAGTTCTAGGGAAGCAACATCTTAGAATAACATCTCATTCCTTCAGGATTGGAGCGGCTACGGAGGCGTCTAGGGATGGCTTTTGTGATTCCCAAATCAGGCAAATTGGTCGATGGGAGTCGGGGAGGTTTAAACTTTATATTCGGCACGATTTATACGATGACTAATCTGTATTTCAATTTCAGGTCCCTTCATAATTTGGGTCATCGGTCACTCTTTCATTTATTGGGCCCAGAAAAGAGTGTCAACTATGCTACTCCGAAAATTTGTCTTTCGATGTTTCTAAGGTGCAGATCTTCTGGCATGGAGTTCGTGGTTTACGATGGTCTAATTTAGTTTTAGAGTTCCATTCCCAGACTTTGTAGTGTTTCATGCGGGCGGGAATGATCTCAGGAAACTAAAGACCCTGGACTTATTAGCCATCATGCGTTCCAATATTGTTAGTCTTAGGCAATCTTTTCCTTATCCGGGTTTTGTTTTTTCAAAGATCATTCCCAGGCTTTTGTGGAATATTCCAGAATTCAGATTTATGGATAAAGTTCGCAAGAGAGTTAATACGTAGAAGCATGGAAAAGTTCTTGCCTCTAGTCAATGGTTTTTCTTTTAGGCATGATGACCTCAAGGGTTTTTTACCGGGGCTGTATCGCCAGGATTTTATTCACTTATCCAACATTGGCCTTGACATATTTAACCTAAATTTACAAAATATTGTGGAGAAATGGCTGTGTGTTTTTTTGGGGGCGCCTCAACTCTTTGAGTAGAGGCTCTTGGGAAAAATATTCCGGTTCCTGGATGGATTGTTTAATGGAGTCTTGGAATGTTTGGTTATTTATATGAATCGTTCAATTGGTATGTTTACTGTTATATTTTTAAGTTACTCAAGAATAAACATCACGGCCAATTTTATTCCACAATATTTTGTGTCATTATTTTAGTATGAATGAGACTTGTGTTGCCATGGCAGCCCCCCCCATAAGAATTCGGGAATAAAGGGGGGGGTCTCATGGCCACACAGGCTATGAATATGTTGATGGTATAGTTCTGTGAAAGGGTTAATTTTTGAAGCAAGTTGCTGGGTGAATTTAAGTTATTTTGAGAAGCACTGGTTTAGTCTAGTCAGTTTTAGCGCCCTTTTAACGGCTGTTCATTGGTGGACAGTGCGTTGCTGGGCTGTTGCCGGTGTATTTAAAGCCAGTCTTGGCAGATTTTAGGCACTCTGAGGCGAGTGCTGAAGAAAGAAGATCATCCTGCTTACACTGCAAGGATATCATGAACGTTTATTCCTAGGAACGCTCATTCACAATAATCTTTTAGTGTAAATACTTTAGTCAATTTTCACAAAACAATCCTTGATATTCCTTATTACACTTGGATCAAAGGTGCTCTATGAGGCAGTGGAAAATAGTCATTTTCTAATGGGTGCTGGAATAGATACTGTAAAAGGAATTGTCAATATTGCACAAGATGCCATTACCCAAGTCCTACATGTATAGTAATTGAGCATTTATGGACTGGGGTAGAGGTACCGTATTTCCTTGGAAGAAAATCTTTCTAAATGCTTTTTTTTTTTTATTACTGTGGCTGAATGTTGCACTAAATATTGTATGCACTATTGTTTTTCGCTTGTATGATTGGTGTTGTACCCCCGTGTGACACTGTATAGTGCTTGTCTGGGGGTTCTTTGTGCTGTATATTTTTTATGGAGAGGTATACTCTGCTCCCTCCTGTATTTTCCCATTCTTCTAACAAGCTTGCCTTTGCAATGAACATCTCTGTAAGTATACTTGGAATTTGTGAGTGCTCCTTATTGGACTAGATAGATACTATGTACCACCGATATACTAGATGGATACTATGGACTTTTATATAATAAACTTCAACTACAAAGGGGTGAAATTTGTTGGCCACAAAGCTTAGGTAACCTCCACTGTCTAAATGGCCATCTGCAGTCATCAGTGGACCCAAAGGAGACCAAAAAGCATTCCCTACACCAATACTCCTCCACCAACCTGAACTCTCGACATCTAAGAAGAGTTGATTCAACAGAAACCTGGATTCATTGGAAAAGGTAATGTTTTGTGCTCTTTTGCCCACTTGTGTCTTTCAATTCTGTTTTCACTTAGCAATCACAACTAGATGGGTATTTCCTGAAGGAACTACA